>NW_028262347.1:62222500-62847500 GCF_047370975.1 Nipponia nippon
CCTCCTTTTCTCTCTCCCTCTCTCACTTTTTTAATGGCCCTTTGCATATATGTAGCTAACCCAGATGGGAAGGCGGAGTGACCATGACTTAAACCTCTCTCTCCAATCTTTTGATCGTGATAGCTGACGGTTATAAGTCAGGAAATTATAATGGCAATAGAGAAAGAGCTGGCAAAGACACACAAAAGCATGACCTCAAATAAAATCATGTCATAATCTCATCTCTGGCTGCAATGAACTATGCTTGTATAAAAAAGACTATTTCAGGGCTGTTACTTCAGAGCAGGAAAGATTTAGCTTTGCTAATCTACAGATCGGCGAGGTGAAAACAAACCTCAGTCCTATCACATAATCAAAACTAGTTTGAGGAGAAAAGAATTCCAAGCTAAAGTTTTAAAACTTAAAAAATGTTTTATCTTACTCCTAGTAAGGATGCTTTATTTCTTTCTTAATACCCTTAAAGTTACCACAGAGAATAGTTCTTAGTCAGGTAGCTTCATTTTTTTGGAGTGCATAGAGTGTGTGTTCTACATTTGTGGTCAACCTTTCTGCAGTGTCAACTCTGCGGGTTTTTAGTCCTGCTATGAATTATTGTATTGTAAATAGCAGCACTGTTAAACTGGTCATGCAGAGAAGATGTTGGGATTTGTGCATGATAGTATCTTTCTGTATCAGTCCCTGCTTCTGTCTGTCTGCCGGTTTTGGGCTTAAACGGACTTTCCTACTATTACTTTCAATGTTTTCTTTTTATTTTCAGAGTTAACATCCCTTGTTTTGGTTGCCTGGGTATGACTCTCATTCATTGTGTCATGAATGACATCCGTGTTACTGAAAGACAACCTGACCCTGAAAAATTGAAAACAAGATCTTCTTTTGCAGTTGCTTCACATGGCATAAACTCAATGGGGAAGAGAGATTTAAAGGCTGTCAATCAAATAGAGGAATGGACAACATAATTTACTGTAACAGGGAGAGGTGTCTTGGAAAGCTTTGCTTTATGAATCCTTCCAGAATGTCTGAGAACTAAATTTAATAGCTCATGGCATGCATGTTTAAAATATTTATACCAAGATTTTTAAAAATCAGGGACTAGCGGCAAAATCTCTGTAAACCATAGTTGGGTGACCTGGTGGTCTGATTTCCAAAAATGGCAAGAACCCATCAACTGCTGTGGTTTCCACAAGCATCTGCTTGGCTCTGACGAATGCTTTAGAGTATCTTACTCTAGAGTTTTAGCCCTATAGGGCAATTTAAAAATTGTATGTGTTATATAGTGGGTAATCTTGCATTTAAAAAATATAATTGCATCTTCTAAAATGATAAAACTTATGGGAAGCTTTTGACTGGTGCTTATGACACCCCAAACAGTGAATGGCTATATTTGTTTCTTTACTAGTAGATGCCGCAGTGCTGCAAAGTGTTCTACAGCAGTGCTTAAGCATGTGAGATCGATGGGTCTGAAATACATGGCTAAACCATTGTTTGAAATGCTGTCTGCTGCCATAGAAGGGTCCTAATAATTGTTATACTTGATTGTAAAAGTGATTCTTTGGAATCGCTGAAATTTTCTGTGTCTTCAGTTACTTTTTTCAAGTAATTCCTGTTTAGATTGTAACTCTTGCTTTTCTAAGTCAGTCATGCAAACAAGATACAGAATCTCTCCATTTTAGTAACTGTTCTCCTGAACTGAAAACACAGTATTTTTGCCATCCATGTTCTATGCTCACCTGTTACCACTAGTCCCTGGTTGCATATTTATTCATGTATTGACTGATAACTGGTTGAAACTCCTTATGTCACAACAGTAGAAAATATATTTGCAACACTGGAAATTTCAAAACAGATTTTTGTAGTTATATGTTGTAGGCAGGTGAGAACAGGTTCTTATGAAGATTGTTGGATGGTCTGAACAAGAGGCCTATTTACTGACACCAACTCTAATTGGTATGTATCATAGAAAGTTCTCTTTTTAAGAGATCTGACATGGTTCAGGGAAGAACCAAATGGAACCAATGTTAAATTGCTTCAGGCTCTTTTGCAAAGTAGAGTATTTCTGAAGCTGGGAGAATTTTGCCAAGGGACTCACAAGGCATGAATTTCTTGGGACGATGTGCATCACATTCAGTTTTATGGTTTCCCTTTCACTGTGTGAGGACGTTGCATAGCTGAATAAGTTGAAGGGGAACCCATGCCTTTTTCACAGGAGTCCAGTGTAAGCATGGCAGAGTCCTTGTTATGGTCATCAGTGAGATGGTTATTTATTACTTGATCGGTATCCGAAATTTCTATAGGGTTCGTCAACAAAATGAAGGTGGTTGCTCTTTTGATCACGTCTGGTAGGAAAATATGCAAAGAGTTCTCACAGGCTGCTCATGTCTGAAAATATGCCCACTGTAACAATTCACAGGCTATACAAACTTCATGGTTGTCAAGTATTCTGCTTGCCCTTGCCATATAGACTTCATGGTTGTCACTGGAGATAGAGTGCTGTACCTTCTTCTCCAAAAGCATAGGCTCCTACTGTCAGGATTGGTATCGTGTTGCGAGCATGGGGAGACTATGCAAATTGGATAACATAATGCTGCTCATATGGGAGCTGGCTGCTAATTTCCATGTTAATCCTGTGAGTGAACGCAGTGTGAATGAGACACTCACCCCAAGTCTGGTTGAGGCCAAGCCGTGTGTTCCTGCTGTTGAGAAGAGCTGTGCCTGCTCTCCAGGTAATCAATCTGACTCCTGAGTGCTAACTAAAAGGTGCACCTGCCACCTGATAGTATTTCCCGTTGCCATAGAAGTGTTGAGTGTGGAACAATCTGTAAGGAATCCACTGATGAAAAGCCAATTAAAATCAACTGCGAATCTTTCCACCAATTTGGTAAAATTTGGATCACACCATTAGCCAGAAAGCCATGCTGGGCACATCCTTTCCCATGGGAATCATTTCACCTGCCTGGCAGAATAACACCAGATTGATGCAGGCTTTCTTAGAGTGACAGAACACAAGAAAACCCACTTTTTTCCCTGGCTGGTGTTCAAGAACCATCCCAGGCCCATAGGGCAGGAAAGGGACTACTACTGAGTCTTTCCATGGATAGAAGTAATTTGTTAGACCAGCTCTCGAGCACTGAGTTAAGCAAGAAGCAACAGTATCAGTGTTATCACTGACAACTGCTTTCTGGCCAAAACCTTTGATATTTTTTGCTTTATGAATCTTTGAATATCATCACCTGAATGTATTTTTGTTTGGACACAAACTTCAACCTAATTTGGCTGTTTCATGTATTTTTGCATTCTTAGATCCCATGAGTGAGATGGCAACTTAAACATCCAAATTCAGTGGGTCGTAAGAGGCCTTTAATGAACTTGGAGAACTTCATCCACGCAGAGGCTCCTCTTTGTCCCAACACAAAATGACTCATCTGACAAGACAGAGTCATACCTCTTAGGTATGTTTTCCTGCTGATTCCTACTCACAACCAGAGACTATAGCAATTTATGAGCATATTCTTCACCAAGGTTTAAAATCAACCAACAAAAACTTAAAATTAAGTTTCTAAGTCCACATTTACTTATTCAAGTTTCTTTTGTGTTTCAAAGCATGTTAGCATGCCACAAAATTAATGGTAATAATGAAATCCCCATTAAAAAGCATAAAAAGTTATGAATCCAAACCCACTATATTTGGTAGAGCTTCTTGCCAACAAAGTAAACTTCTATGTGACTAGATTCGAACAAAAGGATGGACCCATAATTTTTCATGTTTGTTATTATGTAGGTCAACGTAAAATTTTCTTATCAATCACCTCGATTCAGTACTGATTTGATGCTGCTGAGATACGGTAAAACTGTTAAGATGGCCTTCTAGTCTTGTATCTAAACATTCTAGTCAAAAGGTAATCCCTTTTTCTAGGTAAGGTTCAGCTCAGATGTTGTGCACTGCAATGTTTTATTTGTTGTATTTGGAATATTTAATCAAATTAAATGTGTAAATTAAATAGCTACAATAAATAACTACAGTCTTATGTTTCATAGCTATAAAAAAGTTCATCTATGCACTGACTTATATTGCCTATGTAGTGAAGAAAATGCTGAGAATGAACTTCCTCTGGTCTCTCGTCTACATCAAAAGGATGATGTTCAATCATTAAGATTTTTCATTTATGGATGGTTTTCCTCATGTATGAATGTAAGGATGAACTGAAAGAAATGATGCACAGAGGCCAAGCAAAGTTATTCTCATTACTTTGAATCCTACTGAAATATTTTATGTAGGAGTTAGATGATTTCTAAAATGATTCTGAATGACTTTGCACTTTTTATTTGGGCTGATTGAAAATTTCCTGTTTTCGTGTATATTTTCCATTTACAAAATGTTGATTTTAGGAAAACAATATGTTCCCCAGAATCATATTGCTTTTATTATTATTTTAGCCAAAAATTCCCACGTGATTTTTTCTTATAAGTTGAAATTACTTTGTTTCAGTTTTTCTTATTCATCATTGTTTTGTAATGTATATTATGACACAAGATAGAAAAAAAATTGGAAGGATGAAGTATTGCTGTGAAACATTTGATAATGTCAAAACAAAATTCATCATTGTATGGATCTCTGCAACTAGATTTTGTGATTCTTATTCCATGGGAAATAACAACATAACATATTTTATGTTAGAAGTATACTAGTTGCTGCTTATCACTTTTTTTTGTATGTTTTTCTTTTCAGGTTTCTCAGACTTGAACATGATATAGAAAATCAATAAATGAGCAATTGTTTCTTTGTTTCACTGAGTTTAGTTTATGTAGAGGTTGCTGGTTCAGGATTTCTTGGTCTTTTTGCTTGACTGGGAATTGAAATCAGTTGCTTACCTAGGGTTTAATCTTCCTGTTTGCAGTCTTAGGGTGACCACTAGCATTAGTAGGGTGACTGATAGGTAAATTGAAGGAATTAAGTTCTTACTATTTGACTGAGACTTATATTGGTAGTGTCATTCATTTTAATGAATGCTAGTCCGGATAACCTTATCCTGGAACATAACTTTGGCTGAAATACATTTGCTGATGTTGACTGTAGAGAAAAGAATCACAAAAGGCATCTTAGTACTATGTTGCAGGACAATTATTGCCTTAAATAATAAAGATGAAGTAATCTGAAAATCCCTTTTTCTTTCTGCTTATATCAAAAACCTACCTGTGAAATGTACAGTGAAATGTAAACAATTCTTGGACATTGTCTCTTCCTTCTTACCTACCTTGAGTCAACACTTAGCAACTCTGGAAGTCAAGCAATAGCAGTGCACTTATTTTGCATAGACTACATGACTACATATGCAGAAAGGTGTTGGAGAATCTGGATACTGTACTTATTCTTTAACCCCTGGTTTGCTGGAATTTAATTTTGTGGCATATTTTCCTTCCTTCTCTCTTAAGAAGCCAGGACAAAAGTGATATTTCTTAGGAATTTTCTTAACTATTCACAGCAAAATCAGAAAATCACTGCAAATGCATTTTTATCCTTTCAGAAAATTTCGGTGTAATTAATAGCATTTTTTTCCCTGTTTTAACTGAGCTTTGGAACAAAGAATGAGTGGCTCATATCTAACTTTCTTTGCTGGAGCACCAGAAATAGGAAAAGATGCATCATGAAAAGTATAATTAGAATGATTTGGGAACAAAGCAAAGTTTCATAAGATGTTTCAGGATATAACAGGCAAGATATTGTTGGAACTACCACTGCCACCATAAACAGTAGGAAGACATTTACATCAATGGGGCTTTAGTTCAGGGTGACTGATCTTCACATGAACAGCAATTAATATATTTGTCTGCAAATATGCTAAGCAAACAACTGGCAAGGTAGTCTTGTTCATGAGGGGGCACATTGGCAGGATAGTGGAACACAAGCCCTTGCCTATGAGGGTATGTGTGTCAGCTCTACCAATCTACAGAGGCCAAGGATGTTTCTACTGAGCTCAGATGTCTCTTCCTCTTAGTGTAGCTGTTACAAGACCAGTCCTGAAGGCCGCCTTGTTATTCCTCTGTGTTATAGTCCCTGTGGTCAAGGATAATACCTCAGTGGTTGAGGATGCAAAATCATTAATGCTATTTAGGAATACATATTTGTTGTCATTCCAGCTATCATGAGATGTTATTGACAGGGTCCATAAATGGGAAATTCTGAGCCTGGGAACTCCTCATACCCTCAGAAATGCTGAAAGGCAAACCCATAATTCAGGTTCTCAAGGCCCAGCGCTTTCCTTGGTTATGTATATGCTAATGGCATCATGAAGATGTTTGAGTGTAACTGAGAAGGGAATTTGATTATTAACTGGTACTTGTGGCTCTCCTATGCTGATGAGTTACCTCCTTTACGGTACCATCACATTCAGTTCCCAAGGATCAGCTGGTTACACTAACTCCAAGCACAGTCACATTTTCCCTCAGATTTTGCCACAGCCTTACTCCTTCCCTTAGGGTACCTTTTCTAAATTTGTCATACTGGCTTGATATGTATTTTGGGAGTTTTTATTGGTTTTGGTTTCCTGTTATCTACACTATGTGAGAAATCAAACTAATCTTGACACAGTCACATCTGCAAAGAGGAAATTTGCCTTTAGTAAGATAAACTGAGACACGGACAGACACACTGCACGTGTATCAAGTAAAGCTAGGACATCGTCTGCATTTGCTAATGAATTGTTTCAAAGGGATGTACAACTTGAAAAATCAGCACCTAAATGGTGAGCTATCTTTCTCTGTCCCAGCATTGCTTTGTCTTGGTGGTATGATTCATAGTTCTGGAGGAAATGCAGATGAGATTAAATAGTGCACAGCTTTTCAGGTTTCATTCAGGCCATTATGCGCTTTTCTGGACATAATACAGATGAGAATATAGATCTTGTGCAAGCTTTAAAAAAATGTTTCTTAAATGATTTTCATCTTGATAGCTTTCAGGTAGCTTTCCTATATTAAGATGAAGATTTCAGAAGATGAAGTGTTTGACTTATGGCCCAGTTTCAAAATATAAAGATTACTGTAAGTTATTGTGGTACAAGAAGAGGAATGATGTTGATCATCAGTTGTTCAATTTAGTTTTAATTTTACTGATGGATGAATGCTGAAAACAGCCCTAGTTGATTTTTGCATGTGTCAGTGTTCCAGTAAAATGCTGATGTGGGTTTCCCTAGTACCTACTGATTTGGATAAGATTGGGGTTGGATGCCCCAGAGCGATAACTCTATTTTTATTTTAATCATATGGAGGGGAGGAAGGGAATCACAGATCTATATTTTCCATAGTTGGCAAAACCCTGAATATTTTCAAAACAGGCAGTTTGAATGGAGCTTCTTCTTGAACTGGCTCTATATGAGAAGGACTAGTTTTGTTCCCAAATGGTGGGGGACAATGTAGCATAGTGTGTTTACAGCACGTTGGAGTTTGTTTCACTACAAGAGGGTCTCTGGTTGTACATATAGACCTGATCCTGCACCACTGCCCAGACCAAATAAACCAGGGATCATTCCAAGGCCAAATCTTCCAGTTTTCTTCCAGAATACCTATGACCTGACCACCTAGGATAGAACAGACCAAAACAGGTGTGTCTCAGCCTGAAAGGAGCATCCTTGTTCCCAGCAGAGTTTTGTTCCTGGAAAGCAAAATGCCAGCAGAACATTACTGCCTGTCTCTTTGGCTATAGCTTAGCCTCAGCTGCCTCAGAAGTAAAAGTTTTTAAGATCTGGAGAGTTTGCAAACTTACGTTTTCCCCACATATTCTACAGTACACATGAAGGAAGGATAAAATATATATTTGTTTTGTTTTTATTTGCTGGCTTAGGAAAGTGGAAAGTGTGTATGTGCGTGTGTGTAACTTGGCTTTAGACTGATACTGATATGATGGCTGGATGATCTCATTTCTAATGTCAAACTATTAAGAACCCATTTTTCATGAAATATTTTCTTTATTTTCGGTCAATATGAATGACAAGCTTCTCACTCAATTGGTGTTTTGTGCAGTTTTTAACTCACACATAGGTATCCATTTGCAAATTTGCTACAAGGCTTATCTTTCTTTCTCACACAAGCTAACATCAATCACATGGAATTCTTTTCCAGGTTAGCTCATATTAGTCCAAATTCACTGCAGTAAGGGATAAAGAGTAGACAAGGAAACCTGGGACATTCTGAGCTCTCTGTCATTTCTGACTGCACCGTGATCTAGTTACTGAATAAGCCAGTTCACCCAGGGAGTAACACTTGCCAAAGTGGGTAAGGATTTCAAAATCTAGGCCATACTTCTTTGCAATTATTTTGCTGTGTAATTTTATTTGAACTTGTTAGCTTCAAGATTGCTCCCATACCAGAAAAGCAACTGGTATTATTACATAGTTCCATGATTTGTAAGTCATAGAATGTTTTCCAAACCTATTTTATTTGTAATGAGACAATGACAAAGTTTTGTTTTAGACATACTAGAAATTACAATGGATAAAGAAAACAGAGCCAATCTGTTTAATGGGGGATGAGAAGTTATTTTCTTCCTAGTTTCTTATTACTCTACTGCTTTAATTCCTGGCAGCATTGCATTAATGTTAAGCACTGGTCCCCAGCACTGAGTGGCAATTTATCATCTTTCTTGGCAGGCTTCCTGCTTCATCCTGCACCTGCCTCCTTGAAAGAAAACAAGACATCAGATACTTATTCAAATAATGCAATAGCTGATCAGCAGAGTATCTACACAATGGTAAGTTATCCATGATAAAAGGACAACTTTTTCATGCATTATTTGTGACATATGTGTCCTTTCTCTTAAGATTTATGACATTCACGACGGTTAGTATTGTTACTATAATCAAATCTTTTACAGCTTAGCTGCAAACGTTCAACTTATTGTCAATAGATTTCAATATGAGAGTCAATCAAGCAATTTCATAAATGCTTTGAAACACCTGCACTCTTCTTGGAAGTGTAGAAATAGCAGTATCATGGTCTCATCTTTCAAGTCGTGAAACTACTATGTCTTAGTAATTCCATATAGGCAAACTAGGTGGAAGAAGAGTCAATCTGTTACATATATATGTGTCTTTTTTTATATATGTATTCACACCCACATATATATGTGTATATGTGTGTATATATATATAAACTTTCTGAAGAATAGATTATAGCCTTAACACACAAATAAAGAAGAAATCAAAGGAAAGCTATATTTGTGAGTCAGGATGTGAAGAGAATGGTAGGAACTATTCATAAAAAGGATACGCAAAATCTTATTCACAAATATGAAAGGAAGGGTCATGTGGTTTACCAGGAATTTGCATTTTACAAGCCTTGCTGGAAGCAAAATGCATAACTGCTAGGAAGCAGGATGTCATGTTCCTGCTGGCATGGGAGGTGGGTCCTTTGGTTAAGGCATTAATTAGCCTGAGGTGTGGAAACCAGTTCTCTGCGGTGCCACCAATCCCTTGGGACTGGCTTCTAGCTTCTCTGAGCTCTCTTCCCATCTGTAAAACAGTTAATTGTTGTCCTTCCCTATGCATTGTCCGTATGTGTAGTTATCAAAGACACACGCAGGCACCAATCAGCTTCTTATATTTGACCTAAAGCATTTAAAATATTAGAACAATACAGCTGCATACAGTGGCATGGTGATTGATAAAGCCAACTTATGTTCCACTGAGGAATATTATCTATGATTATTAAGAATCCATATCAACAACCCACTGTGTTAGGAGCTGTAACTAAGGATCATTCTTGCTTGAGAGCTCTCAATCTAATGAGAAAAACAAAGAGGGGGTAGAAACACTCAGCGAGAATGGAGCAATTAAGAGAAAAGTGACAAGAGTATGAGCATATGTAGACAAGTGGTGCATAGATAGAAGTTCCTTTGCTTTTTAAATATCTTAATATAAAGGCTAAGAAGGAAATGAGATAAAAATCTGACCTCAGAGAATTCTCTGCCATAAATTTGCCAGAAGGAGAGAGACACATGGATCCTGATAGAAAACAAGTCATAACTGTATGGAGGATTGCAGGGAAAGAAGTATTGTGTAGAGGTACCTTGCACAGTGAAGAGGTCCCATGCAGAGCTGCCCAAATCATTAAAAGACAAAATGCTTCTTTCAAGTACCCTCCTCAAAGCAGGAACTTGAACTCAGGAATCTCTGTGCCAGGCACATGCCCTGGGGTTGGGGAACGGCCCATCTCCCTCTTTCTTGTCAGCTGTTGCAGTCGTGCATAAAACTTTTGAATGTGGCTACAGAGAAGGACTATCATTGTGACAACAAACTATTTTAAGGCAAGCTGTTTATTTAAAGCTTGTTTTGTGAAAGATTTTAGCTCAGAATGTCACATTTGCCTACTGAAATACCATCTGCAAGAGCTGTTTGATCCAGAGGCTAAATCTGGTCTCTGTCTCTTCTGAAAGAATTCTTCATATTGATATTCTGATTAGGAAATTGCATTTATTCATAGCCTCGTCTTCAGCTGAGGTCCTGTTTTATTTTCTACCCATGCAAAGGGAAGATTTGCTAGTTTTCTGCAAAACTAATTCTACAGCTATCACACAAAAAGGTTTCTAATTTGTTGCGGTGTGCTGAGCATTAGAAATATTTGCTACCTCCTGAAGACTTGCAGATCTGGTTCTGCATTTATCCCCAGGGATAGGAGAGGGTGCCTGTATATTTGGCACGCTTCTTGGAAGACTTTCCCCCATTGTAGTGCTTGCAGTGGTGCAAACAGCTGTGCTAAAAGGCTGGTGGAGGGCTGTCTCGCTTTTGCAGTATGAGAGCTTTGCTGGTATATTAAATATGAGCTTTTTTATTGCTACTCAGTTTTGACTAGTAAATTGGTTTTCATTCTCCCAGACTGGAGAGATTAATTTTGCTACGTTCATGTGACCTTGATGTTTGACAGAGGTCACCTTTCCTGCCAGGAGTGCAGAAAAGAGAGAGAAAACTAAAACATGCTAGTCACAGTGGCAGCACTCCTACCTTATGAAACCATCCTTTAGAAAGAGCCAGGACCGAGTATTTTGGACTGCTGGAAGCTGACAGACAGTACTGATATAATACTTAAACAGCACTACCAAAGTTCATAGGTCTCCTGGGTGGTAATGTTGGGGGTTTTTTTTTATGTTCTCCTGTTCTCGCAATAGCACTGATGTAGCTCAGTAGCAATGGGAAGGTTTGGTAGCAAATGCTTTCTGCAGAATATCATCCCCACACGAGCCAGAGTCCTCCACTCCTCGTAGTGTGACCTAGGTCTGTGCCGCTGTTGCTCAGCACTGTACAGCTGGGGGTGGCCTACGGAACTGGTCCTAGCTGTTGGATCTCATAATTTAGAAGTGCAAAACTACTGGAAATGCTCACGTTTTGTTTTTTTTTTGTCATGCTGTGTATGCGGCTATTTGATTTCTCAGGTTTCCTTACACATTTAGATACCCTAATTTTCCTAATGAGCCCTCGTGTGCAACTGCTTAGTAAATACCAGCCTTAATGCTTGTGACTTAGAAGCTTTGTTCAGTAGCAACAAAGGCAGAATAAATGCATAAGGCTTTGTGTATCTGGTTGCTTGGGCAAGTTGCCTTACTTAGCAAATGCAAAGATATTAAATTTCTATTCAGATGATTAAAAAAGAGCTTCTTCATGTTTTACCGCATGACTTGCTCTGTTTACGGTGCATTAGGTGTTTACTATAGTGATAGAAAAATGGCACCTTCTCCATCTCCCTCTCTTCTCTTTTGTAACAGATGTTTCTTCAGAAGGACTTGCCGATCACCTGTGTCTCCAACAGCATTTAACAAGATTTCATTTAAAAAAAAAAAGTAATACGTATGCTTGCCTTTATTTTGTTAAGTTTTGATTTCTAAAGGTAACAGATAGTGTCAGGTTTCTCAAACTGCTCCTTCTATTTCTTGTTTTCAATTGAAACAATGTGCTGTGTCAGCAAAACCCACAGCTCACTGCCACGCTCTCTTTTGTGTGGCAGTGTTTGACACACAAAACTAGCAGCTGCTCTTAAAGGACCCTGCAAATTAACCGTATTAAAGATACAAAACATGAAGGGGTTCTTTTTCATGATGGTGGGAAGCTTTCTTAACTACATTTAATTCAGGGGTAAACCTTTCCTGCCATAATTAAAAAGAGGAGTGAAATAGGAGCGTGTTTTACATACAACAGGATTGCTAACACCGAGAAGATGGGATGAGATGGGATCAGAAGAGCCCGTGGAGGGGTTATAGGTTCAGTTCTTCCAACAATTATCCTGACACCTGAGCTCTAGCTGTGTGCACTTTTTGAGCGTAAGAGACAGTGTCCTCTGCCTGCTGTCACTGCAGATGTTTCTGTTGTATTCAGCTCATCTGCATGAGTGTCACCAGTGTGAGAGCCTTTGGGAGGACTTTGATGATGCTAAAAACAGTCTTGCACCCCTTGGGGCACTCCTGTTTTTCAGTGAAGTTACACAGTACCTGTGGGCCCAAAAATTAGCACTTGGAAAACTATGTTTCGGAGGGGTTTTTTTGCCAAATTTTAGCCAAAACTGGAAAAGGTAACATTCAGTGATTTTGGTAATTTTGGGGTGTGAATTATTGTATTTATCTGAGGAGAAAGAAAAAATCCCAAGAGATGAGCCAGGTAGGATCTTTCTATTGGGATGATTTTTTTTTTTTTTAACATAAAATGCAGCTTTTTACACCCAATTTTTGTGTGAGGAAAACTCACCCTGGTTTAAGTCAGTGCCATCCAATCTATGCTTCAAAGACCATTATACCCCACAGAGGAGATTGCAACAATCTGTGGGCAGCGAGGCAAGAAAGCATGGCCAGAGGAGGGGAAGCAACCTGGAGATAATTTTCCAGAGGAGAAAAGGCACACCCAAAGCGTGAATACTGGGAAGTCTAACTACCACTAGGAAGTATTGGCTGCCCATTCTCACTGCAAAATCTTCCCACTGTGACAGCGTCCAGTCTTCTCCTCTGTGCTTAGATCTGAATCAAACTAACACAGATGGTAAGAACTTCCTATACTCCAAAAAGGAAAAGAGCTACAGGCTCCTCAAAACTTACTAAGGGTTTGACTATTGCCAATCTGTTTTATCCTGCAGATGCTCAGGTTTTGTTGCATCAGTGGGCAGTGGGGCAAAACTTCAAAAAAGTTAAGCTGTGTCATGTTGCTAGAACCACAGATGTATCCACTCGCAAGTGGTAAATGGGCTTAAGGTAAGTGTCCTTCCTTGAGTAATTCCAAATCAATGTGAAAGTTTTGATAAATATTACAGATTTTGAGTGAAAACGGAAGAATGCAGAGAATTCAGGACTATATTGTGCATTGTTTTTAGACAGTGCCCCCCACCCCAGCATTAAAGCCTAAGGAGGATGAAAGCCTCATGCTGTGTTTCTTCAAGATTTTAAAAAAAGTTAAAGATCTGTAATAAATTTTAAAAAATATGTATGAGAATTAGTTTGCCCCTGTGCTACTGCTGTTCTCTGGGAGAATATATTCTGTTGTTTCAGTTACTTAATGAGCTGAACCTATAATTTTGGTAAATATTTACTGATCCTGTCTTTTATCAGAAGCCAGAGAACTTGAGGGGTTTAGTTCCTCAGGCTCCCAGCAACCTCTCATTTTCACATGTATGAAACATTTGTCTTTCATCAAGAGTGCATAAAGTAGTTTGTTAATTTGTAATATGAATCTTTTGTCAATCTGACAGGTTTAATTTGGCTCTGTCATATAAATGATGCCAACCATACAGCATTCAATTGGAAAATGCCAATCAAGGGTCTGTTTCATGAGTGGAGCTTGCAAGTATTGGGCAAACCCAAAATGGTCTTATAAAAGAAGTTACATTTGCAAAGGAAAGAGGAAAGATGGTAGTCCCTTCTTGAGGTCCCAGTAAAACTTCTTTGCTGGTAGCACAAGCCGCACCAACCCACGTAAGACAGGAGGAATATGTATGTCTAGGCAGATCCCAAAGGACTGACAACATTTATCCACTGGAAATGGAAAGTAGTGGGATTTAGGGCTGCAGTAATTTCCACGCGAAGGTCCAAGTGTAGTCTGAAAAAAAACTGTGAGAAGTTTCAGGGAAAGTCAACCAGGCCCCATTGGCCTGGAAGGCACTGGAGGTCTGGAATAAGAAGAAACTGGGTTAAACTGTAAATAGGGCCAGATCCTCTAAATCAGCAGAGCTCTATCAAATGTGTCAAGTAACCTGTTATCGTTAAGCAGGCTGAGGAGAGCTTGTGATTTAGTCTGAGTGTGATGTGTGTATCAGGTGAGGGTCAGTGATGTGACAATGACATGTTTGATCCGGACCCTGAAAATAACTACTTGTTTGTTTTCCACAATGATCTGAGAGGATCGGATCCTGCCTTCCTCTCCCAAACAGGCCTGCAAATGAGTTTTGAAAGCTCAAACTGTCCCTGAAAACATCATTTCAGTTGTGTGTTGGGATATAGAAGTTGCAAATCCTGGCTGCTTTTTCTGGTTACGTACAGTGTAGTGATGTTTTTTTCTGTTTCTTGATGATGCAATTGCAGAACACATGAGCAGTATGCAGGCTTGGCCTCATCCAGAAGTGACACAAATGAGCAGGAGTTTTTCCTGTGTCTTCAGTGGCCTTTTATGTGGCCATTTGTACTGTTTGGCAAATGATACACAAACGAAATGACTCGTGCAAATGAACATACAATTAAAAGTTTAGATTGGCTTTGCGCACTAATAGCTGAAGTGACCATTCAAATCGTGAACCAGATATTCAACTGGAAAGTCAACATTTGAACAATTTGCAAATCTGAAAATATTTGGTGAAAGCATTTGTGACTAGATTTGAATAATTTATAAGTTCAATACTTTCACAGTCTGTCCACAGCGAACCAAGTAGAAATACAGGTGAAATTCATCAAATGCATTGCTAGCTGCAGATTATTCTTACAGTAACTTTAAATGAGGCCAGCCACTGCTTAGTGCTTTTTAATTAGAAATGGAAAAAAATGTAGGAGCCCTCCGGTGGTCAAAATACACCAAAAACCTCCAGCTAACTCATACTGCCTTTAATGCTAAGGAATTTAGCTGATAAAAAGCTTTATTCTAGTTAGTATATTAGTTGAAAGCTATTTTAAAGATATTTTTAAAATTAGTAACACTTCTGTCATCCTGCAACTATGGCTAAGCTAAGCTAATTATTTTGAAAATTTCTACGTCAAAATCAAGAAAAGCTATCAGCATCAAAACCAAATAAAACAAGCAAAGGTCTTAGGTAGAAAAGAGGTTCCCTGAATTCCCAATGTTGTGTGCTACACGTCCTGCCTGAGCACAAAGGGAGTCTAAAATAAGCAGAACAAGCTCCAACTAACATTCTCCATAGGCATATACGTCCCAGTGCAGTGAGGTCCTCATCCATGCCTGCAGACCTCATGTATTGCATAAAGCAAATAACTACTGATAACAGTACTTTGGCATATATTTGACACCAAAGTGAATGACTACCCCTGGGGCAGTGTGCCTGTGAACTGGGACTCTGACGGTTCTCTGGGAATAAGGACAGTTTTTTGGTAAGTACTTAAGAATACATTTTACACTTCTCCATTACTGAAGTGTTTTATAAGCCATAAAGAGAGAGAGGAAAAAAAGACACCACAGTAAATTGTGTGTATCATAGCTATAAAACAAGACTCAGTAAAAAATTGTTTCCTACTTATATTAACAAAATGTTGTTACAGCCAGCTTTGTTTCCAAATTCAGAGCTCCCCTGGTGAGGATTTATGGCAACACCATATTAGAGTTAGCACTTTCATTCTCACTGAAGCACTCTGGTAGCTAACACACGTGAGGTAACTAACTGGCACAGACATCACAGCCCAGAACCAGTATAAACCATCGTTTTGCTTAGCATTTGTGGGAAGAAGGGAAAAGGAAAAATTACAGCTTGGTGTCTTTGCTCTCCTGCTCATACATATCTGTGAGTACAAGGCTGATCCCTAAGGTGTGCTAATGCAGTCTCTCCTGGTGCTCGCTGGCACTGCATAGGCAGAAGTCACCCCCAGTTCTGAAGTGCTTCTCCTTGCTTCCTGCCTTTGACCATGGCTGCTCTGTTTGATGGCCATCCCCTGGTTTGGGCATTCCTGGAGCTGAGTCCTGATGTGTGCTTGCACCCTTGCCCTCCTCTTGCTGTCAGCAGAGTGTTTCAGCATGCACAGACTGCTGGTTTATGGATTGTTCTCCATGTAGCTGCTCACATGCTAGTTCATGGCCCAAGCACTCAGCACCTTGTGCAATTAAGTCTTTGATCTGAGTGTCCTTATACATAGTACAGAGTGTCTTCATAGCACAGCCTTGTAGCCATTAAGAAGGATGCTAATGTGCACTGTGTCTGGTTTACCATACTGAAATCAGTGTAAAAGATCTTGTTTTTTACATTAGGGTGGGACTGGGTCTAGCACAGCCTTGAGTATGTCTTCATTACCAAGAGATAATTGCAAGATGTAGTGTACTTCTGAAGGTAAATTACTTCTCATTGCACTTTTGTTTGCAGTCTGCTGGAATAAAATCACCAAGCATCCTCTGAAATGCTTTAAGTACTCCTGAAATGCATTGCAATAAGCAATTAGGAATAAAAATATCTGAATCTTCTTTGGCTAAAGGTTGCTGCTCGCCTTACCAGTTACAAGATAAGTAGGAAGCAGAAGCAGGTAAACTGTAGTGTTCAAAGTGCAACATGCTGCCTACTTTTCTTTTTCTAAGAGAAGAGAGAGGGAAAGACTTACAAAAAATAAATGGGATTGCTAGATACAGTACTTCTCAAAATTATAAGATAGCAATCTTAAAGCCCCACTTGAAAAGGCGTATTTTCCTTTCATCAACTATCCTGTCTTCATGTTGAGTAGATCGGCTTCCTGGGGAAGTTCACCTGAACTATATAAACTATATGAACTGAATGTACTAACTATAACAGTCAATGAAAACCAACTCTATGAGGTTATTAAACACAGGGAAATTGATGGTATAGATGATATAGCACTCTGAAATATCATTGTCAACCCAATATTACCTTCTTGCCTAATGCAGGCAGGCGGTTGCTGTGGTTTGTCCTAATGAAGTGCTAATCCTATTGCTAAATGTACAGTTGTCTGTACTGGTGTCTGGCACTACAGAAGGCAGAAAACCACCACATGCTCAAACTGTTGCTGCTTTCCCAAGCCAGACCGCAGTCTGGGCTTATGCTGCTCCCAGTGCTGACCACCCGTGACTCCTGCCCTCCTGGACAGGAGCACTGAGCCTATCACTTTGTAGGACTGAGGTCTCCGGAGGAGCAGAAATTGCCTTTGATGAAGGCAATTCCTCAGCCCTCAAGAGGACAGGCAGGGAGGTGTGACACACTACCCTTAACTATAAAGGCACTTCAGCTCCCTGGGTGAGATCTTCACTCATACTGCTTTCATTGTAGAAACTGAGGTGAAATGGGGATAAAAAGGAAGGTGAGATTTTTTTTTTAAATTCTTACCATTTTTACAAGTGTTGCTGAAAATTCACAAGCTCCTTGGTTGATCCATATATATATTTAGTAAAATTTGCTTCCTTTACAATTGCGGTTAGTCTGTATTGTATAAATGACTAATCCACTACCTTTGAACACAAATATAGTGACTGCTGTCTGACCTGGTAGCAGCAGGAAACCAGCTGTAAGCCATCAGTGATAAAACCATTAAAAAAATGAAAGAAAAAAGTTGTAATTAGACCTATCAGAAAGAAAATAATGAGCATGTCATTGTTTTGAAACAAAACCAACAAATGCATTGATTGTTCTCAGAAAAGCTCCTGGGCGATAGCAGTTGTTCTCTGTCTCCAGCATTAAAGGACAGCCCATGTCAAGCTCTCAGAAACCCAGAGAGGAGCACTGAAATGTACTGAGTTCTCAGCTTGGTGTGCTAAGGAAGCATGGGTAAATCATTTCACCTCTCTGTGTTTTGGCTTACCCCAGATCTCCCTTGTTTTGACCCTAAGTCCCCAGAGCAAGGGCCACCTCTCTTTGATGTGCCCACCACTACCAGGTCCTCAGACCAATTTGCTCTTAATACCTTAATATACCTTAATACTTACCAAAATAGTGTTGATGCCTCAAGAGTTATAAGCTCTTTGCCAGCTTTTCCCCACTTGGGAAAGTTGCTGTCGCTGCTTCCCTACTGATGTTTACTGACAGTAAGTCCAGAGGTATTGCAGATCTACTTCTGCTGCCATTCAGCCAATGTTGAGCTGCTCCGTCCCTCCTTTGTCCCGAGCCTGAAGGAGAATGGGGAGCTCCGGCTTCCCCTGCATAACACCTCTGTGGGGTTTGGTTCAGCAAGCATCCTCAAAGCTTGCCTAACATGACCAGCAGGACTAGCCAAATTGCAGTTCTGGCTGCATTTCCTAAAAAAGCCCAGCAGCAGCAAGGATGGAGAGAGCTGTGTCATAGACGAAGCAGGACCCTCAGGGTCAGTTCCTGCCTTTGCCTGAGGGGATTCAACCCCACGTCCTCCCTGACAGGGTCCTACATTGCATCCATGGGCCCTTATAACCCACCTGCTGAAGCTGTACCTCTGTGCAAAAGAGAAATAAAAATATTCTGGGCAAAAAGGAGAGAAAAGGAAGAGTGTGAGTGTGTTGTTCAACACCGAGGAGGAAGAAGACGTAAGTCTGGTTGCTGCTGTTGGCCATTTTAACAACAATTGATACAGGCACAATATACAAACAATTCTGAGACTCTACCAGGGCTATTTTTCATAGCAGTAGCAAATTACTTGTGTTGGAATTGTGTGATAAATGGACGCAGAGCTCATGTGGGGAGAATGCACAGTGACTCTGTGGTGATAGCTCTTGAATATAAACTCCTGCTCCTTTCCCACTTCTGACTGTAGAATTTAATTACCTGAATGACTTCAGACTGAACAAGAGCTAAATTTTTCAATTGTATGGGAAAAGACATCAGAAACACCTTGTTCCCTGGAATGCATTTTTTTCTTTCAAAAAAAAAAAAATTAATGTGATCCTGTAATAGTCTGCCGGTGACCTGTTCACAGTATTTTAACAGTGGACATATTCCTTTCAGCAAGTGCTGTACTATTCCACATAATATTGAATTATTATAAATTCAAAGTCAGTTTCAATGTTATTTAATGGAAGTGTGGCAGTGGCATTTTCCCTCTCTGAGGAGATATTTGAATGGGTAAAATAAGATAGTGATAGTGCCCCTGTGCGGCACTGGTGAGGCCGCACCTCGAGTACTGTGTTCAGTTTTGGGCCCATCATTACAAGAAGGACATTGAGGTGCTGGAACGTGTCCAGAGGAGGGCAATGAAGTTGGTGAAGGGTCTAGAGCAGATGTCTTATGAGGAGCGGCTGAGGGAACTGAGGTTGTTTAGCCTGGAGAAGAGGAGGCTGAGGGGAGACCTTATTGCTCTCTACAACTACCTGAAAGGAGGTTGTAGCGAGGTGGGGGTCGGACTCTTCTCCCCAGTAACGAGTGATAGAATGAGAGGAAAGAGCCTCAAGCTGCGCCAGGGGAGGTTTAGATTAGACATTAGGAGAAACTTCTTCGCCGAGAGGGTGGTCAAGCATTGAGTCTCCATCCCTGGAGGTATTTAAAGAACGGATAGATACGGTGCTTGAAGACATGGTATAGATGGACTTGGCAGGGATAGGTTGACGGTTGGACTCGATGATCTTAAGGGTCTTTTCCAACCTTGACGATTCTATGATTCTAAGATGTTTGGATTCAGAAGAATCTGCAGTAAAAAGGCTAGCAGCTATGACATCACAAATAATTACATGTCCTGAATTCACCATTAAGGATGTATATAGCAAAAAAAGCAGTGTTTGAAGGCTTGGTCTCTCAGTAACTATGCAGATGTACTCACAAACAAAGCATGTTTGGGACCAGCCCTGCAAGGTTAGCAATGAGGGCAGAATTGCTGGAGACATGGTACTTTGCTGCTTAGTTAAAAAGGTGAAGGAACAAAGGAAGCAAGGACAGTCCTGGGGCAGGATGGCTCTGTGCAGGGTTTGCGGGGTGCTCAGTAGGCATCTGTGAGGAACACCTTCTCCTTAGCCCCCATCAAGCCTTTCCACTCATGGTGAGTCTTATGGTTTCTTTCAAAGTGGTGAAGCAGTTCCTACCCCTCAACTGCAGTGAAAGACACTGAAAATTTTATAGAGAGCCACCAGCCAAATCTTTTTGCATCTGTTCAGCTGCTCTTGAATGTTTATGCCTTAGTCAAGTGAATATCTTGTATTATGTTCATTTCCTACCTCTAGTATCTCCTACTACACCAAAACATGTAGAGCTGTTTCCTTGTCCACCTGCATGCAGCAGGGCTGAGTACCACCCAGCTTTGCTTCAGTTCATAGCCAACCCCAGGCTCTAGAACGAACCAGACTTGTGCTGCTTTGGCAGGTAATACAGGAGAGGAAGCAAAGGAGAGTGGCAACCCTGTGCCTGTAGCTCATGATCTGCGAAATGTCACTGAAAATAACATTTAATAACCAAATATTAGTGCTGTTGTCAGAAGCAGTCTTCAGTCTTCACTCTTTCCTGCAGAGCTGCCCAACACTGTCTGAACTTTTTTCCCTCACATCGTGTTTACTGAACTATGTTTAAAATCCTCCGCTAAACAGTCCTCAAATTCAGATACAGTTGAGGAGCGGGGGGGGGGGGGGGGAGCGGAGAAATTGTATTGACCCTTTTGAAGTGTATTAAAATTAGCTGCAGAAAGGAATTAACATGTTTAGAGTTTCTCCAGAAATTAATTAGTAAGCCTTGAGTAAGCAGTGCTCAGGTATGTTAGACATTTGAAGCTGACTTACTAAAGGAAGAATCCTGCATAACACCTGTGATGTATATTGAATGGCTGCTCTTTCCTCGGAGAGAAGCAGGAGACGGAGTAGTGGATAAAGGACACTGATACTAAAGAAAAAAAAAAAGTCAGAATCTGGTGTACATGGGTAAGAATGGACACTCCCTACCCCCATCTCTACTTCACGCCTGTCCTGCACAGGGGAATGTGCTCCACATGCATGCAAAGACGCTCTGATGACAGCACAGGTAGGGTCCTGGATGGGGACTGCCTCTGCAGACCTGGGGGCTGCACCAAGACCTGCTAGCTGTTAAACTGCCCTTTTCAAGGAATGATATAGCCATTATTTTAGTTAATTGCCTACTGTTCTCCTATTGTTTTGCTAAAGTTTTACAGTGAATTAGGCCACAAAAGGAATGTTTAGCTGTGTAACAGAATAATATGTTTTTGTAAGGATGGGGGCAGAAATAAAAGCATGACAGCTTCCTCTGTGAAGTATCACATTTTTTAATGTGAACCTGTTCAAATTACTCTTTTCAAACTGATTGCTTAGCAGGGGCTGTCTAGGTAGGAAATGTGATCCTGTTTGTCACAGGGTCTGTCAATGTGTGAATGGAACTGCTAAATTGATTTACAGTGTTTTAGCACAGCTACTCCTGGGCATGTGAGGCTAGAGTTACAGAACAATTAGTGTGAAGACATCAGTGATATTTTATTTATGAAAGGTCTGTTCACGTTCTGTAATTAGGCTGATCTAACCACAATTACTTATGAGCTGTAGTTGGCAAAAAATGTTCTCAAAAAGTTAATTACAGTAGACAGTGACCAAGGAAATCCTGATATGTAAATGTTTTGTGGCTAAACCAGTGTTATTTATATAGATAAATAACTTTAAATATAGATATAAAAACTTACATTAAGAAGTTTTTATATCCTCTCTATTTCTTGCATAGGACATGCTCAGAGAGCACATAGAGGAGATGATGGTCTTTAGACCAGATGCAGAAGTGGAATGTGTGCATGGTCTTAGCCCCAAACAGGCTTAAAGCCTCACTTAAGATCATTTATGTTAACCCTTTTTCCTTTGCTTTGCCATGGAGCAAGGAGGTGTACAGGTACTTCCAGCAAACATGCCAGTTATGTTATCTTAGTCTTTACAGACGAAGTCTTTACACTTTCTTCCTGATTCTTTTAGAAGTTTTGCCTGACTGAAGACCAAGCAGTCAACTGTGACCTGAACATGAACTTTTTTAAGGTGCCCCAGCAGCAGACCAATATGCAGATTATAATTTGTTCCCTTGACATCCCTTGAGAGTTCTTACATTTAGAAGTAGAGTGCTTTTAGTTCCTTGCATGTTTACCTAAGTAAAGTGACTTGAATGTACAGCTTATTTTGCAGATGATGGTACCTTCTGCTGTTTGTCAACATGGTATTTAATTATTTTTTAGATTTTTCAGTGTCGCCAAGTGAGCATAGGTATCTGTCCTCAACGGCTTGTACCATGGGCAGCTAAAGACCCTTTCTCTCAGACTCAGTTTTTTCAAAGGCAAAAGGACTCTGTGTAGAAGCCAAGACCCTGAACTGTAATGTTTTCATTGTCTTTGGCAGCAGCAGGGCAAAACATACAGTGAAAGCAGAACAAACTTGGGGAAGAGAGCTAATGGAAATAAGGTTACTGAAGCAGACAACACCAAGTTGGGTGGCAGTTTTGATCTGCTGGAGGGTGGGAATGCCCTACAGGGGGACCTGGACAGGCTGGATCAATGGGCTGAAGCCAACTGTATGAGGTCAACAAGGCTCAGTGCTGAGTCCTGCACTTGGGTCACAACAACCCCATGCTATGCTACAGGCTTGGGGAGGAGTGGCTGGAGAGCTGCCTGGCAGAAAAAGAGCTGGGGGTGTTGGTTGACAGCCGCCTGAACATGAGCCAGCAGTGTGCTCAGGTGGCCAAGAAGGCCAATGGCATCCTGGCTTGTATCAGGAATAGTGTGGCCAGCAGGACCAGGGAAGTGATCGTTCCCCTGTACTCGGCACTGGTGAGGCTGCACCCAAATACTATGTTCAGTTTTGGGCCCCTCACTACAAGAAAGACATTGAGGTGCTGGAGCATGTCCAACGAAGGGCAACAAAGCTAATGAAGGGTCTAGAGCACAAGCATTATGAGGAGCGGCTGAGGGAGCTGGGGTTGTTTAGTTTGGAGAAGAGGAGGCTCAGGGGAGACCTTATTGCTCTCTACAACTGCCTGAAAGGAGGTTGTAGTGATGTGGGGGTCGGTCTCTTCTCCTAAGTAACAAGTGATAGGACAAGAGGAAATGGGCTCAAGTTGTGCCAGGGAAGGTTTAGGTTGGATATTAGGAAAAACTTCTTCACCCAAAGGGTAGTCAGGCATTGGAACAGGCTGCCCAGGGAAGTGGTTGAGTCTCCATCCCTGGAGGTATTTAAAAGATGGGTAGATGTGGTGCTTAGGGACGTGGTTTAGTGGTGGGCTTGGCAGTGCCAGGTTAACGGTTGGGCTTGATGATCTTTGAGGTCTTTTTCAACCTAAAGAGTTCTGTGATTCTGTGATTCTGTGAAGTGATGTTGCCTGCAGGCTTATGGTTTTTTTGAGGGATGTCGCTGTCACATGCTTGACTCAGGTCTGAACCTACATTTGTGCTGTAGCTTGTGGTCCATCCGTCCAGCTACCCTCCCCGCAGCCAGGTTGTTGTGTCCCATAGCTTGGATTTGAGAGCTTTGCGAGAGGGAGAGCTTGAGGCAAACCTACCCGAGCAGCTTGGCCCCCATCACTGGGGATGAAGCCACAGTGAGTCACACACAAATTTATACCACCAACTGGCAGGAATGTCCTCTAAAATCAGCTTTCTATTGTGCAAGTGAAAGTGCCCCTTACTGCAAATTCAGGCAGATTGCCTTGAAGTGGCTTGCACAGCCCCATTTGCCTTTGCAGTGGCTGGGGACAGAAGTTCTCATGAAGCCATGAAGGCAACACGTACTTGGTCCATGCTTGGGAGACTTGTTGGGGCATGAGGCAGTCTGAGATAAACTTGCATGGTGTCCAGCACCTTTGTTAAAGAAACTCTTGCTAACATGCAAAAAACTGGCAGAGGAAGCATCAGGATGAAAGTTCTTTTTTGGTATGGTTTCCTTTTGCTTTCTCAGGTATACAAAAAAGAAAACAAAAGAAAAAACAGGCCTCTTAAAAGGCCTTTTAAATGTTAGAAATGGTTCCAAAAAATCAATAATTCCATTGATCTTCAAATGTTCTAATACTGTTATTGTCAAGTATTTCTTCAGGTATCTTTGAATGGAATAGTATGGAAAAAAAAGGCCATTGTGGTAAAATAAGAGGTTGGTGACTTGTGCTGATAAACTTGTTAATATTTAGAATATGATAAAAATCTCTTGGCCCTTGTTCAGTCTCGTTTATTGTAACACTTTCTGACAGGCTTGCATGAAACTGAATCTACACTGGAGAACCAAGACACTCACTTTGCTGGACAATTGCCTAAGACTCGGGATGGTACAGGTAAGCTGAGGATTGTTTCCTTAAGGCCTTCTTAACTTTTATATATTGTGTTTACATTCTCATTAAAGCGCACCAGCCTGTATATCTAATAATAAACGCTACTGATTCCCTTGATAAACTGCTGGTTTATCCCCCAGTTTCTAGTCCCTTTTCTATTCTGATCTCTGCTCATGCATGGTGTTTTTTTTTCCTCTGATCTCTCAGTTTGCTTTTATTACACCTCTCAGGAGCTGCTGAATGAAGGCTGGTCTCAAATAGCACTTGCTTTTGAAGGTTTGATTGCTTGATTTGAGGACCTAAAAGCTCTTGGCTGGTTTATAATTCAATGATTGGGTTTTTTCCTCCAGTATTACATGCATTTGTGTACGTTCTGTCTCTGGCCTTAAGTATAGTGATATATTTATACAGATGGACAGTGTATTTCATAAACACTACAACTGGTGAATTTGGATGAATCTTATAGGATACTATATATGGTTTTGTGTATCTGTGTGTGTTATCACAATTTCCAAATCACTTCAATATTTCTAAAAGTTCACTGTGTGTGAGTTTTATTTTTCTGTCAGTGAAAAGAAATATTTGAATAGCTGCTGACATATGAGACTTCATATCACTACATTATTACTATTGGTGAAAACCCCAAAACAAAGATCTAAAATAAAAAGCAACTGGAAACTTTACTAAGCTGTCAGATATATCAGATAGTGCCAACAACTTCTTGCCTTAGCAGTTTTTTTCTGGGCAGTTTCCTATAGAAATTAGAATGAGAAGGGGTTATACGTGGTGACAGCAGGCAGGAGTGGTTTGGTGCAAAGGAGGGTAGTGATTTGATAATTCAGGCTGGGACTGTCACTTCCTACATCAAGTAAATGCAGAAAGCCAACGGCGATGTTCGTCAGAGATGTGGACAAATAGGGGCCAGGTCAAGTATTGCTGGTGGTGCTTGGAGGACAGGAAGCAATTGCAGGCAAGAGAAAAAAAGAGTCAGGACTGGTAAAGTCACTTTGAAATTGATGACACAAACCTTGAACTTGATGTGGAAAAGTAAGATGAGGCAACAGAGTAAAAAGATGATCTTAGCTGCTGTGGGGATCTTATGAAAACTTCCTGGCCCTGGCTTTGCTAATGTATAAGGTGACGTAAGTTGGTGCAATTTCAGCGTCAAGGGACTTTAAACGAAATTCCTCTCCTTTTCTGTCCATTTTTATTTTCTTATGGCCTATTACATGCAAATCACATCAATATACTCTCCACTGTGCATAGGCTGGATGGATGCAATGTTGATCTAAGAAAGCTTACCTGAGTCTAGAGAAGTCTACCTTGCTTTAAGAGATCTGATCCTTATACATTCCTTTGAAATTAGCCCAGTGTCCAATAATTCCCCCCTTTAATTCTGATCCCTACGTTGGCATGTTTCCTGAGCAACTTTATATCATTTTTCTATTGAAAATATTTCCACAACTGTCAAGCTGCATAAACTGTTTCTGAATCCAGCGCAACTGCTGTGTAAATGAGAGTGGAATTCAGACTCTTAGGCAAGTATCTGAAGCTTAATTATTATCGTGATCTAGTGAGGGTTACTGTGAATCTGATTGTAATAATATTGAATTACTGGAATAGTACCTCTGAAAACACATGTTAACAGTGCAGGTCCACGGTCACTGTCTCCTATTGCATCCCAGTTTTTTATGCTGAGACTGACAATGCAATTGTAAGACTATGTGGGTATAGTTTTAGTTGTGATTAAACAAACTCTTGCTGGATCTTTTTGACATTCAGCTGTTGCTGAAGATGTTAAAGCAAAAGTAAATGTACTGATCATTGGTAACAAAGCAGCCTAATCCACACTGACCTACAATTTGTTTAGGATCCTTTGGAGCAACAAAGAGATTAAAGTATATAAAAAAGAAGAGGTAAACAGTGGGTCAGAGATTAGAAGTGAAAAAGGAAAAGGCTGGCTTCCCCCAGACCACACACTGATAGTGGACCTTTGGTCAGTGATTGTTAGAAAATGTTTCATGTTTCATTTTCCCCCAGAACCTTAGAAACAGAAGGTTTGATTGGCACTTGTCATGGCTGATAGAGAGACGAAGATGCTTTGGTAAAAAGGAGAGGGAGGCAGCCGTGTCAAAAGCAAAAGTAGTCAAAGGATGATTCCTCCTTTCTGTGGTTTTGTCTCTTTCTAAATTATTCAAATCTGGGTGGCATCTTAGGATAACTGGCATTTTGACACAGCTTAAAGGATTGTCTCACTAACTCTATTGAACTAATGCTGCCATCCTTTTTAAAAAAAATTATAAAGAGGCAGATCTTCTATAATCTGATATGTATACAAACCAAAGGCAGCTTGATGCAGGCGTCTTAAATATTTTGGAGGAGGGGGCAGCAATTTTATCCGTTTTGTGACTGATTGTCTTCCGCATCCATCTGCAAGAATGATACTTCTTGGTTTAAAAAAGCCTTTATTTGATTTTCTTTAGAATATCCATAGTTGTTTGCAATGCATCTGGTGGTTACAAATCCGAGTCAGGCCAGCTGGATTAGAATCAACAAACATAGGGAATTTTCTCAGTCGAAAGAAGGTACCTCACCAACAGGGAATCTTCTCTATTGATGGTCCTCCTGATTATGGATTTTTCTTTTAGGGGCAATTTTCTTTCTTTCTTTCTTTTCAGAAAGGGACCGTGTCCCCCCTTAGCGCTTTGTCTGAACCACGCTGGCTGGTGTAAATGGGCTCCCCAGGGTTAGGAGCTCCTCTGTCATTTTAAGCTGCCATTTTACGCTTTGGTGTCCTCTTCACTTATCCATAACCAAAACCAAATCCTGCTCACTTTATTCACAGGAATCACCCACTGAAATAAATAATTGCATAAATTTAGCAGGATTAGATGTCCAATGGCATTCTGTGCTTAAGTTATTAAAATTATTCAGCAAAGCCCATGCTTCCCACACAGTTACAACCATCCCAATTGGCTGCAGTTAGCAGGAAAAATATCATCTTGGTCCTTGTATTGATGTATTTGCTTTGAGCTCCTAGCAAGCCAACCATGGGCCTTCATTGTCTGGCTCAGTTTTTTAATTCCCAGTAAAGAAAGTCTTTGGTTTTCTGAAAGGGCTAGCTACATTGGGCAGACTCCTTGCACGTAGGGTGCCCAGGGGGTTTTGGAGGTCCTTCATCCCCACCCAACAATGGCCGGCAAGCTAAAGGCTTCCTAATGGACAGATTAAAGTGTCAAAAAAACCTAACTGCTCAAGCACAGGTTTTAATGATAAAAGGCTGAAATCTAGACAGATTTGGCTGATTTTTTTTCCTAGCGGCCAGTTTAGCCCATAAGATGAATCTTCCAGACATTTATGAACAGGGCATGCACATTCATTATTCCAATAACACAAAACAAGGTAGTTGTGCAAAGTTTCTGAGGACACAACTGAAATGAGTGTACTCCCAACACTGAGAACATGAGGTAAGCACCTTTTTACTTGGTAACAGAAGTAGGAACACATGGTACTTTGAACTATTACATCATGTTTTTCTTAACTGTTCACCAGGGAAGGGCCAAAAGAGATCACACCTAGTCTCTAATCTTTTGTTTTCTGATTTGGAACAATTCTTACTATTCATACCTTTATGAATGATTTACCTTTTGTCACCTAGCATTATAAGAACCGGTTGAAGATTCACTTGAAAAGAAATAGCTTTTGCGCTGAGGTGGGATTTCTGAACTTTGTGGAAGGCCTTCATGAGACCCTTCATGTGGGCTTGGGTAGACCTCCCAACCTGGATTACAGAAACCCCCAAGATGTGGAGCAGCAATAGGAACAAAAGGAGGAGGAAGCATGAGTCTTTCACGTTAATTCAAAACTCAAGAAGGCTCAGATCCCCCTTGCCAAGGTACTGATAATGTGACCATCGCCAGCTTCCAAGACGGTGAGTTTTTATGTCTAAGCTTGTGTTTGATTCCAGAGATCAAATGGGAAGAGGCTAGCTGCATCATTAGAAACAAAGCCCTGCCCCCACAGTTTGCTATTATGTTGCCATACTTCAGACATGAATGTGATTATCAAATAACCCTTAATCAGTAGGAATACACTTCTGAAGATCATGTCCTCTGTAAAGTGATATCTTTCATGATAGCAGAAGAGAGACAGGTTTATTTTCACAACTACATAATACACTCAAAACCTGAGCAAGCCTTCCTTTTACACAATTGAACCAATTTGTGTGTATGAAATAATTGTCATGTGCAATTGCCCAGAAGAAATTCTGAATCTGCATCAGTGACATGCGTGAAAGTTACAATTTTTTGCATGTGCTGTTCAAGCTGCTGTACTATATAATCCTGACCCAAAGAGTTTTCAAATGCTCTGTTTCATCTGATTAGAACTAAAAACATCCTTGCTGATGTCACTGTGTGACTGGCAAATAAGACTTTCATCCTGTAATGTATAAGCCTTCACAGGCTCCAGTATTAGGTCCCAGATTTAAATTAGACAGCAACAAATAAAGCAAAACGCCAACCCACCAGAATATCCTAAACTGGAATTATTTGTCCAGATTGCTGAAATCAGTGGCCTTAAAGTGCCAACTGTATGATCTGTATTTTCCTCAAACTGTGAAATTAGATTCCTTTTATGGATCCATCACGGTAGTATTGAGCCATTAGATACATCATACTACACTTGTCAGCCAGCCTTCCCTGTTCTTCGGGACTGTAAAGCATATTAAGCAGACAATAATAGTACCCTTCAGGATGATTAGGTTGTCACGTTTTCCAGTCGAATAATGTACTTTGATCCTGTATCCCACAGGCAGCAGAGGGCTTCTTTGAAACCCAGGTCCTCCGTACTCCACTTGCAGAGGGTGGTGCCAGGGACATTTCTTCCTCCTCTGCTGTCGAGTTTCCTTCTCTGATTCTCCCAGTGTGGTACCTATGAAAGTCAGCACAGATGCCAGGTCTTCAGCCAGCCACGCTTCATCCTGTGGTGCCAGTTCCTGGAAAGAGGCTGAAATGTGCTGGCAGACTGCAGAGTCACAATGCAGAGTGAAAAGAGAGTTGTTCAAACAAGGCCTAATGGACTTAATCCCCACTTCCTGCCCTTTCAGGGTAACAACCAAGTTTCAAAGGCAGTGCAAACTAATACACAACTCCTAGGAACAGTTTGACAAAGTTAAAACATCCATCAGACTGAAACTGGTGGCAAATAAAAGTCTCTCAAGAGGCTAGAAAGGTGAAAGACAAATTTCTTTTGTGAGTGTTTCAATCTACCCAGCGACCTTACAGCCTAGCCATGGCCAGGCGTGAAAAATGCAGCCTGCCCAGCGCAGTCCCTGCCCTCCTGGTCTCATCAGCCTGATTTCCTCACTGCATATGCCAAGGCCTGCCTGGCTCTGGAGCTGTTTTGGTGCCATGCAGGGAAAATTGCATCTGGGTCTTGTAGATGTTAAATTTAACTTAAGTGGGGCCAAACTCGCATCCAACTGTGTTTCCTGTTTAGACTCAAGAAGTATTTCAGCGGCCAATTTCAGGTGTATCATCCTTATGTTTACCTCTTCCAATAGCTGCTCCCTTTATTTGGTTGTATCTGTACAAGCAAAAAACCACAACCCAAAACCCCACTGAGATACGCTCCCTGTTGCTTCTCAGGAAAATCCCTCCCAAGTTGATGGGTGGCTGATACTATATCACTGACTTTAGGCCTCCTCCAGCTGTGTCAGAAGTACCATGGCTGTGGTGCAAAGTCATGTTCTGTTTTAATGGGTCAATTTTTTACTGACCAATTTTATGTCATGTAAGGTGATGATCATCTGGGCCATTTTTTTTTCCTGTATTAGGTCTTTTTTATCCTCTTTCAGGTGGCATTAAGGCAGCACGGGGACATTAGTGTCACATAACTCCATGTTGTACCTTTCTGGCTGCTTTGACAGAAATACAACTGCATGTTCACACCTGGTTCAGATCCCATTTGTAGAGCTGGAGACCTGCTACAGCATGTTCTACTGTTAACGATCATAGTGGTGTCACGTAAGTCTTTCGAGGTGTCAGCATCAATTCAAGCTTTTCCCGTACCGTAGGGATACGCGCATGTGCAAATGAGCTGCAGGGTGTTTTGCCCCATTGTCAGCCATGCGTGTTGTGCCAGTTCTCTTCTGAGCTGGGGCATCCTCCTCCTCTGAATCACTGCTGACAGCTCCTAACAGCGCAAGCAGCGGCCCCACAGCCACTTTTCCCATCCGTGCTTGCTGTCAGCAAGATTCATGCTGAAAATGCCAACAAAGCAAATTATATGCTATTGTACAATCATGCTACTATCATTTCTGTAGAAAATGTGCCTTTAATAAGTGCATTGTAAGAAGTTCCCTTCTCTTTTGTGTTTAGCATAATGAACCTTCAGACAGCATTTTAAAGAAAGCATAGCAGTCACTAATCTCCTATTTCTGTGTTTATTTATCCAGCAATTTACATTAAGCGACAAGTATAATTAGCTTTTCTGGATAAACACTAAGCAAACTGGGAGTATTTTAAAAACATAATAGGGCACCCTGCAGTGGTTATCTTTTTTTAATACTTTAGTCAGAAAAGATATTCCCAGATGCCACAGATTCTCCTGTTTGGCATTGCTCGATGGCTGGTGTTCCAAGACCTGTGCTGAGCCTTGTTTGCAGGCAGGCAGCTGCCCTCAGGAGGGGCCTTATCTAGCAGAGGATTTAAAGGTGTGCTGCTAGATAGTTTGGCCAAATTAACACTTTCTAATGGATTAATCAAATCAAAGCGACCAGACCTTGACTCTGTCATGTCATGAGAAGGCTTAACAAGGTAGAGCAAAGGCCATAGAAAGCCCCAGCCTATGCATGAACCACCACAGCAGCGGTGCAAATACCAAGGAAGGGCTTGATGCTGGTGTTCTGAGGTGTGCGTAGATAGCACAGTGCAGCTCCTGGCTACAAGGGCCCAATAAACTGGTGCTCCTGGGCCTTTGTATCTAACTCCAGGGAGTAAGCCTCAGGTGTCGAGCTGATGTCTGGGATCATGGCACACACTGCTCAGAGGGAAGAGGGACTGATGGGCTTTGTCCCTGCTCAGGTTGTTATAGATTATTTTTATAATGATGCCTTTATTTTCACAAAGATGATCATAGGAATCCAGAACTGGGTCCTTGTGGTTTCAATGTGCTGTTCTGAGCTCCTAGATGTGAGTCAGATTGTGTCTGTCCTCTCAAACCTGACACATTTCCTTCCTCCTGGTAGGGCCCAGTCCTGGAAACCAGTGGTTCTCCTGTGATCTTCAGAGCAATTTGCCTAGGAGCATCCATCCCTTGAGACCTTGCGTAGCCTCTGCAGTGCTGTTCCTGCCCAGGGGCACATGGAGGGAGGTCAGCAGAGTGGAGATCTCATTTGCCCATGAAAATGTAAGTTGGAAGTGAGTCTTTATAGGCTGTCTCTTTAGTCAACAAAGACACATAATTTCTGCTACCCATCTGGAAAAGCCTGCTTCCCTCCATTGAGGGAGCCTGATGTGTCCTAATTTAGGCTACCTACTAACACTAGCCAGTAAACACTGTTTTCCTTCTTTGATGGGCTGCAAAGAAGCTCCTACAAAGCCCTCTGGGCTGGCCTCCCAGGAGCTGTTAGCTACTGTTCTGCTCTGGCAGGGTTGCCCATTGGAGCTGTGTGCCCTCTCTGATAGAGTGACAGCACGAGCTCCACAGCTTTGCAGGCTTGTAATGAGACAGTGGCGGTTCCTTTCACCAGAAGAATAGCAAGGGGAAGTAGGAGGGAGAAACTGTGTTTATGCATCAGGCCTTTCCTCTTTCACACCTCCATAGTGAACAGTTGGATGTTGCTTATTTTTGGAACAAACAAAATTCAGCAAACACCATCTGCTTCTGACAAAATGAGCAACACTTGCTATAACAGAAACAACAATATGCATTAAAATACCTCTGAAAGAACAACAGGCCCCATAAAAATATAACAAAGGCTGAGTTTTTGTTCAATGCCAAAAATATGGATAGAAAGAAATGTTTGTGTTAAATCTAAAATAGAGCTTTACCTAACAGAATCCTAAAATAAACCAAAAAATGACTTTGATTTTTGTCTGCAAGAAGTCAAAGTCAGAAATTTAGCAACTGCTTATTAATCTGTCTCATCACAAGGCATCTGGGACACCACACGGAAGTTACAACAGCACTTTGAGTGCATCTTGACTCCTGTGGTGTCATGAGCCTGTTTTTCCCTTTGATAAAACTGAAAGCACTTCAATCTTACGGGCAAATTCCAAGCTGTCTTCTCAGATGTCACTTGTTCAGCTTTTTGGAAATGGTGCAAGCCAGTGAATGCCCTGTCCTAATCCTTGCCCTAGTGAAGCAATTCCCTAAGTGAAGACCCTTGGAGCAGCTTTCTAACTTCATGATGGGAAGGTGCCTGGGTGCTTCTCTGCTTCTCAGAGTATGTCTGATATAATCATCACTCAGTGTCACAAAGAAGGACTGTTCAGCAGTTATGTAGTTAAGAGCTTTGCTCTGCTGACATTGCATGGCATGGTTCTTCTGTGGTCCCCTCTTAAGTGCGCTGTGAAGAGGGAATCAGACAGCTTTTCTGTGACATTGGCATCAATATCACATCAATGCTGTGTGGACACTGCTCACTTCCAAGGGCTGCCTCTGTGACTGTGTCATCACCTGAACTATCATCCACATAAAAGACCTTTAATGTGTTCTCAGACTACTCCAGGCCTCTACCCTATTGGACCAGCCAGGTAACAAGCTGCTTATGCAGATTCTGGTTTTGGAAGACGTTGGCAAATTTGTAATGCCGTTTACAGATGGTGTACCTCATCCACGTGGGAAAAAGGGCGTGGGCCTCCTCTTGGAAACAGGAGGCAACCCAGGCCATGGGCTCCTAGGATCTCAGTGAAGGGGCTAACCACAGCAGGATTGTGTTCACGGAAAACTGCACAACCTGTGGAGCAACGCGAGTGGAGGTGACCTGGCCATGTTGTAGGCATTTTAGCCAACTTGGGCAGCTCCAGATGGAAGCAATGCTTGCTAGGTAGGTGTGCTGAATAGTGCAGATAGAGAGAGATACCATCCTTCTAGCCCTGCCTTCCATACCATCTGGGTACTGGCAGGACACTTAGGGATGGCGCTTGAGTCTTTCAGTGTACACATTCAGGAAATCAGGCCTTGAGAGCATTTCCAGGGACTCTGTTTCCAGCCAGAAGTAATGTAACAAATCTAAGCCTCATTCATGTTCTCCAATTTATTCATGTGAAATTGCATTAGAGCTGTTGGCTATGGTATTGATCTGGAAGTTCATGTTCAGAAGACTATTCATTATGACCTTTGGATCTTTCTATTAGGAAGTCTCTACATCTGGTCACTTCAGAGCTCATATTGCTTTCCTGTTTTCAGCTAGCTAAACCATCCAGATTGCTCTGGATCAGCAACAAAGCTGCTTAATTATTTATCATCCTCCCAAGCAAGTGGCCCTCTGTGGTCTTCTTTAGTGACAAGTTTTTCTTGTGCATCATTGATAAAGATGTTAAATAGGAGTGGGCCAAGATACAGCTCAATAAATGTTCTTCATTTGTAATTACATTTTTAGACCTGTCAGCCAGTTTTTAACCCACTGAATAGGTAGCATGATAGTTTTGTGTCACTCTGGTGTCTTAATCAAAATTTCATGTGATACCAAGTGAAATACACAGTAGAAGACCTAAGTCTATTACCTGTATCAACCAAACCAGTAATCTTACCCAAAAAAAGAAATCAAGTTAGTTTGACAAGATCTATTTTCATAAACCTGTGTTGACTGGCATTAATTATATTTCCCTCCTTCCATTCTTTATTAATCAAATCCCTTATCAGCTGCTGCACTGTTTTGCCTGGGTTTGATGTCAAGCTGACAGGTCTATAATTACCTGGGTCGTGCCATTTACCCTTTTTAAACAGTGGCACAATATTAGCTTTCTTTCCAGCTCTGGCGCTTCCATGGTGCTCGGTTAGTGAGGAGCCAAAGAACTGCTCCAATTTCTGTTGAAACTCTTGAAAACTATTTTCCAGATTGGCTGACGTCTAACTTTTGTGTTTTCTTTTTAATGCCCCTATAAGCTGCTATTACAGTGGAAAGCAGTTCATGATCATCCTATGATTTCATTACATCAGCGAGCTCAGTATAGCAGTTTGGTGGTTTTTTAATTACACCAAAGGGCTATATATTGAGCACTTCTGCTTTTTCTTTATTGCTGTTATTGGCATTTATATTCCTTCTTCTTACTGTCAGTAGATTAATGCTATTGTTAGGATTCCTTTTGTTTCTGATATAGTTTAAATCTTCCATTATGCTCATTTACCTCAAAGCACTTTATGAGCTTTAGGTGAGCAGACTTCCAAAATTACCCACAATTTGACTACGGAGCTCAGCCCCATGCAAGTCGGCAAATTTCCCAGGGCCCTTCACAGCACACCTAGATATTGCCGCCATGTCTAATGTGATATTGTGTGACTCACCCAAAAGAGCCTGGGCAGTCAGGTCTTTGGAGGCTCAACCCATGCTGGCTTCATGGTGCATCCTTTCCTGGGGGGAAACAGTGGTAGCAGTGGGGTTTGGTGGACTGTACAGCTTACTGACCCAAGGACCAAACTGGTCTTTCCATGCAGCCCCTGCAGGACACCCATTACAAATGTATTCATGACCTTCAGAAAAAGTGATAAAGAAGGAAGGTGTGAGTATACAATAATGGGGTGGAGGAAACTCTCAAATATTAAAAAGGGGACAAAGGAATGATTTCATTGTCTCAGTGGTGTGGGTGGGAGATATGGGAAAACATGGCATAAATCTCTGCTCACATTCCTCCCATTTTGTTGTGGAACACTTTGGTTTTGCTACATTTAAACATTAAAGATGTCTTTTGGGGAGGGAGAGGAGAAGATAATGTTTCTTTAGACAGGTTCCTGCTGTAGATTACCATTTCATGCTACACTGCGTAGAAGAAAGCAACCTGTGTCCTTTAAAGGAAAGCGTGGGGGGGTGGGCAGGATGCTGGTATCGGGGAAGGGGAGGCAAGCGCTCAGTATGTAATCAGATAAAGCGAGCTGTTTGGTATTAGTGTGTTAGCTTTGTCCAAGCTCCTAGCATCTTCAATGGGCCAAAGCACACTCTTCATTTGTCACCTCAGCGCACCTTTTGTGTGAATAATTTCCCATTGCTATTACCCAGAGCTTGGAGTCGATAGCTGACTAGCCTCTTTGCTTGTACTATTATTTCCAGCAAGCTTCATACATCTGCAATAAATCCAGGAGGATTTGCAAGTGGGCTGAGGAAGTATGAGTGACAGAATGAGCTGATAAGGCCCAAGTCCCACAGAAACAAAAGGCTTCCCATTTTGCCCTGACAAGACAGGCGCTGCCTTGGATTTGATCAAGTTTTTGCCAGCTGACCCTAGAATTTCATGGAAGTGAAGAATTAAGCCCCCAAGCTCTCTCACGCTCACTAGTAAACCTCCACATCGGTGCAAAGGATGAGAATATCTGTTGTGAATTGGGTTGCCTGTTTGTTTTCATAAAGCAGGATCACTGAGGCTTTTTTGCTGGCACTTTTTTGATGGTAAGAAACTGAAAAGTGTCCAATGACCCACAGCTCTATGGACAGAGCATCTTGGAAGAAAAGTTAGTTGCAAAGCCAGGTATCAAGCTACAATGCTACCGAACTTTAACACACTCTGAAAGGTTAAGACCTAATGAGGTAAAGCATAATAACTTTCTGTAAATCCTTATTCTTATGCTTGTGCCTAACCAGGAAAGCATGAGAAAGAAGCAGCATGAATCAGAAGGTCTGCCTGATGCTATAGAGCCAGACCATATTTGAAAGTCAGTGGAAAATCTTTAGGAGGGTGTAAAAAGGTGCAGGTCTACTTCTGCTTTCATAAAAGTGAAAAAAAACTTGGCACATTGACTTGCACAAAGTATGGTAGGAAAGCATGACTGGACTGGGCAGCTGGGCTAGCAAAGGAAAAAACTGGTATCAGAAAATTAAACCTTTCCAAAAAGAATGAGGGCTTGAGAGAAATGGATTTTTTCCTAACAAATGTCATTACCTGAGCTACACAATACGATAATATGTAAGTTTTATCAAGGGCTACAGGTACCGTGAAACAGATTGCCCTGCCCGTCTATTGGGCATGTGTGAGGGGTACACATAGATCTTCTTCAGTTTCATCCCACTTTATTAAGAATCTTCTCTTAACTGCGCACTCTTTATCTAATTGGTTGTGTTTATATATTTATGCCCAGGGAGGCTGAGTTTGGTGATATACAGGTGAATTTTTTCCTCTTGGCTTTTCTTATTACATGGTAGAGCTTTAGGAACGGCAGACTGGCTGTCCCTTGCTGTTACAATGGCAGTCACGCCCTTATCCAAAATATAAGGATTTTTGTGTTTATGTGTATGCATGTGAGAGAGAAGAAAGGGGGAGAAGGAAGGAGAAACTAGTTTCAGACCAAAGTCTGAATCTTAAATTTATAAGGTATATTTCTTTTTAAGGGGAAATAAAGTGAGTTATTTACAATGCCTCACGGATGCCACACCTGGGAGTTAGAGGAGTGTCTGTTGGGGAGGTCTGTAAAAGGACGTGCCCTTTGGACTCCCTTACCCTAGAAAGAAGGTCTCCTGTTCCATATGAAACAGTGTTGCCATGTGCGCCAATTTGCTTTTACTTGCAAAGCATGGGAGTACAGACTTTACAGACTCTTGAACCTGTTCTATGCTTTTAGCTAGCAGTGGTGATGTGTTAAATCTGGCTCTGCACACAGTTCATGGCAAACATCAAAAACCTGTCAAAGTGTTGGAAAGCCCCATGTAGGAAGCATTTTTAGTTGAATGAATAGTCATATTTTTCTTGTAACAGGGTGCATAAAAATCATTATTTTGGTTAAAAATACTAACACGAAATTTTGAAGCCAGTCAAATGCAAATAAGAAAAGAATTCCCTTGCATGTGCAAAATATTGATGGACTTTCTTTGAAACGGTCTGATTTTTGGGAAGAGGCATGTGTGCTCGTGCATATACCTTTGACATTCAATTTATATCTTTACACAATATTATTCTGCCGTCTTGTTCCATATCAAATGCTTGGTTCTGAAGAGCAAGTGTCTTAACTGCATGGGCAAATGCAATGAATTGCATAGTGAAATTTCAGAATTATTGCTGGGAACCTGAAGGTTTGGGTTCCCAGCCCTGATGTTTGAATGGTCAAGTCCCAACATAAGGTAGTTTCTATTCCAGCAAAGCTTCTTCAGGTCCTTGTAAGTGGTATACTGGTTTTAGTATTTAATTGAGCCCCTGATTATTCTTTCCCATGTAGTTTCCCTTCTATTTCTCTCACAAACATCTATGATTGCCCAGTCAACAGCATTACTTAATTGGTTGAAGATCCTAATCCAGCTTTCCTGAAAGGAAAAGCATCGTAGACACAGTTGCCAATTATTCCATTATCTCTATTGACAGCCTGGTGCAGTTTGATGTCCTTCAAAGCTCTGACGCAGATATCCCATGGGAAACCATTGTCTCCAGTTAAAGCACGGTGCTGAAGAGCAGTGATTCTGTGTCTGCTACCACTGTGTTTGCTGGCTTTGGAAATGTTACTTAATCTCTTGATTTCCCTATCTGTAAAAAGGGAATAATGTGTTGTTCAGGGAAGGTTAAGAGAGTTAATCATTTGATGTTCATAAAATGTTACAAGATCTTCTTTATAGTTTTAAGAACATACAACAAATGTAATCAAAAACTAACTGGAAGTTATGGAGCTCGGTAGGAACAGAGGTTGCTACTGACTTCATATTACAGCTGCCTCAGTTTTTCTCTTGTTTTGAAATATTTAGAAATGCCAAAGCTAAAGTTTCCAGTATAGTTTGACTTCTACCCTCTTTGCATCATGACTTGGCCTTTCAGAATGCAGCACTGTAGTATTTTCCATAATGTCCTAGCCTTTAAGTACTTGACATTTCAATTTTAATGTTCTTTAAATATAAGAAGCTTACTGTGAGTATGAAATTTTTAGTTTACAAAAGCAAAGTAAACCACCTTCCCCTCTTCAGGAGTGGGGCATGCTGCCAAAGCTGACGTGACCTGTGAGCTCTGCATGGCCGCAAGATCCCCATGCAAGTCTCCCCCAGCCTGGGCATTCCCCCTGGGTGTGTCCTGAATCCTCTTTTATTTCACTGGCATCTTACATGCCCTTTCCCTAACTACCTTTATTCATACTCACCTGCTGGGCCCTTTCCTTCTGCAAACTTATGTCTGTTTTCATGGGACATCTCCTGTGTACTCTATGAAGCACATAGGAGGAGTGTAGAAAGCTGTTATACAGGCATGAGTGTGTGTATGGAGTAAATGCTACAGGTGCACAGCTTGTGAGCAAAGGAGCAGAGACTAATTTTCCTGTTCTCCACCACAGTAATATATCTTATTTTTCTCTTAAGTGCCTTTTTGAGTTAGGATCTTACAAATATTGGACTAGAAAAGTGTTCCAGTCCTGGCTACTATATATATTTTTTCTTCTTTTAAGAGATTAAATTTTAGTTTCACAGTCCTCTCTGAAATATTTGGTTAGATTTCTGATTTCTGATAAAAAGTCTTTTTATTCCTCAACATTAGGGAAAAGTACATTATTCTACCTGTACTTAAGGAAGTAAGAGCCTTGCAACTATGCTGCTGCAAAGCTAAAATACTTCTATGCTTTGGATTCAAGACTTGACATTTGGCCCAGGGTGACTAGTCCAGCACAAGGGATGAACCCTTTCACTGTCCCATAAAGCTGGCCAGTTCATGACACTGTTTCAGTACAGACATGCTCGGTATGGATTTGTTTTGAGTAAGACAGCTAATTTTTCTTAGGCTTTCCTCAGCTCTGCGCAAACAGAATAGCTATGGAGAGAGGGCCTGAGGATGACTTTGGATGCAATCACTTCTGTCCCCAGCTCTGGGGTGTCTGGTAAAGACCGAGAGTGGAGAAAGAGCCTGACAGCGGGAGAGCAGAAGAGTGTGCCTGGCTGTAAAGTACTGAGCTACAGTGGGGCAAATATGTGAGACCCACATTTGGGTCTGCCCCAGCTGAAAGACCTCTAGCAGCCTTTTAGGGGTATGTATTAGGAGAGGTACAATGCACATGGGGCCCAGTTTCCTCTGACCTCTGTCTCCATGACTCCTACTGGGGGCACTGCAAGCAAGCTTATATTGAAAGCTATGGAGCTGTTTTTAAATGGTTCTTTACTGCAGAGAATAATTAATTAAACAGGTGGTTCCATGAGCGGTGCTACTAATGATGGCTGCTTTCCAGGGTCTCTCTCTCGTGTGGATTTCCAGGCTGTAACAAAGGTTGAGCTCATGCTGAGGCCTTTCCCTCAATGAGGGAATTAATAGGGCTTTCCTCCCTCCCTCTACTCTGCTGCCTATTTTCATGAAACTTGTAGGTATTTAATTCCTGTCAAACCCCTATGCCTCCATCGCACTTGGTCAAAATTGATCGACGATTTCGAAACTTCCTAGGGACTGGGTGAATAAACAAAGACAGAGAAACAGATGCATGAGGAACATAGCTGGAGAAAACCTGTTCCCTAAAGTTGGAATTATTGCCCAAGGTTGGAATGGTAAATGACACTCTTTCCCCCTTTGGCCATGCCAGAGGGAAATAATAAGTAAGAGGAGATCTGTGCTACTGGTGAAGCTGTCTATACAGTTTTGGTGTCCATGTATTAAAAAGATGTCAACCTTGGGGGGGGGTGGGGTGGGACACAACGACAAGAATCACTAAAAAATCCTTTAAGGACTGGTAAAAATGTCTGACAAATACTGACAGAGCTCTGCTTAATTTCTTTTGAGTGTGAACTTTACTACAGTGAGAATATACTGGATGTTAAAGGGTTCTTTAACCTTGCGAAGACTGCTGTTGTTGAGACTAAACACAAGTTCAAGTGACATGTAAGCCAAACATTAGTCTTAGAAATAACGTACCATACATCTGCATGGGATTCTCCATATTCTGACAGCTTCAGATCAACAAGGGACACTCTTGCAGAAAACTGTGCTCTAGGTATGCACAAATAATTGGACCAATTACACAGGGATATGTGACATCCTTTGGTCTTTGTTATGCACCAAATCAGAGTAGATGATCTAAGAGCCTAATCTGACCTTAAAAACTGATTAAATAAAAACTAAAGCTTGCCTTCCTGATCCTCCGTTTCTGTGAGAGAGATGACCCTCCCTCTTCCCCCTCCCAAAATTGTGACAGGGCTATTTGGTTAGCAACTCAGTTGAAAGTGAAGTTGCAATGTTAGGAAAGATTTGGTGAGAAGAAACGTCAAGATTTTATTGAGAGCAAAAATGACACGTTTTCTTTTATGGTTTGATATCTTCCAGAATCACCAGATGGCGCCAATGCAGATCATCCTATAAGCGATATTTCACAGAGAGTTGGAACATCTACATCTCCTAAGCCCATGTCAGTGTGCAAACAAAAAAGGGCAACTTCTGAAAATTTCTTGTGGGGAAAATAAGTGTTAGATCCTGGGGAAGTGCTCAGTACTAAGCAAAGTGGTGCAATTCTTTTCCAGAAGCTGTGCCGATAGTGCAGTTGGTCCTCTTTGACTTAAATCTTTCTTAGATGCTGCCAATAAGATAGATATGTGCAAAACCAATTTTGTCAGAAATGAGCTTTCTCATTCCTTTCAGTATTTTAGTTTAGTTTGGAATTCAGAAGCACATCATGCGATAACAACAATCTTGGAGCATCTGTCAATTTGTGCTTGAAATAGAAACCTCTGTTGCTGTTTTGCCATGGAAAGCCAAGATATTTTTGTTGTTGTTGTTACCGTACAGATTTAGTTCATCTGGAGTGTATAGGATAAGAAACAATGGCATTTAGGCATCTTTATTTGTCCTTTTGTACTGTTTAGGACACAGCTATAAACAAACAATAAGCCTTCCCTCCCAATAGGGACCTTCCTTGCACATGCCCCAAAACACAACCTGAAGACAAATGTACTCTTTTAAAAAGAAGCAGAAGATTTATGTTGTGAGCTTGTTTAGATACCAGTCAGAATACCACGTTGCCACAACCCTTTGAATCACTCCCTTTCTCTTTACAGTAAAATAATCTTACCAATAATGATGATGATAATAATAATAATTCAGAATTTTTTCTGGCGCCCTTTTGCAAATTATTACCTCTATTTTCCAGTTCTCACTCTAAATGAACAGGAAATTAGCAGAGCTAAGTCCCAACACTCTTCCCCCATCAGGTCCTGAATTTGCTGGCAGTTTCCCTTGAAGTGAAAATGGATTTCTTTCATATGAAGGTGATGATGAAGTGATAGAAACAGCAGCCTGGAGACATGGAGAAAGAAATTAGAAAGGAGCAAATAAGTGTTAGGAGGAGTCTGAATGCAGAGGTGACGTAGTCGGTAACATCCACAGAACTCATGATCTCAGCCTGTGTTTGTGGCACGACCTGACATTTCCCTCCAGTTTTCTCATCCCACTTCCAGCAGTTTTTCATGATGCGTTAGGTGTGAGGAAGCAAGGCCCACTTCATACAGCCCAATAACTCAAAGTCCTTGTCTTCTTGGGTGATAGGCCTGGAAACAAACAAAAAAAATTTGAGGAAAGGGAATCACATATGATATTTTTAGTGGTCCAATGCGTCCTACTTGATCTCAATGAAGAGAGAGAAATAGGAAAAGGTGTGTCATTTCTGTGATATAGCTACTTAATACTGGAAGAGAAAATTTTATGTTGGTATACCTGTATCTTCTGACTGGAACAAACCAAAGGAATTTGGTTTCTTTTGGTACCTCTGGACTTGGGAGTATATGTGGAGGATGCTGCTCTGCAAAACTTGAGTCTGAAGAGATTCTTTTCTGGGACATTTAAAACAAACAACAACAAGCCCTCGCCACACTCCCAGACTACTGCCTGACCAGGATGGAGCTCTTATGTGTTATACATGTTAAGCATCTCCTATTCAGAGCTAACTTTGACTTTGTGCCCTGGGCCAGGTGAAAAGACTTTTCCAAATAAGAAAGAGTAAGGAAAAAAAAACCCAACACAAAACAAAACACAAGAAGCAAACCATAAACTGACATTTCTGCAAGAGGAGGTTTCTGTGGCCAGTGTTGTTGTGCATTTTAAAAAATAGTGTTCATTATGGCAATTTACAAAAATGCTTAAGGAAAAGTGGGTAAAAGAGTTCTTTTATGGGCTATTTTATCCTTTTTTTGTCTGCTCTTGGAGTCGACTTTTTGGCAAAATACTGCATCTTCAGCCAGGAGAAGTTGGCGAAGCACAAAAGGGCTTTTGAAGCGGTAAGTGTAAATTCAGACTTCTTTTCTTTCTTCCTTTTTCTTTCCTCTCCCTCTCCCCTCTCCTCCTGTGTCTGTAGACAGTTAAGCAGAAATAATAAGCACCATTGCTTGCAGTACACGTCCCATGAATTACGCTGACATCAAATGTAACTTTAGAATGGAGGCACGCTTTATTCTTTTCGACGAACTGTTCCCCTATCCATTCTTTATTTACATGTCGTGAGCCTAAGCGCTGCACAGCCAGTCAGAACACACACACAAGAGGGGGGAGAAAAAAGGAGGCCATTAAACAAATTAAAAGGGATGGGGATGACTAATACAGTACTCTTGGAATCTGCAATTTGATTAGTCTGAGTTTAATACACAAAAGCAGCGCCGAAGCAGGAGGGGAGTCGAAGTGCTCTTTAATAACCTTCTACAATTAAATTATGGTGATGAATTTAACTATTCTGTGCTTCTAAAGGGGTCTTATTATCTGATTGACTCTGAAAGAAAGTCAGTATTTAACCAGGGTTCTTGAGTCCAGCTATTGGAAGACATACAGTAGTTTTATGCATTAACAACTATTTTTTTTGTTGTTGCATGCCTCTTCCCATTTGAATTCATCTGTGATTTGAGAAAGATGGCTCTTAGGGTTATTCCCACTGCTTTTGATGGGAATGTATGCTAGCCCTTTTACTGTACTGCCCAGAGAGTTAAAATGAAAATTGCATGGTTGGGTTTGTTTCCTGTTCTGTATTTTCGTTTGTAATTTGTAATTTTCATTTATAATTTTAGACTACTTCCCTCTGCTGGCCCTCTCCATTGTCTAACAATGCATCATTCAAATGTAGACAGTGTGTAAAGCATGCCGGGATCTTTGAAAAAGACTTTTGCCATTAAATGGCAGTAATATCGTTCCACAGTTTATCCTGACTTCTGGTTTTCTCCCTGTCCTTCCCCTTACACGCTTCTACATATGCTGAAGGTTGTGTAAGACGTTTCATGTACAAAATATTAGTACAGAGAGGAATTGAATGCATTCCTTAAAAGAGTATATTTCTTTTCTTTTTTACTAGCAAGTATATCTCTTTCAGTTCTTTGATCTTTGACACAGAGAGAGAGAGAAAGGGACAGACTTCATGATTAGCCTGATGTTGAAATCAGAGAGCTGATTTTATTCAAAATAGAGGGATATGATAGAGGCAGAATCCAAATGTTCCAGCTTTTACTTTTAATGGCCAAAATGCTGGAGCTCCTTTGCAGCGTTTGATCTGAATATTTGGAGAGGATCTAGGCTGAGAGGATGAAAAGAGAGAATTATGCAGAGTACTGACTATTCAGCTACGGCCTTATTCTGATACCTATTTTCATGCTAAGTTGTATCTTTCTCTGCCAGTAGTTGCACTGAAAAAAAAAAAAAGATACTATTTCTGGTGCTAAAATACTGTGCTATTTGAATGAGGGTGCTATATCCAGCCCTCGTTTTGTTCCTACATGCAGTGCCCAAGCAGGAGGTTCGGTGCCTCTGCTCCACCGCACCAGCTGATGGCCCCAGAGCCGATTCCTTGGCACGGCCGAGGGGCAGCGCTGGCCCTGGCTGCCTGCGCAGCACCCGTGCGTGGGGCTGGATTCGGAGGTCTTCATTCAGCTTTTGTGCAGCTGGCTGGCTCCAGTGAATGAGGCCGGAGTGTAATTTAGACCTCTGCTGCAGCACAGAAGAGGGAAGGAGCTCTCACCCTCTCGCTCCTTGTTCCCTGCAGTGTTCCCTGCTCCCTGGCAGGTGAGAAAGAGTGGGTCCAAGGGGCTGCTTGCTCTCCTTTTGTGGGATTTTGCAGTGCTGTTGTTTCACAAAAATGTCTGAGGACAAAGTACAGTGGTATGCAGCTATGGAATAGCTCACCATGGATAGCAAAGTTGCAGCTAACGCAGCTGAGGAGTGCATAGCTTAAGGCAGCAGTGAGTGCAAAATGCAGGCTACACCTCTGGCAGCCCAATGTTGGATGGCCTGAATGGCTTAGATGGTGTTGGAAATTGCTCTAATTTACATTGGCTGCCCCCAGGAAATGTGAAAGCATGTGAAGATGTCACTGCAGTGAAGAAAAGACATAGCCGTATCCCATCCTTCCTGCCAGGCCTGCCTGCACACCCTGCGGAGAGGACGTGGGTGCCTGCTCTATGCTGCTGGCAGGACAGTTCCCTCCATCCCCTATGCCAAGGGTGTTTGTTTGTCCTGAGGGCTCCTCTGGCCCCTGCCAGGTATTGGGGGTCTCAGCACGGTGAGTCTGTGTTCTGCAGGTGCCCCCTGCTTGCTCCTGCTCACGGCTCTTGGGCTGCTGAACTGCTGTTGGCCAAGTTTCTGGACACTGGTGGTGTCTATAGCTCTGTTAACCAGGATGGAGCTATGGACAGTTTACGTGTGTTCAGAGGCCCTGTTCTTTATTTTTTGGCCATGGTTTTTACTCATGATGATGTATTTTTACCTCTCTGAAGGTTCAGTTAAGCCTGAGTACTTTAGACCAAGGGCATTGGAGAAAAAATTGTATTAGTGTTTTGATATTGCAGTTTATTGTTTTGTCTTAACAGCAAAATCCTTCCTCTTGCTTATTAAATCATGGCAGAAACTTCCTTGTGAGCCAGTGACGACAGGCAAACATGATGTCAGTTTTTAACAAGATGCCAACCAGTTTAAAAGAGCTGATTTTTATCAGAAGCTTTTATACTACTTGCGTAGTAAAAAAATACATCGTGAGTAGCATCCGTGGCTCACGCTTGGTGAAAAGGGCAGCACGCTACATGAAACCCAGGGATGCTGGGCTGAGCAATGCTTCCTTTTAAGAAGATTGTGCTCCCAAATTAACTTGTTCCGAAACAGTGCTGCTGCTAAGCAGAACAATTGCTTTTCCTTTGTAGTCTTCCTGCTGGTTTGTTCAGGCCTGCTTTGTGTTCAGCTTTGGCTGGGTCTGGGACAGTGGTTCAATAACTGTGAAGCTCTGTGTTTAGATCCTAGCCAAATCAGTGACACACAAAATCAGGGCAGGCAGTGAATCCCCAATGTGCCAGATTTGGGAAATCAGCCCTCTGAATAGATGAGCCAATATCCTGTATTTATTTTGCTGTTTTCTGTACCCATTTCTCTTGCATCTGGGTATTTAATACATATTTCCAACCAGCAACACATCAGCCTTAAATTAAATTCCCTACTATGGATAGCAAAAACCAGGCCCTTCTTTCCCCGTGCTGTTCCTGCTCTGTAGCAATCACCAAATGCAAGAATACACTCCCCACAAGTCCCCTCCCTCTTCTCTCCCCCCCCAAAAGCAATTTTAAACTGCTTGGCTGAAAGCAGTAGCTGAATGAGGATTTCAAATATGGACTCAGGCTTTCTCTTTAGCTCACCGTGAGAGAACAGCGCAGAGTAAATGGTTGATTGCAGTGAGCACGCCAACTGTAATTAACTTCAGTATTTGCAAGGTAAAGTGAGGAATGAATCAGACGCACCTAAAATGAGCATAGTAGCACTAAATATTAAAAAAGGGGCTTAAAACAAGGGGGAATTTTACCAAAAAGATGAATGGGGACTTCTACCTCCTTCCCCTTAGCCAACCATGGTGGAGTCACAATGCCAGGAACATGCAATGTGGAGAAGGAAGAAGGGCAACAAGGTAAAAACATTGTGGTGAAAAGGCAAGTGAGAAGAAACCGTTTGGTCTCACAGGTATCCCCCTTTCCCAGCCTGCTGTCAGCCTTGGGGGTGCGGTGAGCATTGTTATGCTCCTGTAGGCATTGCACAAAGGAGACCTTGGATCTGGCCCTTGCTCTCCATGTCATATAGTCTTTTCCATGAGCTGCTTGGGCTCCACCTTTTCAAGACCTGGACTGCTTTGGTGGTAAGAAATCTGTGTCTAATTTCCAGATTACGTTTGTTTTTGTGCTAACATTGCCCACTTATTTAGCTTGTTCCTCTTTCTGTCTGCTTACCTTGGAGATATTTATTGAGGCAGTTGTGCTCCAGCTTGGCCATGGTATTGCAAGGCTGACCAAAGCAAGCCCCTTCAGTCTCCCTCATGCTCCTCTCATCAGCCTGAACGTGCTCCAGGTTGACCATCTCCTCCTGCATTGGAGCGCAGCAAGGGCGGGGGACCTGGGAGTTGAAGGTGAGGGCAGGGTGGGCAGGGCAAGTAGGGCAGTGGACTCGCTGGCAAGGCCCCTGTCCCACAGCGCTGAAAAGAGGCAGGGCACGTCCATCGGCAGTCACCAGGGTCAGACGCAGCTCAGTGATTGCAGACACATCCATAGCAATGAGGCAGATCTGAGGTCAAGCCAAGAAGTCAGTCCACAGGTCAGGGTCAACAATGTAGCTCAGGCGGGGACCAAGGGCAAGTGTCGGAGCTTAAACACTGCTCCTGAGCTGATGGATTGAGGCCCTGACGAGGCCCCTCACAGCACTTTCCATGGCAGTCCAATCAGCAAGGTTAGCCAACAGCACTGTGTTAGGGCTGACCCTGCAGACTGGAGCAGCCCAGCCCCTACGAAGAGGAGAGCAGTGGCAGAGCCCATTGGAGTGATCAGGGAGGTCTCTGACAAGGGAAGGAAGGGAAGTAACCAGATCTCCAGCTATCAGCACAAATAAAATCTTTCTGCTGCTACTTACTAGTGATTCTCTACTGGAAATACCTGCCCCCCCCAACAGACCTTACATCACATTTTTCACATCTGCATCATATTTCTGACTCATAGTTCTCTCTTGCTCGGCAAATCTCACATAAAATTCCACCTCCTCTGTCACCTGCATTTGGCACGTACCCATCAAACAGCAGAAGATCCTATTATTAATCCTGAAATACATGCCTCTGGACATTCACCCGAACTTTGCTCCTCCAGTCCTCAATAACTTCTAATTCCATGAGAGACTCTGATCCTTCCCCTTTTTAACCTTTTGCTAATTGAATGACTGCTTCTCCTTCTAGGTATTTTCTCACCTGAGTCTGGTGCTGCTGGCCAGGAAGAGGTTTCATCCTGTGAACATTTCTGACTTTGACAAATGTATGACTCACTAGGACACAGATGTCCTTCTTTCTTCTGTTTCTCTCTATTTCCTTCCATGCCTTTCTTTTCTCTTGTCTTCTCAACCTACTTTTTTAAAGATGGAATAGTTATAATTGTGGGAGTCACTTTTCATTCAGAAGTTTGAGTCTGGAATTGCGTTTAGATGCTGATTCGTATCATTTGGGCTGTGCTTTTAAGCAAGTGTGCTGATGAGTGAGAGTTATCTCCTTTACATTATGGTGGGGACACTTTGTTGAGTTGTATTTTGAGTAATGGAGGTGTTTTTGCCTTGCTGCAGAGAAGAAAGACCCTTCAGCAGAAGTGCAAAAATATCACAAGTTGGTTTAAGAAAAACAAGCTTGTCCTTTCAAGAAAACAAGTTTGGTTCTAAAATTTCCATTGTTGATGGCATGGATCATTGCTTATGGAAGATTTTCATCGTGCAGGTTGGCAGTTTTGAATCCAATGAAATTCTTTAGATGTGAACATTTACTCCCATGTTTCTGATCCTTCAAAAGCTTTGGGTGAGATGAATTTGGGCGCTGACATTTTTCTCAGGTGAGGTGCTGCTGCAGGTCTGTTGGGACCTTCTGCTTGTTGGGAGTGCTTGCAAGAAGTAGAAATATTGGATTTCCCAGGATAAATGTTTGTGAAACCTGAAAAAACTTATGTTGTTGTATATCACATAAGTTGTGAAAGGTGTGTATTTCTGCGTGTGTCTAAGAGAGAGAGAAGTTGAATACATAAAACTAAATACAGCAATACACCAACCCTTCTACCTTCTCCCCCCGCCCCTACAAAACCATGACATGTTCACAAGACTTCTGGTTTTGGCAAGTCTGCTTTAAGACATTTGAATGTTAGGAGCTGGCAAGCTGATCCTAGCAGTTTCCTAAGTCCCCTCTTTCCATGATATTTTGCTGAAAATACAGTCTTCTCCAAGACGGGGAAAGGCCGTGTGGTGACTGGATATGAAGAAGGGACTATGTTTTCCAGTCACACAGTTACATCAGTTTCCACACTGACAACTGAGCTTGCTCAAACACACTTCCAAACAACGAGATCTTTGTGGCAGTCTAACAAAAGCCTCAGTCCCTAATGTGCTGCCAGGCCCAGATCATCTGTGTGCAAATGACCTCGTGGTGCTGCCAGTGTCAGTAAGACCTGTGTCAACCTGTGGCCTGCGGGCTGTTTGCACAAATTTGTCTAGCTGGGGAGGGTAGCTCTGTGTAGTTTGCTTCTCTTTCAAAGTTTCTAAGAGGAATGTCCTTGTGCTAACGGTGACAGCTCCCTTCTTTTATGGAGCCCTGCCTTGTTCACTGCATGTCTTGCTGGTGCATGGAGAGCAGGCAGAGTCCTGTGTGGGCACTGTGTGGTCCCCCAAGCATCCGCTGGTGTAGGGTACCCCTGATATCCTTGCCTCAAGTTTTGCTGAACAGAAAACTGTGGAGAATTTTGACTTCTCACCTTTTTAGGGTGAAAACTTATCAGAGCAGAGGGTGACCTGTGCAACAGTGTCCAACTGGCTTGTGTAAAGTATGCTTTCCCCTGTGCTACTCAACACTTACCACATAATGAATTCATTCGCAGTGGGGAAGGATGTAAATGTATAGTGAGAACCTGAGCTCATTACCTGTGGGTGATTATGGCATCTTTTCCTTTCTGCTGCTGTACTTTCTTTGTTGAGAGTTTGTGAGATGCACTGGTAGTCAGCCACCAAAATATTTATTGGCTTGAGCAGAAAGGGATACTGGCTATGCATGCAGGTTCTCAAGGCAGCAAATGAAGGAACTGATGTGACAGGATGTGACAGCTTCTCCGTTGTTGATTTTCAGTACTGAACCTAAAGTGCAAACTGGTGCCTGGGAAGATGTTGAAAGGAGACAGAGATCAATAGTCCAGTTATGCTCCAAAAGGACAAGAAGATACAAATCCCCAGTTTGTATGATAGAGCAGTTATTTGCTCCTTGCATATATGACTTCCCTTTTTTCCCTAATTTTACCTCATATATTACACTATTCTATATTCAAATTAAAGTGAGCTTTAGCAGTCAGAGATACTCCTCAAACTAGGAAGTCAAGTCCATTAAGGAAGCTTTATGGACATCTTCTTGAAAACTGACAACAGGCTCTCAACATTATTTGTTGGTAAAATTGAATGGGAGCAGCTTCACCCTGGGTGGGATCTGGAAAATCCTTTCCATTTCCTGACGATCTCATTCTCATGTGTGAAGAAAAGTTGCATGTTGCTAGAGAGGGGCATCCCTGTGTATCTCTGCTGCAAATCACGGTTCCCTGGTGATTCTCTCCTGACGCCTTGACATCTGTACTCTGACATGCCTGATGCTGCTTCTTCTGTGTCTATAAAACAAATAAAAAAAAATCCTCGTTGCTAAGCTACCAATCTCTGAAAAATAAACTTTAACTGAAGGTTACAGCCTGCTGCTTAGCAAAGTTCTGGTTTTGAAACTCCATCACTCCATCACTATCTTCCAGCTCCCTCTGAACATTTCCCCTGTGAATATCTGTCACTGCTGGCACGGGTCTGCTCACCCTGCCAGGAAGGCCTCAGCGTGCTGCCTTTGGGGCTGCCTGCCGAGGGCGGGCTACGGAGCAGGCAGCAGGGAGTGCTGACAGTGCAAAGTTGTCGCCTCCCTCCCTCCTGCCTCTCTTCTTGCCGCCTTTCGCTTTCCTTGGAGGGAGGACACAAAAGGAAACTCCACTTTTCAAGACTGTTCAGTTTGCTTCGGGCCGAAATGTGTTTTCGACTGAACAATCACTTTCTGTGCAGACAGTGACAGCTCAATTGGTCCGAGGAGTGGGGCTGGAGGGGGTGCTAAGGTTTTCTTTCACTACTTGTAATGTTAGACCATGTCAAATGAGACAGTTGAAACAACACCCCGTTTGTTTGTCTTGCAGCCTGGACCAGGGTGTGAAATATTAGGACAGCAGGAAAGTGTTTGCATCTCTCCACCCCTGGAGAACACCTCCCACACAGTTTCTGCACCTCTTCTCATTCAGTGGGGACCTGAAGAGCACCTTTCTCTGGATAAAGGCTCCCTTGGGTGCCAGGTTTCTGATTCTGGACTCTCCCTTGACTATCTGAACAGATCAAAGGCATATTTGAAGGGCTTTGCTAAGCTCTTGCAAGTTCCTTACTTGGGATATAAAGTTGATTGAAGTAGGATGCTCAAGTTTCAGGTTATCCCCGAGACTATTCTTTCACTCTAGGCTTCCTTTCCATGCTTCTTTCCCTTAATGCTCTTGCTACATTATGGTCTTGATTGAACCACAAGCATAAACCAGTGCAGCTGGTGAACTTGAAAGCAGGGGAGGGAATCCACAACTTTGTGGTTATAAGAAACATGGAATACCTTCATATTTCCTTCTCAATCTCTCTCTTTCCCCATAAAACACAAACTATGCTATTTTTGCACAGTCTCTGCATTACAGCAGTAGTGTTTATACCCTTTTCCTACGAAAGATTTTCCTAGTTTGTGAACAAGACGTGCTCTAACATGAAATGAGTTTGTTGTTTGTTTGTTTGTTTGTTTTTTAATTGCCATTACTAATTAGTTTGGGAGGTTCTAAGCACCAGCAGAGGCTGATAAAAGTCTCTAAGAGGTCAGTCCTGCCCCTACTTAAGCTTTTCTTCAGAAAAGCCATTCTGTCTATCCCTATAATGACAGAGCACTGATCTCACTTCTGCTCTAACTCCTAGAGAACCAGTAAACAGAGTAGTGAACACAAACTTTTAAGAAAGCTCACAATCCCAAACCATGTCCTACTTGAACTGTTGAATCTGAAGAGGGAATGTTTTATATTGATCCTATAAGGAGCATATATGAGTCAGTATGTCAGTCTAAGACAGATGAGACTGGTAAAGCTTCAAGTGCAATAAGAGCACATGCTGTCAATGTGAACAGATTTTCTCCACTGGGCACATTTACTTACCTTAATTCATGCAAACCTTTAAATAGGATGTGTAAGGATCTATCGTCCAGAGGGAGGTAATGCAGCTAGATGTGAAGGAAAGCAGGCTCGGAAACTCAACTGCTTTGTTTAAAGATGCCCAGCCTAATGTGTCCTGTTGGGGATGAGGTATGTGGATTCAAGCACAGCACTGCCCTGACTGTAGATAAGTTGTTTCCAGACCTATGCTGATTGATGTAGGCTGTGGCACACTGGAACATGTGGGTATAGCAGTTCAGGTCTCCATCTCTGCACTGTCCTCCAGTTTGTGATGCAGACATGACCGTCATCTCCTGTGTGACTTAGATCTTTCAAATCTAGTAAGAGTGCTGTAGATTATAGCAATGTCTTTTCCAGTCAAAATATAATTATAATTAGTCAGGTAATCACTGAAGCTCTGTGACAGGAGTTATGCTGTTTATTTCAGGGTGCCCTGATTTATTCTAGACTATCAGGTACTGCAGAGATGCACAGAGTTTCTTCTTCTGGTAGGTGCTGTCACCAGGCCCGTTAGATTTAGAGAAGACCTTGAAAGTTTTGTTGAAGAGATGGGGACGGCACCTATTGAAGGCTGAGGAAGGCTATTTAGGCTGTAGGAAGAGACAGAAGGGAAGAGAAGAGAGAGGAGAGGAGAGGAGAGGAGAGGAGAGGAGAGGAGAGGAGAGGAGAGGAGAGGAGAGGAGAGGAGAGGAGAGGAGAGGAGAGGAGAGGAGAGGAGAGGAGAGGAGAGGAGAGGAGAGGAGAGGAGAGGAGAGGAGAGGAGAGGAGAGGAGAGCTCTCAGACAGGGAAATGTCAGAGGGTGCACAGAAGACCTCTCTGACTTGCTGGTTTGAGGGAGCGCACTATGAGAGACAGCTGAGGTGACAAAAAGAGAAAAAGGTAATAGTCCTACATGTGAAAGGCTTTGAAGTAAAAAGGGTTGGTTTGGGTAAAAGAGCACATCAGTTCTTGCTTCTTCAAATCTTTTTTCCTCTGTCTACATGTCTTCTCCAGAAGATCATAAAGCCATTTAGGCTCTGCAGTGCATAGACATATTTGATGCATCATTTTACTGAGAAACTTAAAGAACGTTAGTGTCTCTGTGGAAAGACTGTAGAGTTTACGGTATGTGTTAGCTCAGTATAACGGCACGTCATAGACAGATGTCAACTCCCTCCTTTCTTTCAGCAGTTCTTTATAGTCACCTGATTTTTGAATTTTCAAAGTCATTCTTCTGCTGCTACTCTGTTGTATTATGTATTGGGATATGACTAATCGGTGAAGAAGGTGGTGTGGAGCCAAAAATAGCTAAACTACTGTGCTTTTGTGCTCAGTGGAGGGAAAGAGTGAGAGGTTTTGAGGGTTTCCCTCAGCTTGAAAAATGAAAGCAGAGCTTAACTATGCATTGTCAAAGCCACACTTCTGAGACACTGGAGTTCTGCCCAGAGGCAACTGGCTGATTTTCTGAAAACTAATATTGTGAGTGTCTTTCCAGGCTGATACTGATGAAGATGGGTACTTGAACCACTGGCAAGTTTTGGTGGCTTTGAAAGAAGTTGCCCCTTCAGAAGCACTGACTTACAGAGTAAGTAAAGCCAACAAGATCCATTCCTGGAAACGTGTGAGAGGGGGTGGCCAAAGCTCCCCTTAAATAAAGGCAGGAAACCTGACCAGCAGCAGCACTGGCACATGCGTAAGATATTTCTTTATTAAACAATTCCATACATAACCCAAAGAATAAATGAAATAGCACAACTTTCTTTTTCTTTTGTTTTGGGAGTAACAGTAATGTTAACGGTCTGGAAGGCCTGGGGAGAAATCAAAGCTCTGAAAGAAGGGGAAGGCCAGAGGTCAGTAGTGGAAATGAGGGTTTTGTCTTGGTTCTTATACAGGCAATTTTGGCTACGTAGTTGGGACAGGACCAAGAGACAGCAGTAAGGGTGCAGTCTACTCACACTACTCAATGTTATGTCTTTGCACAGATTTTCTTCTTTTTTCAATTGATAGCTACATTTTGAAAAGTTGCAGGGGATTTGGGATCTGTTCCGTTTGATTAGCCAACTTGGCATCATGTAGAGGAGTAGAGGAGTCTAAATATAGCTGTAGGAGATGTTACTCATTAGGTAATTGAAACTACTAGACAAGATAAAAATATGTCAAATACTCTGTGGATTTAATTTCAGATTGAGCTAGTCTCCCTGTATAGCAACTCCACCTCTGTGTTAGTTGCTTTTATTTACTTTCTACAACAGACATTTGATTATATCTAAATGTTTTGTACGTGTTCAAGTATTAGCAAATTTTCCAAGTTTCATGGTAGTGCTTAGAAAAATTTCATGTTCAGCATTAAAACATTTGGCTCTTCAAACGATTCTGGTTTGTAGCTGATGTACATCAGTGGAGCCGTGCCAGCTTCCTCCAGCTGAGACTTCGGCCCTTCACTGCTGGCCTTTTTGCAGTTTTCTTATCATGATCCTGTTTGAACCATCCAGACATACAGCACGAACTCTGTTAATACAGAAAACCGGTACTAGGAAATACAGACATCAAGAAAAAGAAGTATAAAAAACTCTGTGATTTAATCCAAACCTTACAAAGGCGTTGTTTCTTTGGGCACTTTCTTTGAAAAGACTACCATTTCAAACAAAACAGAAGGAAATTAGTAGGAAGTGATTATGGAGACAGGAAATCTGAAAGCCATGAAACTGTAAATAAAGTGTTATTTGTACTACTGTACTTGGTGCCTTGCTTTGCATTCCCAGCACGAAATGTTAGACAAGGCTTTAGCACTAGAGCAGGGACCAAGTTATGTGGATGTTTAAAAAAAAAAAAAAAAAAGAAAAAAGACTCCAACCACATATTTCATATGATTAAAAGAAGAAAGTCTTTTGGAGAAATTATTTTGCATGGAATTCATCTGGGCAGATTTTTATCTGAAACTTGGAGCCCCACAGCCAGTCTCCATTGCAATTTTTTCCTCTCTGCAAAGGATGTGACATGTTTAGACATCAAACACATATCAAGTGGCTTGATGTTAGTATTCTGAAATATCAGCTCTACGGCAGGCGCCAGCGTTAACATCGTTACACAACTCATGTTGCATGATGACAATCCAGTTCAGCAGCGCCTGCGTTTATTGTTTATTTTTATCAGACCTATAAAGCTCGTCTTTTCCATCTGTCAGCATTATCTTATGTGATCCATTAATACAGCTAAGAGGGATGCATTACACTATACACTTGGATCTCAGTTAATGAACCACCTTTCCCTATAGTAACAACAATGAATGAATGAGTGCAGATTTTAATTACTTCCATTATGATGTGTTTGCTTTGGCAGTAGTTACTGTCATATGAATAGTTAACCAGCAAAGTTATCCCTACATCTTTAGTTGTTTGTATATGTGCATTCAGAAAACACCCCTTTCCTCTCCCTTCCTCAGCAGCTACGTATTGTGGGTTTTTGCTATAGTTTAAAAATTATTTGCAAAGCTCAGAGGGATAATAAAGTAAAGCACCTGAGTGAGAGAGCACATACGACTCCTGTTTGGTCTGAAGAGATGCTCTGAAGCATATGAACTTTACAGGAGTTAAGATCATGTGTTTTTATGTTGTGAGAAGCCACAGAAGTCCTGTGGGCAGCAGTCAGCCCCTGAAAGACAAAGAGGGCTGACAAAACCAAAATGAAAAGCCTGATCGTTGTTTCACATTGTTGTTCAAGCAGAAACAACTGCTTGAAACTGCTGTAAGGCCTTCAATTCCCGGTGGTCTTTTACTTTCATGGTAAAAGAGTCTGGGGGTAAAATTTGGACCTTGATGTTGAATGGACATCCATTTGGAGGGAGTTCCAAGGAGTCTGGTGGTGAGATCTGCAGTGCACCTAGACTGGCATGTCCCCATATGCCAAGAAAACCAAGACAACACCAGCATTATGCTTATTGCTGCAAGCATTGCTAGTGGAGCAAGTATAAGACGGGACAGAGCTGGACAGAGCAGAGAAGTCAGCTCATGTTAGGAGAGTTTTAATACAGCTGGGTGACTCACCCAGCCAGTATTATTGCTGGTACTATTTCAATGGCTGCAGAGGCAGTTAAATGGATAATATGTCTCCTGAGAGCATTTTGCACTGGATATAGCTAGTCCTGTTTAAAATGTGGAAGTGTGGCAAGACAAATACGAGGTAGCTGAGCCCTACTTGCAAGTCCTCACCATTCTAATGCCTTAAAATCAGCAAACACCTCCTTTGCAAATGGAGGGGAAAAGGAGGAAAGGACAAGGAATGGAAGGAAAAAATTACACTTCCTTGTGGTACACCAGAGAGTGTGTGGTATAATACCAAGAGACAGCAGAATTTGGGGTGGGCTTCTTTACTGATTTAGAAGGTGTTCCCAGAAACTCTTCAGTGCCTAGTTGTGTATGGCAATGCCTAAATTGTAGCTTTAATGTTTCAGGGCCTCCTTCAGCTTTCCTGCCCTAAAGCATTTTTTTTTCCCACCAGTCTGGTGTCCTTGTCAACTTCCTTGGCGACTAGCATTAATATTTTGGGGGTTGGTTTTGCTGGCTGTGCTAATCGGGCTTGTCTCTGCTTCCATCAGGGCTTATTATCTGGCCTTTTCCCCTTCCCCCTTCCCCCTGCCTCCCTCCCCTCCAAGAAAGGCAGCAATCTGTTCTTTTTAAACCCTTCATCATCTTTGCTCTCTCCATCTCTGTTTCCCCAGATTTTAGAGATTGTTGACTATTATGTAACAGATGGCCTGACAGACCTCCGACTCTTTGCGGTGATGGCTAGCTTGGCGCAGAAAATAGCAGCACTGGAGTAAGTATTCAGCGCCATAGACGCTCATGAATTTTAACTCCTCAGTGACAAAGGAATTCAAGGGGGTAAGAGCCAATCTATCAGTAGCTGAAGTAATTAGAAGACTTAGATGGCTCTCTAGTGCAGAGTATCCCTTCGCTGCTACAGGCTGTTCATAGTAGATTAGGATAGTCTATGTCCCATTGATCTCTAAACCATAACTATGCTTCAAAACAATGGGACAGCTTAATCCAGAAATTGAGACATTTGTGTAAGCATCAGTGAGGGCTGTTCTTTTAGTTTGTAATGAAAAGTACTTTGCAGCATCAAGCTGGGACAATGTATATCGGGCAGAGTTAAATTTTGATTTTTGTTTCTATTGCATTCCTGGTTAGCATGGGAAATCACTTGCACTAAATCACCAATATTCTGTCTCTGAACATTTAATACTTGGGGAATTCATTTTTCTGCCCTCTTTACCTCTTCTGTTTTATTTGTCATTCTTGTTTCTGTATATACATATATTAAAAGTGTTTTTGTAAGTGACCACAGTTTTGGCACCCTCATATAGTTTTTTATTATCTTTAAGTTTCTGAATATATTGTTCCCTTTCCCAGAAATCTAGTTGCTTGCTTTTCAGAAATGTTTCAGTGTCTGACCAGTCAATGGAAGCTTTTTCTGGTAAAGTAGGGGAAACAGAGAGAAAACACAGTCAGCTCAGGAGAGCATCTTCAAAACAAATCAGTCAGGTACTCAAACCAGAGCTGGTTTATCTTGTTTTTAAGATTAGATTAAATTAAAATAAAATATAATGCCTGGACTAATGTACTGCAGGGGTAGAAGAACGTGAAAGTAAAGATAAGGTCAAATGAGCTCCCACTGGACTGAAAATGAAGAGAGAGTTGAGTTTGAAGCTTGGCTTCTCATAGCTTACTGTTGAGACTACGCTGTATTTATATGCCAGTCTCTGTAATCTGGCTAAAATCTTAGTAAGGAGTGTAAGAGAACTGGGCATGTATCTGAGCAGGCAGCGTACAGCTGAGGTAGATGCTGTGTATCTCCCACGTCAGGGCCACCAGCTCCAGTGGGGCATGGCCAGAGGTACCATGTCCTCACACCTGTGCTCACAGCAGGGACTCTGGGGGCTTCTTTTAGCCCAGAAGTGTTTGAATTACCTTGAATAACCTCCATTTTCAGTAGGAGCCTTACCAAGTTATCAGCAGAGGGGAAAGTCCAGGAGTGGAAAACCAACAGAAATCTCCCCTTTCCCCTCTTAGATGTGCTCTGACACCGCTACAGATAAGGGATGGACTTTCCATACGTGCTCCTGCAGTTGAGGAATACTTGTCCCATTGGAAGCCACTTCTGGAAAAGTTTAATTCCAGCGCATAAAGTCTGCAAAGAATAATTACAGTGTATATTTGTCGGCAAAATGTGTGCTCACCCATAGATTGCATTGGATCCTAACCCAGAGCTAGCTCACAGCCCTAAATGCTGGTAAATGGTATAGACTACACTGGAGGGACAAAATCCCCTTTGAAGGGCTCGATTACCCCTTGTCCACTGCCCCTGCCCACATGTAGATGCACACATGCATACAGACACACAACCCTTCCCTCAGCACGTCTCCAACCTGCAGTTAGCACTGTAATACAGGGAGACGCCAGAGACCTTCCATTGCACCTTTGGGACATCCCTCTCCCTGCCACATCTCTTTGGCTCTATGCAAGTGTGGAGCTTCCCAAGGATGGTGTATCAAGGAGAGGGTGCAACACAGAGGTCAGTCAGCGGCTCCAAGCTGAGCAAGAAGTAACAAACTGCCTAGGCTCTGTAAATGCTAATAATGTCATTTAGCAGCAATAAACCTCTCTGTTTCAATTTGAGTGACAGTGTCGCAAATGGCCATTTTAATAAGGTTTGGAGATTCTGGACACAGAGCTTTCCAGCTTTTGCAGCCCATAATAACTAGTTAGTTGTGCTTAAGATCAAACAGCAATGTCTGGTCAGCAAAATCTTCCTTTTACAAAATAACTTAGAATGGGATGAGCAAGTAGCATCATTGTTGTAAAACTGGCTTCTCCATCCCTTCCTATTGTTTATCCAAGTGTCATAGGTATGAAATAACTCCCCCAAAAGGAACTCTAGCATTCAGTCTTGGGCAAAAGATACCTTGGTAAACATTCTAGCTGGCTGGAGATACCAAGGAGCGACACGATCATTTTGTTCATTCTTATTTTGTGTAGAAAAAGAAACTTGAAATGTGATCTTTTTCAGCCATTAAAAGTAAATATTTCATTCTTAGGTCACAAGTGTTTCTTGGTGCACAGCATAGCAGGGCTGGGACGGAGGGAGGGATGCTCTTCCCTCCCCAGTGCCAACATGTGGGCTAATCCCACCTGTGGCCCTGCAAAAGGAGCACTGTGGGTGGCTGCCAATGGCTGGTACTGACTTCCCCAAATGGTAAAGGGTAAACTTTCCGCATCATCTCTGGCCATCAGACAAAAGTGGGCAGGGGACATGTTTCAGTCACTCGTATTTTTAGTAGGGGCCTATGAGAGAGCAAAAAGGAACAGGTTAGGGAGCTGTTGCTTGGGCAATGTGTCACTGCCCATGCCTCTGCAGTTGCAGTTTCGCTCTGTGTGTTATCTGTTCGCAGCAGTGTCTCGGAGGCCAGGGACAGTTCAAGGCATTTTTCACCTCCATGTAACCAATCTGAGGCTGCCAAGGTCACTCCTCACCAAAAGTTGTGACTGTCTGGTGGTTGTTGGATGGCCTGTATAAAGTGAGTTTGGTTTCAGCCCAGTTGCTGAAGGAGAGCTGGACACTTCATGAAGCCCACTGCTCTGTTGGGCACACTGTGTGTCTTGCAGAGCCATCCAAAGCCCACAGGGGTACCTGACTCTAGCAAGAGCATCGGTCCCTCGTGGTCATGGCTGAGGTCCCTCTTTCAGCAGTGGGAGCAAGGATGGTTTTGTGATTTGGGGCGATGCTGCCAGGATCCAGGAGGCCAGGAGCTGTGCACCACGGAGCAGGTGCCGAGCTCTCCTCTGCTGTGGTCTCCTAGATGCAAAGCTGAGAATAGTGGTACTTAGTCCTTCAGGTGGGCATCAGCTGGGGACTATAAGGTGCTTGAGATGAAGAGCCATAAAATCCAAGACAGAAACCTCTACTCACAAGTAAAACCTGCAGTGTAACTACCCTTAATGGGCCCATTCTGCAGTTCTGGTGAAATATTTAGCATCTTTGAATCACAACCAGAAACAGGTGATTTCTGTCTCCAACTTTGCTATGCAAGTATTTTTCATGCAATTTTGTACCTTTTTTTTCTTGTAATGATACCCACAAAATTCTTTCTATGTAATGTTTAGGTAACTATACCACAATGTAATACTTTGAGGAACTTTTCTTATTGCTAATACAAGGCAGCTAACCAAAAAACACAGTAACATAGAAATCTCCTGCTGAAATTGTATGTGACATCACAGGATTTCTCTGAACAGGAACCATGCTGTTCTGCTTTATTTTTGCTGCACTAATGTTTATACTGCCATGTAACGGCAATAATAATAATTTTTAAAAAAGATCTTTTTGCATTATTTGTTGTTGAATTTATCTTGTTTAGACAAGCCACTTTCTGAACTTTAGGCAAGTAAACAGATAGGAATAACCTGCATCTAAAGTCAATAAAAGACAAGTGCAGTGCAGTCCCCTGCTTCTTTGTGAATCAAATGTTCCAGCCCCAAAATAAACATCTGCAAAAAAAAAAAAAAAAAAAGGTCATTTTGATCGGGCGTCACATGTGAGAACTACCTGAGGGCAAACAAATGTGAGGATCACATTCTTATCAGCTCTTTCTGACAATAATAGCCCGGTCACTGGGGACAGTCTGTTAGTGTTGGCCCACTGGGTCAGATAACAATCCCAAGCCTCTCCCTCTCTTCCCCCGCTGTGACCCAGCCCATCTGCTTCTCTCTGGCCATATGGTACAGAAGTATCTGGGGCTGGAGACATTATAGTTTTATGCATTTGAATGCTCCTTGCTTTCATTGAAACTTTGCTGACATGACATTCCTTTGAATATTCCCCAACAGAAGTGGTGGGGTTTTTTGCTTTTGTTTTGGTTTTCATTTCAGAGTATAAATGAACACCAGGGTTTATATCAACAGAGGAGATATCTAACAGATACATGGGTGGGTAAGAAGGCTGGCCACACACTGCCTCCCCAACTTACCTTAAATGCAGTGTTATTTATTCTGCCTCTTAGCGACTAAAACAGACCACAGCATATGCAAAAGAGTGGGGTTTGTTTGATTTTGTTATAAATAAGCCCAGCCTGACAGGGTGCCTGCGTGCCATGGATGAAGCACATTCCAACCTGAAAGCTGTAACATTGCTTTACAAAAAGTGAGGGAAATAAGCCCTCTGGGACAAATTGTGCTCGTACTAGACATCCCCACCTTACTCCAGACTGGGCAAGGGGGGGTGCCAGGACGTTGCGGTGCTCTGCCTTGCTGCGGCTGAGGTCTCAACCCCAACGCAGACTGGCTGTAGCCCTGCTACCACTCCTGGGGGGTGAGTCAGCCATGCTCCGGCAGCACTGGCCCTTGGAGGTCTGCAGTCGGCCAGCACACGGTGGCCCCAAACCTCCCCTAAGGAGACATCCCATTCCCCAGGCAGTCCTTGGACGCAGGGAACACACAGGTATATCCTCCGCTGAGGGCACGTTGCAAACGTCCAATTAGGCCTAATGAGAGTTCAGCCCAGGCATCAAAGGAGGGAGAGACAATAGCAAATGCACAATACTGGTCTTCAATGGTCCCTTTACCAAGAGGAGGATGTAATTATTGTGTGGGCTTTAGCATAACAAAGCTTATATGTTCATACTGCGCCCGGCATCCTGGGGCCCCTCTCAGCTGGGATCTCTGGACATCGCAGCAACCACCTGCATGATGGAGACCTGAACTGGAAAAGTAAAATAGGGATTATTACACAAATATTACCACAACAAGCTGATTTACAAATTCTCTGAGGAAAGTGTACAGGGGCACAGTTGTCTTTCAGTTTCTGTAACAACTTTAAATAGCAATAAAACCCAAGCAGCTGAATCCATATCTATGTCACTCCCTCCCCTCGTATTTCTTACAGAGTCCCCTCATGTTTTCATCTGCCTTGTGGAAAGCCCCCCAGAATGTGTTATGGAAAGCTCCAGAGAATTATAAAATCAGTGAGTATCTCTAGAAGAATGCAAGGGGTTTGGCTATGTTTTCACTTTGTCGATCAAGCCTGTTATTTCAAAGTTCCAGGGAGGTGCCTAAAATTTGTTCACTTAAAAAAATAGTGGTTTTAGTTATAGACAGGCTCAACAAATCTTGAGATTTCCTATCTGAGGCTATTTTTAATGCTTAGAAGTCAGAAACTAATTAACAGATTTTCTTGGGACATCTGAAAATTCAGACTTGATTGAGAGTCTCAGTGCTGGAATTTGATGTGGATAGGCTGCCTTTCCTGCCAGACAAAGAGGCTGACCACCTGCTGCTCGTGTAAAATAGACCCCCAACCTCATGATGTCAGAGTGAGTTTTGCCATGCCCTGGGCCAGCATTTAATAGATCAAAATGTGTAAGTCCATCACCCTCTACAGCCAAGTCTGAGTGTGCTGGAAGGGATGCTGGCAGCACTGTTGGGGGAAGAAGGGGAGATAAACAGGGAGGTATGGAGAGAGTCTGCTTCATCCTTCTCTCCCCCCATCCTGTTGGTCAGTGAAACATGAGAAGACTCACATTACCTGAAAGGCAATACTGTCCTTTTGCTTTAGCACCTTTCTGGTTCCTCTTTACCTTGGAAAAATTTTATACTTACAAAGCAAGATTTGGAATTCATTAAGCAATTTGCCATTTCAGAAGTAGTTTTGCACCTCAGTAGTGATTGTGGAGTAATGCTGCTGTCCCACTGTCAGAGGGAAAAACAGCTTCCTCCCATAATCCTAGGCCTGACTGTCATTTGCCTCCTTTCCCTTCAGAGAAATTAACACTCTGAATCTGGATTGCCTGTACTGGGGGAGGCAGGGAGGGCTAAAAAGCCAACACAATTATTGTGCCTATATTAAGAGTTTGAAAGGAATATAGCTTTCTGATGAAACCAAATGCTTAAGTTTTCCATATGTTTTTTTTCTTCTTTTGCTGTTGTTACCCTTTACTGCCACATCCCTCCTAACAATAAGGCTCACAAAGGTGGACGTGCATGTGCATGCACATGCGCACACACTCACACACATATATGCAGAGCCTGCATGTGAAGCAGCTAGGGGCTGTATGGCGCTGGCACTGGCAGTCTATAATTGGTACAACTCTAGTCACTCATATGGCCCACATCATGAGATCATTCATTTAGAGCAAAGGATCCTTCTCTCTTTACTTAAACTTTCACTGCCTAATTTGCAAAGGAAAAGAAGAAAAAAAACAACTGAGAAAACCTGCCATAAAAAATTAAAAGCAGGTGAGAATGATGACACATTTCTTAGATGATATGATAGCACCTACCATGATATTGTTATTTCCTTTAAAAAGGCTACTCCCTTGAACAGGGATGAGGAGGGAAGAGATAAAGCAAAAATTTGTTTACTTGGCAATTGCATTCAGTGATGACTCAGAAACCCTCTGGACCAGGGCCCTCTTGCATTAGATGCTATATGGAGATGTTTTTAGAGTCATATAATATAATCATGTTATATTGTATGCATCATGTTACAGAATTTAATATAAAATATGAATAATTGCTAAAGTGAATTTCTCAACAATTTGCAACACTCTCTCTCATCATAGCCATGATCTACCTTCTCCTCTACAATATCTTTGTTCCTTAAAATGTGCAAAAAGATTTGTAAGAAGTTTCAGAATAATGTACTATTAAAAGTTTATGTAATCTTATGTTTTATTCAAGAAACTTATTCTTAGTTCGCTGCGTCATGTATATACATACACTTCTATACAACATGTTGTGGAACTATAGTGGTTATTGCAGTATACTTTCTACAGTTTAAGAATACATAATAACAAAAACCTCAATGTCAAATAAAAACGCACTGCCAAATACTTTATCTTCACTATTCTAGTCACAAATACACATTGTTTGTTTCACCACTTCAATCCGTGGTGGGAGGACTTGTACAAGTGCTCTGGGCCTGGAAGCCTTTAGAAACGGTACTGTGTATTTATGAAGCATTTATACAGCACCGTGAGAATATATAGTCAACAACAGTCTTCAGCGAACAGGATTTCTTATAGGAAATCAGACTCGTGCTAATCCAATATCCTGTTGCAAGAAAGGGCCGTACATGTTGTTTCACAGAATGATGCAACCAGCCCAGAAGCTGGTGATTAGGAGATAATGTGCTCTTGGGGAAAGGCTCTTCCCAAGCTGGCGGATGGGGATGATGCCCTCAAGCCAGAAAGTTCATTTCTTGTTCTGACTTCTTGCTTCTAATGCTTCATACTTTGATGCATTCTCTTATTTTCTCAGATAAGTATTCAATGATTGAGCAAGCAAACCAGGGGTTCGAGTTGTAAGGTTGGATGAATAGAGCATGTTAAGTATTGGGGAGAGAGGCTGATGAAAGAGCACATAAAAAGGGTGAATGGTGGCTTCCTTATGGATTTGTTTCCAAACTTATTAATAGATGAGTGATTCTTTTTACTGTTCTATTTTCCTTTTTCTAATGTGAGCTTTTCTGCATAAAATCTATTTTTAACACAGGGTTATTTTCATATTTGCATATAAAAATCTCTAGTACTGCCTCAACACACAGGCAGGATTTCTTATGGTTTGTGAATATATGAATGAAACCAAAACCAGTTTGACGCCCGTCTGTACAGTACAAAGACCGAGATGGGGTGCAAGCTTGAACTTGCTCAAAGCTGAGTAATGCTAGACTGTTATCTTGTCATTAAGAATTGCTTTGAGTCCCTATCTGTTCAGCAACTCTAATTAATGATCATTTAACTGTACTGTCAGCCCCGTTTAAATCTGAGTGTTGCCAGTTGCTTCCTTCATGCAGGCAGCCAATAGGTGCTGGGAGAGTCGTTCATGCATAGCATTGCCCCAGTGGTGCTGGGCCTATAGCATCCCAGTTTAATAGGGCATTCAGGGCTCATTAGCGAGGAAACACATCAGGAGTGACCGCTCCACTGCCACACGTTGCAACTAATAGCCTCGCCGAACAGAATCGTTTCTGTTTCTGCTCACTTGTTTTTGAATCCTTTCAATGTCAACAAGTGGTCATGTCGGCAGGAGCCCGCCATTCTCCCCAACAGTTTTATCCGTTGCTCTCCTGAGCCAGACTTGTGTCCTCCTCCATTGTTCCAGCCACAATGGAGCCTGAGCAATCACAAAGGCTTCACAGCCATTCATCATCAGCTCACGAATTCTGGGGTTGAGATTACCCGCCAAACTTTTGGGCCATCATTTTGGCATAATGTGTGAATGCCCATGAAATACAAATAGTTTCTGAAGTTTACACTTTTGTTGTAAATGCACAGAATGGTGGTCGGGGGGGGTTACAGTGAGGGGGCTGGACAGAGGGAAAGAAGAGGAAATAAAACCCAACATCGCTCTGGCTAAAACAAGAAAAGATCCTGTGGAGGGGAGATAAGAGACAATGAGAATGCCGCTGGAAGGAGAGGTGTAGAAAGGAGCAACAAGGGAAATAGAGGTGTGTCCAAAAAAGTGTAATCACACTTTTGGCTCACATATTTGGAAACGGTCCCTTGGCTTTGTGAGGAGGCATAGGCAGCTCTTGTGTCGCTGGGCTCCGGGAGGCACAGGAACAGGGCGCCTCTGCATGAGCTCCCCAGACCCTGTCTCCTCCTTCCATTCATGGGAATAACCAGCATTTCTTCCTGGTTACTGGAAACACGACTGGCAAAAGGCTCACTGGAAGCATACGCCTGTTGCTTGTTATTTGTATTGGGTTAGCATTTAGCCCCTGTTCTGCTAAATGGCGAGTGAATGAATGTTTTACACCTGGAAACCTGAGACCTGAACATGTAGTGATTTTGCCAGGGTCACACAGTAAAGGTCACAGAGGAGAATCAAAGCTAGAGGATGTGTGTTCTAGTTTATTTTGGTGTATTACTTTTACAGTGTCATGCTCTTCCCTGCATCTGAAGTGATGAGGCTGAATCCTGCCTGCTTGAATGCCAGGCAAAACAGACATTCATTTTTTGTGTACTGGCCACTGTCTGGACATGCTCAATACACCCAAAGCATCCTCCAAATGCTCCATTTCGGGTGATGCGGAAAGAGTGCCCTGTGACCACAGTGCGTAACAGTGCCATGAGATGTTTGCTCAGCACATGGCAGAGAGCTTGCTGGACACTTCCCCCTCTTTCTTACCATGTGCTGTTTTATGGAGTTTACATTGTGTTGATTTTGCCTGAGTAAGGACTAATGGCTGACTCCTAGTCAAAAAGATTTGACTTTAGTATAATTTGGAAATCCCTGTGGGTATCCTATCATCTCTTCCTGGTCATTTTAGCAAGCCAGAAAGTTACAAGGGGACAAAAAGTGTTCATAAGAAAAGTAAAGGTAATTTTTTTCATCTGTCACTGGAAGATTACGTTTGTCATAAACCACAATCATAGCAAAAGCTGCTTTTCAGTACAAGCACCTAGAAATCATCTCCTATTCTACCTTTCACTATATATCAACTAGAGAGTTCTCTTTTTGCCTGTGACAATAATCAGAATGAAAAAAAAAAAAAATTAACTGCTTTACTCTTTTTTCCCAACAGGACAATACCCACTATATGGCCTGAGCTGTTATAAAAGCACCAAGCAGTATTGCATGCCTATCAAGCACATTTCCTGGCAAAAGTTTTGGATGTAGAGCTACAGCAGTCTCCACCACCAAAGGTAATGCAAAACACTGTGAACATTTTTAGGCCATGTATTATGTGACAATTGCCATTCAAAACCAGTCACAAAACACTATTTTTTTAAATATTGGGTTTCCTGTTATCACATTAAGACCTGCTGAATGTGTAAGGGACTAACTCTGTAAAGCAAGCTGTGTGTAATTCCTAGTTATCTATTGTTTGTTTCTCTCTGGATTTCGGTATGGTCACACCCAACTGATACTGCAGCAGGGCAGGTGTTTCTTCTTGCCTCCTGTGGTGTAAAGCAGGAATACTCAAAGCAAAACAATTGCCTGCAGTATGCTCCGGTGCTATTTACAGTTTGGGTGTAAATTAATGAGCCTGATCTCGTCTTACTTTGAAACTAGGCTGGAATAATCCCACTAATTTCATTCATATGTGGTATATACAACTGTGAGGAGCCAAGCTTTTGTATGAAAACCTTGAGTTCCAGTTGTCCTAGTAATTACCACATATAACTATTGAGTGAGTCATCACCAGCGGTAAAATCATTATGAAGCACAGTAAGATAAATACCATGAAGTCAAAGTCCCAGCTACAGAAGGCCCCCATGCAGGGATTTGTTGAGTGAAGGACTCACAACTATGTCCATAAACTGAACCTTGTACCTTCAAAGGCTCAGAGTATTCATCATCCAGGGGCATTCAGAGCCCCAGGTTAGATGTGGAAGCTATGTAAGACTGAGGAGACAAAGGCAGGCGGGAATGGAAATTACAAAAGCTAAGCGGGGAACCACATAGGCTAGAAATACCCCCTTGCTGCGTTTTGTGTGCGGCTGATCTGGAAGATGGGCACAGAGAACACTGGTTGTCAGGTCTTGCAGACAAGATAAACAGGAGAACATTGCAACAAGGAATCTCAGCAGGTTTAACTGTAATCTAGGTGCATTTCAGCCACCAGGACTTAAACAGGCATGCCCATGCTCAACATAACATCTTTAGGGATCCTTAGAAATACTAGCACAGAGACCCCACCTGTCCCTGGGGTCAGGCAGTGGCTTTGCAGAATTTACATGCAGATGTGTCTTGTAGAGCAAAAGAGCAAAATGCTGACTTTGGTAAATCAGATGGGGTTTTGGCCTCAATATGTTTTCAGGTACTTGCCCCAGTCACTCCTACGAGAGCCATAATGGTATGCATCTATTCAAGCTTTTCAAGGACAGAATTTTTCGTTTTTCTTTTCTTCCCCCCTTTTTTTTTTTCTTTTCCTCTCTAAAGCAGCTTATGAAAGAGGTAACTGCTCCTTTTCACAGTCAAAGCAGGATATTCTGAACTGAATGCTAACTAGACTTGGGGCCAGACTGAAGAAGGGTTTGAGCAGTTGTTCAGATCTGGGGTTTTGGCTTCAAGATCATAAGCAATAATACAGAGGAAAAACTATACCTGGAAAAGCTATAGATAGCAGCCTCTGAAATTTCTTTAGTTTTTCTAGAAGCTGGAAGTTTTCCCTAAGAGAAGGGGAATCATGGTATGTAAAAATGCCTCTCTTTTTTTGTTGTTGCTGAATTTTGCAACAGTTTTATGATACTGTTGATTAGCTGCATGGACTTGAAGGCCTTGGAATTGAAAAATGTGCCAGACTGGGTAGATAAAGCGTTCTGGTGCTCTTCACAAAGCTCCCCTCTGAGTTTCATGTAGCTCTCTACAACTGGATACCAGATCTCCTCTCAAGTCCAGGTGCTGCAAAGACTTGACTGTATGCATCTGCCTAAACATAAACTGCTCATTTGCTTATAATTCTGCACATTATGATGAGTTTTGGTTATTCTGAAAGTGAAATACAGTGAAAGTTATGTGAATGCCTACATTTGTGGATTTGGGGCATGCATGTAGACAAAGCAGTAAACTGAGAGGTGTGCTTGCCACCCAAAGTGGGGGTTTCTGATTAAAAAATGTTTTTTCTTCACAGCTTCCAAAATCACATCTGAATATAGAAAGTTTCACTATATAGAGTCGATGACTGAAAGGGTTTTTTTTAATATAATTTAGAATGGAAGTATAGAAGACATAAAAAATAGCATGTAGGGAAGTATTCTGAACTACGTTGAGCAACTGGCTGGGGGCAGGCTTTGTCCCCGATATTGACGACATCAGTACATGATACTGAGTTTTAGTATCAGATACCATGCTGGTATTTCAAAATGCCATATCTGGACCATGGCTTCTTTTCTTGTCATCACCAGATACGTTATTCAGTGGTGAGTAAATTGAGCACCTGAGATGTGACGTAGGTACGTAAGAACCTAAGTCCTGTATTGCTCAATGTCTTGCTTTGCATTCCACATTTGGCCGCAAGTGTTATTTTTAGGCCCCAAAGTTATATCTAGGTTGAGTCAAATAAAAATCTCCCTTACCTCTATCATGATGCAGAAGTTAATTCTACCTTCTTTTGTTGATATCTCTTCCATGCTTCACACCTGGAGCTCCTAGGTTTAAATGGCAATATTTATGAAGTAGGTATAACAATGTAAGACAGCTAGAGAGTGGTGGTAAGAGGGAAAGCTTAGGCTTCAATACCAGGCCCAGGGAACTGATAAAAGGGTTAATATGTTGATCAAGCATAAGCCAACCCATTTTTCACTGCTGCATGCTCCTCTGAACACAAGGCATTGACTTTGGTGCAGAGCTTTCGTGGCTTCAAAAGTGCAATTCCCCTCGCACTTTCTAGGGACGTGATCTTGCTTTTTCTGACTTGGGAGTAATTCTGATTATCCAGTGAAAAACTAAGTGAGCAAAACCAAACCCTATGTTTCTAATGCAAACTTTGTTGCATAGCTGTTAGTTTCTTTTTTTTTTTTATGGCAAGTAACTTAAAGAATAGCCTTTCCTTGTTGATTGCTCTACCATTCATCAGACAGCATATGGTTTTTGTCTTGGGAATCATCCAACATGTCACAAAGGAAGTGATACTGGACAGTTACTAGGCAGCTTTTGTATACTTTGGGGATAGGGGAAGATGGTATTTTAATAGATTTCCTTGGGGATCTCTTAGAAGGGTAATTTAATTGTTGAAATCAAATTTTGGACCCCTGTCACAAATCATTACCTTATCTTTCATCCATCTATTCCCTTGTTGTTCAAACTAATAAAATATGCATACTGCCCTCCATTCATGTGATTCCCTTCATACGTTTTTAACTGGTAACCCCAGCTAACAATGGGTAGGTGGCCTGTTTCTAGTTGCGGATTTTTTTGCAGGAATGGATAGTTTCTCTAGCTACCACATAAACAAGAGTGGCAACACTCATTCACTCAAAATGAAAAGCCACAGAACAACATGAGTGTTGGTGAAATTCAAGCAGGAAAATGACTGAAAGAGGAGGATGCAGCCTGGAGCATGTCCTTAAATATTCACATTCTGATCACTAGCAGGCAAATTCTGGTCGAGTGAGCTGTTGGTGAAGTGATCTCGAGACCCTTCTTGGTGGAGCTGTTTGTCACTATTGCTATGGTAGTGTTTTATCAGTTCTGGCTTTCTCTCAGTAATGCTTTCAGAAGTTAGTTTGCTGAATTTTGTTGCAGCTGCTGATTGAAGCATCTGAGATGAGGTGCACCTTCTTCTCTCCTTTCTCCTTTTCTGTCTTCTTCTCTCACCCTTGGGCGCGCTGCCTGCCCTGTGTTGGGGAAACAGCTTGTGGTCCCACTGCCTCAGCTGCTCCTCACCAGGTCCAAGCAATGCACCACCTGCAGAAATACAGTCAGGTAGCACCTGCGTCCATCCTGTCCCAGTCTCCCCAGCCTCTATAGCCTCTTATTCCCTCAGGAGCTTGCAGCTCCCTGCTGTCAGCTTGAGTGCTGCAGCTCTCCTGAGGACAGCATGAAGAAGTGAGCATCTTTGTTCCAGCAGTTCGGACAGTAAGGGCGGGGGGGGAGCTCTGAGCTGGCAGAGGCAAGTTAAGGCAAAAAAAAAGTGAGTAGGCAGCAGAGTCAGGGCAGCACGTGCTATGAGGTTAGTGGTATGGTCTCAGAGCATCCTTAAGCCTTTGCAAAAGCTCAGGTGACCTTCAAGGTGCTTGAATTTGATCCAAAGGCTGCTTCAGCCTTCTGGTCGCCCCCTGAATTTAGGAGTGGAGAATGAAAATGTGTGTAGGCTGCTTATTTCTTACTGTTTAACCACATTGTTCCAATGTCTCTGATCGTGTGGGCACTGAGGGATTTTGGGTTAAGTGATTGTGATTATTTATAGACAGGATTTCTGAAAGTGCCCAGGCTTGGCCCAGCTCTACTCGCATGGAGATAACTGCAGTTTAAAAAAAAAGGACTCGCTGCATCATTAAAGAACCCAAAGTCCTCTTTAAGGCACAGTGCTCCCTTTGCAGGCACTGAACAAGCAACATCCACCCCTACTGTTAAGTATTTATCATCTAAAAAAGTAGAAAATGGAATATTGCGGAGCATCAGGTCCAAAAATAAAAATGTGTGTGTTCAGACTGAGGAGGTGATAGGTAGCAGCTGCACACTGTTTGCTCATTCGTTTATTGGCCACAATTCTATGGTCACTTCTTGTTTTTCACCCCAACATCCTTTCAAATTCTGTTCCCTTTCACCTTAAGAAATATTCCTTGAGCTGTTGTGAGCTCAGAAAAATTACATTTAGACACACAATGAATGGCTTAAATAAAAATGACATTTAGGGGCTGTTTCTAACAAAGTGTAGCTACAATCTCTGTCATCTTAGAGTGGGAATCATTGTGTAAGTTTATAGGTGAGCTTCTAAAATAAAGGAATTTTTTTCTAGTTACTTCAGTGAAAACAGGATCAAATCTAGTGCTTCATGTGCTCAGGAGCTGACGCCGGCTAAGTGCAGTTCTTACACGTTTCTTTATTTCCAATGCTAAGAAAATCCTGGCTCTTCTTTATGTTTCATCAAAAATGTTTTTCTGGAACAAACCAAAACAAACAGAACCCAGCCCGTCTTTTGTTGGTTGCTCCACTTCCCAAAGGGTCCCGGGCACTTAGTGACACAGCATCTGTCTCAGATGCTATTGAAGGCATTCAGCCCCTAAATGCTCTTCCACTGACATTCTTTTATACTGTGGTATTTGACAAACTCATACAACTGGGGTAGAGGAAAGGGGAAAGGCATCTTTTGAATAGGGTGGAAAATATTTAATCTTCTCTTCATCTGATTATCTGTTAAAATTCTCAGGAACCCGTGTGCGCTGTTTCTACTTGTTTTCTACTTTGGGGGAAGCCAAGTATCTATGTGTCTTTTCATTATTATTAAAATTATTGTTGTTCTTGCTATTAACAACAGCAATTGGAATAATCCCTGTAGGATTTAAAATTGAAAGCTGGCTGAGGTCTCCAAGCCTCAGTGCCCTCTTACTAAATGTGTGTTCAGGATTAGACCCTAGATTTGTGCTGCTTAGTTTGAATTATATTTTCACTAATTTTAAAGGAGTAAATGATGGAATACAGTTTCTTCAGTAGTAAAGCTTGTAGACAGAGCCTAATATTGGTCTTATGTGGACTGTCCCTTTAAACCATCCGAGGTGTTTATTTTGTATGTGAAGAAAGACTTTACTGCTCTGAGTAATACAATCCTGGCTGTGTGTAGAAATGGTGTGTGTATGTGTGGAAGGAGGAAGGACAATTGTTCTTTTTGTTCTTAAAACCCAGTGTTCCTTTTTATAAAGAGATTTTAGTGTAGCCCTCTGTATTCTTCCTCACTATAGAGAAATCCAGTGAAATAGTATCTATTTCCTCAGATTGCTGTCCTAGATACCATAACACCACATGGGTAGTAGATGTGCTAAATTAGAGGGGATTTTTTATCACCTTTGTGTAAGTGTTTGTTCTTGTATCTTTTCTTTTTCCTCATAAAAAGGAAAAAAAAAAAAGAAAGAAAAAGAAAAACTTCACAGAATAGTAAACCTGAGACACAGATTCAAGTGCCAGACAGTTGAATGAACAGGATAATCGGGGTATTTTTTTTGACAGGTGCGACAGCCTGCCTATGACTGGCATTATAATCATTACCATTTTAATAAGGCTCTAATAGGGGGGCCGATAATTCAATGGGGTGTGAGGATCCTAATTCAACTCCCAATCCCACATGAATGTGCTAGAATTTGTGGGCTTTGTTTTCCTCTTTTGTACCCCTGAATGCAAATAATTACTGGCTATAGATTCAAAAATTCTTAGAACTGGAAGCTAAATTAGCTCTCCTAATACTGCACAAGAATGTCAATACTCAGGGGGGGAAAAAAGGAAGTAAGTGGGTTTTGGTTGGTTTTTGTATTACACTTGTGGTACTGCAAAGGTTCTGTAGCTTAAGTGGTTTGGTTGGCAGCATGAATAATACCAGCACTGTTTCTAAAGGACGTGCAGCTCGCTTCCCCCCCCCACCCTGCCTCCCCAAAAGGAAAAATAAATATATTTGTCTGAAAATAATTTCTGAAAAATCATACGCTGCTTTCTACCTGCTATTTTTGTTGATGTTGCCTCGGTCTATTCCAGATGTGTCTGTCCACTCTGTATGCTTTCAGCGGTGGCGTGAGGTATGTTCAGCATCTGTGGCCATACTTTCACAGGACCCCTTGGGGCTCTAGTGTAGTCAGTTTATCACACTCAGATGATCTTACAAGACAATTTCAAATATTGTGGCAGTGCCCCACACTGCAGTTTGAGACTGGGTGCTGAAGGCACTCTGTCTGTGCAGGAGCTGCTCAGCACCTGAAAAGAATTTGTCTCTAAACCCAGGAGCAGACACCAATCTCTGCTCAGGAGGGTACTTACATTTGTGCTCAATAGGCATTTGAATAGCTGTTTTAAAACCTAGAAGGCTAAAGGGTAACCAGCCCTTCTTCCTTGCTCCTGCTGACTCCTACCATGTGCCTGACTCCTGGGACACAGGACCGGGTGAGCAGGAATGGACCCCTCCTCACCCCTCTCCCTGTTAACAACCAGAACAAAAACCAAAGGGCCTTATGGCTTTTTTTTTTTTCCTCAGCAGGCCTATGCAATGAATTTCTCCATTCATTTGTGATCAATAATACATATTATAATTTCTAATTAATGAACAACAGTGTTACATGGGACAGGACTTTGAAAAATGGAGAGGGATATTTCCATATAACCCCTTGCAGCTGGAATCAGCTTCTCCCGCCCACTATTTCTGATCCTAAATTAGCTGTGGAGTCTTGCCATGATTTCAGTCCTCTTGCTCTTTTTGCACAGACGTTGCCTGATGTATAAGGAGTTTGAGCGGTGCCTAATGTATAACGGAGTGAAAGATAAGCAAATGCACTTTATACCATATAAAAGCGGGAAATAACTACGGTGGACTAACTGATCTGGGAAAACCAGCCTGAACCTTTGCCCCAAACTGAAATGCAGAGTTTTGGAGGTTTGCCAAAATCTGGTTAATCTTTCTCCCTCTCTGTCTTTTAATGGTATTTATGGTTTTGCTGCACTTCCTGGTTTCAGCTGGGTCCAAAAGCAGGAGACTGAAATATCATTGAAGAGGCTATTCACAGTGTTTCCAGCTGGCTAGGACCATGGAATGAAAGATCTCTCACAATAAGGTCTGTTCTAGAATGATTTTTGCCCAATTTCTATCCTGACGAGATTCTGATGAGCAGCCAAACTGTTAGAAAATTATCCTAATTAAACCGAAACTTTGAAAATATGCCCATCCACAAAATAATCCTTCACCTGAGGAACCTGTGTACAGAGAAATCATTCAGTTTGTCTTCTGCTGCTTTGTGCAGAAGATGTTATTCTTGCTTTACCTTGGAAGGCTCTTCGCTGAATTGATGTGAACACTGGCTATTTGTTCCCTTCAGGATAATTTTTTGATGCATTTCAAGGTTTCATGGACACTAAGCTGCAAACCTAGATAGTTTCTGTCTTGATTCAGACATAGATACTCATTCTCAATTCCATGGTCAATGTGAGAGTAGGACAAATGAATGTTTTATCTGTTATGATGAGGACCTGTGACTCCAGACTATGACCTCAACTACTGATCTTACAGGCTGTCTATCTTGGTCAACTAATGACATTTGAGTTACCTCAGAGAGCTCTAGGGGAGCACCCTGGAGATTACTGAGGACTGCTGTATGACCAGTTTTTGTTTTCAGCTCTCACTGAAGGGTCCCCAGGCATCCTCTTCGTCTTCTGAGTGTAGTGAGTCAGAGAAGGCTTCTTACCATCTCCACAAAGTTTTTGCTCTTCTACCTTTTGAGGCCTCAGCTCATGTTGTGTACACAGGACTGGTAACTGTTTGATACAGAGGAGAGGGTATCGCCATCCAGAGGTGGAAGCGTTACTTCAGCATTGACTGAAAGGCTCATAAGCATGCTTTAAATATTGTGCTGTAGCTGCATGGAAAGAAAATAATTTCTTCTTTTTTTATCCATACCTATCACCCACAAGCTCTTGATTAGCTGATTTGATCTGAACATTGGACATCTTGCTTAAATCAGATTAGTTGGTGCCAAGCAGCTGTCACTGTGAGGAAATACCATGTTTCCTCAGGCAGAAAATGACAGGAATTGGAAATGATCACTGCCTTTCTGCAAGTATTGTAAAGAATATATGGAGATCCGTTCTCCATTGCATATAGTTGGATTTAGGCTAGATGTTGTTACAGAGCAACCTGAGATGCTGGGACAGGCTGTGAAGAGCAAAACCCATAGCTGGAGAGGCTAATCTTTCCCCCTGTTTTGTCTTACCTTTTGCTGACAATGTGGCTAATTATTGTTCCTGTATAAAAATTTTCCTATTTTGGCTAAAAAGATTGTTGAGAAGTTTGTGAAGAATTGATTGAAGATGTCCTCCTTTTCCTTAGGCTTTATTCAGTCTCTCTGGGGACAGGGTAATGTCTGGTGGTTTGGGATATGATCTTGAGAGTACACAAAGCTCTCCCTGCTGACTTGGACCACAGGACGTGGTTGACATGCTTCTAGGCACTGGCTGATAACTTTATTCTTCTGTCTCAGAGATCACAAGAGGCTGTGCTGGTTCCTGTCCTGCAAGTGCTGTCCTTGGGGACTCTCTGTGACTCTTCTTGTCACTCTTTAGGTTCAGTGTGTCCATGGGGTTGTTAGGTGAGATAGTCGGGAGTCAAGGAGCTCTGCTGGTCATCCACGGTTCTCAGTCTCGGCTTCATGTGCTGGAAATTGCACTTTTTGTCAGCTACCAGGTTTGAGGGAGGCCCAGACATGGACGACAAGCATTTGGCTATGCTTGGGTAGAAGTAAAAACAAGCAAAAGAATATGTTGGTACAGCTGGGCAAAGGTGCCAGAAAATTTGACAAATATTTTAAAGATTCACTGAGGGTTTGTACTAATTTGTGATTCAGTGGGGAAGGTTTTAAGGCACAAGGTAGGAGTCTGATCTGAGCTGCTGCCAGGTGCCCTTAATGCATGGCAGTGCAATGCTTTCAGATAAACTCTCCACCCAAAAAATGGAGCTCATTTCTTTTGCAGGTCAAATTTGCTACTGTTGTCATCACTGTATAATCACTGTGTCTAGCTGTGGGCCCAGAGCTAAGCATGGGTCTAGAACAGCTGTCCTGCCCCAAATAGCTCAGCAGTCTGAGAAAAATAAAACAACAAGCCAGAGGAACATAAGGGAACAACATTTGTCTACCCTGTGGTGATATGAATGTGGTGGAGAAAAACTGGCTCCAAACTTAGATGGTTTGCTTAGGTTATTGAAAAGAGAGCATGGGGTAATTTATCTTGTTTTATAGCCCTCCATGAGCTCCCTATTGCGTACCTGTTTGAATGAGGTTTCTTCTTGGATCATCTTTCAGCCATTGCATTATTCCTGGGCCACCTTTCAGCCACTGCACCCACATAAGACATTCAGGCAAATGCTCTGGTGGGTTTAATAAGAGTGGCTGCCAGGCTGGAGTTCGTGAGGAGGGACCCAAACCTCCAGGGCTCTTCCCCCTTGATACCAGCCCCGATGAATCTAAACCTGCTATGAGACATGAAATGGAGCAAAGCTTGGCCTTCCCTGTTAAGGGTCAAAGGGGGAGGGGAAAAGGGGTGTGAAGACGCTGAGTTTCCCTTTCCCTAATCAAGCAACTAGGTAATATTTAATGTTGTCTTGTTGATCTTTCCACACATTTAGTGGGTAGCAAACTTGCTTGCAGATGGAAGATTAGTTAGTTAATGTTCTCCAAAAAATATTGAAAGAAAGCAAACACCACCTGACTGGTAAATTCTAGTAACATTATGCAGGCCCAAAGGATTATGACGCAGCAGTTAAAGATTTTGTTTCTGCCTTTGCCACTGACTTGCTACCTGGCCTCAGCATTTAACTTCCCTCTGCTGTTGCTTGCCCTTGTGAAAGCAAGATGTAATAGTAAGCTGTCTCTGAGCAGGTCCATTCATCAAAGTTCATAAAGTGTTTTGGAGAAGGTGCTGCTGCTAAGAGAGCTGCTATAAAAGTTTTGACAATTAGCGTGCACTTTGATGTGTCAAAAGTAACCATTTTTCCCTAAGGTGCTGGAAGTTTCATTGTGTGAAGAATTTAGATTAACATTAAATACAGAAGGTTTTAGAAATCATTCACCTTGAAGACTGGCAAAACTGGCATATTCACAGCAGAACTGAAAGACATGTTTTATCTGTGTTGTCCTTTGTAATTATGCTGCTGAATAACAGAAGTATTATCACACCAGGGTTAGTGCCAGAGGATTACCCAAAGTTTTTCAAATGGGACGGTAAAGTGGTGCAAACAGGTGCACAGACAAAGAGCAAAAAGAGGGGGGAAAAGTGAGAGAAAGAAAGCTGAGGCCTTCTAGTTTCAGCCACATAGCAAAATTAATGGTTTCTCTAAATGAATAGCATGGCTAGATTACTATTGAGCCTGTAAAATTAGAGGAATGAGTCAGATTCTTCATTTCACTCCTGTTTTAATTTAAGCAAAGGAGGTCAACCTTAATTGTGCTTCACCTCAAAAAAAAAAAAAAATCTTTTCATTGGAATAATTTTGCAGCGGACAAAGTGACTCCTAAGAATAATATGGTCTCTGAAATCTGCTTGCCAATAGCTCCCTTTGCAAACTGGATCCTGCTAACCAGGACTTCTTTTTGAATGTCCTGCATGTGTGTATTCAGAAAGAGAGAGGGAGGCATTTCTAAATGAAGTTGAAAATGTCTTTACAAGCAAAACAGCCAACATAAGGACATGGTCCTTGTTACTCTTTTTTGGTGCTGCCTTTTAAATCTATCTTTATATGTTGATTTATTTGTATACATTAGAGCCATGTGGACATTTCCTAATCCCTTCATCTCAGAAAATAATGATGTACTTTTGCACAGTTCCTTTGCAAGATTAAACTAGAAGGCTGTTGGTGCCACTTTTGAATATGAACCACTGTGTATCAAGAGGTGTGTTTCAGTATTTACTGTAAATTACCACAAACATAGCTGTTAAGGGTTAAGGATTTGGATGTGGACATCTAGGGAAATTTGGGGAGGGAGAGAAGGGGGCATTTGGGTCTTCCTCATGGGAAGCTCTCTCTCGCATGGTAGCTTTGGGAACATTTTGTGGTGGGAGGAAGCAGGACTTCAGGCATTTGGGTCACCAGGGAAAGTGGCCCATCTCATAGATTTCTGCGTTACCTCTGTCTGTTGGCTGTCACTGAGAACAGGGGCATATTTTTGCTTATTAATTGTCCTGCGTTTGAGGGAAGCCTCCAGGCAACTACAGACTTGTTACTACCACCTTGCTCCCCACAATGCCAGGAAAAGTCGCAGAAGCTCTGTATGAGTGAGTAATGGGGGGTGGGACAGGTCTGGGATGACATATTGACGTTTCTCTTGACTAATAATCAAGAAATCCCTATAGTGGGATTTCTGTGATTCTAAGCAAGACCTTGAAGGCACCTATGGCTTTGCTTTGTAATTAGAGCATGATGGTCCCCGAAAAAAAACCTCCTAATAATACTTGCTATAAAGAATTGTCAGTATAAAATTTGAAATTGCTAGTCCCTGAATCACGTGGTGTGAGCAAATCATGGGCTTCATGGCTATGCAAATAAATAGCAGCCTTGCGATGCCCCATCCCCTCTGCTCTCCTGTCGGCTCTGTTCTTGTGCGTCACTAAAGGGCATTGAGATTGCACAAGTCAGTCCTCTCAGCGGGCTCGGTGCCCTGCTGGCTCGCAAGAAAGGGGACAGCGGGGGGTTTAGGGGCAACAGAGTACACATGTATGTGCTCACTCCACATGCACGCTCTGCCTGTCATCCCAGCAAGACCTGTCACCCTTCTGATTGTCGTTTTGATCCTACTTCTTCAGCTGACATGCTCCAAGTCCTCCGGCCAGGGTTGTGAAGGATTGACACTTTCCTGTCCCAGAAAGAGCCCTGAGATAACACACAGTAGACTTTATGGTGAAACAGATTTGGTTTCTATCTGAATTTAAAGTGGTGGTGTTGACTTGATGACAATAACTGATCATTCTTGTTTTATTTTGTCTGTGTTATAATGTAGCCAAGAGGGGACACCTGAGATCAGATCTTGGTTTAGAGAAACTCAGAAACCAGAAATTCATTTCCTGTGAGTAACTTTATAATTTCTGTGGATACGTGTGAATAAATAGCTCTTTGTTATAGTTTGGAACTTTACTGAAACAAAATGATTTGGTACTGTCAAAACAAACTTTTTTCTTTTACTATTATTTGTAAAAAGTCAGTAAACTCAGCTTTGTTTGATGGGGTCTGTATTGCCTAATGAGCAATTGTTTAATTTGAAAATGCAGGGTAAGTCCAGTTGCATGGTTCTCAGGACAGTTTCCAGTAGGTGAATGTTTCATGTTCCTGGTGTTCAAGCCCTTTGTGAGATTTCTATTTCATATGTGATACTGCAGTACCTGGGATCAGCTGAGGTGTCTAAGGTAAGGCAGTCCTTCACTAAATATGGCTGGCAGCAGAGCTCACCACATGAGGCGTTTCTGCTTTGCTGGTTTGCTTGAAGTTTGATGCATGGGTATGGATATGGTGAGGTTCTTCTGTATTCCTCCTTTTTAGCCCCATTCCCTAGGAAGCGATGCACGGGTAAGCTGTCTCTAGGTCTCTACATACCATCTCTCTGTAATTTTTGAACTTGGCAGCCAGATGAATGTTTCTTATGGGAAGAAAGTCTGAAACCTCATCTCAGCTGTACTGTTAAAAACTGAGGACCTACACAGGGGTGAGGGAGATGCAGGTCTCCAGCTGGTCTGCTGGGACAGCACCTCCTTCTTTCAGCCTCCTGTGGGGTGTCATGTCTTATGGGGATGTTTCACTGAGAAGGATGATAGCAAAATGGAGTTTGTTGTCAGGCTGAGAAGGTCATTCCCAATCTTTTCTGCAATATCTTATAAAAAAAAACCCATTTTATCTCTTTTTGTGTAAGCCAGATTGCCAGGGGACACAAATCAGTAGTTCTGCATGCATGACCCCAGTTTTCCATCAGCAATGGATCTGACCCACAGAACTTGCCTAGATTTTGGATTAGTGTGTTCATAGGACTGATCAAATAAGCTAGGAGAGTAAAGACCCTGTAGAGAAGTTTTTTTCAGAGGCAAAATTACCCCAGGTGTTAAACATTTAATTTGTAATTGAGGCTCAGACACATTGACTGCATAATGACTCATTTAGAGCATGGAGAATTTCTCCTAAATAAATAAAGATCACTTGGTCAAGCCAGCTGAGACCTGCCCCTTACTCAGCATGTAAAAAATTCAGGTAAATTGTGCTTTATAGAAGTGCTGTATGACAGGAGTAAGTACGTGTGTAGAGCGCAGCACTTGTCACATTAGTGAGCAGTACTGTGTCCAGAAGTAGCATGCGAGCCCAGGAAAACACAGCTAATGGAGAAACGGATCCTTGGAAAGGAGTTGTTTATTTTTGAGGTGCAAAGGAGTAAACAGAATGAGAAAAGTGCTGGCTGTCAAGTTGGCTTGCACGGCACAAAAAGTAAGGTGTCCCAGCTGCTGGGAAGCGCGATGGAGGTATCATTATGCGGTGCTGCCCGGGCAGCGTGCAGCGCGTTCGTGACAGGGAGCTGCGCAGCTGTGACGTACCGCCGCACGCACGAGCCTCGCTGGCAGACCGACAGCTCTGATTACCGTTTCTGCGGTCTGCTTGGAACTGCAGCCTGCCCTTTGTTCACTGTGTGCGGGGAATACCCTGCAAGACTGTAGGGGTTTGGTTTTCAAACCTCTGAGTAAAGCAAAGTTTTCACTCTTCCATACCCCAAGGGAGGAGGGTTACAAAGGAGACAGGCTGGTTTTAGCTTTGTTTTGTTGTTTTTGTTGTTTGTTTGTTGGGTTTGGTTTTTTTTTTAATAATTATTCCTCATTTGAAATTTTTTTTTTTCTGCAGCCATTTGAAAGAATTCTAAGATTTTTTGCCAATATGTTTATTTTAAAGGGCCAAAATCTAGAAAAAGCAATATTCTCATCATCGTTCTCTTTACCTCTCACAGCTGGCTGGAGCTGAGGTCTCTCCTCAAGCCTTAGGGGGGATGAGCCAGATGAGAGCTTATCCCACCTGCATATGATCAGCTGTGATGTTGTTGGATCATGAGTCTGAGGCACTAGCAATTTGGCCATTTATCTATGTGGGACTGTGATACCTGGTGCTGATTACACAGGTAATGTGTGTGCCTGTCTCTCCTGAGAGCTGTGCCAGGCTGTGCCACAGGGTGCTCAACAGCCGTAGCTGTTGTCCTCTGACCATGGGCATCATGGCCCAGAGTTTGTAACTGGTAGACACCTGCCTGGAAATAATAATGTCATAACAAGTGTACTCCTCTGCACTGCAAAGGAAGCAATGAAAGCACAGTGGCATGGCTGAGGGCCCTGAAAGCAGCAGGATAGAGGAGACTGGGGGTTCATGGGGTTACAGTAGTGGCTCAATGGGGCAGTCTTTCTCTTAAAGTGGTCTGAAACACTGTAGTCCCCCATACCAGGCTCCAAAGGCATAAATCAAAGGGCATTGGGGCTGTTCAGGGAATGTGCTCTGGGAGCTCAGCATCATCCCCTGGCCTAGCAAAGTATCATACTCTCACTGGCAGGTTACATTTGCTTTACATAAAACATTTTCTGAAATAGATAAAAGCACTCCAGACTACCCCTGTTTATTAAACTCACCCACGCCTCCCCCTATTTATGTATTGTTACAAATTTGCAACAGGAGAGACTGTACATCAGAAATGACAAGTGAAATGCAATTTTCTGTCTTTTATCTTCTTTTTCTTTTATCCATCCCAAAGAGCACACTGCACCTGCAATGTCAGCTTCCTCAACCAGCCTCATCAGTGACCCTCAGCCTTAATTTGGAGGGACTGAACTCTGCATGGGGGACAGGTCAGCTCAACTATTGCCTAAGCTTGTCCCCACTTAGCTATGAGATCCCATGCTCTTTTTGAGCTTAATGATCTCATCGGTTTCAGTCCCCCACCGGCACACAAGGCTGGAGCTTGTAGGGAAGCAGGGGTATGTTGCAGTGTGTACCCATGCATTATCTCCCCTTGCTTAGCCATCTCTCGAAGCAAGCTTAGCTTGCTTCTTTGGTTTTGTACAGGTCAACCAGCTTGGCAGGAAGGACAGACAGTGAGTACAGAAGTATGATGCAGGGTGTTTTCTTCTGTTCTGAAGGTGATGTTAAAAAGTGTGTAAAAGGTGTTGTCAACATGCTCTGTGATTTCTCAATCTGAGCACGGGATCAGGAGAACGTGAAGGCAATCACTGGACCTTAAGTTCAGAGGCGATGTCCTCTGAAACTGTCAGACAGAAATCTGTGCTCATAAATTAAGTACCTGGGGTACAGGGCAGGTGGATTTGCTTAAGCAAATGGTTTGCTCATTTGCAAAGGTAAAGACTGGTGCACGCACACACATGCACACCCTGAACATTTGCAGGTGAGAATTTAGTGGCTGAAGTCCCTTTGAAACTCTGGCACCCTAGCAATTCTTTAACCCTCTGCTTGTAATTTATTGTCCAGACACTGTCACAATTTCCAGTGCTTCCCAAGTATAGATCTGCATGCTGCAGTATAGAGAAGATATTCTCAAACTAGCTCCACCCATGGAAGAATGTGGGAATCAAAAGACCTTCCTCCTTATCTACCTTCTTCTACTGCCTTCAGACTATCAGGCCTTGAATACTCCTGTATCCTCAACAGGTATCTTCAAAGCTCTCTCTCTACTAAGAGGGTAATAGCAAAGTGGACTTTATCTAGAGGGTTTTTTATTACTCAGAGTATGTGACTCAGGATAAGCTGTCACATTTTGCTGCACTGCACATTAGAGACAAGAGAAGATGTAGGAGCTTCTGTGTCACACAGAGGCAGGAGGATGTGGAACCCTCCACTGTTTTCCAGAAGGAGTGCAGCTTGTAGGTGAGAGGCTTGCTTATCCTTCCTAAAACCTTGCTAGTATGGTCTTGTCATCCTCCTGTGTGAACTGCTATAGAACTGGTGGTCAAAATATGCTATAGAACTGGTGGTCAAAATATCTTGCTGGAAGCACTGTAGCCACCTGTCCCATCACCTTTCTCTTCTGTAGATGCAAGGGCAGTCCACAGTTCCTGCTTATATCACTCCTTTCTCTCCTGTCATTGCTCCTCAGAAGCATCTTCCTAAAACTTTTCTGTATGTTCTGCACAATTTGGTATTAGCACTTCCGCAAGGTGTGAAAAAATGCTGTCTTCCTCCTCCACCACACACGCTCCTCTATATGCCCGGAGAGACATAAAGTTATTTTTTTGTTACTTGGAGTTTGGATGGTGAAAGTCGTGTACCCCTTCAGTGGGAGCAAGATGTTGAGTTTTTGCTACAGGCAGATATAGAGCTTTTATCCCACCGCATCCTGGTGTGGGCAGTTTCCGTCACCAAAGAATAAATTACAGCAGTCCTGTGGCTGCTCTGTCTGGTGCAGAGGGATCATCTCACCCTTGGCTGCCCTCTGCATTAAAGGGATGAAAATGGCCCTGCCACCCTCCACCACACTGGCGAGCTGTGACTCGCACCAAGACGGCCTCACAAAAAACTGATGTGATTAATGGAAATTGCGAGTTTAGAACCAGCCAAAGCTGAGCAGAAACTGCTAAATAAGAATAATAACTTCCTTGTTTTCCAGCAATTGTTTCTGTGTAACGTTGACTCCTATTCACACAGCACTGGAGCAGTTTTGAGGGGAGCTGAGTGCAGGAGGGAGAAGTGAAGGACACAAGAGAGCTGTGAGAAGGGCACTACAACACATCTGACAGCTCGGTAACCTGAATTTCCTAACCTACCTGCCCCTTGTCCTTCAGATCCACTGCCAACTCACTGGGGGACTTTAGGACAGTGTGAGAAACTAACCCGGTGTGAGTAGGAGGGAAACCAGAACCTCTTAAGGTCTTCTGAGGTAACATTTTCTTGCAAGAGGCACTACGGTAGTAGCACAGAGGTTGTGAGGAACCAAAGCTAATTGGCAGGTCTCGTCGTGATGGCCTGCAGGAGCTCATCCAAGAGAGGCGAAGGTCTGGGTTAACACTGACTCCGTGTGAATGTACATTTTGAGAGAGGAAAGGTGCCCCTAGAAAAAGGGTGTTGTGCACTCATACTTCTGAAAGTACAACCAGGAATTAAACATGTTTGTGAAGACACCAAAAAAAAAAAGTTTTGTATGAGACTATGGAGATTTCCAAAAAAGGTGGACAACCACAATTGTTCGTGGCCTGCATATTTTATTTACATGACTTCATGGAAATATCCTAGGCTCTGGAAAAAAAAAAGTATTATCTGCCACTATGATATATATTCAAGCAAACAAACAAAATGCTATTGTACAGGAGGATGATAATGCCAGGAACTGACATCTTCCTTCTTCTCCATTTATCTCAGCAATGCACTCTTAGTCTGGTGACTGTGATATTGAGTATTGCCAGGTTGGGTTTCCACTAATTAATGAAAAACAGGCTGAAAGCACAAAGGATTAATTTGGCCTATTCAATCTGATCACAAACATTTTGAGGATCTGTTTAGCTTTTTTGAATGGTGTGAGGTAAACCGAGAGAAACAACATCTTGTTTTGGCTAGTCAGCTACAAAAGAAACGTGGATTTACCTAATGGGGTCAAAGCTAAGAAAAGTGGAGTGTTGTTCCCAGGAGCCAGACAAGGCTGTTATCTTATGGAGAAGGCTGATACTGGGGCTCTAACAACTTTAAAGCTACTAAATATCCCTGTGGATTTAAGAAGGAAGCTTTGCTCTGCCTTCAGTGGGAATTTTGCACTGTCACTATCAGGTACATCTAACAACCTCCCCTATGCCTTTTGGCAGTGACAGGCCCTCTTACAAGGATTTTGCTGTCTGTGTAATATGAAGCATCTGAGTCAGGTTCTCAGCTGGTGAAATCAATGTACTGGGCCAGTGAAGAGACTGGCCATCTATATTCAGGTCCTGCTTGTATAGTATTGAGTGTCTTTGATTAAACTATAATCAGAAACCAGCAAAGAGATAATCAGCATATATATTACTGGAAAACACGCATAAAACAATTCTCCTAGGCTTAGGCTATAAATATGTACCTAGGCCGGTGCGCTAGCGATGAGAGACTTGCTTGCTCCAAGGAAAGGTGTACACTGACTTAATTACATGTTATGCTGATCAATGAAAGGTCAAAACAGTTGAATCAATATTTTGTTGCACTGTTGTAAACTGTAGTTATAGCATATTAGACTATGAATGGCTGACAAGTTTAAAAGCATGTAACTAACTGAATCAAAGTCTGAGTAACTGTTATGTGTGCAATTTAGAAACAGTTAATACCTTCCAATTGAGAGGATTTGTTTCTAATTAATATAAAAGCTGTTTATTTAAATCCTAGGCAGGCAGTATTTAAATACAACAACAAATCACCTGGGAATTCCATCTAAACCACTTCGTGGAAAGCTGTTATGTTGTGCTGAAATAAATCCAGCATGAAGTAACTGTACCTGCTTCATTCAGAACATAGAGTTATTCTCTGCATGTTATTTTTCTTTTTTCTTCTTCTTCCTGAATACGCTAAAATATTCTTGGCCTCGTTCCTGATTAAGAAATGATGTAAGTTACAGCATGGCTGCAGTTTCCTATACTTTTATTGCCTGCCTATCCTCAATCACTCATTGGGAGCTCTTGTTTTGAAGAGGTATCATGCATGTACAAAATGAAAGACAAGCCCTGGCACAAGGAGCACACAATGTCAATAAGACAGAGAGGTGCATGGAGACACGTGGCATGCTGACCAACAACATTTACAGACTCAACAAATACTAGTTTCTAGAGCTTCTAGAAAACATGAGACCCTGGCTTCATTTTCTTGATGGAACATTTCAAATGGACTTGTTATGATATTTTAATATTTTTGTGAGGCTTGGAGGGGTTACAGGTAAAGAAGATAGTGGCATCAAAAGGTCTTATAGCCCTGTCACCAGAACAGCTACTGACTTTTATTCCCCCCCCTCGCCCCCTTGCTTGAAAGGGTGGTGAGGAATAAATAATGCTTTGATAATTTTTTTAAAAATTAAAAATACACTTAAAAGATAAGAATCTTTTTGCATAATCTGTAGTGAAAGAGTATGAAAATACTTCACAATTTCACGAGTCCATCTTTCACCAGCAGTACATTCCTCTCTAATTTCCACTGGATAGCTTCATTTTCTCCCCTCCATTCCCCCCCCCCCCCCCCCCCCTTTCACCTAACCTCTCCATTCCCTATCCACGTGCACTGCGGTGGCAGAGACCTGAAGCTCATCCCAGATCATATCAGGATCCATCTGGGCCAAAGAAAAAGCCAACAACAAAAAAAGCTGTTTTTTGCCATCTGATGGTTTAGGCTAGATATTTTTACTGAGATTTTCCAGGGTTTGTTGAGTGGGTCTGAGTAAGGAGTCAGCCATGACCAGTTCAGTTACATTTTCATTTTTAGCATGCCCATCACATTATGGACAAGTTTGCCCTTGCAAACTTAGAGGAGCCAATGCCTTTATTTCATTTTCACCGTGCATAGTTGCAAAATTAGCCTCAAATAACTTTCACTGCTTCTTTATTGTGTGCTAATGAGTCATTTACTGAGTATTTCTTCTTTCACACACCTTCCTCCAACCCTCTCAGCTGAGCTCAAGACCCAGCACTGCTCACAGCAGCCAGCACTTGCCCATTCCCACCTGCCTTTAGCCCGGGGATAGCAGGTAAGTGAGCATGATGTAAACAGGGGTTTAACTGGCAGGTCTTTCAATGGCACACAGCATATTCCTCTGAAAGATAACAAACCAGTAGGTTAAGCATGGATCTCCATTTCTGCAGGGCTTCCCTGCCACAGGTGGTTTCCTTGGTGTGTTTTGTGGCACCTCTGTAATGTACAGCTTTAACGTGTCTCAGGAGAGTAAAGCCTGGTATTTCAATCAGTGGGGCGGAACAGCATTGTATCAGGACTGGGGAGCAAGGAATGTTGTGGTCTTGGCTCATGGAAATGTTTGCCATGTAGTCAGTTGTTATTTACAGGGAATAAATGAAGCAATTGAGATAACGGAAGAATGAGGCCAAGCCTCATCTGTCTTTTTTTTTTTTTTCTGCATAAAAGTAGTCATCCTGCCTCCTAACAAACTTTCTTCTGCACATCTCTGTGCTTTCCTGTCTGTTGTGCTTCTCAGCAGTCGCCTCACATTGTGTGTTTTAGGATGGGTGCGTTGCTAAGCAGGTGAAAGTAATTTCCCATAAGAATGATAAATCCCACCGTAAATTGAGGCCCAAGCTCTGGGTGAAAAGCTTTTGATTTTGACTACTGATTGAAATATAAGCACAATGTCCATCAAGTTTCAGGATGCCTGGGCTCTAATAATAAGCTGAGTAACTGGTGGCATGAAGGTTATTGGGAAGTTACGTGCCATCTTCAGCAGCGCTTGGAATAGGTCCTCCATAAACCACAGGTGCACTAAATTGGGTTAGGCCATTTCAGGTTGGACTGCATGCCTTGGGGTGAATCCAGAAGGAATCACTGTCAGTGATCAAATATTGATATATTGACATACCCATTGATGTTACTGTAATTTGAGTCATTTATGAGTCTTTACTTAGCAGAGACTTAGAACTACACTAACTTAGAGCTTGAATTATCTCTGTGCCTGAAGAGCAGGTGGCCAGTCAATGCTCAGGTGGGGATTATTGCTGCCGACTGTGTTAGAAAGCTTGCTTTGCACCTGCCTCCTCCTCATAACAAGCATGCAGATAAAAAGAGTCCGGTTCCCTGGCACTGCCAACTAACTCCTCCAATCTCAAAAACAAATATTCAACCTTGACTGTAAAATAAAATAGAAAATAAGAGTTACCACTACCTTCTATTGACTGTTGATTGACCTGAGCACTCTTCAATAGCGAACATAAAAGATTAGATATCACTTTCCATACAGGTGTTTAAGCAAACCATTTTTTGTCTTACCAGGAGACTGATTTGTTCAAAGTTCTGGAAAATGTCTGTGTGCAGCTTTACAAGTGTACTTAGTAAAAGGAAGGCATTGCCTTCTGCCTTCAAAGGTGGTGATTTACAATGTCCTGTCTAGTGTTTCCAAAATCAAGAGTTTTGTTTAAGCTTAACAGAATGTACTGAAAGGAGATGTCTGACACGGTGTGTGTATTTACAGTGCAAATACAGGGATAGGCTTTTTAGAAATTAATTACCCAAAGTGATCTCACACAGCAAATAGCCAGCACTACGAGGGATGGGGAGTCAGGGTCTTCTCCTTCTAAGAGACTGACGTAAGCCAAGAGAAACTCCAACAAATAGTAGGTTCCATGTGGTAAAGTCAGCTTGGGGGGGGATCAGAGTGAAGACAAAATTTCTGCTCAGAGGAGATGGACAGCATCCTTGGCTGTCAGGCATGGTTTTAAATCCCAAATTCAATAATGGTCTTTAGTAAGAAAGTTATGAAAAATTTAAAAAAATAGAAAAGGAGATGGCATTTCTCACAAGGAAAAATTCCCGAAACATGACAACAGCGTTGAAAACAGCTCATGAAAACTTTAAGATCAATTTTCAACAAGCACTGGTCATTTCTCTCAGCAAAGACTGTGCTATATCCTTCATATCTAAGCCTAACAGTGATTTCTGGCTTGTTTCTTTAGTGGTTTGCTATTCTCCGTAATATGGAGTTCCTCAATTTCCCCTTTGGTGCTAAGGAAAGCAATCTTTTGCAAGAATTAGAGATGGAATTTTTGTCCCATAGTGATGAGTCACCATTGAACAGATATCCCTGCAGGTGAATTGCAGTGCCAGAGAAACTTTGCTTGGACAAATAAGGCTTTCTAAACTGGCATAAAAGAATTAAGGAGAAAAAAAAAAAAAAATGGACTCAGCTTCAGTTCCCACCATCAAAGAAAAGCACATAGTTTCTTAATAAGTGGTGAGCCTGCAATAAAAGGCCCACTTTTGCAGCACAGCAAAGAGAAAGATTAAATCTGCTTCTCTCTGCAAGATTTAGTTATTTCAGAGTCTAACTGTCCTAATCTGAAAGCATTTATTCATCTAACAGTTGAAAGAAAAAAGCTATGTAGAGATTGCTACCTGGGCAAAGACAGCTTTTGTCCTCGTTGAGACAGACAGTTGGCTGCTGCTGCTGCTGTGATCTATATCCTTGTGGCTACTTAAAATCAAGGGAAAGATTGTCCTTTACTTCACCAGTGTGTTCACATAGCGTCCCATGATACAGAGTGGCTGCTGAGAAGACTGTGTTTCAGTTGCTGTCCTGTTTCAGGGCATGGCCTTGTGACGCTCAGGGTGTGGAGAGAAGCTACTGAATGTGTTGTGGTGAACACAGGGTTAGGTCCATGTTGCCTGTTGAGAGTCTCCACGTGGACATTCTCGAGGCCTGACAGACCACACACATGGACAGATGTGGGGTAGGTCTGGGCCAGATGTGAGCGCTGAAGAGCTGGCACCAGCACTGCCACCTATGCCTGGCTCCATGCTGCTGCCATGCATTTGTGTGGGGATGAGGTGGGTGGGCAGCACACACCACCATCACAGCTAGTGTGGCAAACACTTTTCCATACAATATAAACACACCAATTTGATCTGGTCCTTTTTTCAGATTCATTTCAGATGGCTCTACCTGAAATTGCATTTCCTCTCTTTCATGTGATCACTTTCTATCTTACCTTGGGGGACAATATTCCTACTTTTTTTACTGGACACTGATCCTAAAAGGATTCACCTTCTTTCACAATTGTTTTGAAAATGCTTTTCTATGATTATTCCTTTTGTGGCCAGTTTCTTGGCTAATGATTTGAGATGGGAGATGATAATTTGTCTTTGAAGGCCTTCATACCTCTTGGTCTCAATATTTTCCTTTCAGTGAGCTCTACAAATCACAACTGCCCATCCACCCTTAAGAGGAAAGGGTTAAGGCCTCTTCTGGAGTTCACTGCAGGATCTGTATTTGGGAATTACATAACTGTTCTTCAAAGCAGAAATATATTTACTAAGTGATGACCAACTGTGGGCTTTAGCTCATCCTAATGTGGTGTTGAGTTTTATTTTGCATATGGTACCAATACTGTAGACCACTGTAAGCACCAGTCAGGAATATGACTTTATTTTTTGCCATGTTTTAATTGCCAGTGATTTATCTAAGTAGGAATAGATTGCCTGGAATCACTCATGGCTTTTTCCACTCTTCAGGCTGTAATATTCAGGATGTTCAGTCCCAGCCGGGAGGTTCAAACTGTAACCGAGTGCCCTGCTCACCAGGCTGTGTAGGATCTATACTCATTTCTTGGGCATGTCAGACTCTGCATCGCTAACCAGCTATTCACCAGAGCAGAGGGATGCTGACCCCCAAGCTTGTTTATGCATCTGCTCCTTTGCCTGTGGGAGATGTGTGTTCAATTCTCCTTTCCAATAATGCAGAGCAGTGATCTGCCTCTCCAGTTTCTTACATTTCTGCAGAACATCCTAACCCTGTACCTAGTCCAAGGTGGCTTTGCATCAGTGGACAGAGGCTGGAATCCTTACTGCACCATACCCCCATATGCTGCCACAGAGAGGAGGAGATAAGCTGCTTAAGGGATTGGGCTACTGCAAACTTGCTTCCTCTCTGGGCAAAGGCCAGCTTGGGCTTTCCAAGCACACACTGCATCCTGTGCTGCCCAGCTCTATACTGCCTGCATTCAGCCCCTGTGGGGATGCCATGAATTAGACCCAAATGCTAGGTGATAGCCACAAGTCTGAAAATAAAAACACAGTAATAAAGTCAGTGCCTATCTGGTATTGTGCTGGTCATGGAGAACTGTTGCAAAGAAATCTAAAAAGTTAGGACTGGCGATAAATGACAGGAGCAAATAAAGTGTCTTTCCCTCTTTCAAACTGCACCTCAAAAAAAACCCAGAAAGCAAGAAGAGGGAGGGACAGTGGAGGGTCTTATACTCTGCATGCTTGGCTGAGCCTCAGACAGGGTGAGAGAGATCATGGCTGTATTGTGAGGGAGTTCAGTGAAAAGACACTCTGTTGGCTCTGAACTTGCTAGTCCGAGGCTGTGCATGTGCTAACAGAGTGCTGAGCCCAAGCGAATACGCCTGGCCAAGAGGAAAAGCTCGTGTGTGTGTCAGGCTGATAAAGCTGCTGATCCTGCTGCAAGTGTGCCTGCATGGCAGTGTGCTCTTCCACACAGACGTGCAGCCCCTGTGGGCACTGTGCTCCCCTGGGTTCTGCCCCTGTTTCAAACTGCCTCAGGGAACAGGCAGTTTGCTTGTTATTAAAGGGTGGCTGCAAAGCTTCCTTTCTCTCACCTTGTGCCTGTTTAAACTGACATATCTGTTATAGCTGTGAAGAGGTTGTATCTGGCATATATACACCCTTATTTCCCATAAGCTTTGCTAATTGAAGAGTTTCTGGAGGTGTTTATGGATGGCAGAATACCACAGAGCACTACGAAGGGTCTCATCACCACTGGACAAAATCCATGCTCTGCACAGTACACTCAACAGAGACCCAGAACACTCTTTCTCTGAGACATATTTTTAAAACCCCAGAGGACTGCCCAGGCACAATATCTGAGAATCACAGTTTAACTGTGTATTTAGTCCCACAGATGTTGTCCTACAAAGCTCGAGGGTTGGCTGGGTGAATACTGCTGTGTAGCATCCAAAATCCATTGCTTCTGGTACCAGGAAAGGTGGTGTTGACATAGAAATGAATGTCTATATAGTTGATCGATAAACATATTGACTAAGTGAGTCCTTCATGTTGAAAATGTTAGATTAAACTTTGCACCTGAAATCTGTGAGCCTTGCACTACCTCTAGACCAATGCAGTATTAGCACAACATACAGCCAGTCACTCTCAGTCTGCTGATGTCTCGCAGACCAGCCTGCCAGTCATGTAATTTCTACATGTAGACTCCGCGTCAACCTTCTAACACACATGAATCTGCTTTTCTAACCACCACCAGAAGGCTCAACTCACTTAATCCTGCTGCTGAAACAGCCTCTTTTGTGGCCAAGTAGTGAGCATTAAGACTTGGTGGACTTCAGCTGTTATGTCCAGATAACACTAAATGTTCTTCTACCCTTATATGTTCAGCAAGAACCACAACCACGTTCACCTGAAAGCTAGGAGTATCATCTCAACCAGGCCATCACTTTTGAAGTTTCCACTGGCTAAGGAAGTAGCTATTCTGGGGCTTCGTGCTGGGGATGAGGGGATGCACTATTGTTATGGCCTGTATCGCCATGCTGGGTACGAGTTATTAAAAATGTACGTGAGAAAGCATTACCGTTATGGGGAAAGTGCCCATGTCTTTGCTGTCCTGTGGTGCAGCATGGAAATAAAGCTGCTCTTGATGTGCTCAGTTGTAAGAATGGTTTCCAGGTAGCTGTATTTCCTAAGTGCTTAAGCCAGGTGACTCTAAAAATACTCTCTCTGAAAAAAAAGGGACTCAGAGGGGATTTTGGCTCGTGGATTTTACTGGGAAATGGCAGTATTTCCAGCGTGACTTTGCCTCTCACTCCCAGAAGTATTTCCATGCTTTTCCAGCACGGCTACGAGCACAACGATGGGAGGGCGCTCCGGTGCTGCCGGCGGCGGGGCCGGGCCGGGCCGGGTCGGGCGGGGGGCGCGGGGCGGCGGCGGCGCGGCGGGCGCTGTCCGTGGTGCTGCCCCGGCGGCGGCGCGGGGGGGCGGGGGTGCCGCTGTGTGCGGGGGGCGAGCGTGTGCGTGTGACGCGTACGAGTGTGAGGGTGTGGGTGGGTGTGCGTGTGGTGTGGGTGTGGTTGCGTGCAAGGGTGCGTCAGTGCGGGTGTGCACGCACGCCTGTACGTGTAAGGGTTTGTGTGGGGAGGTGGGCGCCTGGGGGGGGGGGGGGGCTGTGCACACGTATGCAAGTGTGCATTTGTGCACGTCTATGTGCATGGGGGTGTGTGTGTGTGTGTGCTTGATTGTGGGTGAGTATGAGTGGGTGCTTATGTGGGTGTGTGCACCCACATAGGGGTGCATCTGTATTGGATATGCATTCAAATCTGTAAGTGTGCACGCAAGCGCATGAGGGCCCACGGAGGTGTGGGTGGGTGGGTGCATGTTCTGAGGTGTACGTCTTTATATGTGCGCGTATATGGTCATTGGTGTGTGCAGGGATGCATGCATATGCATGCGAGTGTGTGAGTGTGCCTAGCTGTCTATGGTCTCTTCTCCCAAGTAACAAGTGATAGAACAAGAGGAAATGGACTTAAGTTGTGCTAGAGGAGATTTAAATTAGATATTAGGGAAAATTTCTTCACGGGAAGAGTGGTTAGGCATTGGAACAGACTGCTCAGGGAAGTGGTACAATCACAGTCCCTGGAAGTATTCAAAAAGCATGTGGATGTGGTGCTTAGGGACATGGTTTAGAGGTGGACCAGGCAGTTAAGTTAACGGTTGGACTCCATGATCTCAGAGGTCCTTTCCAACCTTAATGCTTCTGTGATTCTATGTACATGCAGGCTTGTGTACAAGTGTGCCTGTGGGCTTGTGGATGAGTGGTTGTCTGCATGTATGCGTGCATATATATGTGTCTGTGTGCCTGAACATATGTGCGTTCGTATGTATTTGGGTGGGCTTGACTATATGCATATGCAAACAGAGATATCTGCAGGTGTGCATGCTTGTGAGTATATGGGCTCACATCTACTCACAAACGTGTGCTTGTTCATACAGGAGGCTGGTTAAGTAATAAAAGATTTTTCCAGTAAGTAGGCATTTTAATAGCACTTAAAAGGCATAATTCCTTAGCAGTGAATTAACATCTTTGTCACACTCCAAAGCATACAGAAATGACAAAATAGTGAGTTATTAAAATTGCAAACAGCAACAAAACAGTCATCTTTGTTTATCATAATGGCAGTTTTCTGTAGAAGCCTAAATATTCAGCTCTACTATTAATATTTAAAAGTTTTATCATTTTTATATCATATCATTATAGACACAGAGTCAGACTCTCAGTGCAACTCTCAGAAGTTCCTTACAGGCCTACAGTTTTCAAACCCCGCACAAGATAGAGAAGTCAGTATGAGTCAGAGGAAATAGTACGAGTTACTATTGCCTTCATATCCCTCTACTTCCCCTGTTACAGATACTGCACAGAGACTGTTTTAAAATAGATTGAAATATTTCAGAAGCCTTTGAGTGATTCTGGTGATCATTTTTTCTCTGCTTGATGCTGGTAGAGAGCAGAACTTGTCCCATTAGTTGTTGTAGTGTTTCAGTCACATAATAGAAACGCTGCTGGTTATTTAACAACTTGCTGAAAAAAAACACCCTTTTTGTTATATCCTGCCAAGCTTGATTCATTCCTGTGAATGCAGGCACAGACACCAGTATCAGTTGCAGCCTAGGTGTGGGATTGAATAGTTAAACTGTTTCTGGGGTACCAGAGAAACCAGCCAGCAAAGGGAGCCTGGCCAAGGTGTTCAGCAAAACCCATCTTGCAGCTAATGAGGTGTGGCCCATTCCTTCATCTCTGGGCAGCATTTTTTCTGCTGCTCATCAGCTAGAAATCCATTCCTGGATCTATTCAACAGAGACGTGGCCTGCTTACTCTGTTGTGTGCTGCTGGTGGCAGGCACCTCTTGATGCCCATGCTCCCTTATAATTAGGCAACCTGTGAAGAATAACCTATAGTCTAGCAGGCATTTCACTGATGGCAGAATATGCCCCCCATTGTAAGGGTATCCTAATTTGGATCTGAAATCCCATCCCTCCTTGGGGTGGCGGGAGGGTTCTTCATGGAGAACTCATTGTTCACGATATTCATTTACAACTCGCCCCAGGTAGCAGAGTTACCCAAATGCAATCACAGCTAAGTCACAGTGGAGAACCCATAAACCTTTTTCTGTGTGTCTCTCCATGTGTTTTGATGGTGTCCTGTAAGGCACCAAATCCTTTCCCATGATCTTAGCATAGGGAATGTGACAGAGCCACTGGGGAGCTGTTTTGGTCCGCTGGATCCCCACAGCAGCTGCTCCAACTCTAGCCAGATCTGGAGTACCACGGAGGCAGCTGCTGGTGGGCTTTGCGCTCACCGAGGATCTGGGGATGTTGTTCCCATTGCCTTGTGCTCTTGGTTTGAACCTTTCAGTGTCTGTATGTTGACCTTTGAGTACTTATCATCCTCTTACTGGAGTGAAAGGAAGGAGTAGTTCTTGCCCCTTTGTTTCAGAGAGCAGTTCATTGTCCACTCTGTTTTCTAACACAAAATAAATAAGGAAATCATTTCATCATTATTTGTTAGTTTGGCTGGTTTTTAATAGGGATGTAGGGCAGCTGCACAGAGCTCTCAGAGTTTCCTTAGAAAACCTCCGGCCTTAAATACTGAAGTCTTGGAGAGGGCAGAGAATGACAATGTACTTTGCTCTCTGTGATTGGCAAGACTGGCAAGTGGATATATCATGTGTTGCCTAATTACAAGGAAATCTACCATATGATTAATTATCCTTTAGTTTCATCACTTTGCTAATATGTCATTTTGGATTTGTGATACTGTCGGACAGCACATATGACTAAGGCTGGGGATTTGGCCTGTCTCAGTGAATAGGATCTGCTCAGCCCCATGCCTGTACCCGGTACCTCAGAGGTGGAGGTGCCTGAGGGGAGCTGGGGGTTTAACTTTGCTCCCTTCCTCAGCAGATTCATGTTGCTAGGCTGAAAATAAATATGGTATGTAAGGGGCATTATACACGACTAAAAAATCTATTCTGATTTACAATTTAATTCAGAATATTTTTTTTGTTAGAAATCAGAAAAACAAAGCAACAAAAAACAAAGCAACAACAAAAAAGCCCAGCCCTTCTAGGACCCCTGAATGCAGGAAAGGTATTAATTTTAGCTACTTATCTGGCCCATTGCCTGGAAGCCTCACACTCTAATATTTTCTTCTTTGCCACCCCCAGAATGCAAAATGGGTGATTATCCTCACTTTACAGATGGGATCTGAAATACAAGGAGGCAAACCATAGGGCCAAATTGTAGGTGAAGGCCCCATCTACTTGGCTTTTCCAGCTTGCCTTTCACTCTAACACACCTCTGTTCATGCAGGCAGGATGCTCAGCTTCCCCTTTTCCCCTTCCAGCTGCAACTTTTGTTGAAGGTTAGTAATCAGGATATGAAAGGTAAATAATGCTTCCCACCAAAGTATCTCTGTCAAGATAAATACCTCTTCGTGAATCAGATTGACGTCAGGAAAACAGCTGAAGATATAGTCTGAAGCCTCAGCCCCGCAGGATCGTTAGGAATATTACTGTCCCGACCTAATGAGCTACCACTGATCCTAAACAATGTCTAGGACAAAAGACTGGAGGGGGATTGGCTGCCCTCACCCTGCTGCCAGCAGACTTCTGACAACCCATTAAGGTTATAGCTATTCAGCCCTGTTCAGACAGCCCTTTTTTTCTTCTTTTTTTCCCCCCTAACAACTCCCAGCTAATGAGCAGACAGCGTTATTTTTATTTTGCACAGGGAATGTACAGCTAAATAGGCGTCTGTGCATGGCTCTGGAAATGGAGTGAGGTGCGGGGAGGAGAGGAAGAGAGACCGCAGGTCTTTCAGAAATGTCCCCCTCGCCTTCATCCCTCAGACTGAAGAGCCCTCCTTGCCGGGATGGGTGAGGATTTGAGGCTGAGTCTGTGGCGCATTGGGCTAGCTGAGAGACAACAGCCTGGCCCTGCTGCTTCCCCAGTTTTGCAGAAATGAGCAGGGGAGGTGAAGCCAAGACCCAGCTTGGCATCTGCCTTCGACTCCAGGCGCTCCTCGGATGCTGCCCTCGCCGTGTGCCTCCATCCACTTTTACTATAAAAATTCCCGAAGGCACCAGTCTCTCTCTCCCTGTGCCTGCCCCCCCTTTCCCTCATACTTTACTAAGTGATTGGAGTTGCCCTCTTCCTTTTGCGCCTTCCCACCTCCTTCAAGCTCCCTCTTCAGCGACAAGCAGCATCACTAATTGCTTTTTAGGGTCTCTTTTCTGCTCTCTGTTCAAAATTCACGGGGCATTCCCTGGCCCCATTATGCTCCTTTCTGAACCTTTTCAGCTTCTTTTACAAACTTAGCACTTTCTGTGCTTCTCTTAGCCTTTGCAAAAAAAAAAAAAAAAAGTTTGGATTTTTTTTTTTTTTTTTTTTTGCAAGAAGGCCCCCTCCCTCTGCAGCCCCCCTCCCTGCCAGAAAAGCACACGCACGGTCCCGCCTCCCATTGAATGGGGGGCTTTGTGCGGGGAATTTCCGGAACACAGCCCAGGGCTGGAGGCTCGGTGTGAGTGGAGGGGCTTTGGGCAAGGAGCCTCCCTTAAGCCCACCCCATTACCACGGTCACTGTTTGCCCTGGGCTCTCTAAAAGGACTATTGTTGCCTGTTGCCAGGTATTCCCTAGCAACACTTAAGCCAAGCTGCCTCCTCTATTTATGGCAGAAACTTTTCAATGGTCTCCAAAACACGTGCTTGTCAACTTGGGAGAATACCTTCAAACAGACACAGAGGGGGAAAAAAATAATCCAAAGCGCTTGCTTTAGTTGAAATATGTGTGTTGGGGGTGTTTTTCGATTTCTTGTCATTTACCTTGGATCAGCAACCCAAACAATTGCAATGTGAAAAAAAAAATCCCTCCCCATCACCCTCTCCCAGCCCCCATTCCCTTCACTACCGAGCCTTTCTACTGGCGGGTGGGTTGGGGGCGTTCATCAGATAGATGAGCCTTTGGTACGCTTGGAAAGTTTTTGCACAAAAGATTGCTTCATTATTTTAAGACAGAATTTGATTTCTTTTTGTGTGCCAGAGCCCTTACAAGAACCACCCTACTTCTTGTGTTGTCTGCCGGTAAATGGCCTATTACCAAGAGGGGTGTAGGGTTGGGGAGGGGGGCGGTTATATACCTGTACAGCATAGATATAGCCCCACTAAGTTACATCATCAAACAGTTGAGGTATCACTCATAGTGGATGCTGGGTTTGAATACACACGCGCGCACACATGTGCATCCAGGAAGGACGCGTTTCCATGCTTACGTTTCTGCAGTCAGTCTGTCAGCTATAGACAGCCAATGGTCCAGTCACGTTCAAAGAGGGAATTAAGCTGCTACATCTCCAAAAAGATGCGTATGCATTTTGATGACTGAGTGTAATGATGTGACAGAAAAGCTCTTTATGGCAAGTCTCCCTTGATAGAAACAGTCTTTGCTCTTTGTGCGGCATGTCATACAAAGGGTTCTAGCATAAACTGGTGTCTTTGCCTACTAGCATCGTATTACTTGCAGATTGTTACTGCTACAAAGCAGTAAAGTCATTGTCACTGTTGGGAAAATCTTATCAGATAATGGGAAAATGTAAGGTAAGCTCAGGATCTGCAAAGACAGCTGAAGCAGCATGGTACCCTACCCATAGTGAATTTCAATGGGCCGTGAACATCTCTGACCTGCCCACCCATATATCCATGCTAGCAGTGGGTGCATTTCTGCTGCCATGGAGGACAACACACTGATGCAGCATCAGCACCATGTCTGCAGTGATAATCTGAAGTTTTCCCATCTGCAAATTCATACCGTTTTTTCTGATGTGTCCTTTAAAGCTTCAGTACATGAACATGACATCCTGGCCTGGAGACTCGTTTCTTAGCTGTAACCTCTAAGCTGCTGCAGTGGCCCCAAAGGCTGAGCTGCACAGAGCCATGCAGGAGGCCAACCTGAGGCAGCTGCCTGCGGTGCGAGCACCACAGAGGCTTTCGGAGCTGAAGCAAAGCCCCAGGAGTGAAATGGGACTGGTGCTTTCATATAGCCTTGGGTCTGACTGACAGGGAAATATGGTGCTGCCTTTTGCTGTTCTCTTTCCAGAGTAGATGGCAGAGGTCAGAGTTGCCTCTCTTGTGCTGACTGAGAAACTGAAAATATTGTGTAAATGCTGTTCATTCTGCATGTGATTTAGGATTGCGACCCTCTGGTGAGCTGTGTCAGGCTTGTAGGAAGATCAGAGCATATAACAATGTAGTAATTCTCTTTTATGACCTATAACTATGGAAGCTACTCAATCAACGAAACTGTGTTCTTACTCCAAAATGACATGCACATTTTTTGATAATACCGGCATGTGCCGGTGTCTCCAAAGAGAAGTAAAGTATAGTATACCCATTTGTCTGCAACTGGCCCTGGTGCTTCTGCATTCCCGTCTGCCATGGAATAGTCTCTGCTTTCAGCTCAGCCTTCAAAACTCAGTTTTGTTTCTGTTTTACAGAAGTACTGTAATTAGAAGATGCTACATTTCCTGTGTTAACATATTCTCCTGCAGAGCTTGACATTAGAGTGAATGTAAATGGTTTCATGAAGTGCAAGATTAGGGCTGTTTAAATAATTGTTGTAATTGAAAATATGTGTATTATTATCTCTCAAGATGTTTTAGATTAAATTAATGAAGTTCACATCTGGAGGAGCAGATATTAACCCTTTATGTGATTCTGAGCCCTTAACTAGGTAATCTGAAGCTCAGATTTTCAGTCCAGCCCCCATAACACAATTGTTCTTAGCTTTGAAAAATACTTTGTCTTAGCCCTTGCTATTTATTCTATTAATCTCTGCATTACAGTGCTTGGCTTAAAGCAGATACAGCAAAACCTAGCAGCTTGATCTGTGGGAAGTCAGCCCCATAGTTTCTATTAAAACCAACAGAGTATACAAGACCTGATAAAGATACTTGTCTTGCCCTGCATTTAGTTAGCAAGCAGAATAAAATATATTATAAGGCCAAGATTTTAATTTCTGGAACATACACCATTGTGCTTCTGCATGACCACAGGCAGTGTGGAGAAAGAGAATCCCTGTTCCTTGCAAAGTCTCTCCCAGGTTCTTAGCTACTTTAGCCCCATGACCCCATTTTACCTATCTTTGGCACTTAAGGGTGCTCAACTTAAAAAGAGGCATGGGAAAAAGGATTCCCTATAGAGGGACTGATCATTCAATACTTTGTGTTTATTTACAAGGGTTAAATTCTATCTCCTGTCTTTGCAACTGGCTGACATGCATCCTAAAGGTGATTCTGTAAACTGAGCAAAAATGACGGTTCCTAGGTGAAGAGAGAGATAAAACTCTGGGCAAGCTGTTCTTCTGTGGACAGGCTTCCTTAGAAACAGCAGTAATCATCCCTGTTTGCCTGTCTCAAATTGTATACTCATGACTTTCAAAATAACCCATGAAAATGATGTGTGTAACTGTCAGCCACTGGTTGCCAACAGCCAGCATAATTCTTTCTTACTCTCATTTCAAAGAAATGATCTACTAGCTCAGATATTCACTGTGGTGAATAGTTTGGCAGATAGTCATTGATATATATGTCATTGCTTGAAGTAATTCTGGGTCATTCTGGGGCAGATTTTTCAGCTTCTGGTGAAATTCAGTTTTGTCTTCTCAGTGCCTTGTGAAAAATTACACACTTGTCCACGTTCTTGAAGCTACAATACTACCTAAACTGGCTTTCTCTCTCATCAAGGTGGAGGTCTGGCTTAAGTCACTCTCAGATTCCAAAACATGTTAGTATGTGCCTTGCAGCCATATGTAAAAGACTCTAACTTCCTCAAAAATTGAATCCCAGCACTTGAACTCTGGCCCCCCAGGAGTGCTGAGCCATCACTCAAGACCAGAGTCTTTCCTCCTGGAACACCTGGACTACAAAAAGTTGCCAAGAGCAAAGCTGGAGTGATTCTTATTCCTCCTGTGTTCATATGCAAGTCATTCTTGGAAAATAAACTGTGTCTACCAGTTAAATTTAATATGTGTGCAAACTGATAGTGACTTCAGCATGACATGTCCATATAAACATAGTTTCTGTCTCTCTCATACTGCCAAGTCACCCAGTTTCAAAGAGAATGACTAATTTTGTCTATGTTTTCTTTACTGGCCATCCTTATGGTTGTTGCACACTAAGCTGTATGCACAAACATATGTACACAAGCATCACCTGGGAACTTACAGTGTATGAAATGCCTTGGGATGAGAAATCAGAGGAAAGAAAGCCTGCCCTGTCCCCGTCAATAATCAATGTTAATATTTGAGCCACACCTCATCCAAAACTTTTCTGAAAGTTGGAACAGTTTAAATGACTTGCCCTTCTCTGCTATGTGATCCTGTTTGTGCTTATTTTTCTGAGTTGGAAAGGAAAATGCCAATAGACCTGGTTCTAGCAGGCTTCCAGTCTGACTGGATCCAAGGTGGTGTGCTAGGAAACCTGATGGACAACTCATTTTCTCATCCGTGGTCCAGTACAATTTGAAGACGTACATGGTTCATGTCAAGTGTGAAGCTGACTCACTCAGATAACTGGCAATACGACCAAATTTGCAAAAGGGCTTTTCAAAAACTGTCTAGTAGTTCTGAGTGTTCAGGGTGAGATACATTGAAAGAGCTTGGTTTGCAGAAAGCGTTGAAAACATCCTTCAAGAAAATGAAACTCCTGAAACATTCCCTCTTGCATATTCAGACACTATGGTCTTCAGACTCACTCATGACCTCTGAAAATCTTGGTCCAGTTCACCTTTAAGCAACAGTTCAGACTGAGGTCAGTAAACACAAGGAACTGAGAGGTGATGACCAGTGTGAAATAAGGTTGACCTCATCATGCTGCCTAGCAGGCGGCTGGCTGTCTCACAGAAAACATGTCCCACATTTGAAACGACTGATTCCAGTAGAAAAGCCAAGGACATAACTGTTGTGGAGACCATGTGTCCCTCTCAGTGCTAAGTGTTCCACAGAGGGTGGTCGAGGTCTGATGCCAGTGGGGATCCTTGCAGAGCAAACTCCACTCACACAGAAAGCAACTAAAGATGCTTTTAAATTAGCATTCATTGTTTGTCAACTTTCTCATCCTTTTCAGAATCACCTGTGGGCTCCCAGACAAAATATTTCCTCTGAATAGACCTGCTCTGGTCCTTTTTTTGTTGTGTGGGAAGTACATACTTTTGCTGCTTCCTGACTTTCATGAAGTCATAGAATCATAGAATCGTTAAGGTTGGAAAAGACCCTTAAGATCATCGAGTCCAACCGTCAACCTATCACTGCCAAGTCAAAGAAGAGGAGCCCCAAACAGACTTGGAGACACCATCCAGCTGAGAGGACAGGTACTGATTTTCAGAGGCACAGGCAAGGCTGGCAGCTAGAGGCCATGGCATCCTGAGAGTGAAATCTGAGAGGTTTAAGGGCTCCCTGCTGCTGGTTTTGCTTCACTCCCTGAGTCAGGAGGAGTGGTTGTTTCGAACAGGCCAATGATCCCGCTGCAGCAGCAGGGTTTTGCCTCTTTGAGAGGCAGTATCTTCTAGCTGCTGATGAGCTCTTGCTGTCCTGCATAACCTCTGCTTCAGGGCTGATAACCACAAGCTAGCGGAGCATCATTGAAAGGTTGTTGACCCCGATCTAGTCCACCCCTTTGCCCTGAAGGCAGTGTCAGCTACACAACCATTCATAGATTAATAGACTTAAATGCACAGCAGCACTATCGTGGCTGTACAGCAGTGTGCTCACAGCTGATTTTATTTATTTATGTATGTATTTGAAGCAAAGATTAGTTAAAAACCTACAAAATAGTAGGACCACCATGGTGCATCGCTGTGGGTTGGCTCTTGGCATAAGGGTGAAAGCCCCTATACAGAGAGGGGAGGGTAAATGCTGCTTTGCTTGAATGTGTTCATAGCCAGAGGTTTCTGACCCCTTCCTCCCCATCAGCATGAAACTGTGACAGCTCTGAGCCTTCAAGTTACACATTGTGTATTTCCTATTTGTATTCGGTATTAAAAATGTTTCTTTAAACAAGCACTGACATGTTGGGCTTTGAAGACAGAGCAGGGGAAGGTTGCTGTTACCTGTGGTGGGATCAGAGAAAGTCTTCCTTCCCAAACAGTTTGGAGACATCTTGGTCTTCACTGTGGACATAGACTAAAGTGTGATGTATTTGCTTAAGCCTGGATGCAGAGGAGCACTTACACTTGTACTTAAATCTGGAGCCATGAAGGCTTTCCAAAATCAGGGTCTCAGCGCATTACTTACAGGACTAAGAGACACCTTTCATTACGAGGGTACAATATTACTATGAAAGTTCAGCGTTAGCACAATGGAGCTCCATCCTTCTTTAAAGCTTCCAGGCACTTCCATAATAATAATAACGTTGATAATAATATGATGATGATGATGTACAAGATGAATCTGCTATATGCTTTTTGGTTACCCTCACCTCTAGCCAGACAAAAAGGAAAGTAAAACTGAATGAATCATTAAAGTGAATGTGACTGCAGTGAACTAATACCAGAACTCTTTTAGTTATGACTGAATTATTTGGGCTGCATCTAATAATTAACAATAGAAACAGGAACATATATAGATTATTCTGTAATTAATTGTCATAAGATAGCTGATGTCCTTCTGAAAGATGGACTCCATCGGTAGCTCTGTCCTTGCTTTTCCTGTTTGCATTTATTTTTATTGAAAACAACCTCACAAACAGGAACTATGGATTTTCCAAGAGGACACTCATCAGGACCTGTGTTTTGAACGAAAAAATTTTATAAAGCGGTTATTCTACAGACAGTTTTTAACCAGATACAGATCCAGTTGAATCTATAAATAAATCCTCATAACCTATTCCTATATGGAAACTGAAATGAAGACAAAGCTTTTGCTTCAAAACCTGCTTAGATTTTCAGATTTTGTTTATGGCATGGGTTTCCAAAGATTAACTTTTCTCTTTCAAACTGCATTAATAGCATTAGGCCTCAATTAATCAGATTCAAAATTTGGAAACAAAGAAAGTATTTTGTCCGTATAATCACTGAGAGGCCATATACCAGGATCTTTTCTTACCAGCCTTTTTAATGATTGTTTCAGTCCAGAATTTATTTTTTTTAAAGGAACCGCTGAAATCGAGGCTTTGAATTTTGTAAATGAGCCTGCTGCCCAACGCACTTCTCAGCAAGATAAGAGCAGAATGGCATTTGCAGAAATGCTTAGCTATCTCTCTAACAATCCTGCTTGGTTGTGGGCCCCTTGGTAACAGCTTGGCAAATCTGCAAAAGGAATGCGACTATATAGTTTGTGTGTGGATTGTTGAGTCATTATAGCCTCCAAATTGCACAGCAGATCATTAATCATAGGCCAAGATAGGCAATCACTGCAGAAACCTGATGAAAAGGCTCCAGAATAATGCCTGCTAAATCATGTTTAACATGCAGACCTTGCCTGTGCAGATATGGAAAGGGGGAGGTAAGGAAAAAAATCATTCCCCTTTTAGGAAAGAAAACTTCTACTTATCTTTGATTTGCATTCAGCCCTCCCTCAATAGTCCTTAAGCCTGTTATTTAATTCATTTTGGTGCCAGGTCCCATCACAAAGCGAAAACCCTAACCAGGACCTATGCAGTCTATGACCTCCAAACCCCCTGTCTTTTCTTGTCAGTTCTATGTCATTTGTGCAGTTGAACTCCACCAATTTGAAATGCTGACCTCTTCCATAGACAACCTTATTCTCCTTGAGTGAAAGAAAGGGCCAAGGCCTACAAACCACTCAAGCGAGAGATGGCAAGAAAAGAGAAAAGTGGTTGACTCGTAAATCAATTTCCACAGCCCACCCAAAACCCACACGGACAATAACGACGGTATTTTTTAAAAGTTGTGTTGTTGTGGTTTTCTTAATTGAGCTCATTCTCTTTAGAGAAAGTTTCGCGCAAAGTAAAATTGTTTGTTCAGGGTGGAAATTTAGACTAGATCCCGCTCACAACCCACTTCAAATCAGGATATATTTATATCAGACCTCCATTCCCACCTGTCATCCCCACAGAAAAGGAGCACAGCCTCACAAACAGGTCTTTGTCCACGCTGGAAGAGGTGGCAATATCTAAAGAAAGAGAAACATTTGGGACATAAACGCGCACTCAGACCATGCAGTACCAGTATATGGGAAAAGTGACGGTACCTGGCTTTGTGCTGCACAGCCTGCCCACGTGGACGCAGCTGTGCAGCTCTGTCTTTGGGCCCCCACAACCTCACATGTGTGTCTGTGGCCTGTACCAAGCCCCTGGTGTGCAGTAAGCGGGGAAGGAACATGCGCGCATATGGGCTGCACCGAGCCAAGGACACGCATTGTGCTGTAGAGACATGCGAGCAAGCATCCAGGCACACAAACCAGTTAGAAACCTGCCACCACACAGCAAGGTAAATTTTCAAAGACCCATATTTCTCTCCCTGGGGGTCTGATTCTGTCTATGTTACTCGCTTGGGAAGGTTTTCTACTCCTCAGGTGGTCTCACTGGATTCAATGATTGTGTCTTGGAAGAGCAGCTGCAGAAATTGCCTGGAGCACATCATGCCCCAGGCCCCCCCATCACCACTAGCAGCTTTCCATTTTTCAGAGGCCTGGATCTGGCCGTGCTGTTTCTTACAGGACAGTCACATCTCTGGGTTTAAGGCTGGCACACCCTTAAACAGCATTACCTATCTTCCCAATGGGAAAGAGCACCCCTCCCCTGCCAGGCTGGTGTGTCTCACTCCTGCTCTCCCAGGATCATAATCCTCCGGAGCATGGGATGACTAGTTAGTCTTTGTCAGCAGAGGCAGCTCCAACCCTTAGGCTGCACATAACAAATGAATCTTTTAAGATGTCTCATCAATTGGGTCTAGTTTTAAATGCACCCAAAGCTTAGTGCCACTTACAACATATTTAGACAAGTCCATGGCAGAAAAAATCTCTGGGAGGAATTAAATGCAATAGCCCTGCCTTTGGCTCTGCACATCCTTGAGCCATACATCACCAAAGGTGCTATCACGATATGCTACCCTTTTCTTATTTTTTTCTTCAGTCTCTGGTATTAGCCCTTTCTGGACTACTCAAACCCTCCCTCCAGCTTCTCTTTCTGGAAACAGAATAATGGTACTTTGTGATCTACAAATCCTTGATACCTTACAAGCAAAATACAGTATGATGTGTTGTTAAGGAAGTAGGAAAGTTGCTCCACCAGAAGAGAAGTACCTACAATGGCAGACTAACTCCTCCGAGGAACCTAGCCTATTGCATTGGATTTTCTCTAAATTGCTGTGAAAATGCTGATGGGATACAGTCAATGGGAGGGGTTCCTCATCGGGGAGAGCAGATGCTCCAAAGGAATCTGCCTGTGGAGCCTGCTCAGCTGATGTGCCCCCATCAGGTCTGTGCCTGCGGGCCGTGGGGCTTACCGGCTCTGAGCCCTTGGGCAGAAGGGAGATTTGGAGCTGTTTATACCACTTGACCCTCCATCCAGATGACCTTCTATCATCTGGGGCCAGCTGATGCTAAGCAGTAAATTAAATTCAGTGGCATGCAGTCTCACTTCTCAATGATGTTTTAGTGTGAGAGCCAGAGTCCATAGAGCAGGGCTCATTACGCGCTGCTACAGCAGCTGGAGCTAAGGGGAGTGTCAAGCTCATTACCTTTTATAATATGCCCACTGATGAAGCTAGGTGTGCTGTAGATGGATTTATCAGAGGCCAGCACTTTTGTTTGGGGGTGAAGCACCGCATTGATCTGACAGGCAAGACTCCACATTATGCAAAAGGAAGAATTCAACAGGAAACAGATGCATGGGGCTAAAAATAATCAATGTTTTCACAACCTGCACCTCTGAGTGCAGCAGCATCTGTAGCAGTTGAAAGGACATATCTTCTCTTCCCCATCTCTTTTCCTCAGCAAACCAAGGCTTATGGCAAGCAGTTTGCAAATTTCACTCCAGTTCAATGAAATCCTTATTGTTACCAAAGTTTTCAGCAATAATTTTCTTGGCTTGCTTAGTCAGCTCTGTGTATGTCATTGTCTAGTCCAATAAATCAGAGATTATTTTGCTCCTGAACATCTGAAGTAATGCACCAAAACCTGTGTTTGACTATGTTTATCAGTATTCTAGCACATGCTTCCATGCAAAGGTAACCTTGCAACACAATTTTGTTTGGAGTGCAGTGCAATGTAGTTCACTACTGCATGTGCATTCACCTAATTCGCCATACTCCAGAAAAAGATGTCACGTGCCTGTAAGGGAGAGAAAGTGGCAAAACTGGAGAAGAAAACTGCCCGTGTCCAGGCTCCCTGGCTAGGTAATTCATATCTTGAATCTGTCCATTAATATCTAGATCTTTTGAGAAATAGAATCTCAGATGTATAATGACGATGAAGTCAGAAGAACAGGGTCTGCAGAGAGTCCCTTGCTGGCTACTGTCCATGCAGTACAGCAGTGGACAGCTGAACTGGCAAATTCAAGAATAACCCATTTCTCATTGCAGACTGTCTTCCTGGGAGTTTTGTTGCTTAAGATCTTGAAGGATAAGAGGCCGTTTCTGAACTTCTGAGCTCATTAGTACGTATTGGTTAAGGCCACTGGGTTACCACTGGTGTGCAATGTCTCTGCTAGAGGGTACAGAATAGTTTGCGGAGCTAGGAGAAGGTGGACTTAAGGGAATGCACTGACATTGTAAACCTTGTCCTTTCTGTGCCCCTTGATTCACATTTCACACATCCCTGTTAGAAGACATAGACTGTTGCATGGCAGGTGGGAACCTTACACGGGCCCATTGCTGAGGTAGCCAATTTTAATTTCCTGTTTTCTTAGATAGGGAGATGGCAAGGATATGCATGCGTTGTCTCAATTACAGCAGTAGCAGCTAGCAGGCATGCATTTAACAGTGGTGTTAATAAGGCACATGCTCCTAGTCGTGTCTCACAGAAGTAGTTGTGCAGCCCTTGCTTCTTTTCATGCTGTGGTGGCATCTGGCACAGCTAGATCCTTGTTTGGGTTATTTAATTGCTTCTTTGCCTGCCTTATGCAAACTACATTTGTAGCTGGGTCTGACGTGGGCTTTTGGGCACTCGGACCCATGACTGCACTGCATTTAGTAAGCACTCTTCTCTGTCCTCTAGGCAGTATTTCACATAGTCACCCAGTGACTTTATTCAGTTCGCTGGTCCTCAACTTTATTGTCGCTCTGCATCATTTACCAATACAATTTTCACAAACAAAATTAGTCATTGCAATGTAGGTGTATGGAAGCTGTCCCACTCTGGAAGGATTCATTAAAATTCCCATAATAGTCTCCTTGTCAGGACTCTTGCCTGCTGTCTGGGAAGTATTTCAACAAGTCTGTCCTACTGTTGTGTTAATTAAACATTGTTCTATTTATAAATGCTCCATTGGTCAGTAGCAGTTCCACACACAGAGAGTGAGAAGGAGCAGTGGTAACTAAAAGTGATGTGCCAAGAAGACAGGATTTGGCCATGCAGAGAAGCCAAGGGACAGCCCAGACTGAGCAGAGTGCCCCTCATGGACCTGTCATTGTCCTCATCACCTGCCCCTGCAGCCGCGGTGGTCTTCTGACAAGAAACTTTGGAGCAGGGGAGGAAAAGGGAGGAGGTTCGCTCACCGCTTCTGCCAGCAGCTATTTTATTTCTGTTTGTCTGTACATCATAATCCCTCCACGGTGATTGCCACAGGGTATTGTAGAAGGCAAAAAATATATCTGGGTTCAGAAAGGGAACAGGTAGGTGAATGGAGGATAGAGCCATCAGTGGGTATTAAAGATGGACAAGTGCAGCCTCCAAACCAGTGCCCAACTGCGGGAAGCCGGGGGGAGGCTGCGCAGCCCCGGGGAGGCTCCCTCCTTCTGTGCTTCTCTCACACTGCTGCCAGCCTCCTCTACAAGCCACTCGCACAAACACATCTCTCTTCTGACATACGTGTGGACACGAGGAGAAGGAGCCATGGGGAGCCCCAGGGTGTTGCTTGCTGCTACAGGATCATCTCCTGGGGCTGGCACTGCCTGGGTTTCGGGGGTGTCTGCCGAGCCCTGCTCTTTCTGTAGGCTCCTGTTTTGCTCATCAGCAACCTGCTCTGTGCTGACGTCCTGCCCAGCAGCACGTGGCACGGCTGTTTGGCAGGAAGCCTCTCTCCCTTTCATGATTACTGTGACTTTCTGCCATAGCATCGTATGATACTGCAGGTCCACGATGTCCCCCTTTCTGCACAGGTGGGGGCAATTGCCAGCATTTTTAACGATCTCCTACAGGCTCCCTGGCCTCAGATACAGGAGAAGTTGGCCACCATCCTCACCAGCAGGTCCTTAAGATGCAGAACTCAAATCTTTGGTGAAGCCCAGGGAAACTGAAAACTCAGGTGGGTAGTGTTTGCAATGAGATGCTTCTGAAAGTAATTTCTGTGCTTTATTCTTGATTTTCTGGTCTCCTTCCACCCCACACTTGTTTTCAATATACTATGCTGATGAGGGATGTGAGAGTGCCTGGATGAAGACGTACACAAATAGGTACTTACCCTGGACACTGGTTCAGGGTGTAACTCTCGAGCTGCTGCAGCCCCAGATATGAGAAGCAATGGAGGCTAGAAAGGAGGCCGAAGTTGTGGAGGAGAAGGAAGCAAAAATTTGACAGCCCGAAGTGTGACATGCTGCCAGGTTCATCCATGGACATACATCTGTCTAGAACCTTATCTGGGTGCTCAATTCCAGTTTCAAATCATTGAGCATGCAAAAGGACCACATGAGACATTGGGGTTCATCTGAGCGGCAACAGAGCCCAGCGAGAGATGTGAGAGACAAGCTGAGCTGCTTTTTTTTTTTTTTTTTTTTGGCACTACCTCAAGTTTGACAGGATATGAAACACTCTAAGTCTTCTTGCTAGGTCAGGGCCCATAGCTGGGCAGACCAACATGATGTGTATTATAGTAACCTAAAAATGTGGTTTGCTAGGAAAGTTAAAACAGGATGAAGCAAAGTGTGTCCCACTGCCTGTTCTTCAGCCTCTTGGGTCAGCAGCTCCAAATGCAGTTTGTATGGCATGGAGGAATATGCACAGACAGTGATCAGAAACTTCAAGTCAAAGTCTCAGGTCTTTGAAGAACATCCTTCATCTGAAAGGCTCAGGGGGTCATTAATAACCAGTGACCCTTTGCTTGTAGACTAGCAGTCTGACATTATCCCATTTATTGTGTGAAAGCTGTTGCTGTCCCACAGTGACACAGTAGTGGATGCAGGAGAGACTGTAGGTTTTGTGTCGACTGGTTATACCATCGTTCGCTGGTGTATCCTCACAGACGTAAAAGCGAAGATCTCCAGCACGGTGAGGCATTTAAGCACGTGCTTAAATGTAACCGACACTTAAGCAGGCAGGCTGGCCTCCTGCCTTGCTCAGGGAAACGCTTCATCACCCTCTTGCAGGCCCTTGGCAAAGCAGGGTGGGGAACCTCTCCACGCTATTGCCCGCGCTGTGTTTGTGCTGGCTATGATGCAGGACTTTGCTCTCCCGCGCTGTCAGTCAGGCGCCTTTCAGGAGCACCGCTTTCACTTCTCCAAGTGCACACGTAAATTATTGTTTACTCAATAACAAATCAAACAAATTCCCTCTCCTATTCAAAGCAAACCGCAATGATAAGAGAGGGCTGATTTCCAATATTTTTAGCACCGATTAATGTCTTCCCTTCACTTGACTCTCTTTATTTCACATACAGGTGGCTTTTTTTTCTTTTTTCTTCTTTTTTTTTCATTTCGAAATGTCATCGCCACTTAATTAGCGATGTGTTGTTACCTGAAAGTAAAAGCAAGCCTATCTTAGGCCATATGGCAGGGTTTTAATCTGCATTGTCACGGTATAATCCTGTTGAAATGGCTTCCCTTTTCAGTCAAAACTGCATTTCGCACTTTACTAATATGGGGCTTTTCCTTTCCTGTTCCAGAGTAATATAGCCCTGCCGGTGCAGCAAGTGCAAATTAAAATAGCTCACAGCTCCGACCAACAGCAGGAGGGGAGAGAGAGTGCAAGAGCGGTGTGGCTGCGGGAAGGAGGAGGACCCAAGCCCCAAAGGGGAACACGTGCTCTTTCTGTGATCCGCTTCTGGGAAACTGGACCAAACAAATTTGGGCTCCATTTCAGAAGACGATCGTCACCCCTAGCACAAAGGCCTGGACTATGCCACTGGGGTTGGTTACAGGGGTCTTTGTGATTTTTCACCTTTCCTTTCCCAGTGCTATTGGGAACCCCACATCAGTAGTTCATAAAAGCAGAAAACAAGAAAGCAATGTGTTGCTGCAAATTAAGAGTGACCAGCAGAAAATTTGGGCAACTTGACTGCTGCAGTTGTTTACAGATTCTAAGAGAGGGCTGAAACACACGGCCTGGTGGGTGACATTTTCAAAGGAATTTTTCTCCCAAGCAGCTTCCAAGTAACATATAGGACAACAGACAGATGTTTACTCTGATGTTTTAGGGGAAGTGAAGCTCTTCTGTGAAAAATACATAGCTGTGCCTTTCTGGGGTGGTAGGTAAAGAGCACAAAGAGGATTGACTCCTATTCACAGTGGGATGAAAGGAAACAGGGATTGTCTGTCCCCCAGAAAAATAAGCCAGACTATTAACGTGCACTGGTTCTTCCCACAATACTTTGCACAAGAGCAGTGTCTGGAGCAGTGACCCCCTCAGTCTTGCCAGCTTTCTCACCTTCTCCCAAGGCTGCATATCCCCAGGCACCTGTGAGGAACTACTCATTATCTCTGTTTAGCATTTGTGGATATCAGGCTAAAATAGATTGAGACAGGACCAAATCATACCCAGCAATGAGTCTGGATAGCTTCAGTCCAAGATCAGTGCCTTATCACAAAAAGCAGCTTTCCCTTATTGGCCTTCCCTGCATTTTTACCCAACTTTTCCCCTTGCAATTAGTATAGTAAGTACTCCAGGGAGCTGGGTAGAAGGAGAAAAGGGACCCCGTGAAACTTCTCCCCTCTCCTACTGGCTGCTTGTGTTTGCCCAGGACAAAAGTGTCAGAGCCAATGAAAGTACCAGTGCTCAGTGGGGCTCTTCCTTTGCTCCCCTCCTTCTGGGGACGGATCTGGCTCAAAGCCGCAGGAAACGCCTGCCTTCTCTGAAGGGGGGCAGCAAGCACCATATTGCCTGGATGCACTGTGCTGCTCCAGCGTGCGTGTGGGATGGAGGGCTGGCGCTCCCATCCCTGAGGCCAGACCTCCTTCCCCGTGGGATATGTAGGAATCACACAGCTCCCTAACCCTGGGCAAGGTCTGACTTGTCTTTCTTTCACATGTTGTCTGCGCTGCACTGCTGTGTCTCTTTACTAATGTAACCCCCTAGAACACCTCAAATGATGTTTGGAGATACTCCTTTTTTCTTCAGTCACTTCATGTTTTGCTTTTTCAGCCCACATGTGAATATTACAATACACAGCAGTACTCTCCCCCGCTCATCTCCCTCCCTCCCCCAGCAAAAGGCTGGCTATAGAAGCTGCACAGTACTGATCTGGTCCTTATCAGATATTAACACATACATGTATTTGCAATGGGACAACAAAAGTAACAAGGGCAAAAAAAAAGGGATTCAAGTGGTGGCCTGAGATTTTGCTTACAGTAAGAAAAGGAGCAGAGCTCTCCTGTAATTTAGATGCTTGGGAAAAATCCATGCTTTGGCCAGGAAAGTTAAAGCATAGATGTTCACTTACAGGCAGTGTGAGGGAGGCTTTAAATAGTTTGGTGTCCTTGTCAGTAGGTATTTCACTAGGGGAAAGGACTGGAGCATGTGTGTCTGGGTAGCTAAAGCTGTACATTTGAGGGAGCAGAAAGCAAAAGGTGCTAACAGCTCTGCCATGCTGCTGTTTCACCGGGCACCTCACTTGTGCTCTGCAGGACCTACGCAGGAAAGGGTTGAAGACGTAGAGAGACAGTGTGAGTGCGTGTGATGGTCCCGAGAGAAAACGTAATTCTGGAGCATGAAACAGAGGGAGAAATACCAAGAGCGAATATCCAGCTGCAGGTCCTTTCCCCTTCTTTTTCCAGCTTTTGGATGAACTGCAAAGCCGCGGGGGGCTGTTAACAGCCTCGCCTGTCCATTTGTCTCTCTCTCTACTTCTCTGTCCCTAACCCCCCTCCCTCTCCCCTCCCGCAGCTCCAGAGGGTGGAGGTGCGATTCGCTATGCCAGTTTTTTATTTCCAGCACGCTTGACAGGCTGGGCGAGGAAGGCGTTAATGTTTTCTGACAGGCCCCCTCTAATTGTTGGAGCTTTTCTTCTCTGCCTTTTCTGTGAAATTCTGACTTAGGCGAGCAGCATAACAAAATGCTCTGGCATTGAAATGTGCGCTTGCACTACACTGGGCTCGGGGAAACAGCATTATTCATGAAGATTTTCAGCTGTTTTTGTCTTTTAACTAACCTTTGAGTTTGATCAGAGGCTAGCCAGGCTCCCTTTCTCAAAAGGCGGTCTTGGCAACCCGACAATGGAGCCAAACTGTTTTCCCTGTTAAAGAGATAACTATGCCGTTGAGTTGGTACATGGGGGAAATTAATCTTCAGGCGCATACAAATGATAGCTTTACCTCGGTCTGCAATCGCCTGCACGGGATTATTAATAGGACGGGGTAAGGAGCAGGAGAAATTCAGTCTGGGGCAGGGAACTTAAAAAAAAAAAAAAAAAAAAGAAATCCCAACCGCAAACCCATCATCCCTTTTGATTGCATAAAGCCTGCGATTGATTCCTCACCACTTGCCTTTTGCAGCAGGAATTAGCCCTGCATTGTGCGGGCTGACACGCTAAAAGCGAGCTCGCTTGGGAGCAAGAAGTTGCTGTGCGCTGGGACGGACCCGGCTGGCGGCCGGGGGCGGGAGCGGCGGGGTGGGGGGGGGTCGCTTCTCCCCGCTCCCCTTTCCAAGAGGCGATGAGGGGGGAGGCACAGAATCCCCCCCCTACGCTTCAAGGCGAGCTAATCCCTGAACGCCCTGAGTAACAGGCGCTGCGTTGCGGAGCTGCGCGCAGCGGCGGGGCCAGGGCGTCCCCCGGCCGCGGCCGCGCCCGCCCCGCCTCGGGCAGGTGCCCGCTCTCCTCGCGTGCTGCCGGCGCCCCCCGCCCCGGCCGGGGGGCGCGGAGCGGAGCGGGGCGGGCGCGGAGCGGAGCGGAGCGGGGCGGGCGGCAGCTGCGGCGGGCGCACGCCGCCCCCGATGCCGTCGGGCCCCCGCCGCGCCGCCGCCGCCGCCGCCGCCAGCGGAATAAAGGCTGAGGCGTGACACGCGCGGGGGCAGCGCTGCCCGCTGCCTGCCCGGCCCCCGCCGCCCCCCCGTGTGCCCCCGGGAGCCCGCAGACAAAAGGCAGGACCTGCGCCGCGGGGAGGGGGGAGAGGATGAAAGGAAAACAGGGGGGGGAGGGAGGAAAAGGAGGGAGAACAAGCAAACAAACAAACAAATTTAAAAAGAAGTCCACAAAAAGGAAAAAGAGTGGGAAAAAGTTTTTAAAAAGGGGGGAAAGCGCCCCAGGCTCCCCAGAGCTCCCGGGGTGCGGGTCGGCGCCTCTCTCCGAGGGGAAGGCGGGAGAGCCGGGCCAGGGGCAAGGGGAGGCTCCCCGGGGTGCCCGCGCCTCTTGCTGGGTGCGGGGCCGGGGGTGCCCCCCTCCCCTCTTACCTGAGCGCCGGGGCGGGGGGGGGGGAGGCGGAAAAAAGTTTGGGTAGCGGAGGGGCCCGTGGCGAGGGGGCAGCGGCGGGAGCAGGGGTGGGGAGCGAGGGGAAAGCCCACGCCGCGGGGGGGGCGGGGCGGGGGGGGGCAGCGCGGCCCAAGGCGGCCGGGGTGAGGGTCCCGCCGTGCTTCCCCGTCGCTGCCCGAGGGTCTTGATTTGGGGGGAGGAGAGAACTCGGGGAGAGGCATTTGTTACCGGGCCGCTTTTCCAGCATTACGATAAATAAATACACAGGTAAATAAATTAATAAATCCGTGGTCCAGCAACCTCCATCTGCATCCCTCCCCCCAGCCCTGAGTAGCTCTAAAACTTATACTGCGCCCAAAGAAGTCCCTGATTTATGGAGTTTACTAATGCTAACTGAATACTGTCTGTCAGGCAGCGCTGAAAGGCTCTCCGCGCTAATACAAGAAAAGGCTTTGTGTTGCTAAGCGATTAGAGCAGATGTAATGAGATTTACCCCAATCCTGCTTTGCCCTTTCCCTATCTTCAGTAAAATTGTGTGTGTGTGTTTTCTTTCTTTCTTTCTTTCGGGAGGGGGCTGAGGGGAAAAGGGAGGGAGGAGGTGGTGAATTTCTGAGCCTGCCTTATACATTGTAGCGAACAACAGCGTAACTTTGCCTTTAGTTTAATGAGTCTGGATATTTACTATTCAGAAGTGAGCAAAAAAGAACACCTGTCTACACAAGGAAGAGAAATTTCGCCTTTGTAACAGAATGAAACATTATCCTAATGTTATATTCATAGCTATAAATTACTCGCTACACTTTCTTTGCATACCTTATCGGTACACTTGCAAAAGTGGGTAAATAAAAAAGGAGATGCTGTAAAGGGAGAGCGGATGGAGGCATATAACGGTTATTATTTTCATAACTAAACATTAGTTCCACGAGCGGTTAAAACAATGAGTGTTTGTGCTGAAGTAATGAGGGATTTCGTGACCCCAGCGTGTCCCGTCCCCGTCCCCCGCCCCCGATTAAATCACATATTGATCATTTCGGGGCGGGGAGGGGGGAGGAGGTGAAGGGCAAATGTGCGTACACTTTTAAAGCAGCGCAGAAAGGACTATACATTGATATGCACGCGTATATATGTGCATCTATGCATATGCGTGCGTGCATATACATATATAGTTACCCATACATACGCACACACAGAGAAAATTGCGGGGTGCCCCACCAAAGTTTTTCCCTCCTCTTTTTTAAAAATAGCGCATCCCTCGCAACTCGACGGCACATTTGTAGTTCAGGGGGCTAGATTTTTTTAACTCCGTACGACACGCTGGCTTTCCCCCGTCTTTGTTGTTTTTTTGGGGTTTTGTGTTGTGTTTTTTTTTTTTTTTTTCTTTTTGTAAGATGCATTTTGCGCTTTGCTTTCCGCTTGGCTTGGTGCACGCAAACTGAATTTGCAAGTGATGCAGGAGCCAGGCGAAAAGGAGAAGGCGAATTCTGGTCACGTCCTTGCTAACTGACAACAAGCAGGCTAGCCAAAAAAAAACAAAAAAACAAAAAAACGGGGGGGGGGGAGAGTCCAATTTCTTTTTGAGTCTTGGTAATTGGGTACTTTTACAGGCAGATCACGCTATTTGGGTAGAATAACAAGCTTAGAAAGACCGGTGTCTCTAAGCTGCCACCCATTTCTACTATTTTATTTATTTATTTAATTTCCTCTCCCTTCGCCTCTCGCCTCCCGTCTTTCCCCCGACTGTTTTATTTATCCAGCCGCTGCCTTCGCAGAGGCAACACAGCGGCCCGTGTTTGCGGCGGCGGCCGCGCCTTCCCCCGGGTTTTTCTGCCTCGTTGGGTCAGAGCCGGGGAGGAGAGGGCCACAGCGCCGAAAGGCGGGATGGAGCGCCCTCTTTTTTTAGGACTTGGGCTTTTGGGGGAATTCTTTAATGTGCAGTGATTTCAGGAAGGACAATGCAATCATTAATCATCCCCTCGCCTTTTGATTTGGAGACACATTTGCAACACAGAAGGGCAAGAAAACAATGGTGATACCGCTAGATCTTTGCATATTTATATAGAGATAGATAAAGATATATATGTTACATCCATCAGATACAAACACTTCATATGCGACTTAGCTCCGGCATAACATCATTTAACATTTCGTCCTTACATTCATCGTTGTCAATGGCAGAAAGAAAAAAAAATTGCATGCAGTAGGCAGCCGATCATTTTAATTAAAAAAAGTTTTATTACGAAACTAGTTTGTATAAAACAGGGTTATACAGGACCTTCGTAAGTTTGTAATAAAACAGTAAGAAAAGGCAGTGGCATAGGGGTTGTTTGTTTGTTTGTTTGTGTGTTTTGTTTTTTTTTTTTTTCAAAAGGCAGCATATAAAAACAAATGGCTACCATTTTGCGTTTGGACAATAGCTGCATAAACTTTGTTCACTTTGAACATTGTTTAATAACATTATTAATACATTAACAAAGTTTCTATAAAGTAAGACACGTTGGTGCTAAAGTACATCTGGAGGAAATCCAAGTCCTTTACAAAACCACGTACAAAAATGGCAGTTGTAAGGTAACGTCGACTACAAGTCTAAACATGAAGAGGTAATAAGCATTACATATTAAAAAAAGTATCAAGATATACACATTTTAAACCATTTGTACAAAACCTCTATAAATCTCTCTCTCTCTTATGTACAAAAATAGCTTAATATATCCCCAAACGGGTTAGGATAGATACAAATAGATTTTCTTATAATAAAAAAATTCACAAAAAAGATTGGAAGCATTCTATGATGGAAACGAGAGGAAAAGCTTAGAGCAGGGGGCGGGGGGGGGGGGGGGGGGGAGACGGGGCTCCAGGGGCTTCTTTGAGTACCGCATAGCTTCATTTCAACTTCTCCACAAGCATCGGGGAACTAACTTTGTCCACAGAGCGATGAACGCCAGTCTCTGAAGGGCCGCGGCGGCGGCGGGGTGCCTTTCTGCTGGGGAGGAGGGAGAGCTCCTCCGCAGGCCGCGGAGCGCAGCGCCTGTCCCCGCGGCCCGGGGCGGCCGCGGTTCCCCCGCGGGACGCCCGCTCCGCGGGGGCGCAGTCCGTGGCGGCGCGACGGGAGTGCAAAGGCCGGCCGGGCTCCGGGGCTGGGGGCGGCCGCCCCGACCGCCCCCGCGGCGCGCAGCGCTGTGCCCGCCCGCCGAGAGACGTGCCCGCACCGCCCTCCGACGGCGGGGGAGAGGGAAACGCAACAGGTTCTTTTTCTGGGTGGATTTTTTGTCTGTCTTTCTCTGGGTGATATATATATATTTTTTTTTTTTCCCTTTTGCAACTGTCCTGTAACAATAAAAGAGAGAGGAGATCAGAGCCGCGCCGGGACCAGCGCAGCGCCGGGCTGTCGGAGCCGCTCGTAAGTACCGCGGGACGCGCCCGGCCCCGGCGGCTGCGCCCCCCGCCGCCCCGCGTCCCCCCGCGGCCTCCCCCGGTCCCCCGCGGGCGCGCACCCACCTGCCGCGGCGGCCGGCGGCGCTCAGAACCAGCTGGTGAAGTCGAGCAGCTCCTGCTCCTCGGGGCTGAGCGGGTCGTAGGAGCCCTCGTCGGAAGAGTAGGAGGAGACGGGGGAGCCCGCCATGGAGTTCATGTCGTGGGAGTAGCTGGGCGAGATGGTGGGCGAGAGGACGCCGGCCTGGAAGGCGGCGCTGACGGCGTCGTGCTCGTCGAGCAGCTGCTGGAGGGCGCGGATGTACTCGACGGCGGAGCGGAGCGTCTCCACTTTGCTCATCTTCTTGTTGGCGGCGCCGTTGGGGACGTGCTCCCGCAGGGTGGCGAAGCCCAGGTTCACCAGCTTCACCCGGTTGCGCTCCCGCTCGTTGCGCCGCGCCACGGCCGCCGGCTGCTGCTGCGGCAGGCTGTACCCGAAGCCGCTGAAGTTGAGCCGCCGCTTGCAGCGCATCAGCTCCGGCGAGGCCGAGCGCTGCCGCTTGGCGGCCCGCGGCGCCGAGGGCTTGCCGCCCGGGGAGGGCTGCCCGCCCGCCGGGCTCGGCTGCGGCGGCCCCGGCGGCCCCGGCGGCCCCGGCGGGGCGGCGGCGGCGGCGGCCACCGCGGCGGCGAAGAAGCAGGCCGGCTGCAGGAAGGGCGGCTGCCCGGCGCCGCTGGCCATCCTGGCGGGGCTGCCGCTGGCCATGGGCGCGGGGGCGTCCGGCGAGGCGGCGGCGCCCGAGCGGCGGCCGGTCCCCGTCCCCCCACCGCCGACAAAAAATCGAAAAAGAGGGGAAAAAAGGAAAGAAATCGCGGCGTTCGCTTAAGAAAAGGAGGCAGGCGAGGGAGGGCAGGGGGAGAGGGGCCGCGGCGACCAAAGGGAGCGGGCGGCGGAGCCGGGCGGGCGGGCGGGCGGCCGGGGCTGGCGGGCGGCTCTGCCCGCCCCCCTCCCTCTCGCCCTCCGTGCGGCGGCCGCGGGGAGGCTCGTGGCGCTCGCGTGTGCGCAGGCTGCTTTGCAAAGCCCCTTTTGCAAAAAAGTGGCTGGGGATTGTGTCTCTTATAAGGGGCGGACGGGGCTCGCCCCCCCCCCCTACACACACACACACACAGACACACACAGGCAGACACACGCATGCACTCTCCCCCCGCCGCCCCCCCGCGCTCACAGACACGCACACACACGCGCACGCACGCACACCCTGCACCTTGCGCCTTCCACGCTCCCCGGCTTTGCCGCAAGCGGCCGCGGGCCGCGGAGCGCCGCCGCCTTTTCAGCGCGGGGGGGGGGGGGCACACGCACCCCCACGCGCGCACCCCCCCCCCGCCACACACCCCACGCCCCCCCCCCCCCGCGGCCCCCAGCGCACACGCGCTGGCCGGCGCGCGGCTCCGCCTCCCCCCGCCCCCCTCCACCGCCCCCGCCGCCCGCTCCCCCGCCCCCGCCCGCCGCCCCCACCCCTCGCGGGTTTGTTGTTGCAAGTGCGTGCGCCCGGCGCGTGCCGCGCTCCCGGCCCTGAGCAAACACCCGCGCCGGGGCGCCGCGCGGGGCGGTGGCGGCGGCGGGCGCGGCCCGACGGGGCGGGAGGCGGCGCGCGTGGGCCGCCGCGGGGGGGGGGGGGGGGGCGCGGGGGAGTCGCGGCTCCGGGAAGGGGGTGCAGGCGAAGGGGAAAGGGGGGAGCCCTGCCCGGGGAGGGGGTGGCGGAGCGCGGCCGTGTGCCGCCGTGCCCGCCCGCTCCCCGCGGAGGTGGGGCCGGGGCGCGGGCAGGTGCGGGCAGCCCCGGGCTGGGGGCGACGGCAGCGGCACCTGCCAGGTTTGGCGGGGAGAGCCGCGGGGCGGGCAGCGCTGGCACGGGGGCGTCCCGCGGCGCGGCCCGGCGGGAGCAGCGGCGTGTGCATGCGGGCAGGCAGGCGGGAAGGGAAACTTCTCCCTCTGCGGGACCGCGAAAGGGCGGGTTTGTCCTTGTCCCCGGGACGCGCCGGGATGCGCGGTGCCGCTTCCTTCGCTCGCCAGGCGTTGCGAGCCCCAGTTCCCCGGGTGTGGCGGGGGCTGCTCCCCTCCGAGCGGCCGGAGCCGCCCGTGCTGGGCGCCGCAGACGCTCCGCGGGCGGCGCGGCGGCTCCGTCGGCTTGCGGCAGCGGCGGGCGAAGCGGTGCGGGCGGCGCGAGGAGTGCCGCTCGCCGCAGCAGCGTGCGCAGCCTGGGGGGAAGTCACCCCGAGTTACCGCTTTGAAATGCTGAGTGCCAAGGGGCGAGCCCGTCTGGAGGGACAGAATAAAACCCCCTTGGGTGCATCCAAAGTGGCCGGCACCCTGCAGGTCTGAGTGCCACAGCACTGCCACCGGCACGGGGCGAGGAGGTTCGTCTCAGAGGGCAGCATAAAGTCTGGGTGCGCTAAGCAGAGCAAGCAGATGTGGCGTCAGCTCTCCCTTTGCCGCCAGAGCCCGTTTCCCAGGTCTCGCTGTCTGCTTGCTGGCCCCGGGGAACTCCCTGAGCCCCTGCTGCCTCCCATGGCACCCTGCAAAGTGGGAGCAGGTCACCACCTTTCCAAGTGGGCGATGGCATTTGCTTGTAACTGGGGAGTCAGGACGGACCTGGCCTATGCAGGGGACATTATCCCTGCTGCCAGGTGAAGTCTCGCTTGTGGCTCAGGGCCAAATGTGGCTGAGGTGCTGAGAGCTTGAGGCTGGCGTGGCTTGGTGGTCACACCAACCCTTGGGGATGCAGGGGTGTGGGCAGCCTGGGAGACACGGCCAGGCTCAGCACCTGGGCATGCTGGTGGCCCTGCTCTTGGCACAGGCAGCAGTGAGGAGCCTGGCATGGCCTTCTGTCCCTGCCCTCCTGCCTTTCACATGTCCACCTATCTGTGCAAACTTTAACACATGTTCTGCCTTCAGCTTTGTCTCATTTCCACCTCTGTCTGCACTTCTCCACTCTGAAAACTCAGAGGTGTCTGCTCTCCAGCTGCCTAAAAAAAGCAGAGCCACGGTATGACGGTCTTGCCATGGGTGAGATTATGGCTCTAGGAAGCCCCTGGCAAGTGCCTTTCATCCCTGATGCTCGCACCAGCCCTAAAGCATGGAAGGAGGGGACCTGAAGGTTTCAGTGGAAATGAGTGCAAAAATAGACCCTGCTCTGCTGCTGGCCTCAATTACGGCAGCCTGGAGCTGTAGAGATCGCTTCTCATCTGCCACTGGATCCCCTGACCCTGGCTGAGCATGTGAGCTTAAACAGTGATGAGCAGCAACGTCATCTGGCGGAACCTTAATGTGCACCTGCTAACTAGTCTTTTAGTAATTTTTAACGTGGCAGATTTCAATGCACATGTATGATGAAAAAGGTGAAGTAGGTCTGTCTGGTCTAACCTCTGTCATACTTGTTTCAAGGCCCACTGGTCTGATTTTTCGCCTACTGTCTCATTGCATGTGAAATGTATTAAATTATTTTAACCTCGGACAGCCAGACCTAAGCAGGATAAAACATTCGTTTTTATTTTCTGTGTAGGGAGTTCTCCCTCTTCAGTTCCAAGTCTTCTGGATGGTTTGTTCAACGTCCCTTGTCTGACATCAGAATTCTCTGCACCAGAAATAGTTGTTGCATCATCAGCTCCGCATTGTGACATCACAGGAGTGAGAGAACAGTAATGAACCAGCCCTGCAATTCTCATCCCAGTGCTTTGGGAAGCGGCAACAGAAATATCAAAATAATTGCAGCCCTGTAAACTATATACATACTTAAACAGAGTAATTCTGCTGGAGCAGCCCACTACCAGAACTGGCCTGGAAACACCACGTAGGGAAATTCCTGCCCTTTTTCCCCAAAACGGCAGAATGAGACCAGAGTTTCTGGGTCCCTTCTTCTCAAGTCTCAGAGGGCTCTTAAAAAGGAAAAACATGCCAGTCCCAGAGGTCACCGAGTGTAACTGGCATGTCATTTCACCTCCGTGGCTCTGTCCCCCCTCGGCTCCCCTGGCTTCAGGTCCCGGGGAGGACAGAGCCTTTTCCTCCCTTCACCCAGCACGTCCCTCGCCACCCGCTGCTGCTGGGGACCAACCTCACCCCTCTCCTTGTCCAAGGTAATGCCAATCTTGCCAGGTCCCCTGTCTGCTCACTGCACAGAGTCTGGGGCTGCCAGAATGATAGATAATAAATATTGTTTCAAGGTTCCCCCGCTGCCACGCACTTGTACGCACAGTCCTGCACCTGCACTTTGAAATTCTTAATTCTAACATAATGATAAATAGCCCTTGCCCTTTTCATTGGGCTTTTTTTTTCTTCTTTATTTTTTCTTTTTCTTTTTTTTTTTTAAATCTTGAACTGTCATTATTTTATAGTGGCTTTTTTGTGTGCCTAAATTGTAGCCACACTCATGAGGTCTTTTGAAGTCCTTGCCTTTTTTTTTTTTTTTTTTAAACTTTGGTATGCTTTTGTTTTTTTTTTTTTTTGCCCCTTTTCTTTTTTAAAGGCCATTTACGTTATGATTAAATGCCGTCTTGGAAAAGCAGAACGAAAGTCGTTAATCTATATGGATCTTCAAAGAATCGATACATTCGGGACTTCTGTAGGATTTGTTACACTCCATTTTGTTACAGTAGGCAGCTCGTCTGGATTTGGGCACATGTGTTTCTCTCCCTCCCCTCGCCCTCCCCCTCCCCTTTCCAGCTTCCCCCCCAAGAGTGAAAATAAAGTAAAAGGTCTTTCATGGTAAACAAAACCAGCTTATTCTCCACATAGAACACATGAATAGCTGGAAAAAAAACTTACAATAAATGGTGCATTTTTTTCTCTGCTGGGTATAGCATTCAAGATCAGTCCAGTATTCAAGAAGCAGTCCATTTTTTGCTCAGCAAGAGAGTTTAGAAAAGAAGCGTGGGGTCTATTCAAGGATCTTTTCCCCCTTCACAATTGCTGGGCTTTATGAAACCTATCTTCCATGCCTTGTCAGAGTATTTCTGGGGACCAATTAGTGCTTTGTTGCAAGGCTTCTTTGCTGAATCTTTGAGCAGCAAGAAAAAGCTCTCTTGAGTCTCCCCTTATTTTGACTATTTCAGTCATTACTCAGTGTAATAATTAATATGACAACTGGACGCTGAAGTTTGTATAGAAACACCTCGGCTGCAGGAGAGAGCGTGCAGTGGGTGGTAACAAGCTACAGATCAGACCGAGAAACCACACACACAAGGAAGGAGGAAAAAAAAAGAGAGAGGGAGAGAGAATAATGAATGAAAAGAAAGAGAGAAAGAATAAAGATAAATAAATAGTTGGTGCAACCCGAAGAAACATAATACAGACTTGGAAGGAAAAAAAAAAAAGGCAGCTGGGGGGGGGGGGGGGGAAGGGAGCGACCCCAGCGATGTAAACTTATTTTGAAACAGTTTTTATGCGAATATAATTTTCAAAACTTTGCTACTTCCAGAAGGCAGGAAAGCGATTTTTTTCCCTGGCGGCTCTTCCTTCGGGTAAGTCATTTTCAAGGAGCATCTGCCTACACTTTTGCGTACTTGATAAACTTTAACGTCTCTTCCTAAGCGTCCCTTTACAGAAAGAAGGACTTTGAGCATTAAACTGTGTTCGTGCGTAATTGTTGCCCATCCTGCCCAGGGTGGAGGGAGGCTAGTTCTCGGGACAGCAAGTTGTACGCATTTTCTTAGCGCTGTATCGTCTACAAGAGGAATAAAGCCTGCGCCCCAATGAAGAATTAAAAATGACGTTTGACCAGGGACACTGCTGAATTCTTCTCGAAAGGCGTCTTGGGATGAACACTCATCACTTTGCAGACATTTCTTGGGCTGCCAATTAGGGCATAATAAATAATTAGAGGTTTTAAGCATATTAGATACAGCTCATGCTAATGAGCTACATCAGGTCTTGTGCTAACCTGAAGTGACAGTTTGCATATAGGGCTGCAAAAAAAAGAAGAAGAAAAAAAAAAAGCGGCAGCAGCCGCGGCAGCCGCCCCCCCGCCCCGGCCCCGGCCCCGGCCCCGGCCCCGGCCCGCTCGCCCCTCCGCCGCCCCCGCGGGTCCCGCCGGGCGCTGCCGCCCGCCGGCGCCGGGCTGCGCGGTGCCCCCGTCGCTCCGCGCCCGCGGAGCAGGGCCCTTCGCCCGCCGGGTGGCCCCATTGTGCCGCCACGCGTCCCGCGTCCATCACAGCCCCGGGGGATAAATCACACCGGGCGCTGTGTGTGTGTGTGTGCACTTTTTGCAGAGCTCAGTTTTGGAGGCGGGGGGGGTGGTGTGTTTTTCCCGGCGCCTCCGCGGCGGCAGTCCCCTGGCAGGAGGGGTGGGAGGGGGTTTGGGTGATGCCTGCCGCAGCCTGGGAGGCAGGACCCCCCCCCCCCCCGGACCTCCCTCGCCCCGGTCCCCCCTCGCCCCGGGGGCAGGCGGCGGGGACAGCCGGGTGTCCCCCGCCCCCGCTCCCGGCCTCGGCGGCCGCTGCCGTGAAGACACAGTGCCACCTCCCGGCCCCGCCGCGCTCCGGAGGGAAGAGGACGGGGGAAACTCGCCTGCGGAGGGGATGGGGTGAGGCCAAAAAGCATTTAGCAGGAGGTGTCGGGGAGCCCGGCTCTGCAAGGAGGGGGGATGTGGCTGGGTGGTTTTGCAACCACGATGTAGACCGGGGTGTTGAGGAAACGCAGGCGGGCTGGCACGTAACGGGGAGCTGCAGCGCCCGGAGACCTCTGGTAAATGCATACACCCTATCGATAAGGGGGACTTCCCCCCACCATACACACACACGTACACTAACACGCACACACTCGCTCACTGAATCCTCGTTTGGCAATTTTTCAGGAGCTTCTGGTTTTACTAGAAAAGCCTCTCTCCATTGCTCATTGCTCCCTGAAATCAACTGGGACATCCTGAAGCAGCAGGGCAGGCAGGGAGCTGTGGGCCAAGGACAGTCCCAGTGTCCTTGCACGGGAAGGGGCATCCTTGCCCAAACCAGAAAACAGGCAGCTCCAGGGAAGCCGCCACTCTGCAAATACTGGCTAAAGGCAGAGGCGGGAAAGAGCAGTCTGAAAAGCAGCCAAAGTCCATGGCCCTTTGAACCTGCATCATGCCAGGCAGGGGAACCAGCCAACTTCCAGTGCAAAGAGCCCTCTTAGCTGTGGCTGAGCAGCACAGCCAAGAATGGATGTGTACGGTGTGTGTGTGTGTGCGTGCCCCAGAAGAAGTTGTGTGTTTCTGAGGGTGAAAAGGGGTTTTTAGATGGAGGCAATGTGGTACATCAGTGCATATCTGCAGACGGTTGAAAGGAGTGGGGTTGCACAATGCTGCAGCAAAAGCCCAGAGCAGGACGTGTGGACCCAAAGCTTAGGTTCTCACCCAGTGTATGGGGAACCAGACACACAGGGCAAGTTGAAACCCAAGTTAGCAATGTCACTGCAGGGGGATGAACCCGTCCGCTGCACTAGTACTTCAAAGAGGACAGGGAAGCTCAGGCAATTTGGACTCTGAAATGGTCCAAGGTAACCAGTACTGATGCAATTGTGTGTTCATACTGCAATGGCACTGGACACACACAGTCACACACGCGCACCCCCCTACCCCTTTGCTCCAGAACAAGAGAGTTTGGGAATTCCTCCTGGCAAGAAGGAGCTTTGCTTCCACCAGCCAGTGCCTTCTGCTACCATGCAACCTCTGACAGTCCAGGCTGATTAAACAGTGAACTGGTGGCAGTACACTGGTGATATTATTATGCTTATGTAGCAATAAGATTAAGAGATAACTTGCAATATAAATAGAAAAAGCAGGGGGTAGGAGGAGTCAAAATAGATAATTACAAGGATTTGGCATGAGCAGTATTTTGCATATCCAATATTTCACTTTGCCTTGCCATTACTGTCAGGGTAGAGTGAACAGAGGGTATAATACATAAGAAAAGGGATAGAAGAAAGGAAAAAAAAAGACTAAATGCATGTAAAAGCCACAGAGGAGGAAAAAAAGGTAGATCAAAGGCTAGTGAAAAGAGAAGGAAAAAGAAAGAAAAAGGAAGGCACAAACAAATGACAGAAAAAAGTAGTTTATGACTTTGAATGCCACAGTTGTTTTGGCCAGCTTTAGGACATGCATTTAAGTTTTTTAAAATCTAGTTGAAAACTACACCAGGTAGAGAGGCACAGTGTATGGGGAAAGTAAACAAGACCAGTTGCTGCAGGCTGTCCTATCCTGCACAGGGACTACTATAATCAGTGTCATCACCACCCTTGTCTCACTGCTTCTTTTTTTTTTTTTGCAAGGTGGCCTTCAATGTTCCTATCATGCATAGGACTCTGCTGGTTGCTGCACAAACACAGGACACAAAATACTGCCTCCTGTAGTGAACTTATTGGCTGAGCAGTTAAAAAAAATAGTTTTTATACTGCTGGCAATTACCAAGGTTAACCTCCTTTTCTCCTACTGCCCCATCTCTCCTTGCCCCAACCTGCTGCCACGGTGTCGGCAGGGCCCAGTGGGTTATGTGAGCATCGCATTTCGCTGCCTACCTTGACGTGCCAGCCCATACCACAGGTTTGCTGGTCACTTCAGAAAGTAACTTTCTACCCCTGCGTGCAGCTGCAGGATGCACAAACAAGCGGCTCTTCTGAAAAAGGTATGTGTTCATGCCCAAAGCACTGAGTTACTTCTGCTCCACGTTATACAGTCGATAATTTCAGTGGGCTGGATTCTGACTCCACAGTCATGGCTTTCAACATGGGTTCGGACTGAGATCCCTGAAAGTGGCTCCACTCAGTTTCCTTGCTATAAGGCTGATCGGGTTTAGCAGCTATTGGATTTTGTAAGTACCAATAATTCATGGTAAATCTTTGTTAGGTTTACCAATCTCAGTTTGCACTGCTGCATGCAGTAGAGCTTCCCTCAAGACTAAAATAACTGTAAAGGGATGATTTCTCTATTCCACAGAATTTACCTTCATCACAAAAATATAGCAAGATAACCTGCCTTGACATAACTTGTCTCAGTACAGACTTCATCCTTCCAAATAGCAAGATAGATACTTGACCAGTTTGTGGTTTTGTTTGTTGGTTTTTTTTTTTCACCTGCCCTCCAGTATTGGGCTACAACTTTCCATTATTCCCTCAACACCTTTGGTGACGCTTTCTAAACCAAATCTGGCCTTTTTTATACCAAACCTTTGCCAGCCTTTTCTGAAATCATTCATCCCTCCCCCCCATTCCCCTTGTAGCTCTCCACGGCTGACACTACATACAAGCACACATACATCTTCCTCAATTCTTCTGCATCCTCCTGCTCTCTAGCTCTGACCTACTCTTCATTGCTCCTTTTCTTCCTTTACCTTCTTCCCTTTCTCCATGTCCAGACTCATATCCCAGGTGTGAGGTTCATGCAGCTAACTCCTGTCTCACACTTTGTTTACACCGTGTCTCTCTCTCCAATATCTGGTGTGTGGAGCGATGTCCCCTGCTCTCTGACCTCTTGGATGCAGCCCAAAAGGTCCTACTAAAGGACAAATCCCTCAGCTGCTGTGCTGTGTCACAGCCCTCCCTGGCTTGTGTCTGGCATCCAGAGAGCAGATCCTGGAGAACATCTGATCTTTGGTCACGTGGAATGAGCCCTGATGAGAAACCCACCTGAGGCTGAACACGCATGCAGCAGTGTGAATGGATGGAGGGGAGGCTGAACCGAAGACAACGTGTTGACTTGCAAAAATGAAAACAGCAGCTGATGTTGATCAGGAGGAGGAAGGCTGTTAATTCAAAGCATGCTGCTCATCCACATTGGGTGCAGATAGAAACAATATGCTGGAGAGCCACTACACACTGCGGTGGGACTTGCAGGGGCTGGCTGGTGTGGAGCGGCTTGTCCATGTGCCAGGGGTGGGTGTGGGGGGGGCGTGTAGGGAGAACGCCCCCTTGGCATGGTGTCCGGGGGAGGGAGCTGGGGAAGGGGGGGAAGGGGATGGCTTTGCCTCATTTGCTCCACTTTAAATACCTTTGCATAGAGCTCTGGCCACTGTAGTAAGGTCAGAAAGCTTCACCTGCAGCCGCGAAGGGGCCTCCCTGCGTGGGCATCGCTGCCGCTGCAACATGGACGCACAGCACTGCAAAATGAATGGTGACCCTTTCCAGGTAAGTGGTGGGGTCTGTGTGCCCGCTTTTTGCAGGGGGGGCTGTGGCTGCCTCCCTCCCGCCCCCCCATGCTTGCAAATCTTGTCTCCCACTCTCTGAGAGGCAGTGTGATCCCAAGATGGGAGGAACCGACGCGCCTGTCTTGATGCTTTGCGGTGCCTGCTTGCCACTGTTCTCCCTTTCGGCAGCCGGCATACTTGTCTGTTGTTAATTGTGCTCACAAAAGCACAGTGAGAATGAAAATGAACATCGCAACAGTATCCTTGCATATATGGCAAATAGAAGAATCATCAGAAAAGACCAGCAGCTAATTAGGGGTCTTAAACCTGTGTGATGAAAAGAAAGTTGTCATCTTCTGTTAAAGCAAAGCAGCTGAAGTTAGGTGCTCTTCTGGTGGAGCTATTTGTTAAATTTTGGGACTCTGACATCCCCCTTTTCTAACGTTTACTGACTTACTTTGAACCCTTTGCTTTCCAAAATACAGGGAAGTCCTGAAGCTCATGCCTTTCCAATTACAGGCACTATAGTTACTGCAGGGGCAAGCAACGTAGCTTGAGGCCAGCATGGTTAATTATTGGACCAAATTCTGCATGTATGTGTCCTATGCAATGCTGCTGAAGCCAGAGACAAGCTGTGGAAGATGTGAGGGGGGAAAAAAAAGGGCTTCAGTTTCTATAAGCTGTTTTAAGAGTGGAGCAGCCAAGGAAGCCTGGTTTCCTACTGCTTTGTGTATGAGGCTGAACTCCCACAATAATTCTCCAGGGTCTCATCTTGCTACTTTTCCAAGTTGTGTAATTGCTTGGTCCCAATGAGATCTGTGGGAGCTGAGCATCTAAATGCCTTAAGAAATCTGACTTGGAAACTAGTTCCATCTTCAGAAGTAACTTAGGAATCTTATTTCCTTTGAAATACTTTTTTCCTGAATTTTCCCTATTATTTTATATATTTAGTATGTCTGGAATTTGCAACACAAAGGTGAAATGTTTCTCTCACTGAAACAGCAAGCCAAACTTCCCCTCACTTTAACAGTGTTGGGATTCACTCTGAAGGGCTTTATCTAACCTGCTCAGAAAAAAGTTAGAAGGCTGATAGGTTTGTGTTACTGATCTCCAATACTGCCACATGTGTCAGGAAGGCAATATCAATCTCTGTGTCAAGTGGTTAACTAAAAATGTGTGTTTGCATTGCACTCCGGTAAATCCCTCCTTGCAGCTACACATCACCTATCTTTGAGATTGTAGTACATCCAGGAGTGGATGTTCATTTTGTCAACTAGTTCTTATTTTACTTCTTGAAAAAAACAAACAAACAAACAAAACAGCTGGAAGAAAATTAGAGCTTAATTTATCCCACACTACATTTATAAATCACATATACGTGCCATATAGGCAATATTTCAATTACAATGAAACAATCTGTTCAACTCTTAATCATAATCACAGTAGTAACAGAACAGTAGAACTGCCCAAAGTTGCAATTCCTCTCTATGTAACAGGTTGAAAACCAAGAAATTAGAATTAGAATTGAGAATGCATAAACTGTGATCAACAGTTAAAACTATGCATAGGTACTACAAAAAGCTCAGCAATAAATGTGCCTGTGTGTATATTGATGTAGATCACTTCCAGTGTATATGTTGCTGTATATTGTCTCCAGTGTGTATTGATGAATATTGCCTCCATATATATTGATAAGAACTGAATACCAGGAAAACAGTCATTTTACTCTTCTTTCCCCTTGCAATGAAAGCTGTTATCTCTGTGGACAGACTAAGGCGTGAACTAACATTTGTACGAAGATCTTCCAGTGACCTGAGTGCATATGCAGATGTGCAGGAAGTTAAGCAAGCATCACTGTTTGCAGGGTTAGTGCCTACTGCCTACTGCAGTGTGTGTTCTTACTTTTAAGCACCAACATAAATCAATTTACAAGAGTGGGAAAAGGAGTGAGGACAGACTGAAAGTGGCTAATCACAACACGTTAAGGCTAGTGACCAATGAGAACCTATCTGGGTTGGAAAGAAGGTTTTTAAGGCATTTTTGGGTAATCTCATGGTATAAAGAGATTGATTAACATCAGAATTACCTTGCAGGACTTGAACCTTGCATTAGATCCCCTGCAGGTGTCCAAACCACAAATTCTTCTTTTGTCAAGTCAACCTGCCATAAAAGTTGGTCCTCAAGGCATGCCTTGGCCAGAGTATTTTAATATTTAACAGCACTGCTTTTAAAACAGTTCCAGTGCAGACCATGAAAACCAAATTCTCGGTCCATTGGGCAGGCACTGGTGTAGCATAGTTCTGTCCTTAAGATCAGTTTTGGTTGTGGTGGGGGAAACCAAAACGGCAAAGCAATGCATGGATAGTAGTTCAGATGATGGTTTTGGTTACACTATCATAAAACTTCCAGACTACTGATGTTTGATTTGCCTTTTGACAGACTCCTGCCATTGTTTTCCCTTGTGGTTGCTTCAGGTGTAAATGAGTTTCATTAGCCAGCTGCCACATCACTCCTGACTGCTTTTCGTCTTGGTCCCCACCAGGTAAGAGCTGGGCCAGCTCCCTGGCTGGGTGAGGACCCAGGAGACACAGAGCTGCTGTGGGAAGTGTCACAGTTGAACAGGTGACAATCTTCCCTCTGGTGCATAAAACCAGTGCTTATACTACAGTTCCCACTAGAGGTTCCCCATGAAGGTGGAAAACATTTGGATAACCTTTGCAACTTCTGGAAATAAAGCCAGATCAAAAAATCTGTTGCCCAGTCTCTGGCAATGAATTCTCAAGTTAGCAGCAGCCTCAGAGAAGCCTGAAGAATCAGCAATTATTTACTTCACAAAAGAAGGCAGTTCCTTATAACACTGCCTCAGAAAATATAGTCCCACCAAGAGCTTTATGGCTTCAGGGTAGCTGGATTTGATTGTTAATTTGTCTGCTACAAAGACTATATTTTCTAAGGACAATATTTGGGAACTGAGACTGTTTATACTCTGATTTACATGCTAAATTAAGCAGCAGCTATAATGAGGATAAGTTCTGACTGAGAATACAGATCTTCATAAAGAAAAATCGAATGGATACCTTGAGTCAAGTTTTGGCCCAGGACTTTTTACATCAGTATCCATCTGTGTTGCAGATGTCTGGTGTGATCTTTGAAATACCAGCCAGGGGCAATGTGCCCAAGGCCAGTGGGTGTTAAAAAAAACCAAACCAACTAATGAGGCATTAATGTGACTTCCAAAAGTTTGTGATGGTTGTACATCAAACTTACTCTGACATCAGAAAAAATAAGCTATTCTGGAAATCTCAGCAGGTGCTTACCTGCCATGTCAGGTACCAGATAATTTTGAAAATCTGGCCCCACTCCAGGACTTGGTTTCCTGTTTATGAAGTGGTGAAATAGCTCTTCCCTACTTAACAGGGGTTTTGTGAAAAGAAACATATGTACTGAGACATACTAAGACATTCTGGTAATGAGGACCATGAAAAGAATTAAAATAAACATTCTCCTTGCTTGGGAATACTGGAAATTGCCTTTTGGAATTTGCAGAGCAGAAAATCAATAAGAGAAAGGGAACAAACATGAATGAAAACACTTCTTGCCCTAACTGAGTCTTTACTCACTGTGGGATTTAGGGAAGATCTAAACATTTGCTCCAACATTTTCCCTCTTTTTTTGGTTGTTGTTATTTTGTCTTTAAAACAACTTCCATATCCCTCTTGTGAATACCACCTCTCCTGGAGCTACCTGGAAGGTACAAGCAGAACTGAAGGGAAACATAGATCATGGCCTGCATCTCTGCACAGAGCTCATCTACATTGCTCTGCTTAATCCTGAGCACTAATGAAAAGAAAGCCTAAGGTAAGGTCTTTGCACTGTAGCTGAAACCAAAGTGCAGTAATGTTTCCAGTCATCCCTGAGCTTGATACACTTGAGAGGTGAAGCAAGACAGAGATGATATTAGGCTATTTTCATGTCCTTTTTGGCTACCTTGCTCCCACATGGACCTTAGTTTGAGAGAAGGGATCTGTGTCTGTGCCATCATAAATCAGAGCAGCCCCAGAGCTGCTCTACTTCTGGCAGCAACAGTGGCTTTGATTCCCACTTAAAGCAACTTTATACCCTCTTTACATTGCTGATGCTGTGCAAAAGGGAAATGGAGCAAAGCAAAAGTGACTCCTAAGGTGAACGTACATTTGTTTGTTTGTTTGTTTTCTTTTCTTTCAGGAATCTATGTACATTGAAGAGTCCTCAAATAAAAATGGTGTGATTTCTTTGATTTTCTCTCTGAAAGAAGAAGTTGGGGCATTGGCTAAAGTTCTGCGCACATTTGAGGTAAATATTTTCCTTCAGGAGACCTGACCAGGTCTTTACATTTTTGCATTGCAGCAACATTTGCTCAGAGTATTTGTGGTCATGTTTGTAATTCCATTTCATTACCATAATGGGGGAAACCAGCATGCGTTTCTTTCCTGGGATTAAAATAACTTAAAGTCCTGGAGCAGAAGTGGCCCTTTTAAGTTAAAATTTGACTTCAAACTTTTAAATTAAAACCTCTACTTTTAACTGATATGAGGGTGGAAAAAATGCATTTTTTCCATTTAAGGAGATATTCCACTGTAACTGCTTGAGTAAGAAGTGGAAGTGAATTGGGCCATAATCTGAGATTGATGTCTGAGTATGTGTATGTGTATGTGTGTGTGTATGTGTATATATATATGTATATGATGTATATTTATATTTATATTTATATTATGTATAGAAAGGCAAATATAACCTGAATGCAAGTCATGTGATGCATAGTGCACGTGCTGCATGAAGTATTTCTACTGGGGGCAGCTACCATCCTCTTAGCCCTTGTTTACCTCAGTAAATCTGATATAAATAAGCCCACCATCTCCCACTGTTGGTACTTCTACAGAGAGGGTAGATGGTACCTAGAAAACAGCATAAAAATGGCAGCATTTTGCTCTTTGTTCACTCCAGATGAACTCAGCATCTTGTACTGACTGATTTGGAAAGCTTTTGGGGAAACAATGAGCCATTTACCTTTCAGGACATTGTGTGCCTATTTATTCTTCCAGAATATTTCCCAGATGTCATGCATGCTGTTTAAAAAGCATGAAATCCTTGCAATTCAGGATCACTGTGTTGCAACACACACAGCTGTGTACTCTGTGCTCCCAAGCAAATACACTCTGTTATATTGGTTTTGTGACTTTTTTTTTAAGAACATCATCATGTAATAGTTGTGCCTGAAAGCAGCTCCTTCGATAGAGCATTGTAAAAAGTTGTGGCCTGCATACTTTCCATTTGTAAACTGAATTGACTAAGGAATGAAAGGTTTGTGTGGCATTAGTACAAATGAAAAATAATTATGAGTTATAGGACATATTTGATTCATTAAGATAAAGGGAAATTCATACCAACAACAGCAGAGCTAGTCTAAATCTGTGAACTGATCATTGTAATAGTCCTGAAAAATGTCCATATGTTGGCAGCGTGCATGTCTGTAGGTGAACTAAGGAGGCCTGTTGATATTCACTTGTTAAATGCATTGCTGTCTACTAACCAAATTGCTATCATCAGCCTTAAAGGAAAATCTGCAGAGGAGCTATAGGAAGGAGAGAACTAGCCACTCCTTGCATATGATTCTTCTTGCCCCAAAGCAGCTACCTAAACTAGATGGGCTGAATCATGGTTTTCCCAAGTGACCCTGACAGCAACTGAGGGGATGGGACTCAGCTAAAGATGTCTGCACTGTGGTGGTTTCCCATCCCAATGAGGCTGGCTCTTTCTGTGCAGTCTCCCCCAGCACCAAGGTTTGACAAGAGACCGGGCATAGGAGCTCTTATGCCAGTTTTGCCTGCTGTTGGCAATGTAGCAGGGGTGGAGGGAAGTGATTTAATGGTACAAGCCTGACCTGCAGCTTCAGCTCCTCAGGGCTGTCATTAATGAGTTCATGAGCACTGGGGTCTGTAAACCAGAGCAGCCTTTGGGCTGTTCCAACTCAACGCAAAGGACCTTACCCTGTGTACAGCTGGATAAGATTCATGGACATGCACAGCTGAGACAACCCCCCACTCTTTCCCACCCAGGCCATAATCACGGTGCCTCAGAGACACAGGCTTTGTGCTCAGTGACATCTGCAGCAGAGATGGGGGAGGTGGTCATACACAGGTGAAGGGTGGGGACAAGGAGGAAGGGTTTTTTCCTCTGGTACCCCTTCCCTGCTTGATTAAATCCACTGTGATGCAGGGTAGCCACAGCAGTTGGTCCAAACCCTCTGTTGGTGGGCTCCTCTGGGCAGGGAGACCCCTCACCTCGTCCCCAGGGTTTCTGTCACCAGCTCGGTGCAGGCCTGGGGAAACACAGCGGGTTTGTCTAAGAGGGACAGCACGGGGAGGAGATGTGGGGACGGCTGCTCTGGCTGTCACTGCCTCACACAACCACATGAAGTAGGAAAAAGGAAAACACAAAAGCCACAAAATATGATCAGACTGTTGCCTGGAGCAGACGTGGGGCTGGCCCCCACAGAGGGCCAGACCTTGCGCGGCTGCTTGTGCTGATGGCCATGAATGGAGCCCCTCTGATCCTTGCTGAGGCTCGGGGGTTGCCCAGGCTGCAGGGGTCTCTCTGGGCACTTGCGCATGGGAATGCAGGCGGAGAGCACAGCTCAACCCTCTCCTCCTCCCAGCTCACACTTGGGAGTGATTAAGGGACAGTGCCTCCAGTACTGGCTTTGAGGATTTTTCCCTCTTCTCTAGCCAATTTATAAAACTACTCTGGGACACGAAGAGGGGAGGAAGAGGATTAAGGGAGCTGTAAATATGAAAGTCTTGAAAATAAATACTCCTCAAGACAGGGAAGAAAGTGTGGAAGCAAGATCCAGACTAAGACACAGGCAACTGAGGGGATACCTAAAGAAAGGAGAGATCTCGTGATGCCGTCAGCAGCCAGGCTGCCTTTCTGTACAGGAGGTATCTGTGTGGACCTGGGGAGGTTCATCCTCTCCTTGGTTTAAGAGCTGGAGAAAAAATTTCTGTTACTCTGGGAGATGCTGTTCAGTCACTCTTGTGTCCCTGCCTGGGATGCAGGAGCAGCTCCTTGCTCCCAGGTTCACATCCTGCCCAAGTTCTTCTTCTGTGCTGGGGTGAAACTTGGCCAGGCATTAGCCCCCACCACAGCTTGATCTCCATGGGGAGCAAGAGCCCAAAGGGAGCTGCGCTGTGCTCCAGCCTGGCCCTGCACCTGGGTCACAGGAGGTCCAGGACTTACAAATGTCTATGGAAGGGCTCAACATCCACTTCAAGTGGGAGGAGAGTCCTTTCTCAGTCTCACACACAAAAATAAGCAGCACTCCGGAAGAAACTCCCCCCAAACACCAGACCTCAGCAGGCTTCTAAGGTCTTCTGACCCCTGGCTCTTGTCTCCCCTCTGTTTTGCAAATCCTTGCTTGGCTGTATGAATCTGCTCCTCCTGGACTGCTCTGTACCCAGGGTGCCCTATGCCACTGTTGACAGTAGAGTCCCTGCAGTCCCTTCTCCACTGTCCCTGTGGAGAGGCAGCCTCCACAGGGCCAGACTCGCCCTCTGACATGTGCTGTAATGTAATAGCAGCTCAATCATGCCCAGGAAGAAGCAGATTGTTAAAACTGAATCCACTTTGCTTCCACACTAGGTGCTCTGTGTGTATATTGGGATGTGGTAAAGATTCACTTTCTGCTTAGCAAACACAATTATTTTGCACTTGAAAAGTTTATTTGTCGATAATCTTTATCTGCCCTAGTGTGCATACAGCTTCCTTATGGGTTCTGCTTGGGCAATACCTCTGTCCTCATTGCAGGCTTGAGGGTGGCCGTAGAGACAGGATAAACCCACCAGCAGAGTCTTTACACCAACTTCATTTTAATAGGACCTGCTGTACACTAAGGCACTGCTTGGTGCAGCCATATGTTGTTTATTTGTCTCATGCTATTACAGAAGATGATAGCTAGGAAACCAAAACTTGAATAAATACCTTAGTCTGAAACAGAACATCATACATAAGCAAAATATCATGCTTAAAATCAGGAAGACAGAACAGTTATTGTGTAGTTATGTTTCTTTTTTGATTCACTGGACAAATCAAAAAGTTACAGCAAGTAAGCCCAGGTCAGAAAAAGGCAGAAATCTTCCAGGTTTCTTATCAAAACTGAAAAAGCAAAGCAGAGCATTTTGGGTTAAGCTAAATGTTACACTTGATGGAAATGTTTATTTTTCTTTGTAGTGATCAAAGCCTATTGAAACTGAGATCATTTTTTTTAAACAACAAGAAGGTCCATTCTGAAAGGAAAAATGTGAAAAAAAAACTTGTTCCCCCTCAAAGACTGGCATTTCCAAAGTTAAATTAATCATTAAAAAATATCAGAACTAAACATTTCAATATGCAAAAAGGATTGCCCTCAGTTTTAATTGAAATTTTCCTACATGAATTTGTGAATACATTAATCTCCTCCGAAGTCCTTTTCCTGATGGACTTAGAAGTAGTAGAAGACATGTCAGCCGTAGTATGTGGCAAACATTGGATTGGAATATATTACAAGTTTGCTCAACCCATTCTTGGAGAGGAGCCTTCCATCTTCTTTTCACTGATGTGACCTTCCCAAATACAGAGCAGGACTTCAGTACAAATTCCAACCATCAGTTGTGTTACTTACAGTGGGTAGGGCTCTAGCTCAAAAGCAGCCCCATTGATTTGCACTGAGTAGTACTCCTGCTCCTGGAGTAAGTTACTGCTCCGTGGGAGGACTGGATGAGAGTAATGGGCTGCACTAAATGAGACCCTGTGCTTTCAGAGCCAGTAAAGATAACTGTCCACTTTTTCTGTTTAGGAGCTTTATTCAACAGATAGTCCAAAGTGACTGTTATCTCTCTGCCCCTCAGGAAGGTATTGGCTCTGCAGTGTTTTGGGTTGTTTCCAAATCAGAAGCAAGCAGTCACTTTGGCCAAGGGGTGTGTTGGAGGTGTCTGCAGTGATAGGTGAACAGGCCAGGCATGCCTCTTCCAAGAGACTTGTTTTTTCATCACAGTATGCATATGCACAGCTACAATCATTTTATTACACCTGAACTCACTGCTCCAAATCCATGTCCTCAGTCTGAGCTCTCCTCTTTCCAGGGCCAGGAGACCAGGACTCCTTGATCTAGTAAACCAACATGAGTTTAAATAGAGGAGTGCCCTCTTGCTAGGTGCTTGTGCAGTGCCACATGCTGTCACATATGCTTTTTGGTTTGTCCTGCTCCACGTGTGTTGTGGATAGATTGTGCTGAATGCCTCATACCAAACTTTAGGGTTGGAGAAGAAGTGCCAAGTGATGAACACCAGGAGCTGTTCCAGGGCCGGCTGCCCTTTGGAGCTGTTTGCTGGCTGGGTCCCTTTGCCTCTGTGAGCTTGTCATGCAAGGAAGACCCTAGCAGATGTGAAGGAGAAGATGGGGAAGCACTGTCTTCAGCTGAGAAGCAGGCTGTTGGATAGTAAAGCTGAACCAGATGGCTGCCTTTGCCTTCACTTTGGGAAACCATGGCTGAAGGCATCACTGTAACTTCCTAACTAACTCCCCTGATCTCCTGTGAAAATTAGGCACTGAGTTTCTACTCGTGCTTCTGAAAGTGTCCTCCTTCAGGAAACCCTGAACTAGCCCGTGACAAGAGTTAAAAGAACATGTCACTTTTTTTTTTTTTTTTTTTTTTTTTTTTTTGTATCAGGAAAGTGCAAATAAATCCTTGTTTTGGGAGATTTCACCCAAGTTCTCACTGAATGTTGATTAGCGGCACCGTAGCATTGTCATCGGTTCTTCAACTGGTAACGATGTGGGGTCTCCTGATGAAGCCAAACTTACTTAATGACAACAGTCATGAAAACAAGTTGCACATGGATATCACAGCTGTACTTAGTTTTAGCAACCATATGCAGGAGCATTTAGTAATGTGTAAACAGAAAGACATAGGAATGCCATGGGAAGCAGTAGCCCATAACATTCCCAGAAAGTATCCGTCCCCAATGCAAGTTTCCCCATATAGCTATGAAAACACAACTTTTCTTTTCCAATGATTAGGCCATTAAACTACCTGAAAGTGGGACTAAATTCTCTTGGCAGTGGCCTCTGCAAGACTGCTGATGTAGCATAACACCAGGCTGGTTTGATCCCGCTGGTGTGGGGCAGCTGCAGCGCAGGAGATGCTCGGTCAGGATGGCATAACCCAGGGAAGAGGCTGGAGCTGATTCACAGCCTCTGAGAGGGAGCCAAAGCTGAGATCCAGCACTGTGGGGTAAGGCAGGCAGGGAGATGGGCCATATCCTCCTCTGTCCACCATTGCCACTGTCGTAAATTGATATCTGTATTGCTAACCCCTGTCATTCAAAAATCATGACTTACACAAAATGGACTTTGTTCTAATTTGATTTCTGAGCTCTGACAATGTCTTGAGACTTCTTTCTCTAATGGGGAGTGATAGATACAGTTAAGTTGGATATTCAAATAAAGCAAGCTGAGATCTTTCATCCCCAGAAGCGGAGGTTTTAAGAAAAAGAGCAAGAAATTTGGAGTGACTTCTTCTAACTTCAAGGGATCTGGCAATACTGTACCCCTGTGATCTCCATTAGGTGTTCCAACTAATGCCACCCTCAGTCCTCAAGGCAAAATCTGTTCTGAATTGTTAATACTTGCTAAAAAGTACATCAGAAATGGCCTAGTACACTGCTTTGAAATAAATGGACGGTGAACAGCTACCCCTCCTCTGTCAACACAGAAGCACTCCAGCAGGTATGGTGTTGTATGATAGGATGTGTCCATGTAGGAGAAACTCAACCTCTATGCCGGTCATAAACCTGAGGAGAAGTAGGGAAGCACTAACCTGCTGCAAGTTCTTTGGAGCTGCAACAATGGGGAGACTTCAGCAAAGGCAAAGCTAATCTCAAGCCATGGGTTCATTTGATTCCTACCAGCTCTAAAATAGGAAAGGCAGAAGAGACCAGCGTTAATAGTTGAGGTGTGAATCCAGCCTCAAACATGTGGCATCCCAGATCTTCCAACACCAGTTAGGAGCTAGGTTCCATCAACAAAAAATAGCTCAGAAATCATGAAGTCCCATAAAATAAAACCAGAATTTTTATTAGCTGTCTTTTGAGGGCACACATTGTCAAGATTTCAGGCTCTACTAAAAAACACAGAGAGATTGAAAACTGCTCAGAATAAACAACCAAACCCAAAAATGCCCCCATTCTCCTTTCTCAGGTAACCATTTGTCTCCAGAAGTTGGAGCATTAAATAAAGCATCAACTACTGTGAGAAACCTGATGCAATTGCAAGGTTTGGCAATACTGAGGATACAAAAAAGTTTTGAACGATGTAAAACTATGAAGATTAAACACTAGATGGAGTAGTTGGACTAGAATGAAACCGTGATTTGTAAAGCAATTCTAGTAACAGAGCCATTGTAAATATTTTGAAATCAGGAGCTTAGTAGCAAGGCAGAGAATATGAGAGCATGTTTCTACAGGAGCACCATTTCAGGGAGTTGGATGTATGCTGCTGAATTCTTGCTTTGAAAACAGTGACCAGAAGGGTTCTCCCTTCAGCCATGAGGTCCTGAGTCTTGGCACAAGGAGGTAACGGGTTGGCTTTGCACATTGCTGCACTGCAGGCACCCCTCAAATAAACAGCAAACCAGTTTGACGCTCTGTGGGAAGCTGTTTTGCTTATCCCAGGAGTAAGAAAGGAGGTGACTCTCTCCATGAGCTCCTTCCTCCCTGTCTTCTTTTTTTTTTTCCTTTTTCCCACTCTCTTAGGTTGTGGCAATACTTTGGGAGGCATTGATGCTCCTGCTGCCTTAAGCATGCCTTGTGCCCACCCTGCAGCTTGTTTCTTCATTCCCAACCCCTGCATCATTCCCTCCGTTTTGTGGGTACCGCTGTTTGTGCAGCTGCTCACTGAGCCAGGTTGGAGAGCTGGTACAGCGGAAAAGTCACCTCACCAAAAAAAAAGATATAGTTGAGGTACCTATGTGATCTCTCAAACAGCTCTGCTGTCTCCAGGGAAGGGATGCTGAGGCAGGGATGAACATTTTTGGGTGGGGGAGGGAAGCAGGGCATAACGGCCACCGAAGAGTTGTCCATGTTATCACAGCCTCTGCAAGACGTAGAAAGCCCAAACAGGGTCCAGGACCCCATTCCTCTGTGAATGTACACAGAGATGGAATACAACACTGTGATGCATCAGTGCAAGGCAAAAATAAAGCAGCGCCCCAGTGTGCCTGAGCTGAGCCTTTGCACAGGGGGAGGTTTTACACCCACTCTCCACCTTTGTGAGTGGCTCCACAGAGCAGCCAAACTGCCCCGGGCTCCACGTTGCTGCACCGCTCTCCATGGCACGGCCATGGCGAAGGGGCCGGCAGCCCTCTGTGCCTGCTCTCTGTCAAAAGCTTTCCAGCCCTGAGTCATCTGAACTGCCAGATCTCAGCCGCCCCACCTCCCCGCGCCTCACCAAGTGCAGGGTACAATGTGCGGTCTGTTTGTGAAACGAGGCTTTGGAGGCCTAAAACAAATTGTCCTTGGGGCCCAGGACAGTGGCGGCCATTCTCTCCCCCAGACGGCCCCACAAGGACAGCAGCTCTCAAGAGCAGCAGTTGGCGAATGTGCTTTTGACCTTTTCAACTTATTGTATTGGTATCTAGCCAAACAATTTAAGTTCATCTGTAGCGTGCGACACTCAGGAAACAGAGGAATGACATGCGTGCTGTTTCTTACCAAGTAATAAACTGCCTTTTGTGGTGGAGTGAATGAGGCTTTTGCCACTGATGGCCAGATGCCCCCCTGTGCTGTGCAAGCACTGAGAGGAGCAAAGAAAACCTTAAAGGGCTTGAGAAGCTCAAACTAGAGGGAGGTACAGGAAAAAAGCTTCCCGCTTTCTTCCCTGTAGGTCAAAGCAAATCCTCACAGTGTTTCTTCATGGATGAAATCCTGACCCCACTGCAGCAGGGGGTTTGACACTGACACCAGCTGGACCATCATTTCACCCCACGTAGTCTGGGGTCTTCTTAAGCCTGAAAACAGCAAACCAGCAGCTTCTCCAGGGCTGCTGAGCACTGTGTGTCAGCTCCTCTGACTCTTCTGCAGTTGATCTTCAGGCCCAAATTTCCTCCAGGGGTTTGTCTGTTCCTCCCAGGGGACAGAAGCCCAGACCTGGCTTAGGTGTGCCGTGGCTGTGACTCCAGTGTGAGCCCAAGAAGAAGGTCAGGTGGTAAAGTCAGCACCAACTGAAATCTGTTTAAAAGGTTTTTCTCAAAAAAAAGAAAGTAATATTTTCGTATTCAAATTACAGTGCTCAGGAAAACATTTGAGTTCAGCTAAACTGAGGGAGATTTTTCTGGACTTGTGTTTAAGTGACTGGAAAAAGAGGATTTTTAGCTACTTGTTGCTTTACACATTGACATGGTGGCATGTCTGAGGTCAGGTACCCACCGGCCATGGTCATCAAGACTACAGTTGCCAATAAACCCTTTCTTCAGAGCTAGGAGGCACTGCTGCTGGTCAGTGAAGACATTTGGTGAAACGGAATTTGAATTTCCATGCTAAAGAAAAGACTTTGCTGTGAGAGTGATCAGACTCTGGAGTAGGTTTCCCAGAGAGGTTGTGGAGTCTTCATCTGTGGAGGTAGTCAAAACCTGACTGGATGCAGTCCTGAGCAATCTGCTCTAGCGGACCCTGCCTGAGCAGACTGCTGGACTAGACGATCTCCAGAGGCCCCATTCAGCCTCAACAACTCTGCGATTCTGTGATTTTGTGATTCTGTGATTTAAAACACCCATGTTTCTATTTGCACAAACCTGGGCTACCTTTTTGGTACAGATCCATGTTTCCCATTGGATCTCTGCCCAACACCTGCTCACAGCCCTGGAAACTGTGCAGGTGGCTTTGCAGGTGACTGTGCAGTGGCTTTGCAGAAGCTTATCTCACAGGGTGCCCAGCTGCTTGCTTTTCCAACCTCCTTTCAAGATGCTTATAAATACAGCGTTCGCTTTCTCATGAGAGGGTTCTCTACAGGTGGAATGCCTACTTTCCATGTTGATCCTGGGGGAATGTTCTTGTCCACCCAGACAAGCTCCCATTAAGTACTTGCGGTACTGGAGTCACCATTTACAGTACAAAGCCTGTTTACAACTTGTATCCTGCTTCCAACTTTTTCAAAAGTTTATGTAGTGCATAGTCTTTATGTTGGTGCTCTGCAGAAGGATGAATCCCACATCCTTCTCATTCTTCCTTTTTGTCTCTCTCCCTGTTGTGAAAGTCCTCAGTCCAGTGGCCACCAGAGGCAAGTCTCTACTTTTGAGTTATTTGGATTGTGTAGTATGGGTTGTTGACTACCACATGAATTTTAGCTAGGCTTTATGTCGTATTTCTTCCCCCAAACCCTGTGTGACCAAAATCACTCTTTCTCATAGGAAAAAGGTATAAACCTGACCCACATTGAGTCTCGACCTTCCCGTCTCAACAAAGACGAGTACGAATTCTTCATTAACTTGGAAGGTACAAATGTCCCAGCACTGGACAAGATCATCAAGTCCTTGAGAAATGATATTGGAGCAACGGTCCACGAGCTTTCACGAACAAAGAAGAAGGACACTGGTAAGGATACACTGACAATAATGATATTGACAAGGAATATTTACATCACATACTTAAATGACTTCTTTTTCCAGTAGCAAAGGAGTTCCTTTTGGATCCGTACATCTGCATTTCCCTCCCTCTGCCTATTTTGCCTATGTTGTAAGCTTTTTCAGATGAAGATTTTCTCTCAGTGTAAACTTCCATGCTCCATCTTTTGCTGTGCTTCTGACTAGGTCTCCTGAGAACTGGTGTTATGGTGTTATGTTGTCATCTGTCCGGTTGGTTGGCAGCACTCACAGTCTGTTAAAGATAGCCTTGTTGCAGTAGCTTGTTACACTACCTGCAGACATTAACAGGGATCAAAGGATGATTGGCGTTACAGGCTAAGGGCTCAGCCTGTAAATCCCTAAGCAATGGTGCAGGAAGTTGTAGGTACATCTATTTTTTGCTCCCAGTCTCTGCCCTGTTTTAAAACAGGCAGCATTTATATACACAGCTTTTGGTAAGTCATGCAGTGCGGCAACTTTTATTCTTAACATGCACCTGTAACATGAAAGAATAACAGGGGTGCAAGTGGGACCCAAACTGCCATGTTTAACGCAGATATGATAGCTTATCAAGCCCAATGACATATCACCTGAATCTGTCACTACCATCCCATAGCTTTTGGACCACTGAGCACTAAGAGCCACTGCAGGGCCTGTACACTTTTAGCCTTTTCCTACGTTCTCTGCCCACATGAGAACTTAGAAGAAGAGAGACAATAAGGATCTCCAAGTGGGATGCACTACATCCGTCTAGTTACTGTCTGCCCTGAGTCAAAAAACCCACATAAAGTCAATCAAAATTTAAAAGGGCAAACAGTTTCAGCAAAATCTGCACGTGCATGCATGGACTTGCAGATCAATTCAGCTGAGAAATCCAGGCCTTGATCTTCCTCCTTTCACCCCCCCAACCCATCCCCATAAAAAAATCTATACCTGTTCAGTACCCAGCAGAGTCAAGCCTCTACAGTGCCATTTTGTGGAAAAATGTCACCTACTGAAGACTGCCTTTTGTCTTCCTAAGGAAGGATAGCTCCCTGGAGTCCCAAGGGAGGTCACCAAGAGGGTGTCCTGGAGATATCTACAATGCCAGCGCATTGTGTGTCCCAGCTGGAGCACTGCCCTAGCTTGAACACTTCTCTCAGAGGGCACTCAGGTGAAAAGAAGCTGTTTTTTAGCTTTTAAGTGATGCACAGACCCTGTGAACCCAGTCAGACTTTGCCATCTTGTACAGCGAGTCTGTTCAGAGTCAGGCCGTACAGAGCCAGCACTGACAGGTGAGTACATTGCAACTATGATAGACCATGCTAAAAAAAGATGTAAAATTTTAAATCAGAAGACAGCGATGGAAGTCCTGCAAGGGGTTATGTGGTCTGTCCCCTGGCAAAAGGCAGGACTAGCTAAATCACCATCTGTCCTGAGTGGTGGAGATTTCCCAGGCTCCACAGCTGCGCACTGCGGGGCTGCCCTGCTCTGACCCAGTCTCACTTGCTGCACTGAGAGCTGATGACTTCTGCTCCTGCCTGCCTTTGACACTAGGAACAGAAGTTACTCTTCCTCTCTAGACTAGCCTTTTTGGTGTCTGGTGATGTATCCTGTCCAACCTCAGCCTCTTCTTCTCAGGGCACCTGGTTTCTGGGTTTGTGGCCAGTCTTGTTGCTCTTTTCTGGAGTGTCTCCAGTAGATTACATAAAACCTAGGTGTAACTATAGGCTATAAGGATTCTATTGCTCCGGTGAGCAATTAATTAACTACTTATTAAACCAGTTGTTGCTCATTTGCTGACTCTTTATATACTGTTTATTCAATGCATCCTTCACACAAAGTTCAGCTGCCTTCCGGATTCTCCTTATTCAGGTAGGAACTGCTGGTAAAGGGCAGCATAACAAAACAAAAAGTGACAGTGAAGTGCTGTTGCAGTGCCTTGCCCCTTGCCAAATACCTCTGAGACCTCACAAATCAACCTGGCACAAGCTTTGTGGTGTAGCAGATGTGCCAAGAGCCTGGTACGAAGTGGTGGCATCTTCATGGGGCAGGAGGAGGAATTGCCCTCCTGTGCTCCTGGGCTGGCATGCCCCTCAGAATACCTGGATTTACTTTCTGATTTTGGTCTCATGGACCCTGGCTGCTGGCTGCTGCAGCCCCATCCTTGCAGGATCCTTGCGCCTCTGGGCTGAGATGAGAGGAGGGGAGGAACAGTCCCCTGGAGTGACCATCCCCCCTGCTTTCCACTGTCCCTCACACAGGTACACGTGAGTCGAACACCATCCATCTGCCTCTCTACTTTTTGGGCTTGTGGGTGCCCCTCACTCCTATTGAAACTGGGGAGGCTCTGCCACCCGCTTTGGTGGTTCCTGGAAGAAATCCCAGGGAGGTCAGTTGCAATTCTGCCTTTGGAGGGAAATAAGGAAAGATTTTGTGAGTTGTCCATGCTCCTAATTCTCAGAGATTTTTGCTGGAGTTGAGGCTGCTCAGTACAGTGGTGGCTGCCTGGCATCCAGTCTGAGACATACTTAAATGCTTCTTCAGATAACAGATGTGATTTTAATAGGATTTTAGACTTTAAATACTTTAGGTCTGGATCTTCCTCTTCCTTCCTAGAAACAACATGAAAGAACATTAATACCTTCTTGAGATCAGTGCTGGTAATCCTTTTACCGTTTTCTTTGTGTCCTACCCATGACATTACATTTGAAGATGAAAAAGAAGAAGTCAGATACTCTTTGGAGTCAGTTCTCTCCATTCATGAGATGGAGGGACAAAAGGTTGATTAGGTGATTTATGATCACATCAAATCAAAGATGTTCTCTTTGGGGGGCTTTTTTATTTCCAGAAGAAAGCTACAGTGCCTAGCAGGGCTTGCCATTACTTTTGTTTTTCGAATTATTATTAAGAAGTTAATAATAAAATTTATTAAATAATAAAGTTGTGTATAAACATAGGCCAGAGTCGGATAGAGATATAGCTCTAAATATCAGCCAAGAAAGGCTTGTGAGTGAAATTCTGACCTCACAGAAGTCAAAACTCCTGTGGTCAGCTGTAGGATTAGGATTTCACTGCATGTCACTGTGTTGATCAAAGGATTTTTTGAGCTAGATTATCCTGTCAGTGCTGCAGAAAGGGACTTGATCCCCTTCTGTCTGAGAGGATATCTTGTGTTTGTTAGTTTCAGTAATTCAGAAATAGTATAAAGTGGGAGCAATTTATTGCAAGGAAAGAGAGGAACACATTTCTTTTTGCCCTTTCCCTTTGTCTTTTTTTTTTTTTTTTTTTTTTTTCCAATTTTGACTTCTCTCATGAGTAGCAAGGGTCCAGTCAAACTGAAATCCCCAAAGAGCCATATTTTGAAAGGTCAAACAAGCCCTGCTTAGGGTATGAACTGTGGGTGGCAAATTCTGGGCTGAGGCAGCTACAAGGGCAGAGCCTCAGCAAATCTGGTTGTAATCCACAGATACAATTTTGTGATATTTTATTCCTAAAACACAGAACGAGAGCAATATGCCTCTACAGAGCAAAATTTCAGGAATATGGCTTATGGGGACATTGTCACGCTCTTCTCAGTTGGCAGGTAAAGGCTGGGAAGGTTTTCTCTTGAAAGCAGTCTGAGCTTCCATGGGACTGATTCTTTCACCACTGCCTGAAGATGCTCTCAGCCCTTCTTTGCTAAGGCTTCACTTTGCTTATGTTCATGATTTGAGCAAAAAAATCCCTATTTTACTCAGCTTCCTGCAGGAAGCACACAGTGCCATTCTTGGGACAGTGTTCTGTGGACAGCCAGAAAAAATTTCTTGCCTTGCCTCTTCTCTACGGTTTAGCATTAAACATGTGTGTATGTGCTTTCTTGGGCAAGGCATAAATGAACAGTGCTTTTTGTCTGTCTGAGCACTCTAACTGTTTTTAGGGTCTTCCTTCTCTTAAACGCAAAATGTAATTTTGGTTTCCCATTTACACACCAAAATAGTTACGAATACCAGGTTTGGATCAACAGTGTAATTGTAGCTGAGAGCAGTCCAGGAAAATGCACTAAATCCAAAGGTAGTTTTAGAGCTTGAGATGAGATGGGCTAGCAGTCACTGGACCAAAACCCCTTTGTAGAGATGGAAAGATTTGTTGTGAAAACACAGTGCATCTCTTCATGGCTCTTTTTGGAAACAAGCTTGGTATCTGCAGACCACTCGGAGCCCATGAATAAAAAGAATTAAATATTATTCTGTTGCAGCATTAGGGAAATGCAGACAATTTATTGCATTTCTGAGACAAGCTGGAGGCTGAGGTTCTGTAGGGGCCTTGTTTGCTAAACCCTGAGGCTGGTCAAAGCATTTGGGACTGTTTAAAAAAGGGCTAAACCTGGGCCTCGAACTGCTATAAATTGCATAGACCTGTCTTTGACCCTCCTCACAATGGTCCGAATGGAGGAGTTCTGCAGAAGTCCTCGCTGCCCCTGCTTTGCTGCCCCTTATATAAATGGCTTATTAGCATTCTGCTAAGCATTTGACCCCATGGTAATTTGGTCACCACTTGGGTGTCCAGCACAATCCCATAAATGCTGCTGATTCACTTACAGACAAATCAATATTTATTACTGATCAGCCCACGTTTGCTCCTCAGACCTTCACAGAGGCCCAGTGTTGCAACAGCTTGCCCTGGCAATTCATTAATGGCCGTGCAGACAGACAGCAAGTCTGGCAAATGGGGCTGGAAAAGGATGTCACAAACAAAATATGGGTTAGATTCAGCCGGGGGTAATTTGATTTGATCATTTAAATAGTTGCTGGGAGGGCTGAGGACAGCATCCTGGCACACCACAGCTAGGCAAAAGATCCAGAAGCCCTTTTGCACCCTGGTCCCTGATGCGAGGGTTGTATGGACTTGGCGCAGTGCCTGCCCTGAGGCTGTGCTCAGCACCTTCAATTCTTGTTTCCACGAGAGCTAAGAAGGCTCAGGACTTTCCAGGACCTGACTTAGCATCAGCTATGCTGGTGCAAATAGCACTAAGTGTCCTCAGGATTTCCCTTTCACAGCCTGCCCCTTTCATCCAGCTCTGCAAGCTCAGAGCTGCTCTCTCTCAGCTACCACTGGGTGCCTGGGGCAATCTGGGTGGAGGGCAGAGCTCTGCTGAAAATAGGTTAGGTACCTATAGGGGCTGCATGCCTAAAAGATAAGGTGCTGCTTCTGTGCAGGGGAAAAACAAGACACCCATCCCCATGCTGGGCACTGACACCGCATCAGCCCAGGAGTCAGTCTGTCCCAGAGTTTATCATGAGCTCTGCACCAAGTACTTTGGGGATCTTGAGAATAAAATGTATTTAATGAAAGTAAGTTACTATTATATATCCATTTTATTCCTTCTTGAAGTTGCAATGATTCAAACCCTGACCACCCAGACCTTTCTGATTCAGGGCAGCAAAATCCTACAGACATCACCGCTGAAATCCACTGCAGACTTCAGCCCCCACCAGTCTGTCTGCACAGCCCGGACCCTTCAGGTCATGGTGCATCCCTGAGAATAGCGGTTATTCACTCTAATGCTGACAAATCCTTTGCTGTGGGGCTGCCGGACAGCTTTTTTTTTTCCGGTGCCTAATCCCAAAACATTTATTAGCGTGCCTCACCCCAACCTGATAGTAGGGAGTCTGAAGCACAAAACAGTGAAGCGATTCCCCCACCATCACACAAAGCTCAGTGGCAGAGCTAGGAGATAAACCCGTTGCCTGGCTGCCCATATAGAAAATAGGGGCAGGATGGCTGGGTGTGCTCATGCTTCACATGGTGTAAGTGAGTAGCGATTCCTTTCTAGGACTCAAACACACCTTCTTCTGCTCACCCCCTCTGACTGGTTTAACTCAAGGGGCTGGAGGTGCAGGAAGGTTGCTAACAGCAAGGTGAGAGAATATTTCTGGCGAAATTAGAGAGCTAGTGGTACACCAGCAAGTAGCAATTTTGGGAAGATCTTCTTGGGACTGCTGCTGCCATCTAGTGACTAGTTCAGGTCTGTTTTTTAGGGCAAAGCAGAAGGGTGTGCAGCTCGGAAAGGAGGGGACCAAACCCCACTTTGCTGGGCGGGAGAAGGGGAGGCACGGCCGGGAGCACGCCGAGCCGCCGGGCCGGGTCTCTGCAGCCCGGGGAGCCCGGGACCTCCCCCGACTGGCAGTCACCAGCTGCCTGCTTTCCCTGGCCTACCTGGAACAAATCTGAGGGCTCCCAGTGGGAGCGTTGGATGGAGCCAGGCTGGTCGTGGGACAGCAGGTCAGGGGGAGCGAGCACTCTGCGTGGGGCTGAGCCGCATCGCCCAAAGTGTGCCCCATAAATCAGCTGTTGTTGTGCCAGCCCCTCTGTGCAGGTGCCTTGCAGAAACCCAGTGCCACAAGTGCCCTCTGTGTTGTTAGGCTCAGCAGAAAGCAAGGCTGAATAGTCCTGGAAACAGAGTGATCCTCTTATCCCGTAGGTGGTCCATCCAGGTCCAGGATGAGCCCCATCAGTGACGCGCTGCAGGGAGCTCATGCAGCAGCTGCCGGCTGGGGATAAGGTTCACTTGGCACAAAGCCCAAAATCAAATGGGGAGGTATGGCTGAGCAGCAGTGCTCCCAGCCGAGCAGAGAGCCACGCAGGGGAATGAGCTGTTTTCCAAGCACTGACTGAACAAGCGACACCCATTCATGCAAGAAAGTCACTTAATGAACTTTTATTGATAGAGAGACTGCTCAGAGCCCCTGGGCTTGGACCAGCAGACCTTTGGGTGATAGTAGCCTTGGAGTCCATGGAGCTGACTTGTACTCAGTGTGGGGAGCATATAGGATGTGATTGCAGGGCCTAAGCATGGGGTACATCCTTAGATGGAGGTCTTGTGCCCTTTCCTCAGAAAAAACATGGTAGAACTGGAAGTAGTGCAGAGAAAAGTGATATGAGTACTCAAAGATAGCTCATGGTTCTTGTGCCTGAAATACAGAGGCAAAGTCTCAGCCAGGATGATGGATGGTAGATGGAGGATCTGACAGGGAGCGGTAAAATTCTAGGTGGCCTGGAGAAGGTGAATAAAAAGAAATGACATTTGTATGCAGGAACTAGTTAACATCAAATGAAATGATCAAGTTTAAAAAAAAGGGAGTAATTTTTCATATCATATGTAAAGAAATGATAGAGCTCAGTTCTGCAGAGTTTCCTGGAGACAGATGTGTACATGGGTTCAAAGAGCAGTTACTTGTATTTGTGAGAAGTTCATCACAGGCTTTTAAATTCAGGCATGGCTGTAGCCTCTGACTCAGGCAGAAGGGAAGGCAAGGGAAAAGAAAAGAGGCAGGCAGCTAGGGTCAAAGGGCCAAAAGTGTAAGAATGGGGCAGCAGAAGGGAAAGCCAAACAAGCCAAACCCAGCAGCACTGGCAGCGCCCAGGATGTGCCCAGCTGCCAGTGGTACCTAGTGGTGGTACCTACAGATGCACTTCCGAAGCGATGACAGGACAAGGGAGAGAAATGGACCCATGATCCCTGCACTCTCTCCATTGACCTTCCCTGTCTCAGTGTTTCAGAGGGCTGGGGTGGCCAGGCCCAGTGGTAGCTGACAAGGAGGTCCCTTGCTTGGTGTGCAGCCGCATCCTTCCAGAGGAGGTGGAAGAGGGGGCTGCAGCCTCGTACAGCCACTGCACATGTGTGCCAGGCCTTTTGCTGGCAAGGGGACACTTGGCAGGGGACTGCCTGGACCACTGGGTGAATACACTCGTGGCTCCAGGAAGGAGGTCCGACCTGGGACGACTGTTCCATGTACCTCACAAGCTGCAAAGAGCCTCTCCTTGTAGTGCAATTGCCTTGAAGACACTTGCTTTCCGCTTTCCTGTATCTGAACACATTGCATCTGGAAAGCCCTGTGATTCTTCCTTGCCCTCCACCTTATGTCCTTCTGTAAAGGGAGGGCCACATGGGCATTACATGCTGTGTAGTCAGTGTGGTCCCATTTCATATTCTGGCTGCGCCGTAGGCAGTGTGTATAGTATGTGAGTTACAAGGGAATAGAGAACCAGGCCCAGAATGTTAATTAAATGAATGCATTATTGTATAGTAACTGCAGTAATACAATGCTAGTCTGAGGTATTAGGGTGTCATTTATCATCTTATTTCAGCATCCTAGCTTAAGTGAGGCCACCAAGTAGGTCTTAGAAAGAGATTTTCAGAGGGTCAAATAATCCTGTATCCTTCTTGCTGTGGAGTTTCTTGCTGTTCCTTTGAAATGGCTGATGCTAGCTACTGTGAAAGGAAGGATAGTCTGGAAAAATTCCTACATTTTGGTAAGCCAAGAAACCAGAATAATAAACAGAAAATCATAAACATTACAAGCCAGCTCTGTGCCAAGGGCTAGACATTCCTGATGCTCTGTATTCTTCCAACAGTGCAAAACAGCCGCAAATTCAAGACAACTTGCAAGATTTGCTCTTGCCTCCTGCTACAGGGAGAGACCATTGCTGCCCAAAGAATTTAGCCCCTTGTGTATGTTTTTTTTATTTTTATGATGAAAAGATGGAAAGACCAGAAGAAGGCCCCAAACAAAGTAACGAAGAAGCATACCAGTCTCTATTTCTTTTCTGTTTTGCAGTGCCATGGTTCCCAAGAAGTATCCAGGAGCTGGACAGGTTTGCCAATCAGATCCTAAGCTATGGAGCAGAACTGGATGCCGACCATCCTGTAAGAAATAGAGCTTTATTTTTTTAACATGTTTCTAGTTATTGGGGCAGATGTTTCTCTCATTTACATTTGCTCTGCTTTAAGAAAAATCTAGTAGACTAAGTTTCACATGGTTTAGGACAAGAAGGGTACCACATTTATAGGGTTAGAATCAGCCCAATCCCTAGTATGAAATAAATCAGACCAAAGGTTGCTTTTATTTGAACAAATACTAGGAGACCTTAAAAATCACAGAGGTCATCAGAGCACAGAGCCAACACAGGGACACCTCTGGCTTTCCCAAGTGGCTCTGATATGGTGACTTCAGACTCATTTTGTGAATCACTAGCAAGAAAAACTTCAGAAGCAGCATATCACAGCCCAGAGGTAGGAAGACTGGTTTTTTTTGATACTTGATCACATACACACGGTTGAACTTAGTGCCTTGTTATGTGGTTGTTAAATCTGACATGATTCTTGTATGGTGAGACGGAACGAAAGAAAAGGTCTTTGATTCCAAAAGTGTGTGGTTTAAATGGTCGAGTCAGAAAGTTTTGTTCATTGGCTTAGCTGATAAAAAAAATTTATTCAGCGTTTTTTCAGCTCTTCCTACAAGAATATTCTTCTACAAGAATACTTTCTGCCTCTATTCCATCTCCAAGCAAACAACAACTTATTTTCATTTGTCAAAACACACTGAGTTCCATGCAGTGCAACAGAAATTGCTGCTATTAGTTTAATTGAGATAGGGTGATTATAAATAAATTACACGCAGCGCAACAAAAATTGCTGCTATTAGTTTAATTGAGATGGGGTGATTAGTCATTCACTACCTATTGCTTAATTTGAGATGTGTTATGTATCATGTACAATGATTCATGATGTTCAGTGTGGTCATATGAAAGGCAGAATGAAAGGAGATACACTGAGTCAATGGCCCCCTTGTGTGTCATGCAGGAATAGACCAAGATTATATTTGAAAAAAAGACACACACAAAAAAAAAAGATATTAAAAGGAATAAAGCATCTTTGCTCCAGTTCCTAGAATTAGTTAGTGAGCAGTTTATGCCTTAAGAAGGAAACCCAGCTGCTGTGGTAAATAGGTGTGACAGTACATAGAGTGCAGAAAAAGCCTGTGTTTTTAGCAGTTAAATGATATGGGAGGTAATCACAAATACCTCTATGCCAGGTTAATCTTGGACAGGGCATTTTTTTAGGCCATTGCCTGCCTCTTTTTGACTCATTCTTAGATCTCCACTCTATCCTGTACCTGGTAGTGTCTCCTGGCCCCTCAGTCCAGTTGTGCTGTGCACCACTAAGAGATGCATTCATGAACTGCCACAGTGCCCAGTGAGTTGTTGCTATTTGCCCTGCAGAAGTGTGTCCTAGCTTGGAAGGATGTTTCTCTGCTTTAGCTGGTGAAGAGACTCCTAGCCCTGAGGAACTTTTAGTCTAAATAGCAGGCACACTGGGATAGGAGAATGGTTATCCTAGATGAAGATTTAGAGATTATATTTCTTATCCCAGGTTTTATTGGTAATAAGCTGCAAAGGTCAAGCTCCCAGCTGCAAGGTCTATTAGACATTCTCTGTAGCAATTAAATCCCTTCAAATGATTGAATTCATAGTGCAAATAGGGCTTTTTGGCCTGCTAAGTGCCTACTCTTCAAACAGTTTGAAAATGAGCACCTTTAAATGTGGCTCATGCTGAAAATCCACCTAAAAAGCCTGACTGAGTTGATGAGTGTGTTTCTAATGTGGTTTAACCTTGCTCCGTTAGACCAGCCCAGCTCTGTTGCGAACTGCAACAAGCTTCATAAGAAACTAGAAGGACCTGGTTATCTGAGTGCCGTTAAGGAGGTGTATTGCTCTCACCAGAGCACCTTGCTGGCACTGTAAAGGAGCATGTTTCCTCTTTTTGTAGCAAGTGTAGATGAGAAGATGAAAGGACTTGGGGGGTGAGAGGTGTTGGGAGGTTGTGGCTGAATGGCTGCTCTGGCGGCCCTGCAGACCGGGAAGGAGCAGTGCCCTGTGTGAGCAGAGCCAGGCAGGACGGAGACAGCTTCCCCACTCACCCTCCTGCACTTCTTGGACTGCACCAGCCATGCCCAAGGGCATTCGGTGAGAGGAAGGCGGCTCACCACCTGCACTTACACAGGGACTGACCACTGCTGTTTTTCTTTAGGGGTTCAAAGATCCTGTGTACCGGGCCCGGAGGAAGGAGTTTGCAGATATTGCCTACAACTACAGACAGTGAGTGCTCAGTGTGTGGGCAGAAAGCAAGCCCACATCTCCTGCCCTCTCCTGGGGCTCTCACCCTGCTGGCAATCCCTATTTTTCCACAATCATCCTCCTGCTGTTGGCTTTTCTCTGCCATGTGTTTAAATCTTCCTGTTCACGCATTTATCCCCAAATCACAGTAAAACAAAAGTAAATTGTTCCAGGCACACGTTCAGAAGAGAACATCGCCTCCCTTCTTTCCCCACAGCACCCCTCTTCCCTGGCTTTGTTGTCTAATTGAGCAGCAGACTCCGTTGCTACTACAAAGACCTGAGCATTGAATAAAGCTGCTTCTGGTATTCTCCCCATTAAACCAGGGCTGGGGGAGGAGTGCCTATCATTTACATTAAAGCAGGAGCTGCATAGTCTATTAAAATAATGAATAACTTATGGTTCTGATGCTAATCCAGTGCCTGATACTCTACTTTTATCATGTCTGACCCAGCTGCAATCAGCAATTTGGGCTCTCATTTCCCAAGAAAAATAAATGAATAGAGATGATAAATTCAGTTAGAACAGGCTTGCTTGATTGCTTTCAGTGATCAAATCTGGAGGAGATAAAATTCTGTTCCCAGAGCCACTCACACATTTACATCAGTACTACTGGGCCTGATTCTTGCTGAGACTGGTAAAAATTGTGATTGCAAAGGATAAAGTAACATATGTTGTACATTTAGGGCTCCACTTTGCACAAGACTGTGATGAAAAGATAGTCCCTGAGCCAAAGAGCTAATAATCTAATCACAGACTAAGAGACAAAATTGGACTCATTGATGGAAAATGAAAAAAGTTGGGTGAAAAAAGTCAGGAGCCCAGTTTATAGCTAGAAAATTTGGATAAGACTTTGTGGCCAGATGTGGATGGATCTAATGCCCATTTATAGGTTTCCCACAGAAGATTTGCCTTTCCTGCGTAATGGATAACAATTTCTGGTCTCTAGTTTGCAGGCTTTCACCAAATCCTACATAGAAATCAAACAAAAAACGTTAACCATCCCCTCCCCTCAAGATTCAAACTGAAACCGGCTTAGGAAAATGAAACCATTATATTCCAAGATGGAACTAATTAATATTTAGTCTGTTTATCCAGATCCTCAGACACATTGGAAACAGAGCCTATACAGACCTGGACCTATGTCTGAAAAACACCTTTTATGTGAAGTTCTTGGACTTTCGAATTAGGTCTTTTAGTAACAGAGCAGTAAGTAGGGTGTGAAAGACATGTCTGGGCTTCTGGGGCTTGTGGAAAGAAGGCGTGTTTTTTTTGTGACTTTGGGTGTTGATTCGGGAAAGCCTAGATGGATCTGTGATGTCTTTGCCCTGGATGCTACTCCTGGCGGACATGCCTTGCAGGGTCTACAGTGGGGAGGAGAGGTCAAGGGCGTGTCTCCAGCATGGGGGGACAGAGATGCAGACAACCAGGTAGGAGGAGAGGGACAACCAAGTTATCAGGCTTCATGGGAATTATCTGAAAAGGCAAATGTGCTTAGCTTGTGAAGGTGCTACCCAACTACAAACGTGAGGTGGATCTGTGGTTGCTTGTCTTGTATTCTTCTTCCCGCCATCAATTTAATCCTCTTCTATGTCCCTTCTTTTGCACCTATTTTGTCCTCTTTCCTCCTGCTGTTTGCCTCTCTACTCTGCCTTTGCTCTTTTGCCTTCTTTCCTGATACATTTACCCATTGTTTTTGTTGAATGTTGAAGTTCCCTGACTTCTCTTTGCTTTTAGCTTGCCTTTTCTCTCTGCCTTCTTTGCTTCTGGCCCTGTTGATTCCTGACATTTTTTAATTGAAATTTGAAAGGTTTTTAAGTCATAGCTTCCTCCTGTAGCCCTGGAAGGTGATTGAGGATTACTTAGGAGTGCTATAGGAACAACAATCCCCGAAAAATCCTCATAATGCAACATGATGTTTAAAGCTCCACAGATCAAGGAGGGCTGATAGAGAGAGACAGAAAATGATGATGCTCCAGAGGAGCTGCCCTGAGGCTCAAGGAGAAAATGAGGGAGTGGGAGATAGTGGAGTGTCATCAAGAGTTTAACAATGGGTCTCTGGGGCTTGGAAAGCTCCAGTATTATTCCAGCAGTGATGTTAACCCTATTAAGTTACTTAAAACCCTTTGATTTTTCAAAGCTGCTGGATTCACCTATGGCCCTATCATTATTGCTAAGGAATTGACTATTCACAGGAGGCCAAACTACATTGCTTGTGATTATCTTATTCCTGCTAGCTTCAACATGAGCTAAGCACATGGAGGCCTGAGGGTGGGATTTGATTCAAAATTACTCATTACAATCATAAAAAGTCAACTGGCTGGAGTCGGCATCTGTTACAGCATAAAGCACAGATCAGAATTTCTCTGCTCCTCCAAGAAACAGAGTTTTCTAGAGCTGATGGTTTCCCTGTTGTAACCAAAACAATTAAAATAATGTGTATTAGAGTGAGAAATACAACAGCTGCTCCAAATCTAGAAATGCAAATAAATTGAAACAGACAGCCAGCAAATATTTTTAGAACATCTTGATAAGACAAATAAGCATTAATTTATTTTTGCCACAATAATGCAAGGAGTTTTCTAAAGGCCAGTATCTCAGCTGAGGTCAGTAAAGTCCTTCTCAGCCTGTGCCTAGGGGTAAAGGAGGCATCTTTTGCACCTGCATGTCATGCCAAAGGCATCTTCCCTTCTGCACCAGCAGCTCCTGGCCAGCCCATGTAAAGCTCCTGAGTATGACGCTGGTGGCATAGGACATTTTCTGTGTCACTCTTATGGAGGGTATCCATTTTCTTTCCAGTGGCCAACCTATTCCTCGAGTCACCTACACGGAAGAAGAAAGGAAAACATGGGGCACTGTATTCAGGGAGCTGAAGAGTCTCTATCCAACTCATGCTTGTTATGAACACAACCACGTGTTCCCACTGCTGGAGAAGTACTGTGGCTACCGGGAGGACAATATTCCCCAGCTTGAAGATATTTCAAAATTCTTGCAGAGTAAGTTTGAAGCATATAAAAGAATCAAATCAAATGAAAAGCCTCGGCTGTCAGTGGAGGCGGTGCTTCTAGAGACGGAAAAGCAGTCCCTGCTTTATCACAGGCCCCTTTGGGCATATCACTTACCCTGTGTCCCAGGTCCCTCTCTAAAACTTCCAGGGGTATGATGGTACAGATGCTCAGATACTGTGATGGTGGTACACACGGGTAGAAAATTCCCTGCTTTTTCACAACTAAACTCTGTTTAACATAAGGAGAGCAAAGCAAACAATTAACAAACTTTTTCCACTGTGAGGAGTCTGGATAAGGATAAACCAAGCATGCTAGCTGTTTTTAAGATGCCATTTTTTTGTCCCTTCAGCCTGCACTGGATTTCGCCTGCGTCCTGTTGCAGGCTTGCTCTCCTCTCGGGATTTCTTGGCTGGGCTGGCGTTCCGAGTATTTCACTCTACGCAGTATATTCGCCATGCATCCAAGCCCATGTACACACCAGAGCCGTAAGTACTTTGGCACAGAAAGTGTGTAAAGTTGCAGCAGACTAACAGTGGGGTCAGCCAACTGATAATAACCATGTGGGACTCTGGGGCACTCCTGGGAACAGAGCTAATGGAGAGTGGCCAAGCGACTGCTCTCTTCTGAAAACATTTTTGGAAGATTTCTAGTCTTTTTAACAAGCTGCATCCTCTTCTGCCATTTCTTATGGGACTGATCAGACAGTTTTGCTACTGAAGGCATGCTTGCGTGGTGGCTGGGAGGCGAGAGAGCAGTGTACAAAGGCATTTAGCTTAGCTATTAGCACCCAAACAGTGGTGTGAAATCTAGTGCAGGAATGACTCAACATGTTGCAAGCAAGCTTCTGGCAGCAAGATAGAGGAAGCCCAGATCATTGGTCCCTTCTCTTTTTCAGTTTTATATTGTAATGTTTCTCTCTGTCCCTGTCCATTGTCCTTTTCCACTTGCTGCTTTCAAAACAGTTTTCTTCCTCTGGTTCATATGTTTGCAGTTCTTTCTCCTGTCCCTTACCATTTCTTTGCTTCCTACTTCTTCACACAGCCTCCTTTTCCCCTCCATTTTTCTATCCCTCATTCTTCTGATTTTCCTCTCTGCTTCTCCTCACCCCATTCTTATTCTGCACAAACCCAGGCTGAAATATCTTCCACAGACCTTGCCCTCCTGGGAGCATCTTATCCCTCTCCCTTTTCCTTCTCACCGAATGACTTCTCTGTCTCTGAAAAATCTAGCAGTCCCTAGGTGAGCTCTTCCCCAAACATGCCTGTCCAGCTGCCAACTTCAACTTGTGATGAAAATAGTCCCACCTGAGGAAGGGCAAGCTTCCACCTCTCAGTGGGAGGCTGTGGGCATGAACATGGACTGGAGTTGAGCTCTTGAAGTGCATATTGACACTATGGTGAATTGTCTTAGTAACCTGAGCTTCATCTAAAAAGGTTTCTTGTCCTTGACACTGAAAAGTCCATGTTTCTTTTGGTGGGGTGATTTCTTTCTGGGCTTTCCTGAGCTGGGTGGGCAGATGAACGGATGGTTTTCTTCCATAAGGAAAAACAAATAATGTATCATCCTTCCTCTGAGGGATGTATGACGGTAAAAGCACTGAAAACCCTGGAGTGTGCAAGCTTTTCCATCACAAGATTAATTTTAGAGCACAACATTTTCCTGTGAGTCTTGAGCAATATTTGCTGGTAGGAGCAAATGCATGGCACTCCTGACTATGTGCTGACTCTGGGGCATTCATCCAGCACTGATGGACTTTTCCTAAATTAAAGTTGTTCAGATGTCATGTTTTCCTGCAGTGATATTTGCCATGAGCTGCTAGGACATGTGCCTCTTTTTGCTGATCCCAGTTTTGCTCAGTTTTCCCAGGTAAGTTGCTCAGTGGTTTTACTGTTTTTATAATTGAACACACCAGAGACTAGATAACTCAGAGGATGAATCAAGAGCTATGAGGGGTGGGGTGTTTATTAGCATATTGGTTAAGAGTGGCTGATTTCTTTATTGCTTGAAATCTTGACACAAATCACTTAGGTGAACTCATACACCCAAACTCCAAACATTTGTCTTGTGTGAGTTGTTTTTTTACAGGCAAACCCTTTGTGAAACTATCATCTGAAACCTTTTTGTAGATGTTGATCCTTCTAAGCAAAGTTAAATGGCTCATGAGTCAGATGAATTATTGCCCCACCCTGCAGTCCAAATGCTAGGGAAAGTGAAGATTTTCTATTGAAGCCACAGAGGAGGCTGAGTAAAGTGGGGAACTGTCCCAGCTGCAAGCATGGGAGAAGGCTGGAGAGGAGCTTTCTCTTTGGTAGCGTTAATGTCTCTGGAAAAGACGCCAAACCTCAGTGAAGGAGTAAACTTTTGGCTGCATCTTACCAGAAAACATGAAAAGACAGAAAGAGAGAAAGTCAGAAAGACAGACAGACAGAGACAGACAGAGAGAGACAGAAAGAAAGAAAGAAAGGAAGGAAGGAAGGAAAAGAAAAGACAAGAAGAGAAAGAAAAAGAGAGAGACAAAGAAGGATGGAAAGAAGGATGGAGGACAGAAGGGTGGAAGGACAGAAGGAAGGAAGGAAGGGAAAATGGACTTGATGTAACATCCTGCTCACAAGAAAAGTTGACTTGATGTAGTTAGTAAGCACTCAGTATTGCCCTCAGGCTCTGTCCTTTCCCAGAACTGGTGTTTCCTTCAAGATAAGCCCTACTGCACCTTGGCTTATTAGGATTTGACATGGTGATGGCTGCTCCCATGGTCTCGCTGTGAGTGTGTGTGGGGCTCTGATTTTGCACAGTGCAGTCCTCACTGGAGTAAACCAAGAAAAGTACCTGATTATATACAGGCTTGTGTGGCTGTCTTCTGAATCCAGCTATTGCATGCCTTCTGGAAAAGTCTCCACTAGCTCCCAAGGTACGATTAAGCTCTTTCAAATCATGATCTGCCAGTCAGAAAAAATAACTCATTCAAGGTTCCAGGAAAACTCCTGCAATCAGGGCCCATCAAAACAAAGAGAAATATTTAAGGTGTGTGGGTGTGACTAATTTACCTCCTTTTGACCATATCATTCTCACGGGTGTTCATTGTAGACTTGATCAAAAGCCTGTCAAAGCAAGAGGAAAATTTTATTTGACCTCAGTGGGCTTTATACCAGGCACAAAGGATCATGCCTTGTAAATGACATTTGGACAGAACCCTTTGTTCATTTTTGGAGAGATTTCTGGTTTAAAATTGATGTTGCATGATAGGAACATATCCTGTAAACATTTGTGTGTGGTAGTAAGCGATGGTAACATTTAAAATGTGAGAAATTACATAAGACGAGACAGGAAGAATGTTTGTAATAAACAGCTTGAAGAATAATGGTTTATTGTTACAGGAAATTGGACTGGCATCTCTGGGAGCTCCGGATGATTTCATCGAGAAACTTGCTACGGTAATTTAATAAATGAGGGCTCAATTTTCCAAAGCACCCTGTGTTGCCTTAATTCTGGTGCCACTGAAGTCACTGATAGAACTCCCATAGAGTTGAATGGGAACAGGGTGAAGTCCATGATTGGAAAACCCCACCCTGAAACAGTTGCATTAAAGGAAAATAACTTTGGCACCCCTTATTCAAAGTGACAGTTGTGATTAAACACAGAAGCCCAGACAAGATTTCCTCCAGCACAAACATATTGGGCAAGAAGAGATTACATGTTACTATATCCCCACAGGAAATTTCAGGAGGCAGCTTCTGTAGTTGTTCTACCTGCAAGTGTCCCTTCTCTTCCACCCTGCCAGGCAGATGATGTCCTCTGCAGTCAGTGCGGCTCACCTGAATCCTACTCTGAGACTACTGAGACCCAGAATTGCAAACTTCAAATAAAAACAAGGATACGTCTGAGAGATTAGTATCCCCAGTGCCAACTCACCTGGGCAAAGCATTGCACCATCTTTGCTGTTTCTGATAGATGAGGTAGTTGTTCTGAGCCAGAGCAGGTATCCCTTCAAAATGACAGACCAAGAAGTCAAGCCAGGCCATACACTGTCTTCCTTCAATATTGCACTAACAGACCATTCCCTTTCTTGTTGCTGCAGCTAGATGCCCTCTGTATGAAACGGGACACAAACTTCTGTCAGCTAAGGTTCAAACTTCAAATGGGTTGGCCATCCAAAATGAAATTTTATTGCTATAGTTTCATTGTCTTTGCTCTGCTGAAAAATGTAAGCACAGTAAAACACAGCTGTGTTTGTCAGGGAACTGAACTAATTTGCAGACACATTGAGTCTAGAACTGTGCCCCTTCCAGGTGAAGAATTTCAGTCTGTGGGGACATTTATTGTATTTACACAGTTGATATATGACACATGGCAACATATTAAACAGAAACGCAAACTCCAAATATATTCAAATCAATGATGTGCGCCTGCTCTTTTTGATCAAGGAATCATATGTTTCTGTCTAATTTTCTCGCTAGGTTTATTGGTTTACGGTGGAGTTTGGACTATGTAAGGAAGGTGATTCACTCAAGGCATATGGTGCAGGGCTGCTGTCTTCATTTGGGGAGCTGCAGGTGTGTTCTATAAAATAACATTTCAAAGGTGTTTATAATCACTCCAATTTCTCTTCTCAATGTCTTCAGATCCTTATTTTGCTTCATACTTGTGCATAGAAGTAGCATGAAATGTTGTACTTCATTGAAGAGCTCTAATAAATGTGTCAGTGTATACAAACACAGGGGACTCATACCCGCTTCTTTCCTAGTAAGTGATATTGTCATTGTATTCCACAGGAACAACTCTTTCCTGTCTGAAACTGTGTGGCATTCACCAGCTCTATCTTTCTTTCACAGAAAATTCAAGCACTTTTTAACTGAAATAAATTTTTTATCCTTTTGTTCATAGTATTGTTTATCAAGTAAGCCTGAGATTCAGCCTCTTGTCCTGGAGAAGACTGCTGTGCAGAAGTACCCTGTTACTGAGTTCCAACCTGTTTACTATGTTGCTGAAAGTTTTAAAGATGCAAAAGAAAAGCTAAGGTAATCCAGTCATTCCATATAAGATCCAATTTCTTGTCCACTGCCAATACAATGGATCCCATTGCCATAACAAGTCTTAGGTTGACAGTAATGTTTTGAGAGGCATTAAAAAAAGTTCTGCAATGCTTAAAGAGACTAAGCAGTTGTTATACTCAAAATCTTGTTATGGGCAATAAGGGGAACATACCTTATACATGAAGCCAAGAATTTGTGGTTAGTCTAATTAAGAGTTTCATCTGTATAACCAAAACACAACAAAAAATTATTATTAGTCAAACTGCAATGAGACTAACACTTAGGGTCAAAGTTAGCTAATTAATGCAAAACAAGTCTCTTTAACAATACTATAGTTATAAGTTCTTGCACAAAAAATCTCCTAGTATCTAGTCCTTTTCCTCTGAAGTTGTGCTCACCCTTACACTTTCTTTTGTGTCTTAAGTCAACAGTTTCAGTCTGGTGGTGGGGGCTGGAGTTGTCAAGTAATCAGCATCTTGAGGTCTTCAGAGCAGGGCTGCGATGTGTGATGTTAATGAATGGAGCTTCTTCCTCTCTTCTGTGAGGAGCTGGATGGTGTTGATGTTTCCTTTCTTCCTCCTCAGCCCAAGATTTCCTCAAGGCCATTTTTATGTTTTTTAACATGCTTTACATCTTGCTCTTTCTACATTGGTCTGCAAATCTATGTTACTTCTGACTTTACAATTTATGTTAAATATAATAAATATTTCTTTGTCCCTTTTGTTTCCTCTAAAACTGTTTTTTTTCCTCAGCTCCTAAGTTTGCTTTACTGTGAATAACTGACCAGTGGGGAGTTGTTGATAGCCCAGGGATAACCAGCATCATCCTATGCTCACACCTTTAAAGCCTCTGTTATCAGCCCATGCTGGTACTCCTTTATGCTGCATCATTACTTTAGGGTCAGACTTAGTTCACCCTGTACAGCATAACTACTTGCTATTCCTGCCTACATAAAAATTATTAACGATAGGCATTATAGCACACAGTTATTCAGAATTAAGCAAAACTAAAACAAATTAGGTAACAGCTGCATGGTCATTAGACAATTGCTATTACAGCTAAACAAAACTGCAAGCAAGACTAATAAACCCAATCCTGAGGCCTGTGTGGTTAGCTTACTACAGAGCCTCCAGCTTGTTACCAGCAGTGTGTTTACAAGACTACAGGGCTACACAGTAAATCTTTCAGTCATCTGTGACTGAAATACAGATTCAGTTCCAGTTCAACAAGACTTTGAAATAATGGTCCAAGTTCAGTTCTGGTTCTTGAAACAAGAATGGCTCAGACTGTGTTTGGGGTTCAGCTTGGGTTCCACCTTACAGCAATACTTCTATTTCTGTTTAAAAAAACCACCACTGTATTTCTGGATGTTAGCCAAGCCACTAGGGGTTAGCCTTGGTTCACACTCAAGAAATTTTTCACTTGGAGATGCCACACAGAGACTTATCCCAGACCTGCAGTCTCTTCTCTCTCTCTCTCCCATTCATAGATAAACACATACCAAGACCCAAGATATTGTGCTGCCCCAGGCTCCCCAGCTCCAAAGTCTTCCTAGCTACCTCCTCTGCTGCTTCCTCGGTCATCATAAGCCTGCAGCCTCTTCTTCTGCCCTTTTCTCTGGGGTAATACCTGAGAAAGATGGCCTTCTCTTCTCGTTTGTGCTATTAATATCCTGCACACAGTTTCTATCGTCTCTGTATACTTCTCTAACTGAGTAGCAAGTTCCTTGAGAAAAGGGAAGACGCTGCCTTACTCTATAAAAATGATCTTGGAGCTTCTTTTAATTGTTTCAGTGACCAAATTGGAAAACTGGTTAAATTGAAATAGAGGTCTGGGGGTTGGTCCAGTGTTCGGGGCTTACACCTGGACACGTGTGTTTGCGTGTAATGGAAAACCTCCCTGAAAAATTATTCTGAGGCTGATCTAAAATATTTCGGCCTAAGGCATTCATCTTCTAATTAGGATATTACCTTCAGCTGAGATTTAGGAAGACATCTTCTAACATGGAAGTCTCTTCTTAGAAAACCTGGACTGATGCCACTAAACACTTTCATCCTAGCCAACATAATTTTTTTCCACTGTCATGCCTGCTCAAACTGAACTCTATTTGAGACAATGGCCATAGCTGATAATAATTAGGACTAAACTAAAGGAGCAATGTGGAGGTGGCATCCAGCATATTCCACTGTTCTGGGCATATGGGATTTACCATGCTGAGTCACAGTCTGTATAGTGGGGCTCCATAATCAACTCCTGCGTGCTTTCCTTCCTCTTTCAGCAATAACTTCAGTAATCTGAAGCAGATATATAACCCAGTATCCTGCTGGGGTCTACAAGGAGCCTGGAACAATAGATCTGACCATCTCATCCCATTCAGAGTCCTCCTTTCCACAGTTCTGTGGTTATGCAAATTAACGTTTTCCCAAGATACCAAAATCTTACTGTTTCTGCCATGGAATTAACTATTTTGCAGAAGGGAAGTCTGCAAATAAGGGGTAGCAAGAATACTGTTTCACTCCATTGACTATCTCCTATCTTTGCAATGACCTGGAAGCCACTACCAACCATGACAGAAGTTAGCACTCTGCTTGCTCCTTGGTATGCCAGGATGGCATAGGTACTTGACCTTACTTACCACAAAACTGCAGACTTGGATCAGGATTCCTATATTTTGCATTACTGAAAGGAAAATGAGGTTTTCAAGTTTGATAAATCCCAATAGCTACATAGTTGGCCTATACGAGGAGCAGTGTTGCCATGCCAATAAAATAATTAGTCCTGTTTGGAAAAAAACAAAGGTGGTAAGGACAAATGGAGATTCAAGCATGTTACAGAATGCTGTTGTTCTCAGATCACTCGTCAGGAATTTCAGTTATTTACTTCCACAGATTTTCTTATTCCCCTCATCAAATGCACACACCAAGAAAAGAGTGAGTTACTGAAAAAAGGAGCTTTTCAAGTTTGTATGTGTTTTTGTATTTTTGCCTCAGGAAATTTGCTCAGACGATCCCTCGTCCTTTCTCTGTTCGGTACAATCCTTACACCCAGCGGATTGAAGTCTTGGACAATGCAAAGCAGCTGAAGAACTTAGCCGACACTATCAATAGTAAGGAACTACAGATTTGTTACCTTGAATTCCTCAAAACTTGGATCAGAAATAGCAACCACAAAGCAGATTTTGTCTGGTTGCTTTTAATGCTCTGAGCCTGACCAAGTTCAAACAGCACGCATCTCTTTTTCTGGTGCAAAAATTGCTTCCTAATTCTAGCCAAGCTTCAAAATAACATTTCCACTTGACTGTAGTTTGTTACATCTGAAATATCCAGTTTTAGTGGAGGTGCTAGGAAAGGCCAGAGGGCCTTGTGTTGGATTCTGATGTGTGGCTCTAGCTGTTCTCAGTAAGGAAGAAAAGGAAAGCTTGGCTTTAATCATATTTCCTTTTGCCATTCTAGCCTTTTTCCTGATACATTTTCCCTCTAACACTGGCTAGCCTGCTAAAAGCCAGCACCCTTGATCCTGTGAGCCATCCTTGTATGGCTGATAAAGGCAAAGGGCTGACTCTGCAAACCTTACTCCGGTAACACCCTAATAAATGTGTCCAATTCAGCACTTTGTTCACCTTATTCTTTCAGGGAATGGATATAAAAGGTAAACATGTACAGGAGTGTTAGAAATGGACTAGCTGTAGGATTAACTGCTCTGAGTCTTTCCTTTGCAGGTGAGATGGGGATCCTTTGCAATGCCCTCCAGAAGATAAAATGAAGATTTGCTATAACTTGCTAATCGCTGGCTACTGACTAGAAGCTGCCATGTGCAAATACCAGTCTTCATCTAGTCTCCATCTATTATCTTCCCGTGTATTGCATGAATGCTTATGTTATATATCCTAGTTACTATAGATTAGCAGAGAAAGAGACACCTACAGGTGACCCTTGACTCTTTTGGCCTTCAGACACTAATCCATTTTTTCTCACTAATGCAAAAAATCACCTTAGTTCTGGGAATCTGAGGAAAGCCTTCATATCTCTTGTGCCAAAGATTAGCAGAAGGAGGAGATCTCCACCATGCAGAGCTATAGTCTGCTGCAGCTGTGAGGTTTCATTACCACCCTAGGCCCAGAGACAGGGTGGTAATGACTAACAGACTAATCCACCTTGCTTTCTCTTACAGTCATTCTCCCCTCAGTCCCTCACATTTCTGCAAGGTTCCCATGTAGTCCCATACTCTATGCCTTTCAGGGGGTATACATATACGGCTTGACCCTCTATACCTCTACTTTTACACACAAGCACCTTTATCTTGATTTTTTTTTTTTTCCAAAAAATGTGACATTGCCGTTGATCCAAAGCACAGATGCTAGCAGAAAAGACAGCAAGTATGCTGCAGCCTCATTAACAAAGCTTTATCATCGTGTACAAGTATACTGTATTTGCACAAGCACCAATCCCAAAAAGGTTTTTGCAAGTCAAGAACACTGTATGCTGTGATGTGTCATTGGTTTGCAGAGCAGAGTCCCTAAGCAAGGCACTGAGACTGCCTGTCCAGTGCATGGAGTCTGTGCCTCGATACAGTACCCACAAAAAAGCCCCTTCAGAGGAGAGTTACCTAAAGGCAAATCTGTGTGGGTTTTTGCAGTTGGATGTAAGGTCAGTTTGTCAATACTTCGTGCAAGCAAGAAACCATGCAGATGTTTTAACAGGGCATCAACGCCTTATTAGAAAGGGGACACCTCTCTTAACAGACATAATCACTGTGGAAGGCTGATGTGTGAAGGCTACCTTGTCTTACATGTATCCTTCCCTGAGAGTGCTTTATTCAGCACTGCTACAAGGTGTCTCGTAACTTTCTGGGCTCACAATCCAGGAGGTGGATACCAACACCTTGGAAATGGAGGAGAAGTGGTTCTTACAATGCAGCTGAAGACATCAGAGCCTTCCAACTCCTAATTCGCTGTATCTGTGGCTGGAGTTCCCACCAAAGCTGTGGAAGACCTGGGTTAGCTGTGTCCCAGTCTGAGTGCGTTCAAACCCAAACAAGATATCTTTCAAGACAGATCCTAAGTCATGATACTTTTTGGAGTCACCTTCCTTCTCCCACTTGAGCTTTAATCTCCCTTTTTTGGTTAAAGCAGTTTTATTCTTCCTGGAGTATAGCTTGACTGAGGCAGCAAATGGAAGCAAGAGTGAACCCAGCTTAACTCAACGGCTGAGCCATGGAGAGAGAAGAACGTGGCTGTTCAGAAAGTGGTTTCTGTATTTTATCCAATAACTTTCACTCACAGCAGCTAAATGCCCTCCTGGACTGGTCCACATTGTATAATACCTGCCTGTAGCTCCCTAGTTGAAGGAGGAAGGAGATCAGCACTTGTACATTGGAACAGAAAGGAGCAAACCAAAGCATAAAACTATTTCCAGCTTGAAACAATTCTGCATCATGATATTAACATGATTCAGGAGCCACATTTCTGTTAGAAGATCCAAAGATGGAGAGGGATTTGAAAGTCCACAAGTCTCATACCTACTATTGTACTACTCTTGTATTTGTAGTTTGAAAATCAATAGAGCTTTAATGTAAGCATCATCCGTTAGGAAGATAGAAAGTACAGCTGTTTCCATTATATTTACAGTGGGTAATAACATTAATCTAAGCATACCAGCTGGAACCCTTTTCAATAGACATATACTTATGCAAAATGGTATCATTTTGGTGCTTTGAAGTAAGCTTTTTTATCTCTGTATCTTTTTTCTTCCTTTTCTTCTCATGACAATGTCTGTGTAGATCTTTCAGTCCTGCTTGGCATGTATTTTCATTGTGAAAGTAGCCCATATTTTTCTCTCTTAATTTAATAGGACCCATAAGGTAACTGTGTACCATGAAGAGACAATTTCATCTCAAGGGTAAAGTCTTTCAAACTAATGCTCAGACAGCTTTCCAAGCTCCTCTGCTTCTGGCTGTTGTTATGAGTGACAACAGCAGTAAATCTATAGTGATATTGAGAACCAGGATTCGTGGTTGTCTTTTATGTGCAAGTGGAATAGTTAAAGAGTATTGATGCCACACATCTGATTCTGTGTCCCTTAATGTGGGTTTAAATGAGCAATAACTCCAGCCAAAACAGTATAGCATAGCTGTTCAGCAAGACTGAGATGAGAAAAAGTTAAATGCTCAGTAATCTAAAAGCAGAGGAAATATACTGGAAGTAGATTTTCTTGCAGAACAAATTAGCTTGTGCATGTGTGCTTTAAATAGTACAAATAAGTTGCATTTTAAATAGTACTTCTTAATGGGTGACTTCTTATTTCCATGCTAAAGAAAATTAAAGTTATGTAGCAAACTGGCCAGTTATCTGGCCACTGTAACTCCTCTTTGCAAGGTAATGACACAGGTTGATCAGAATTAAATACCCAGGTAGGGGGGAATGCCCATTTGAGGTGGGTTCCAACTCAAAAAAGGCTGTCTTGCACTGGTTGAGTATCGCTCATCCAGACAAGAATGAAACTGATATTTAAAAAAAAAACTCTTGATGTGTATAATTAACTAGAAATGTGCAGCAAAGCCTTGATTGCTCTGCCTTTGCACACTCTGTACATCTCTGTATGCTACTCTGACTAACCTATCCCAACCTATCCCTTTAAGCAACCTTCCTCTCTTCTATCCCACTGTGATCACATTTTTTGATGTCCCCACCTCCAGCTCTGTTTCAGATGACCAAAGAAGCCCTCTCATGAGGCCCTCTTCCTTTTGCAGTGACCTTGGCCAAGGTCAGTGATGGTGATGGAGGGGGGAGTTGTCAGCACAGGTTACACAGAGAGGTGGTCTCCTCTGGGTGTCTTAAGATGCCTAGATATGACAGCAGCCTTGGAGTAGGGTTGTTTTATTCCCCAAAGGATGCAGAAATTGCCAAAAGAGGGATTAAGCACAAGAGGACCCCACAGGAGTGCATTCTTTTAAAGCCTGTCTCTTTGCTGCTTCAAACCATTCTGGCAGTTGGCAGAGAAGACTTTTTTCATGTTCAAATGTAACCATTTAAACTAACCTAAATAAACAGAATTGATGTCACATCCATCTCAAATGAATAGCACTGTGCTTGTATAGGGTGGAGATATTTGCAATGGGAACAGATAAAAAATGGGCAGGTTGTTTGTGATGATCAGCCATGGCCTTTTAAAGCACCCACCCCAGGGGCTGCACGAGATGGGGTGAGCCTACTCTTGGGGTGGGAGATCCCCACCTTCTGCAGGGAGAAGCTGCCTGTCCCCATGGGAAAGCATGACACACTGTATTCCAGCCCTTACACAGCCCTTTAAGCTGCAGCACCCAGCCTGAGACCTCTCCTCCTGCGCTCCTAGAGATCCCCAAAAGTGCTGGAAGCAGGACTCTGGAATATCTCAGCAGAGCTGACTTATACCATGACACCATGGGTGAGGCCTTCCTGGGCCTGCCCCAACCATGGATTCAAGGTGGTATTAGGGTGTCCACTGGCTGGGCAAGGACATTTAACCGCCTGGAGAGCCAGGGCTCTCTGTGCTGGTTTTGCAGTGGGCTGCAAAGCTGTGCGGTAAGTTCTGCCTGTGCTGCTTCAACTATCACGTTGGCTGATGAGTCCAGTCCTCAATTCATATGCAGAACCATGGTCAGTGATGTACAAACATATAGAGATGGGACTCTGACACTAGAGCATAAAGAGACCCATAGAAGCCTGATGTCCCTGCTCTGCCAATATTTGTGACCACTGCCTTAAACATGCATCTTGAGCCCTAGGGCTTTAACCTACATGTCCACCTGTAGCTGGAGTAGGAGACCTTGTGCCATTTGTTGTTTGTGCCATGCCTGTGGCCCAGATGTGGGGATGCATGCACCCACCCTTCGTGGGAAAAGCCCAGTTTGGACTCAGATAGTCAGACTCAGCTCAGCTTGTCCTCCTGTGCCCAGCCTTGCCAATGCTGCTGGGGGAACATGGGAGTGGGAAGAGCCTTTTTCCCCTTTAAAGCCTGCTTCCTCTCCCTCCTCCCTGTTCAGTTTGCAGCTGCAATTCAGCCGCCTCTGAAGTGCCCCCTTGCCCTCCCGGAGCCCCCTGGGACATGAGCCGGGCCGGGGTTGGGGGGCCCGGGGCAGCCCGGGGAGCGGAGGGTGCCGCAGTCCGGCGCTGGGGCGGGTTCAGCACCGCGGACAGCGGCCTGCCCTGCCCTGCCCCCGGGCGGCGCCGGCTCCCGCGGCGCCCTGGCCCGGGCGGGGCACGGCCGGGGACACACACCTCTTCCCGGGCTGGCGCTTACCACACTCTGCAAAGCCCGCAGTGCCCGAGGTCTGGATGGACTGCTGTTCCTCAGGACGCTGGGACCTGCCTCCTAGGCACGGTGCTCCAAAGTTCACCTTGAGTTTTCTGTCTCAACCAGGCAATAGATGGGGAAATGAAGACCTTCCCAGTGCTCTGTCTTGGGCCAAGGGGAGACACAGTGCTTTCATGGTCTCTGGAGAACAAAATTTGGTTGCACTGTCTTTGTCTTCCTTGGCTGGGGAGGAGGCAAGAGCAATACAGCACTGGGGTGTGTGACCCAGCCAGGATCAGCTAAGGGGCACATCAGAAATGGCTCCATCTGCAAGGGGAGGACAGAGAGGTGGTCTTCTCTGTGGGCCTGCAAGATGACTTTCACAGGGGTTTCAGCACACTGTAGCCTGGGGTATGAAGACGTGGGTGCTCATCCTCAGAAACATGGTTGTGGATGTCAAGGGATGCCATGCCCTGGTAGACACAGAGCTGAATCCCCCCTGAGCTTGCCCTTCCAGCTGTGAGAAAGATGTGACCCTGGGATTTTTGAGAGTCTACTTCACTGGAGACAAAATCATGACAGAAACAAGTTCCAACAGAGGAACTTAGCCTGGAGGCAGCACTCAGCCCTTGTAGGGCTAGGGTAGGACAGGTGAGATCCTGTGGGCTAGAAAAGCTCAGAAGTATGCGATGAACTTTGGCTCTGGCTCAGGCCTCTCTGGCACTCCCACAATTGTGTCTGTGCAGAGGGGACACCACTTGGATTAGGCTAGGGTTTGGGGGAAGAGACTGTTTGGTTCCCTGGGGGCATGGTCAGTGCAGAGAGGGCCCCAGTGAGGTAAGAGAGGGTGGGGAGGAAGGGCAATCTCAGACATTGTGCAGGGCAGTCCAGACTGGGAGATGTAAATGGGGGTCAGGCTAATTGCGTCTCCACAAAGGAGTCCGTCTCCAGGGTTGAACGGCTTGCAGACACCCTCAAAAAGAGCAGGAGGGCCGCGCTTTGAAGCTACCCAAAGGAGGAGTTATCTTGGGCTCTTGCGCATATCCTACGCAGGCGGTTTCCCTTGATGTGTCTGGAATGGCCAACATAAATGTCCCTACACCTAACACAGTAGCAACTAGCTTGCTTTGCTGCTGTCTGGCAGCTCTGATCTCACTACCCACAAATACGCACTGCATCTCCAGTCCCACTACATCTCCTGGCCATTACTCCGGGAGAAGCACTCACATCCTCAGGCAATTTCCACTCAACATCTGGCAATTGCAATCCACTCCCCTGTCTCCCAATGAAGACTGACTTGGTGGGGATCTCAGGCCAAAAGGAAGAGGCCAGCAAGGAGAAGGAAATGCATGGCATAGAGTCATTAAAGAGGCAAGGCAGCCTGGACTCCAACAGGGAGGATGGCAGAGCCACTCTCATCCTGACCCTCACCCTCTGCAATGTGAGGAAGACTGAGCTCTCTAAGGCAGCCAAGGTCTTTGAGGTACAGACCTCACCATTCCCTTCCTCTACTGAGCCATCTCTTCTGGCCCTATTGCCTTCACCTCTCCCACTCTGCATCTCTCCCTCTCTCACCCTTCTCCTGCTCCCTGCCTGACTTATGCCTCCACCTGCCTTCCCCCTTTCTCATTGTCCCTGTTTTGCTACAGCTGCTCAGAGAGGTTTGCTGGCCTCTCCAGGTGAAGAAGGAGAGTAGTCTGGAGGGAGGGAGCAGCTGGACACAGTCATTTAGAAGAATCATCATTTTATGTAAGCGTTGTTTAGAGCAGATACCAATCCATTATTTCTTTCTAGCAGTTGTGGTGGCCAGCCACAACTAAGCAACAGGCCAGCATTTCAGGCACTCAGATTGTGGGGATGTTAGAAGCCAATGAACGTTCTCTGCATATTTGGCAGAAGACACAGAGAATACAAGAGCTGTAAGCCATACAGGTATTATATATTCTGGGCACTTGACGTATCCCTACCAGGTGCTCGCTCTCATCTGTGAAAATGAATAACTCAAAAGAAAAGTATTACATTTGTTACTTATTTTTAATCGTTTGCAATTATTTAATTAATATGGTGTTATTATACATCAATAGATCTGCTTTCATTCTGCCAGGGTCTTAAGAGTTACCCAGCCACTCATTTGTTATTTCTGCACAGATGAAATGCTACAGTCAACAGTATCTCATCTTTCATCTCCACCTATCCCTACCTAATTCTACAGTGTTTAATCTTCAGCTCTGCCTGTATTTTAGCTCCTTCTAAACTGGGCATTATTAGGCTTCATTGCTTAACATGCACTTCTTGTTAAGACCTCTTTGAGTCACCTTTTAAAGACATTGTAGAAGTGTATCTAGACTTACCTGGATTTTCAGTTTTTGGAGAGGCTTCATCATATGAACATCTGGCTCTTGCAGATGTTTGAAACTCAGATCCATCACTTTGAAACCAGACGAGCCAAAAAGCCCAAGAACTCTGCTGATGATCTTGACATTTTTGTTGAATGTGAAGTTCACAGTGCTGATGTTAGTATCCTTATCACCTCCTTAAAGAGAGTAGCAGAGGATGTGAAAACTAGCAGAGAAGACAAAGGTAAGAAATGCATGCATCTGTTAGCGCTGTTTTGTTTCTTTTTGGAGTAACTTTTTTAGCATGAGCTTCATAATAGTAATTTAATTAATCTGGAAAGCAGGTGAGCGTGCATTCATTTTTCTTCACTGCATGACTGTATTCCCTGAATTGGGACCATTCCCATTGGTGTGGAAAGGGAGGCACTTTGTCATAGCCAGTGGAACTGAAGTGAGAAAAGCATTCCAGTAAAAAGGGAGATGAGAAGAATAGAGCAGCAAAAAAAGTAGCTGAGGAGAAACTGAAAACTCCTCAATGACAGGAAGATTGTGGGCTGAGAGCTGAGTTGTGCAGAGAACTGACCGCTCTGAGGCAAACACAGACACTTGATGGGAATGCAATGGTACGGCAGAGGGTCTGAATGTTTCATTTGCTTGTAGTGTATTGTGTCAGTTTTGTTAAAAGAAGCAGTAGCTGTCTGTTTATGGTGTCCACTGCCGTCTGGGTCCAGTAGTATTGTCTGTAGGTAGATTGCTCCTTCACTGAAAAGAGCTAAATGCAACCAGCTCGAGGAAGCTTCCAGAGTGCAAGAGGGAGAGAGGGTCAGCAGAAAGCCTGCAGGGCAGGCTGGGAGAATCAGGGGATGAGCTTTTTGTAGAGAACAGACCCTCTGCCAAACCTGGAGTAACAGAGCATCAGGCATTTTCCCAGGCACCTGAAGAGCTTGTTTGAAGGTTGTGCAGCTTCAAAGGTTGCACTTTAGGAATAATATTTCACCTGGCAAAGTGCTGCAAGTGCCTACTCCACTGCCTGTGCTGTATTTGAGTCACCAGCCTTACCAGTCATCAGGATGGAAAGTGAGTTTGCCAGAGGTAGACCAATATTTTTCCTGTTTACAGGCAGGTAGGGGATCAGTGAGTACAACAAGCTGTTAGAGACTTTTAATACAATCCTGAGGATACCAGAGGTGCCCCGACAGATGAGAAGGCTGAGGTGTCCAGCTCATAGGTTGAGTTCTCTGAATACAGAATTGCCATGAGGTTTCCCACCCTTAACAAGACCAGACAGAAATCCCCAGGGCCCTTTTAGCTAATACAGTCCTGTTTGGACACCTTTGGGTGTTGCTTGAAATTCACCTTCAGGCTAGTGATGAGAGGCAGTCCATGCCAAGCTATTCTCTCTGTGGGGATATCAAAGGGGTATTACTGTCATCAGGGAAACTGGAGAGCCAAAGAGGGTTTTGGACCTGAAGAAGCATTTTTTTAGCATTTCCTTGGGAGTTGAGAGATTTGTGCTCAGAAGTAGCAGTTTCAGGTGTGCTGGGACTGGGATCTACAAAAAAAAAAAGGGGACTGTTAAAAGAGGGTGTGTTTATGGTTAAAGCAGAATATTAGGGACATAATTTTCTTCACATTTTCCTTTTTCTTATGGTTTTGAAGAGCAATCATAAAAGTAAGCAGTTTTATTATGGATTTAATGATGCTAGAATTCATATATTTGGCATGCAAATAGCCAGAGTCTTTCTGTTTCTAAGTTAGCTCAGACTTACACACAGCACTCCTTAGTTTGTAGAGTCTTTTCTGGGTGTTTTAGGCCCCAGAATTCAGTAGTGCCCTAAGCAGTTCATTTGATTTCAAGATGAAAATGTCAGAGGTTTGGTATTCATGGCCCACAGAGACACCTCAGGTGTGGGCATCAGCAAGAACTGGGGATTTGGAGGTTTTGGCCTTAAAGCTCTTCATGTGTTTGGTCCTATTGAGGTGAATTTGGGGGTGCTAAAGTGTCAGAGGACTTTTGGCTGAGCTAGCCCCTAGGTCTAAGATTGGATAGTGGCCTATTTTACTGGTATATCTTATTGAAAGTGGTGGTGCATCTTATTGAAAGAGGCTAGCTGCAGCTTCACTTTCTAGCTGGGTGTGCAGATGCCTGTGAAAGCATATTGGTAACTAGGAGATATCTAAGGTGTATAAACATGCTTACTGGTCAGAAATTATTTCACTGGCAAGATGCAAATATGTGCATTCTGGCTGCCCCCATCACCTGAGGCTCCAGCTCCTGGATTAATCTATTTTTTTCCCACAGGGACTTTTTATTCTTTTCTTTGGAGTTTTTAGGTAAGCCAGACAGGCCTTCCAAGGAAGTTTGCTGAAGGACAGTGATGAGACAATGCCCTGCCCGTAGTGGCTTTAACCCAAATTAATTTGGTACTCAGTTGAGAAAAGCAGCGGTTATCTCTGCTTCCATGAAGCAGAGACAGATGCAGCCAAACTGGTGTATGTCAGCACTATCTTTTTTATTGGCTGTGTCCATTTCTGTGACCAGGCCAAGGCTTCTGCCGTGGTCCTTTCTCCCCTCTCCTTTAGCCTGTCTGCCCTCTCCCAGAACTCAGTAAGGGACAGGCAAGGTGTGTCTGGGGAAATACACTGGAGGACTTATGATCAGGCACAGGTTTTGAGGAGATATGGCCATAGATGGCAGGACAAGCATCTTGCATGCAGAACAAGCATCTTGCATGCAGAACCATTGGTACAGCCAAAGATAAAGGCTCAGCAAAAAAATTCTGGGGTGATGAAAGACATCTGTCAGACTAGTATTTCTTCTTATTGCAGAATTAGCCATAACTGCATGAAAGAACTGGAATTTCCCAACATTGGTGTGCATTTGTAGCCTTGCACCTTTGTAAACTGGCTATGCCTGGATATAATATAATAGGGCTAAAGCTAAATTTGCCATTCAGTACAGAGATGCCTGGTCAAGTATGAGATTAAGGTGACCCCAAATGGACCTTTTTTGAGCTGTAACACGCTAAGTCTGATCACAGCATCAGTCTGACCTCAAAAAGCAGTATCAACTTTGCCTTTTTTCAGTATTTTTTTAATCCATTGGTTATAAATGCCAATAAAATTAAAATAAAAATGCACTTAAATTAAAATGACAACATTTAATTTTAGTCATAGAATCATAGAATTGTTTAGGTTGGAAAAGACCTTTAAGATCATCCAGTCCAACCTTTAAACTAACACTGCCAAGTCCAGCACTAAACCACGTCCCTAAGCACCACATCTACACGTCTTTTAAATACCTCCAGGGATGGGGACTCCACCACTTCCCTGGGTAGCCTGTTCCAGTGCCTGACTACCCTTTCGGTGAAGAAATTTTTCCTAATATCCAATCTAAACCTTCCCTGGCGCAACTTGAGGACATTTCCTCTTGTACTGTCGCTTGTTACTTGGGAGAAGAGACCAACACCCACTTCACTACAACCTCCTTTCACCAGCAAAGGTCCCCTTCTTCAGGAGAAGGAAACTTTTTGGAAATTCAGCTAATGGCTAGAATGATTTTGCTGAAAAAAAAAAAAAAAAAAAAGAGCCAGAAGGAAAAAAATTGAAGTCAAGATACTTCTTGGCCTGTTTTATTTCTAGAAATTTCATGTTTTCCTTTTAAAATATTGTTTTCACTTTTAAAGGTATGAAAATTTAAGACTATTTTTTAGACATGATCAAAACATTTTCTTAAATCCAAATTGCAGAAATAAATTTGGTGTCCTATGTCAAACAGAACACCTCATTTGGCTTAAAAGGAAATGATTTTGCCTTTAAAAATTGTTTCTACTAATTATAACTAAGAGATTATCATTGCAAGTTAGTTTCAGATCATTTTTGATCCAGTTTGACAGTTTAGTCAGCAAACAAATTCAACTACTGACATATGGTGACATGTAGATATGAATATTCTTAGATATTGATGAAAAGAAAGCTTGTAACCTTCAGCACAATTTTTATTTTGTGTGTCTTTTAAAAATGATTTGATCCTATCTCATTTAACTCTTGCTGCTTTCTCTCCAGTGCCCTGGTTCCCCAGAAAAATCCAAGATCTGGACATATGTCATCATCTGATCACTAAGTATGATCCCAGTTTGGACCATGGTCACCCTGTAAGTTTGACATTACTGTAATTTTATTTTTAAAAAAGAAACTCTGTAGGGAAATTTTTGTAAGGAAAATTTCAGGAGTAAAGAAATACTCATGAAAGGACAGAAAAAAAGAAGGATCAGAGGAAGGCTGATCTGCAGTGGAATTAGGGAGTATAGAATGAATAACAATAATAAGAAAAGCTTATGGGTCCTGATTCATCAAGGTACATATGATTAACATCAGACACATGCTGAAGTAATTTCTATTCAACATATTCTTTAGCATGAGTTCACATTTCATTGTTTAGTTTAAAAAAACCTCTTGTTTATTATTTTACCCCTGATATATTTGAAGTACGTCCACTTTGTACTAGCCGGTCCACATAACAGTCAAGTTCCCCAGCCTTCTGCTTTTTGTGTTTTCTATGTTTTGACCTTTCAGATATTCCATATCTGCATTTTTAATTTTGCATATGCCAGGAATCTCATTCAAGTGCAGATGTACAGAGGATGGTAATGAGGACAAGCAGCAAAGAGCTAGTCACTAATAAATACCAGATCCTCAGATTGCACAGAGGGGAGTATTACACTTAAACTTGCAGAAATCGTCTAGACAGAAAATAAGATAAATACATGGCAGCACTGATTAGTGGATATAATACCTGAATGGAGATTTAAATGTGACTGGAGAAGCGCAAAAGGTCTAGTTTCAGTTGAGGTAAACATCTAAAGTTTAAATAGGAAGCAAATTGGAAAGATCATAATCTTAATTTACATCTGACTTTTCACAAGGTCTTTGGAGCCAGGATTTTGGCAGTATTTATTGATATTACTCTGCAAAATATTGTTAGAATTTTTGTGATGGGCTTTCTCTCAGATGCAGGCAGTAGGTCTTGGATATGAGTGGGCTGCAGAAAGGGCTTTACTCATAACAGTTTTGTGTGTATACTCTTAGCCTTGCCACAAACAGAAACTCTAAGAAATGGAAGAGGAAAAATGCACTGTAGACTCCTGCTCTAATGATGATAATAGCAAGGCAAAGTATTGGGAACAAACAAACCAACACTCGTTTCTCATCAAAGTTTTCCAACTTTAGTACAGATGAGATACGAGTTAGGTACAGACAAATATGGGACTCCAAAGAGCCATTTGCTGATTGCCAAGGTAGGTCACAGAATTACTGTGAACTGTTCTGCCAAACATCACATAGAAGTGATGCATGAAAAGGAAAAAAAGCACAGACTTCGTACCGAAAAATGCAAGGAAGTTTTACATGGATGTCAACAGAATCTATAAGATTGTTGTTCCCTTTTCTAAATGTCTGAATTCTTTTTAGATCCTTTTATTAACCTACACAATGTTAATGTTGTTAGCTATGTACAGTTCTATGTGGTACAAAAAACTTTCCAAATCTATCTTCTACATTTGAGAATCACTTATTAAACTATAATGCTCTAGGAGAGATTCATAGCCTCCTTAACCAGGACATCTTTCATTCTTCCTCACATCTTTTTGATAGAAACTATCCAAGTATTTGTCATTTTCCTGAGCTAGCTCTGAGGCTCTTTCTCATGGGATAAATGAATGCACATTGGGAACTCATTCATTCAAATAGGACTGAGTTCGCCTCCTACTTTGCCAAATAGGAGGTATGAACACTGAAGAGGATGAGAGAAAGCACCAATGGTGCAGAGTTACTGAAGTATTGAGTAGGGATAAATCTACACTGCAGAATGCAGTGCAATATAGAAATACCTAAACTAGCTAAAGTTAGCTCAGGCACTGAAAATCCTTTGTGGCAGGAGGGAGCACAACGTGGGCTCATTTACTGTGCTGCCAAACATGGCTCAAAAGTGGACAGGTTGGAGGAAAGTACCAAATACGGTGATGTACAGATGGCTCAGCAGAGATTTTGCATATACATTTCCTACCAAATAGGCAATTTGGGCTGTCCATGTTAACAGCTTCACTTTGTTCTTTACTGTCTTTTTAATAGTCAGAAAAGCAAACTGATGACACTGTGACACCAGTCTCTGGGGCACCCTGACACTGGCTGTAGCGGTCCCCCAGGGAGGCTTCTGCTGCTCAGAGGGTGGGTGCAGAGCCCTGGAAACAGCAGGGACAAAGCTGAGAGGTCACAGCATCAACACTAGTCCGGCCCAATGGCTTTTCCACGCGTTTTGCATGGACTTGTTACAGTTACTGACAAGCAAGGGTGGCATCTGAATGAACACATTATCCATAACACATGACAAAAATAAACATGCTCTCGGGATCCAGTTCCTTCCTCAGATTCATGCACACAATTCTCATTAACTGCAGTATTACTGGTATTATTGCTACACTGAAAATTATGTGAATAAACCTAAGGGAGAAATTTGGCTTGTAGTATGCAAAGTGGTTCCAGTAAATTCTGAATATTTTAGAATAATAAATATTTGTACAGTGATGCTGATCAACGCTGCTTTATGAGTTATATTAGTAACACAGTGCCAGATTTCAGATTTTATTCCTATTATGAATGATGTAAAATTCAAAGGAATTTGATTCCACATCTCTATGCATATTTAATAGCTGGAAAAGCCTGCTTGAAACTCAATTTCTAGTAAACACAGAGGGAGCAAAAAGAAAACTCCAGTATTTAAAAAGTAAACTGCCCCTTTAAACAGATACCACTGAATCTGTCTTTATGATAACATGGTAATAAATGGGCAAGGGGGGATTGAGCTGAAAGTCTTTCTACAGGTTCAGTGGCAGCTCTAAAGATTTCTAGCCAGTGAGAACCCCTTCTTCACCCAAAGCGCAGAGTATTGTGCAGGCACAGTATACTTTCTCTGGTGAGGTGGTACTAGGCTTGGTACCGTCATGTCCATCACAGCCCTATACTGCAACCTTCGTGCTTAGCGCAGGAAAGAAATGACTCAGAGATTCAGCTCTTCCACAGCAGAAGTGACACCCCTATTTCAATTCCAGTTTTAATGTGATTTGCATTTAAATTTGACTGCAAGTGTAATGGCCTGTGATGTAGTGCTTATGAACAACTCCAAAACCTTCCCACCAATGTTACTTTCCTTTCTGGTCACAGGCCCCAGATTTTCATCAAAATGTCACGCATGTAACTGATCACAGACTTTGGTTTACCCTGTTCATAAGGCTCAAGATTCATTGCCTCAGAGAAAACAACCTATCTGATGCCTAGGTTTTCTGAATACTTCTGTTAGCAAATTTATTTATGCCCACAAATCTCTCTTAATGTAAAACCTTTTTCAAATTATTTTCTAACTCAGGGATACGCTGACCTGGAGTATAAGAAACGGAGGGCATTCTTTGCTGACCTTGCCTTTAATTACACAGAGTAAGTACAAGGCTGCTGAAGAGAGACTTCAGCAGTCCACATGCACTTTCAGACATCTTCGTGTGCAAGAAATACCAGAAACTTAATCTTTTGTCAATGTATCAACAGGGCTATCTTTAGAAAACAGAATTCAGCCACAGAATCTTTCACTCCATACGAAGCAGACTTTTTCCCACAACACAGCAAATATACCTTAAGATAAAAATCTTAGGATTGCATTCACATCTCCTTCAGTGCTGTATTTTGTCTTAGCAGAGATGATTTCTCAATATGACTCTTTCATTTCAATTTTGCAGTTACTTTTAGGACTAGCTCCTGAGCTGAGGCTAGTCTTTTTCAAGGAACTATAAGGAACAATGTTTAGGAATATATTTTTGACAAAGAAAAGCAATTTGCTGTTCTTGTTATGTTTTTGACAAAATGTCTCTAGCCATGTACATTAGCTACTTCAAAACCTCAAAACCTCTCAGGTCTCGTGTGGGTGATTGAAAATGCTCCTGCTTTTATGTGTAAAACTTCACCAGAATCAGCTGATAGAGTTAATCAGATGTATAGGTAGAACTGGTAGTGGATTATCAGCCTCATGGTGTCCAAGAACTGGTGAAATCTCCAAAGCCTTGAGAGACTTCTAGTTGAGTACAGTTTTCTCACCGCCACCATATATCACAGCTAGTGCAGCACAGAAGAGCACAAAAGCACACACTGAATTGAACCAGAGCTACTGAAGAAGCAACAGAGAGGAAGAGGAGAGAAGACTGCCCATCAGAGAAGTTAGTGATAACTATGCAGTGTATGCCCGGGCAGCTCTCTGCTGATGGGTTTATGAATGCGTCTCTGCGATGATACTGCGCTGATCACATCCTCCAGGGATGGACCCTCCAGGCGCACACTGCGTTTTGATTGTTAGATTGCCTTCAGCAGAGATAAGGGTAAGCCTGAAGGCCTCTTTTTTCTTCTGTAAAGCAGAACATGTCTCCTTTTCTTACCATATCCCTCTGTTTCCTTCCCACACTGGGACAGAGGAGAAAATGCACACATTAGAGCCTACCAAGACAAAGAAGTTGTTAATTATGTACCATTTTGCTGTTTCCGTCCTCATTACAGCAAATATTCATGGTGCAGGCAAAGAAAATAATACTTGGAAACTGAACTTGAAACCTGCTTTAGACACATGCATTATTTCCTTTCTTCATTACAGAGGAGACCCTTTGCCTCGCATTGAGTACACGGCACAGGAGACTGCAACTTGGTGAGTTTGGTACTTGTACTCCGACTCCTGGGCCATTCCACTGCAGTCCCAGGAAAGACTGTCAATGTGAGACAGTGATAACATTTTAAAACTGTATTTATCCATCTCAAATTTTACTCCTTGGTTGTGTCACCTTTTGGTAATTTGTTTTGCAGAAAGCCATTCTCAGGGCTGGTCTTAACTATTCAGTTTCTAGAGCAAAATGTATTTTCCTGACCATCTCCCTGCCTGCCAATCCCATCAATATATCAGAAGCCAGAAAACACCTGGAGTCTACAGCATAACTTCTAACTGACCTCTAATTAACCATAGCTATGGTGGTGACAGAAATGTCACCTTTCCAAATCTGTTACCAGAAGAAAATGCCCAGCTGCAGGATGGAAGTTCACTCATAGGATGTGGCTAATCCAAAGTTCATAGGACAGACAACCCTTCCTTGTTCTCCTGCAAATACTCATCGCTGTTAACATGAACAGATATCATTCTCTCAAACTGAATGTAAAAGAAATTTTGGAGTGCCCTTCCAGGATACATTATTTACATTGTAAAAAGGCCCTTGATGTCATATGAAATGATGGCAAGTTACTTTTACATGGGTGCAGCATTTCTTCACTGGTTCTTTGTTTATCCTGAAGATTTGCCACTCAAAAAACCCCCAAAAAACAAACAAACAAGCAAGCAAACAAAATTAATTCAATTCAAAGTATGTTTGCAGACTTTATGTGAAGTATTTGAAAGATTTGAAAGAAAGATTTGAAAGAAAGCAGAGTTCTTATTTCATATACCTCTGTTTCCACTTTCTCCCACTAACTTTAACAAATCTCAGTAAGCAGCAATAATTACACATTTGTAAGATAGCACAAACATAAATATGTCCACATGTCCCAACTAAGAGCAGAGTCCCAGGATTGTGCAAGGTGCCACACGTGCACATAATAAGAGAGAGTCTTTGTTCTGAAAAGTTTACAATTTAAATGGAAAGACAGCCTAAAGGTGGGAAAAAGGCAGAATGATGACCACATTTTATAACTGTGGAACTGAAAAAGCTAGAGCTTAAGTGATTTGCCCAAAATTATACACAAAGTTTATGTCAATGCCAGGAATTAAATCCATACACTAGATGTCTCATGCCAGAACCTCAACCACAGGGCCATCCCATCTTTTTCAGTGATTATTTTATTTTAAATAAAATCTACTGTGCCGTAGAAAGCTTGAGGGGTGTTGCCCACAATCACATAGAAAGCTTGCATCCAACTCATCCAGGCGGTCACATTTTTATTAAGCTCAAATAGGTTTTTATAGCATCTTTCAATTGTCAAAGATTGATGGTTGGTGTCATGCTCATGATTGCTACCACCAGCCAACAATCTTGGCATAGGATGGTGTGTGGGAATGTCATATTTGAGAAAATTTAATTTTGTGTTCTTTCCTGTTTTTCCCTTTTGTTGCCAACCTCCGTCATTCCAGCCCTTCTCCACCTAGAATTAGTCCCACTGTGGTAACAGGATAGACCTTTAAAGGAGTATCTGCCCATTTCCCCAAGCAGCCATCCCCAGCAACCCAGGTTGTCTTGTTGTGTAAAGCTGTTTCCAAAATTAGACCTCCCAATGGTTATCACAGCCCCCTGGGGCTGTGCCCTGAGGTCAGCTGCATTACAGAACAACTTAATCGAGCACTGTGCAATTGAATGGGAAATTTTTAGCACAGACTAAATTCCCTCGGTGTTCACTCTGAAGAGTAGTTGGACGCCTTCAGTTTGTAGCAACATGGTTATAAAAATGAAAATTAATCAAGTGAAGAAATATGACTTTCAGAAAACAGAGGGTAGAGATGATCTGTGTTTCTGTTTTCAAGCACGCTTCTTGGAAGGCCCTGAAACTAAGTAGTCATAAAAGATGTCTTATGGGTAAAAGCTATATAAGGAAAAGGGATAATCTAGGGCAAAATTGTAGGGATGCACCTGTCACATCTTCATAATAAAGCTGCATAGTGCCACTTTTTTCTAAAATAATACTGAAATTTATGTAAAATAAGGTCATTGCCTTTAAAGTCTTTCAAGTGGCTGGCTCCATCCTTCGTTATGAGGTTCCTTTCTAGAGTATTTAATAGACTGTGCTTTCAGCAGTTTCTCTTTCTTTCTCTGGACTGAAGTACCATCACATAACAGCTTAATGGTCCTTTGAGTGATAGCACCTCCATACAGTGAGGCATTACACCTATTTGAGACACTACATTAGGGCAAGCTAAATTGTTGTCTGGAAATATCTGCTCCTCCATTGACTTTGGAGTGAACTTAGATGAGCGCCTTAGAGGTACTTAGAGAGGAGGGACACTTAGCTTTAGATAATTCGTCACTAGTCTCTGAGACTGCCTACATTTCTGTGGTAGTCAATGTTTGGACACACAGTAGAATGATACTTTGATAAAAGAGACCATACGTGCAGAAGTGTAAACAAGCCTGCTCTCTCTAGACTCCAGTCTGGGGATGAACTGTGTACTGCTTCAGATCCTATGCAATCCCACTGAAGTCAATAGTATTCTATGGGGAAATAAGCCAGGGCAACACTTGAACTCTAGTCCTCCTCATTTTTTCCTAATTCTGCTATGGAAATGGCCCAGCCTCCTGTGGCTTTTGCAATAGTGACAGCAGCCACTGTTTCCCTCTGTTCTTTTAATTTTTTTTCCTCCTAAGGTTTTCCTCCCCCCTTCATTCTGGTTCATTACTCCCACACTGTGTAAGACATTTGTACAAATGAAGAGAGCCATTACCAGGGACTGGCTATCACGTCCATAGCAACAATAGCATCACAAAAAAAAATACAATACAAAACCAACAAAAGGTCATTTTCCGTAGCCAGCATTTCCAAGAATGATCTCAATTTTCATAAAACAATGTTTATAAAATTGTTAACACCCTAGGGCCATGTCTGAACAAAAATAACCGTTTCTATAAGGTTCTTTTCCATCCTATTACTATTTGTTTATTTTGCAACAGCTAAATATATTCCAAACCACAGCTCTAAATCCAAGCACCATGAAGTTTGGGAGAAGCTTGAAGCCTGTGCCCAAATCTGGTTATATATATTTTTTTTCTTCAGCTGGCGTTTTTTTGTATAATGGGCTAAATACTTCAAGAAGTTGGCATGTCTTTCAGATACATAACCCATGCCAGGCATTTTGAACTGCAAAAGTATGAACCTCTTTGCCCGTCCAGATGTTACTCTTCAGTATCAGAAAATATGCTTTTTTAGGAGAAGGTTTGTAAAAGTCAAATATAGGCTAGGCTTCAGTATGGAGACGGAGGGACTGGCATTTCAGGTTGTACCCCAACGTAGAGAGAGAGAGGGAATACCTGACTCATTCCATCCCTAAACTGTACAACATAGAGAGGGCCATAGCCTCAGCTTTCTCCCTGGGATTTCCCTGGTACCTCCAACACACTTATACCTAAGCAAGAAACACTTCTGAATCAGGATTATAGTCCTGTTACACTAAAGGAGGGTGTAGGAAGGGATAAAACAGATTAGCTGAACAGAACCCACCTTCTGAAGGAAAAGTGAAACAGAAGACCCTTATGCTTTGCTACATCCACCCAGGCATCAGCTTCCAAGCACCAGGTGTCCTGAGTTCAGATTTTCAGACCATTGCCTATGCTGTGGGTTTATGCCTCTCTGTGGATCTGTAGATAGGGCAGATAAGTACTGCTTCATTGAGGTGGGTCATGTTATATGGCCTTTGCTTTTCAGGAGAGAGGTCTACAGGAAGCTGAGCAGCCTTTACCCTACTCATGCCTGTATGCAGTACCTGGATGCTTTCCAGCAGCTGGAGAAATACTGTGGCTACCAAGAGGATAACATACCTCAACTTCAGGATGTCTCCAGATTTTTGAAAGGTCAGTCATTATGAACTGTGGTTTATTCTAGGGTTTCCTGGATATGTTTGTACACCACAAACACACACAAACCATCTCGTAGAATGTAAGCTGGTGAGCAGAGCTAACTAGCTGTAGAGTTCCCTCATGCAAGATGAGCTGTAGCACAAGGCATTAATACCAGGCATATCTAGGAACCAAGCTGTAAGTAAGTTTGTGTTTGCTCTGTGAGCGGCTGCAGTTGGTGTAGCACCAAGCAGCTGATTCCAGTACTGGCAGCAGTGCAGCCACAGCAGCAGACTGCTCAGCATCACTTCCACACAGAGGTTTTCTATGGGTTTGACTGCATTTTATGCTTCTATAGCTATGCTACTAGTAAGACCCGAACACAAGCACAGGTACATACCTCTCAAGTCCATTTTTTTCTAATGCATGACACAGGATGGCAATGTATGCTAGAGAAAATTATTTCCAGGAGGTTCTGCTAGTCAGTCAGCAGCTGCCTTGAAACAACACTGCTTCTTTCTGTCTCTGTGGCCCCGGTTGCCACACTAAACTTGTTGATACCTACTGTGTGGTTGACAGGAGAGCAGAAAGGCTGTGGTACTAGTCTGTAAATGCATGAAGATGAAAGGACACATAAGATTGCTAAACTGACCTACCTGCTGTTAGCTGGGAGCTGACTAGCAAGAGGACAGAGAGGAGGGGAGCCTGCATTATTTTTATGAGGCCACAGGCTGCATGGGTTCCCAAGGCCAGGTGCTTTGTGTCAACCAGCTGATTTCCTACCATCATTAAGAATGACTAAAGAAAGGTGGTCTTTAAAGCCTCCTTGCTTTTTCTCAGTGAGAAGGAGATGTGCTAGAGAGAGGAGGACAGCTGATCACTATGATGAAATAAATAATTAAAAATATGGCTTAACTTTAAATAAAATCAATTTAAATACAATGTTCAGGAAATCAAATTACCTACTCCATGTATCAGTAGGTGATGCTAGTAAGCTTAGATAAGCTTTCTGTTGCTGAAGAGTTTTCTAAGACATTGCCATTTTCAGGGAAGTTTAAGCTGTTCGATGACAAAGTTTTTATTGCACCTTTAGTGTAAGGGAATGGAGGGTTAGCATATGAAAAGCATCTCTCATCCAGCTGTAGAAATCTTTCTGTGTATGCATAATGTATTTTCTCATGTACCTTCCCTTCTATTCAACTATCCATCTTACTTCCCTCTTATAGTAATTGGGCTGATAAATATTTCTTCTCATGAAGCAGTTGATCTCACCTTATCTCATTTACGCAGTAGCTGACAGCAGGGAGCTCTAGAAATCATATGATGCTGATTTGATTACCACAGGTATTCATATTCTTTACGTGAATCAGGTGATTTCAAAGTGGGAGAATTTAGGATAATGTAAGAATATCCTGTCATAATACTATTTGTATTGCTTGTGTTGGTTGACAGGATTTGATTGCCTGGAGTCTGGGCCTGCTCACGTCTTTTGTAGGCTCTGTTTCTAAATTTTCTCTATGCCATACAAATTGCCCTAAGCAAAAAAAAAAAAAGCAGTAAAAATAGTAATTCTGAAAATTCTGCTAATAACGGTTGGGAAGATGTTCACAGTGAGTTTCAACTAATCTACTATAAACATGGGATGTGTCGTGTAAGCTAATTGTCCAAACTATTCTGACTGGGAATGAGAATCAGGCACTTCAGAGGCATTTTATTCCATCCTGGAATGAGTGTCTAAGGAAAATAGAAAGAATGGCTCTTGGGAGTGCTGCTCCTACCCTCCTTAAACCGTAGATAAAATCTGGATTAGTTTAGCCTACAGGCTTTGTAAAAGATTATAAATCGAACAAAGTTTGTTCAAAAGAAATGTGTTTACAGCTAGACACAATTAAGAGTGAGTAAGCTATTTTAGTCCCATTATATGGAGCTTTGAACTGATATCTTACTTCAATGATTCCCTCTAATAAGGTCATTGCACTATGCAGAATATGTTCTAGAATAGCATGAAGATTGACATTGTTGTAAGGTCCCTTGGTAACAAACTCAGTCAGAAGCATCTGCAAGGTCTGTAAAATCTGTGTTAAAGAGAGGCTTATGTCAAGCAGCCACTGGGTGAGGGGTATGATTTATATGGAGTTCTTCTGATTTATTACTAATTTGGGCGGCTTTTACCACCAGCGTCAGCAAGGCCAGAATTTTTGCTCCTTATAACTCATCGATCAACTGTGTGCTTAGGCTCTTCCCTGTGTTACAGGTGTGCAGTGCTCAACCAACGAAGCCTTAACCAAACTATAAGCTGTGATGTGTCTCCCAAAATTCCTTGGCATACAGTGGCTGCATTTCAAGCACAGCCTATGTGGAGATGCATAGTGCAGTTCCTCCTGTCACTGGTTAGCTCTGGGTGAGCCCCAAACTGTCCCACTCTCCCATTTAGGACATAAATACCAGCACATATCTTTGCTAAATACTGCCTCTAAGGACTGGACCGTTCTTTAGCATATGTAATAATAAGACTTTATATAGAATAGAATAGAACAGACCAGGCTATTTCAGTTGAAAGGGACTTCAGCCCACTTCAGGGCTGACCAAAAGTTAAAGCATGTTGTTAAGGGCATTGTCCAAATGCCTCTTAAACACTGACAGGCTTGTGGCATCGACCACCTTTCTAGGAAGCCTGTTCCAGTGTTTGACCATCCTCTCAGTAAAGAAATGCTTCCTAATGTCCGGTCTAAACCTCCCCTGGCGCAGCTTTGAAAAACCTCCCCGGCACAGCTTTGAATATAATAAACTATAGGGATGCAGAGAGAGAGAGAGAGGGTTATCCTGGAGAGAAAGTGATCATCTTATAACTAGCCCACACAGCCAGATAAACTTCTACCTTCTCTTTTACTCAGCAGTATCTGTGAACTCAAGCAAGCAATTCGTTTTGTCTTTAATACAAGTCAAACTACAAGATCTGTCTGGTGTTACCTGGCCTGCTAGTGAGGCTGGTTTGAATAGAAATGAAGTCTACATCCCAAGTATTTCATAATTACTTAAAGGGAATTTAAATGGTTAACCATATGACCATTTAACATGGCAAGTGTTTTTCTAAAGGGTTAACTAGATGAACCTAAGCACATCTTTCTTTCTAGGAAAGATGTTTGGATTTACGCATTCATTGTCCTCCACAGCTGGAAGAAATTACAGCCAGTGAACTCAAGCAGGCTCACACTACAACACGCAGGCCTGTATACATGAGTTTTTTAGGCCAAGAATTAAGCCTTACAGATCACTTTAGGTCAACTGCGCAAGACCTTCTCTTCAACTCATTTTCATTTCAGAGATCTTTGGGCAGCAGGTCCAATCAGCCACACCCCCAATTCTCTACTGATTGCTGCTTTTATTGTGCAATAATGAAATAGAAGTTCAGATTTTGCAGATATTACCTTCAGCAGATAACTTTTTCCTATGGCTTTTCAAGGCAACTGGCCAAGTCTGTTCCATCAGCAGACTGTCTGATTCACTGGCCTATATTTAAAAGGGCATCTCAGGGAACATAAGCTGTAATTTTCATTTTCCCTCCTGCTCCTCCAACATGGATGCTAAAGCAATATAAATTTCCCTAGACTCTTTCATAGTCGATTCCAAAACTGAATTACTTAGGGCTTGGTTCTCATCTGATATATTTTTCAGCTGGTGCAGTTTTCACTTCACTCAGACTCAGAATTTAGACCAAAGATGACCAGATGCTAAGATTTTCACATTCCTCTGGATTTGCTTAGTATGGCATCAGCAGCAAGGAAGTACCCTTCTTGTGCCAGCTCCTCGCTGGTGCCTAAGGAGAGATAGCTGATGGTCTGTCTATTCCCCCAAACACCCTGCTTTCTTAATTGGGGAGGAGGGAGAATAGTAAGCTGCTTTACAACCACTTCTGATTCCCTGGTTAACACTAATGGCTTTGCTCAGCATATAGACAAAGATAAAGAAATAATCTCCATTGGTTTTTTTTTTGCTGTTGTTCAGCTGTGAGGCAGTTCTGTACCCATTACCTTTGAATTCAGTGGAGCAATAGAAGATAACCATGGCAAATGCTAACCACGTAGTCCCTCACATTGTCAGGTAAAACATTCCTTGCTGCCCACTCTTTTTTTTGTCCTGTATAGCTTCAGATGTTTTGTTACTTCTAATTCTTCCAGTGAAGCCTTTTTTTTTTTTTTTCCTTTTTTCCCCCGTTTTCTTTTCTCTCTTTTTTTTTTTTTTTAAATGAGAAAAGTGCTAATAGCCAGACGGAGCAAGACAAGAAATGCTGGAAGAAACATTAAAAACCAAACCAAAACAAATCTTGTAAGTGGCTTGGTTTCTGGGTGGGATTTTTTTTGTTTGTTTACATAAAATAAATTAGGTTCCAGGCTTCATGACACAATAGGATATGGATAGAGAAGGAAGAATAAAGCCATTTCTGAATTTTTGTTAAGTGTAGTTTTATGCTTTAAAGAAGATGAAATGTCATTTATGGGAGCTGAGAATGCAACACAGATTTTGAGTATAGGACTTCAAAAAGATTATCATTGGCTCTCTTTTAAAGCAGTGATTTTCAATTTTCTAAGCTTTGCAGACCACCAACATGTTTCCCATGGAAATGTAGATTCTGTGTTCTTTTGACCATAGGACTGGTTATTTTGTTAGTCGTCTCTCACAGACCTTTGGTAGTACTGCAGGGTGTCCTGGAGTAACACTGATAGCACAAGCTGAAATCACGGTGCAAAAATATTGCATTCTTCTGTCCTCTTCTATGGTCACATGCAAAACAAAACACATATGATCACATCACTGGGAGGCTGTGTAGTTAGTTCTAGACAAACATAATGGTGAAAAAAACCAGAGGGGAAAAATAGATGAGAGCACTGATGGAAACTGATGTTAAATGGTTAAGGGCCAAATTCCAGCACCCTTATCTCTGATGAGGACCTGTTTGCTCTTTCTCCTGCATGTTCCTATTCTAACAAAGACCAGGCAGAAAGATAAAATTGATAGAAAGTTTTGCCAGTGCTGAGCTAGTTTATACATGAGCAGCATGCACTGACAGAGGGAAATGAAACTGAATAGTATGCTCCAATTCTACCTCTGGGGTATGTTGAACTAGGCCCACTGAGGAACAGAAGAATTGCCCAGACTGGAGCAGACCCATGGTCCACCTACTTCTATCTTCAACAGTGCAAGGTACCAGGGGTTTCAGTGCAGGGAATAAAAAAGTCTTCAGGAAGGACTAAACAGTAACCTAGCATCAGGGAAGACCCAGGTGCTCTCACACAAGGGTAGGGGTGGGGTGTGTCCCTTATCGAAATCCTGTTTTACATATGCTATACAGGAAATGAGAGAGAGAATCCAAGAATTAATAGAATAGCCAGGACTGAAAATGCAGGTTCTGTCTCCTGCTTGATCATAAGGATCATAGGACCTCAGACACATCACTGACATGTGGGACACAGTAGATAAATGTGTGTAAATGAGCTAAAAATGTAAACTGGGGTAGGCAGTACTCCTATACCTCATATCATTGCTGTGTGAATATGTGTAGGATGGATGGCTAGGTGATTTGATGTTGTAGTAATTGGACACATAACAGTACAGGGGCACATAGATAATGACAAGCCAGGATCTTCCTACTATGCTTAGGTCAAGGGAGCTACTGCAACAGAGCATGAAAGTCCTCTGAAACTGCTTACCTGAAGTAAGTGTGCCATGTAGTTAACCCTAGAAATGCCTAAATTCAGCCTCAATTCCCCTTGCAGAGAGAACAGGTTTCCAGCTGAGACCAGCTGCAGGACTGCTGTCGGCTCGTGACTTCCTTGCCAGCCTGGCATTTCGTGTCTTCCAGACCACACAGTACATGAGGCATTTCTCTTCTCCTATGCATTCCCCGGAACCGTAAGTTTGATGCCCTGGCACAATCCTGTCCTTCTGAATGTGTTGGGGATGATTCTCTTGGGAATGGCTCTGGAACTCTATCCAGTAGTCCACAGAATGAAACAATTTGAGAAACTGGTAGCTGGAGAGTTAGAAGGGGAAGTCATGCATGAGAGGGTGTGAGTCTCTGTCTCTCTTGCAAAGTTGTCTGGGGAAGGAAAAGACTGGAGAATATCTGGTTTAATCTTTTCATCCTGCCTTCAGTTACCATCTGTTGGGGTTTGATTTCCTGCTGTGAAACTCTCCCAGTAAGTGCTGGCCAGACAACAGCAATTACATTTCATGAGAAATTACAAGTTCGCACAGATGCTTTTGTTGTACGCTGGGACAAAACAGGGGCCTTTCAAAGATGTTGTGACATAGGAGACTAGTGCCTGTGCCATCCCAAGTGAGACAATAGCCAAATTAGTGGGGGGCAGCTGGCTCCCCATGGCAGAAGGGAATGCTCTGTCACACTCCCTGCCAGGCCAGGTATGGAGGCAGCTGCTGTGAACCAGCCCTCACACTAGCTCCCTTTGCTGGTCTTTTGGCTAAAGTCCTTCATGGGAAGTTCATGCAGGGCAGGAAAAGAAACCTTTACTGAACATGAAGGTCGCTTGTTTTCCAGAGACTGCTGCCATGAGTTGTTGGGTCATGTTCCCATGCTAGCTGACAAGGAGTTTGCCCAGTTCTCACAGGTAAGAAGCTTGTTCTGCTGGCTGTTTAACCAACTGCTCTGGATAGCAGGCCTGATGTGCCTCAAAGGCATGCAGCACACTGTGCTTGAAATGCTATTTTAAGACTGGATTGTGTCTGAGTCGCAACCTCCAGGGATGGTGGGCTAGCAATGCCCCGGGAGACATTTACTCCAAGGGAGTGGTAGCACCGCTCCCTATGGACATCGTGTAAAAGGAAGGGTAGGCAGTGCTTGTGGGACTTCTCTGTGGGAGGGCCGTGTCAGTCTGCAGGATGCCAGTGGAGCCTCTGCGGTGCTGCATGTTTGAGTTGTACTGACTATGCTGTTCCCCTGGTTTCCTGTCCTACACCACATGAACCTAACCAGCAACAGCCATCGAGCCCCCAGGCTGGTTTTGTCTCTGGATGTACATTTTTATCTCACATGATACTTTAATTGTGTCCATCAGCATGTCATTCATTAGAGTTGTTTTTCCTTTTACAACTCACCAGATTCTCACAGCATTGCTCACACTGGTGAGGAGGCTCCAAAAAGCAAACAGGGCTTCTTTGTACAATAAGGGGTTATTTAGTACAAGCAGTCAGTGTCAGACCCAAGTGAACTCAATGACCTCGTATAATTAAAGACTTCAGAACTATGAATGTGCGTCAAAACCATAGCAGAGGGAAGAAGATAACTCATGTTCTAGGCTTATCCTGCAGTGGCCAGTGTGGAAACTGGCAATAAAAGCAGAGGAGTTACATGATGTAGGTCCCTGTCAGAATATCTTAAAAAGAAAGCCAGTTCACCTCATATAATGTGCTTTCCAGTTGTATCAACTTGGATACATGCCAGTTTCCATTTTGGTCATAAATGTTGGTTATTATCAGATTCAGATGAGTAGTACTTAAAATATCCTAGTGGTCTATAATTTATTCTGGAAGAAACCTCTTCAGTTCAGTTCAATACCAGAACTGAAGACACATTAGAAATAAGAGATTATAACAATTTCAAAACTTCCAGCTTTCCTCTTTTCCCATCTGTAACACAAACTATACAACAGGGGATCATATTAAATGAATTTTCACATTTCACTTTTTTTTTTTCACAAGTATTTTCATAGTTGAAATTCACTCCATGAAAATTCTTTTTTGTTCCATTCAACATGAGACGATGAGTGGTGAAAATGCCCTAATTTTGTTTGTTTGCTGCATGATATGGCTCCCAGGATAGCTAAGAACAGACATCTACAGATTCCTATTATGAGAATAACAATTAACAGGGAGCACAGATGAGAGTAAACAGAATCCTTCCTGCACAGATCTGACCCACTCATAAGGGCTGTCAGAAAGAGAGCGAGAGACAAAAAGGTAATCGCAAAGATAAAACCCACCCTGCTGCCCTTCCTTCTCATGCCTCCCTATAAATCTCTGCCAGGGATAGTCCAGCATTAAGCCAAGAGATGGTTAATTTTACACAGAGAATGCTGAGGATTAAACACTCATCTAATGTGACTCCCAGTGGTATGTAGCTGGGGGCCAGGGAGAGGTAGGCATCCTGGAAGCCATGGAAGGTCATTTTGGGTGACAAAAACAATGAATAGTTCATGCTATTCATGCTAGAAATGATGTGGTCCTCCCCCTTCCCCTCTTTCTCTCCCTTGGGCTGAATAATCACACTAGTGTAACACTGCCTGCTTGCTTACTTGCTTTAGGATATTGGACTGGCTTCTCTTGGATCATCTGAAGCGGAGATTGAGAAACTGGCCACAGTAAGTACAGATGGCAGTTTAATATCAGAGGCAAAACCCAAACGATTCAGTGCATATCCCTTACTGTGCAGGGAAGGCTCTTCTCCAGCGTCTCAGATTAGCTACAAAAATGAGAGCATCAGCAGGACTGTCTTCTCCTCATCCACAGGTTAGGGAGGTGCTGGAGCAGGGGCTGGAGCCCTTCTGGGGGAGCCCAGAAGCATGTGATTCCACCTGAGGAAATGCTTATACTTTTTGCTTCTATAAGAATATACTGCTGAAGCTGAGTTTCTACAGTTTCAGCCACAGGAGAGTCCCAACTCACTTTCCAGATTCACCTAATAGACTGGATACCCAGTGTGATTCCTGCATTTTCTCCTACACAAAGTGCAGGGAACCATCAGAATTTGATTCTCTCTATGTTCATTAATCTCACAAAATAGGTGAGCACTTAAAAGCTATTTGAGAGTACTGTCATTTGGTTCTGAATCACTAGGCTGTACATATCTGCCAAAACAGCTCATGCAGCCTCTTGCTGCCATCTTAACTTGTTCTGAAAGTGGGCTGGAGGCCAGATGATTTTTTTTTCTGATAATGACAGCCATTTCCCAGTCTCGATGATTTTTTCAGGTTAGGAGAGGAGTCTTACCCTCACCCAGCTGGGTGAGGCTCATTCAGGAGAGGGGGTGGATGAGAGGAGACTGTCACTCCTGAAATTCCTCACCCAGTCCACATGGTGAAGTGGAACAAGGCACTGTGTGAAGGAGATTATGGTTCACCTAAAATCTATCTGCACATATTCGTCCTTGGGTTAGGACTCAGTAAGACTAGCAGTATTTTTAGAGTTTGGAGAGCAAAAGGTACTAGTGCTGAATTTTTCATAGCATCATCCAGGTCCTGGGCTGGTGATGTGAGGGGACTATGCGGCAAAAGGCAGCGACATGTCCACATTTCCTCTGCAATTTCCCCTCTCTGGGTCTAGAGAGGCTAGAGCAAGATTAAGATCCATGCCTTTGCTAGGGTTAAAAGAATTTTGGGTCCCAGAGAGCCATTTTGCATCTTTACCCAGGTCTTGGTGAGATTGGGTGAAGGCCAGTGGCTTACATAGCATTCCTCTGCAATCACTCCCCCACCCCCCGGACTGGCTAGGACTAGATTAGAGATAGGGTTAAGGTTAGAAGAATGATGGGTCTCCTATCTGAAATTGTCATACTATCATCTAGGGTTTGGGGACGTAGAATAAGGGCACCTTTTTGAAAGGGCTACCTGCAGTTCAGGATCTGTGAGAATACAATTTTGTAAGTACCATTCAAGTACTCTGAACAGTAAACATATTCTGGATTAACATCTCAGTCTTCAATTGTTTAAAAGTTAGACATCTAGTCTAGGCTTATTGTTTAGGTTCCTTCACTAGAAAGTGAACATAGAGATGAACCTGTAACATATTTACTATCCTGACATAGATGTCTAACATAAATTCTTTTTTCTCTCTGGAAGTCCCTGTCATTGTCTGTTCATTATAAAGAGAATGTATGTAACTAGCTTAGATAATATGACAACATTAGGCTAACTAGAAGTTTATTTAAAGAATCTCAACTTTGCTTGTTGCTATGGTCTATAACATTTGTAAGACAAACTTTGAAATGCCATTATTTCATTCAGTCCCTGGACTTCTCTAAGCAGGTGGATCCATGCACAAGAGATGGGAAATTGACAGTGTTCATGTTATCCACATAGTGCCACTAGTAGCATGTTTTGTACCCTGTTAAAACAGTGAGAGCTGAAAGAACCTCACTAACTAAAAGCCAAATACAGGATTTCTAATGAAACACTAAAAAGAATTCCTCCTCCTCCCATGTCTCATTCTCCAGTCAAAAAGAACCTTCTGCAAAATGAGGAGATAATCAAAAGACTTTTCACTGTGAAATAATAAGAATCAAGATTATTAACACAATAAGAATGCAGAATTACTAGCTGAACTGTAGAGAAAGCAGCTCAGGATTCTGCAGAAAGAAAGATCCTGGCATGCTGTTTCTTTAGTGGTAAATTTGCAGGCTAAAACCAAGTCGTCAAAATTATAAGACATGTGAAAGAGGGTGGGAGAAAGAAAGAGAAAGAAAGTAAGAGGCAGAATAGACAGAATAACACAGAGTTTCACGTTATTTTACAAACTGCCTGCAGTTCTTTGAGAAGGGTGCTGAGAATTCAATACTTATGGCTAAGCTGAAGCCAAGGTCCAGCCCTGTGTATGAGGCAGCAAAGAGCTATGTGTCCCTAAAGGAACCTTGAAGAGTTGTGACACAAAGCCATATTCTTAAAATGCCTCATGTTTTCCATGTTTTTCTTTTGCACAATACCTATCCAGCTGCTCAGGGATCAGGCTTGTGTCCAGAACTGGTCCTTCCCTGTCCATTTCCTTAGACACTATAATAAGGGAAGGGCTAACAGGTCGGCAGAGCCAAGAGTTGCTTTTATCCCACTACTGTCCATCAGGTAAAGGAAGAAAGGTCCTAAGCATGCTTTATTGCAAGAAAAGCCTAGTGAGGTGTATCTTTATTTTCTACTGAAGCATGATAAAGATGTAATTGGCATAATCTTAAAGGGTACATTGCTGCTAAGGGATAAGTCATTCTTCAATTCTTCTGAATGCTGTCACACAGAAAAAGGAGGAGGGAAACTGTCCTTTCAAGTACCTTTCCTAGGATCTTGAACCCTCTATGGGGGTCTACTTGTTCTTCTGGGGACTATGGGTTGAAATCTGTCAGCTTCCACCGACTATAATGAAGCTCAGGGCTAAGAGGTTGCAGGGTAATTTGTAACATCTTCCAAAGAAAGAAGGAGATAGGACTTTATGACTTTACTTACCCATGTAATTATCATTAGCAAATTTTTTTCTTTTTTTTTTTTTTGGAGTGAGAATGGGAAGGATGGCAAGTTTTGAAAAAATATATGTTATAATTTGTGTGTGCTATATATGTTGAGAGAAAAAATAATTTTCTTAAAATATACAACTATAAAATTTGAAGATATAAAGACATTAAGGAATAAGGATAAAAGAAAATTAAAGGGAAAATGAGAAACTGCCTGATGAGGCTGTTTTACACAAATTGTTCTTATCACCAGCTTTATTGGTTCACTGTGGAGTTTGGTCTCTGCAAGCAAAACGGATCGATCAAAGCTTACGGGGCAGGATTGCTTTCGTCTTATGGGGAGCTTATGGTATGTGTCAAATGTACGGTATTGAAAGATTTGTATAACCCACTTTTCTGAACTCTCTGGTAAAAGCAAAATATTGTTTCCTTACATAAAACAACATGATTTATAATACTGACTTTTCTTTTGCAAAGGAATTAGTTCTGCCTTCCCAGAAGCTACTGAGTAGGGGAAAAACTACTGTAGGATTGTACTTGTCTTCCACCTAAAGAGATGAAATGCAATGAAAGTAACTATCCTACAAAGTGTTAGATTTGCTTCTTATTGCTCCTGGCCAGTAGTAATATAGTTGACTTTAACATAAAACTCATGTACCTTTCTGAGTTACTCACTAGAGGGCAATATTATGCCTGTTATGAACTCTGCTACTTTGTCCATGCCACTGACGTCCATGCACATACAAATCAGAAAGGCACTGACTGACTGGGCCAACTAAAGTGCAAAGGAACTGTAAATAGCATGGACACTGACAAAAAGAAAATGCTTTAGTATTTTACATTCCTAAATAAGTTTCAAAACTAATCCCAGCTCGAGTTTTATGTAGATGAAAATCTGCATACGCAGGTTTGATGCTGCCCTGCCTGGGCAGATTAACTGTGGAAAGAGGGACTGTACACCTTTACAGAAAGCTTATGGCTTTCCCCTCTTTTGGACAAACAGCTGATAGGGGAGATTTCTTCTCAGTTTCGCAGAGCGCTGGAGCAGATGATCAGTTTCTAAGTGCAAACGCCCTAAACTGGTATCAATAGGTTTCAATTGCTTCAGGTTGTGCAGACACTGGATGATTTTTTGGAGTCAGTAAGAGCCAAAGGAAAATAAAAACCGCTCTTTTCAAGCATTTTTATAAACCAGAAATCAATTTTTTTCATGGGAGATATATTTTAAGCTTAGCACATAGACAAAACAGCCTAATAGCCAGGTACACGATACATTCACATGGAACCATGGCTGGATTAGCAGAGCTTGGACTCCCATAACTGGAGATAGTTGGATTGTTATGACAATAAACATATTACAAAACTCTCCTAATGGTATACAGGTCAGCCCGCTTCCCAGTCAATTGACAGAAGGAAGAAACAACATGTTAACGTATCTCAAGACATTTATAACAGGAGTCCCAACAGAAGGGCAGTTGAGATTTAACATATAGGAGGGGGAACCCTCCCAGATATCAACCTTCATTTTGCCACCTGCCAAATTTAGCATTGGTTTTGTCCCAGCACTTGCAATTTGGAGACTTTCGTGAGCAAACTCTGTGGTATATGATCTGCAGAGTTTTCTCTCTTGATAAGCTGAGAGATCTGCATACTTGTTAGCCCTCTAGAGAAGTAAACATGCCTTCCTTTCTACATAGCAACCTCATCTTGTGCATGACTGCTCAGGAACTTTAGCAGAAGTGTGCTAGCACTATCAGAGCACTCATTTGTAGAACAGTGTGAAGCAACAGATCAATGGGCTCCCCTACAAATTAGGCTCCAGTGCAATGCACTTGGTTTACATATCTAGCTGTTCTAGGATAAGGCTGAAGCTACTGTTTTTCTGAGAATCCTTCAGTACTTGCCATATTCACAGCCAACAAGCAAGAAACTTTGGCTTGCTTTTATTTACCTGCTAAATTGCTGAGGTCCTATGCCTAAGCACCTGCTAGCAACTTGAAAATCTATACCGTTTCTTTTACAGCTGAAGAGAAGAAATATGTGTAGTGCAGTGTCTATTTCCTAGAAGGATTTTTTTTTTTTAAATACAACAGTAGCTAGGCAGTTTTGTTAGAGAAGATGAAGACTGGAAGACAGTGAGGCTCATGATAGCCTTCAGTTTCTTGCAAATTTCATTCTGCAGTCTTAGACTGGCTCTTGAGAAAGTTCTAGATAAGTTTTACTATTGCCTGGGAGAAAGCCGTTATCTATCCTGATAATTATCTGCCAATCTTCTCAGCATGGGCCCAGATGTGGGCTTGTGCGTGAAGGCCCCAAACTCGATTCCATATCATTTAGCTGATTGGCATATTTGGCACAGGAAGACTCACTGCAGCTCATGTGACGGAGGAGACACACTGCAGAAACCTGTGCAAAGGAAGGGTTTCCTCATCACTGAAGGCTTCTGAACCCAGAATAGCAGGATCATTTGGTCACTGAGGACGCAATAAAGGCATGAGTTACTAAGGCTAGGTGGTTGGCTATAAGAAGATAACATCTAACCAGCTGGAGACAGTGAGCAACAGTATGTCCAGCTAATGTGAGAACTTAGCATGAGCAAGGAGCCTGGGAACATCCTTGAACTGCAGCCTGAACTGACTGTCTGTGGGTGTGTGACTGAGACCCAGGGAACCCCATCCTGACTATGAAATCTTCAAAATCTTTTCCTCTTCTCCACAGCACCCAGTCTGACCAGTTTGAACTCAGCTTCAGGTAGTTATTTTCTGTGGATGAGCTGATCCCACCCAAACTCAGGGCATAAGCTAGGAGAAAGGCAGAGGATGAGAGGTAGAGCTAGATGCCCTCTGCACGAGACTTGCACTTGAATCCATGTTATCTAACAAATGGTTTAGTGACAGCAGCTAGGTATCAGAAGGGGCAGGATAACTATATCCAACTCTAAACTGAACAGTTGTCATGGGTCTGACTGCTGGCCAACCTTACCTCCTCTGAACTGTAAGAATTCCTCCCCAACAGCTCTTGGTATTGCACTGTTTATTTCACTATATTCTGTCAGCTGTTCTACATTATTGAAAATGATTCTCCTGTTAACACTCAGCTGGACTCTGTCCTCCATACTGTAAAATCTTATGGCTCATACCACACTTCTGGCAGCACTCAGAGCTACATATGCTTTTCTTGCAGCTCAACAAGTACTTAACTTGTAGAGGCCTTTAAGGCCATCCGGCTTCAAGCTGAACTTCCACTGAAATCAATGGGATTTCAGTTCTGCTTCAACACTGACAGCATAGCGGGACCCCTGTCAGGTTTTGAGTTTCTGAAATCTTTTCCTATTAGTCCCCAGAGCTTCTAAGATTATAAGAGCAGCCTCATGTTTGTGTATACGATCCATCTTAGATTGTATGAGTGCTCTCCAAGGTTTATCCTTCAATTACATACCACAAATGAAGAACAGGAAAAACACCACCTTTGAGCATTTTATGTTCTTGTCCTTTTTTTTTTTAAAAAAAAAGCTCTGCATTAATTTCTGCACCAGTTCTGCAGCAAATAGGCCTACTGGTTAAGGCAAACCTCTAGTGATGGAGAGTTCAGGCTCAGTTCAGTGAAATATCTGAAAATGTGCTTAAGGGTACTGCCTGAATTTTTCCAGTTAGCAGATTGAGCTGAAAGTCTTGTGCAGTGTTACCCACTCTTACCAGTTATTTACAAGTACCATGGGAGTTGGCATTTGGATCATAAAATAGTGAAGGGAGCCTTCTGAAGGCTGGGGAAGAAGAGAGAAAGACAAATAGGCAGATCTCAAAGAAGGGGTGGGTACTAAAAGACTGCCCCTAGGTTGATTGGTGTCCACTGTCCAGGCTGAAGGTGGAAAGAAAGGTCTTGATGTTGACTGTGATGAGTTACCTTTTTCCTTTTTGTTTGTACCTAGGACACTTCACCAAAGTGGCCATGGCACTCACCAACCTGGCCAAATGGAGGCCAAACCAACATTTAGACACATCTATGGTGCAGTTCAAATACCACTGGAGCTGAAATAGCTTTAAAATACCTCACTTGGGTTTCAGGGGCAGACAAACTGTGCAGGAACTCACTTTAAGCCTGAGCTGCTCTGCCTTCCCAGGACCCTGGGCAGGTACTAAACAACCAACACCAACACCTATGCAATCACACCATCACCAGCTCTGCTGCTGGCTGGTTTAAAGGTATCTTCAGTATGTATAAACAAATGATAGATGTGCCTATGGACTGCAGTGTGGAAGTGTGGACATAGGTGGCTTCCATAATCCTCCTGTCTGCCTGAGGGGTCAATGTAGAAGAACGTGAGAAGAACATATAGAAGAACTTCTGCAGCCCCAAAACACAAACATGCACACAAAGAGTATAGTGCATATTTATATCTTGGGTTTCAGGGAAGCTTTTAGGCTGCTTAACTGACATGGGAGCTGTGCAGAAAATACCAGGAGCATTCTGTCTGTTCTTCAGTGCAGCAGGAAATGTGATATTTGTGACATGGGCTAGGGACTTTGAAATACGGCTGCACAGGACTGTGAATCTTCTATGATACTAGTTGAAAACCAGCATGATATTCTTTTTTCTTCTACATATTCAGATTTTGGGGGGTGGCATAGACTTTCCTCTCTCTATCTGAGAACAAGGCCATAGTACCAAATTGTATGGCACTGTAGTACAGGAAATATATTTTTCCTGTTTTTTTTTTTCTTTTTAAAAATTATTTATTATTTGGTTTATTAACTGCTAATTATGAAAAGCAGCTTTCACCTCTGAAAGAGCAGGACTTGATACTACCTTTAACTGTTCCGCAAAGAGCATTTCACAGCCCAGTAGGCAGTAATTCTTGCTATGTTTATTCACCTACTCTAACCTGTGTTGTTCCCATTACAAAGTATGCTTTATCAAACAAGCCAGAGTACAAGCCTTTTGATCCAGAAGTGACTGCAGTTCACCCCTATCAGGATCAAGCCTTCCAGCCTGTCTATTTCATAGCAGAAAATTTGGAAGATGCCAAGGCTAAGCTTCAGTAAGTAAAGCATTTGTGGGTATTTTCACTGAGGGGGGGGGACACTGACTTGAATCCTAATCTCAAATACATCTGCGACTACTGCAATAATCATGCCAGGCTATCTCACTGCACACTTCATCCGCACAGTGGCTTTTTTACAACAAAGTTAAACATGAGATTGTTTATCTCAGAAAAGCTTCATAGAAAATCATAACTGCATATTGTTACACCCTGTCCCATGCTTCATCTTAGCAATGCCTCATTTTAGCAAGTTCTGAAGTAAATTGTGTAACTGAATAGTGAAAGTACAGCGCTATCCCACAGTTGGGGTGCCTATGTGCTAGTCCATACAAACAGGAGGTCATGAAGAACTGATTCACCCAAGGTCACATGGAAATTTTATAGCAGACTCAGGAATTAACATGGATCAGCAGGGGGCTTAAAAACAAGATTGCCTTTCTCCTCTGATTATATCTGCACAAGAATGCAGAATCAGCATTCACAGGCAATCTAATTTCTACAGAGTAGCTGACTGCAACCTAAATAACATTATTTCAAATTAGCTTAAGGTGTTTCTAAATGCATTTCTTTGGCCATGTTATGTTATACAGTAAGGATTTTTTTTTTTTTTTTAAGTAAGCAGGGTTTAAATTCTGGCCTTCGTCTCCAACAGTTAGAACAACACGACCAATTCTGGCTGGAGGCAGGAGGCTGCTTGTGGAGCTACTGGGGAGCATGTAGAAGCTGAAATGAGGAATTTATTAGAGGAAGAGAACCTGGGCCAGACTTCTTCCCTAATCCCGCCCCACCTCTTCCCCAGAAGCCTTGTCTGCTGGGGTTATAGCAATGGTAAATTAGGGCCCTCATCTTAAATCTGAAGGTTCACATTAAATTTTTAATGTGTTTAAAAATGTGGCTGAGAACTCACTGGCAGAAGAGAGAAGACTTTCACGAGCATTTGACTCAGGCAAACCTGAAAAGAACTTACAAGGACAAGGAATACACCATTCTCAGACTTGAAGCTTTTTCATACATTTTTTAAAGATAGTTGCACAGCCAAAGCTGCTCAAAATAACTGACGGCACAAGAATCTGTCAGAACGGAAAACATAAGGCAACATCAGTACAGGGGGTTCCTACCATCATGTACTTAATGGTAACATTGCTGAAAATGGCAAGCAATCATGTTTTTTCTTTTAATAGAGATAGCAAAATAGCCCAGGATGCCTACTATCAACAGGTTTTTAGAATTTTATGCAAAGAGCTGATCCAGGTTATTTCTTGGAAGTGAAGGCGGCAGACATGATGTGTTCCTGCATTCCTCAGCTTGCGGTTGTAATAACTCTGAATTGTGTTAACATAGAGCTGTAAGAGCACAGATGGGTCTGAGCCAGCCACGGTGAAAAGCAGGCACTGCAGATCTTTTGGGCTGCAAGTAGATCAGATGTGGGGAGGTTGTACTGCACAATGTTAAGGAGTAACAGTGAGGAAGTGTCACAGCAACCTCTGCTCCCCGATAAGTCCATGCCTACATACTGAGAAATTAGGTCCTGCAGGTTTTACACTTGGGAAAATGGCTTCTGAACTAGCAGCTCTGTCTTCTTCCCCCACAGAAACTACATGATGAAGATCAAGAAGCCTTTTTCTCTGCACTACGACCCGTTCACCAGCAGCATAGAGGTTATGAACACACCTCAGAAAGTCAAGAGGGCACTCCATCAAATGAAAGAGGAACTGAAAAACCTCTGCTTGGCCCTTGAAAACCTCTCTTAAAACTACAGCGGTACATCTTGCCTGGCACTGAGATACTTGTAGACGATTCTAGTACTTGAAGATTTAGTGATGAAGTTATAGTTGCATGTGAAAATCTTTAACCCACAAAACAGCTCTGCCAAGTTAATCTTTTCACTCTAATTTAGGCTGCTGACTTAGTCACATTAATGAGTTCCTACTGAGTATATTTCAATAACAAAAAAGACGAAATTACTCCAGTTTTTGGTAGGTGGTATGAGCTACAGCTGTTTGGAGTGTATTTATCTGTTATTGGACTCTTACAGGTTTTTTTATTCACCTGCCACCTTTTCAAGTTATCTGTCACAAAATAGCACAGTGACTCTTCAGTCACACCGTCTTTTACTTGCTGCTTAAATGATATGATCACAATCTTTTAGGTTGGCTAGCTGCCTACAGTCAGCAGTCCTTGCAGCTAGCTCATTTCTGCTAGCAATTACTATCAGCTATTGTGCTCACAAACTATGAATGGTTCCCTTACAATGTGCAAATGCAAGTGTTTGTAAGAGGAACCCTTTACTTCTGCTCACTATTTACTTTTTAGACGCGTGTCACATTCAGTAGCCTTCAAATATGGCAAAATAATTTCCTGATATACTTGAGATCACAGAATATTTGTCCCTTGGCTGAACAAGCAGACAAGCGGAAAATAATAGGCCCATGATACTCTGGCTCTGTCACATACAAGAATGCTTAATTTGAAAGGGAAATTTGGATTCTGGGAGGGAAATATGGGTGTAAGGAAAGATTTTCAAAGAAGCCTTTAAGAAATAGAGTCCCATTGGTTTTTCATGGGATACTCCTGGAGACCTTTAAAAATCTTTGTTTCTTATTGATGTCATGATGATTGTAGTAATAACCAAAAGGCCAAATCTACAGAACATCTAGTGTGAAACCTAAGATCAACCACTAGCAACCATATAGCCTTGCTATGGAAAAAATATCAGATATGTGCTCCAACACATCTTGCCTCTTTCTCCAGTCCCTCTCTGAGATGTGCCTGAAATTTATCTACACTCTGCAGGTCTTGTTTCCCAGAATCAATCCCATAATTGCCTTTTCCAGATTTTCATGCTCTTCATGTCTCCTTCCTTCCTCTACTAACCACAACTAGAGACTAGTCAGAAAAAGAAGACAAGGCTCATCCCTAGAAGGATTCCCTCTCCTCTTAGCAGCAGTGCAAACAGATGGGGTCGATGCAGGTTACAGGTATGGCATAAGCAGGGGCAATGTGAATCTCATGACTCAAGCTGGGTGACAGTGATCCACCAATGTCAAGGTAGATTTATACTGCGCAGCTTAGAAGCCCTACTTATTTTTTCAAAAGTATATTTAGCATGTGGCAGATAGCAAGCTTGTCCACTGCTATCCACTAACTGCCAGTTTACATGGCCTAAACTCTGAGGTAAACGTGAGGTGGTTTGGCTTTTGATGGAAAAGGAGTCATCATCTCTGCCTTAATTGGTCACTGTGGGATAGGAGCATGTACACAGAAAGTCACAACAGTGCAATTCACATGCTGTTACTTCATACAGAGCTTATGTCACCGTAATTTGTCCATGTGCCAGGCTCTAAAGAAACTGTCTTATTGAAAATTAATGGGATTTTGTCTCTTAAATCTTCATATCTATAAGTACTTCAGAAAATTTTCCCATGGGCCGTAATAGAGTATTCAAGATCTGGGGAGCTGCTGCAACTGCTCCATTTTATTAAGATATGGTGATGCCTGAAAAATTCGGAAGTATCGTGGCAAAAATGGCTATGAGACCCCTTCCTCTCAACAGCAGGAACATCCCAAGATCTTTATTGTTTTGATTTAAGTCCAGGATTCTTTTATTCTACTCCAGGAGAACACTTGCATATCAAAAACCCTGTTTTGCTAGAGATTCAGACAGGAACAGAGCTGAAGTGAGTTCCTTTGCTTCCAGTATATTTCTGCTGCGATGGAGGATGATCTCTCAGCATACTTTTATGGATTTAATTCTACTTATCCTGCTCATACACACTCACACAAATACCATTTCTCTTCAGAGCAATTTGTTTTGTTACATATTGTAATAATTTATCTGTCTACTTCCTGCCAATTGGTGCATAGGCAAAAATGCTTGATAGCTCACAACAGCTTGTTTTCAGAAGTATTATTTTCATCAATCAGTCGTTTTACAGTGAAAATTAAACCATGTGCTCCAGTTTTGTGTGCTTTCTTTTTCTTTCTTTTTAAGTGGAAGATAATGCCAGAGTGGAAGACCTATCAAAATATTTTCAATAGATGGACTCTGTAGGCCATAGGGTCTTTTTCATGTATTCCCTCTGAAATGGTTGAATGTGGAGTTTAGACTTGAGTTTGGCTATTGCTCAGAACAGACCTATATTTGGAAGAAATGAGAGACCTGATGGATTTGTTTTGCCCAAGGCCTCACACTTTCCTTGGAGGGACTCCAGGCCCGCCCACACACCCTTGTCTTTTCCAGTTCCTGTAGCAAGGAGAGAAAAAGAAACCATTTGGAGCCAGATTCTCCCACCCTTACACATACTGAGTAGTACCCGATCTCTCGAGCAATCCCAGCGACAGTACTGAGCCTATTTAAGGAGCTGTACACAGACAATAAGAGCAGGATTATCAAAACCTCTGTGCATGTACTTGCTTTTTTATTGTCTTAATGACAGTCAGCCAGCATATATGGCTAGGGTAGGCTCCAGTGAAGCTTAGCAAGACTTCAAAAGTAATGAATTTGGGTACTTGAACTTTTAAGAAGCATAAATATTTTTCCAAAGGAGGCAAAACTTTCCCTCCTTACTCAGGCAAACCATACCCCAGGATAGCCATGTTTGACACTCCTTTCTAAGGAGGTCCAAATTCTTCTCTTCTGATTCAATGTAGTGACAAAGCAAAAGCCTTCAGGGTTGCATCCTTATGAGGTACACTGGTCGTGCTGCTCTTCCAATAGTCATTCTTTCATTTCCTCACAGAAGCCAAGAAGTACCTCATACTCCTGTCAGTCTAAGGCAGGGGTGATGGGGAAGGCTGTGATGGGGCCTCCCGATGAAAACAATGGCACAGAGGAAAAAGCACCAACCAGTAAAAATATGTCTTTTTGTCAGTTTGCATTTCAGCAGTTTCACATTGATCTTGCACAAGAAGGCTCCAAAGCCAAGTAAAACACATCTTGCGACTTGCAACTGAACTGATGAACTCCCCATGGGTCCTTTGCTTATCCCGATAAACTTATTTTTCCTAGATGGAGTGCATTTAGAACAAAATAGTGTATGTTATTAAATCTGTATTGTGTTGTTCCATTATACATGGGAGAGTTAGTAAATTCAGTTCGTGGGTTTGGGTTTGTTTTGTTTTTTGGCTAACCAAGTCTGCCCTCTACCAATTTTGGTCCACCTTCAAGCCTCCAGCTGCTTCACTGCTTCCCTGCAGATTTACTAGGGATGCCAAGGGTACCACAGTGTAAGGAGAATACACAGTTATGCAATTTGGGGAATTTGGCAGGACAGGAAGAGGAAATTTAGGCAGGCCTCCCACCCACTCCCATGAGAAATTGTATTGTATTACAAGGCAGAGCTGTCATCCTCAGAAAGACCTTCTCAATCACTTCCCTCTGGTTCCATTAACATTTCGACCTTTATATTACCTGGTGAACTTAAACCTTACTTAAACCTTACTTAACCAATTAAAGACATACCAGAGGGGAGAAAAAAAAAAAAAAAGAAGAAGAAAAAAGACCTTCCAAGAAAGGAAACTACATTATGCTCAGTCTTCCTTGTATCTGCTGATCCACGAAGGAAGAAGCAAACAAAAAAACCCCAAAATTCCATGGAAATGATAGTGTATTCCTGAAGAAGCTTAAACCACGAAATTGTTCCATGTACAACTACACACATGAAGATCACCTTACACCCATCACTGAAATGCCATAACTTACCCAGTAAATCATGACTGTCAATTAACCACGCACAGAGGTGTTACATGACTGCTTGAGGCAGGAAATGAAGCTACCAGGAAAAACTGTCCAGTAGCTTTGCCTTATGCACGTACTGCAAAAACAGAAGGTTCTCTGGAGCCTGCTTCCGTAGGTATCGTACAGCATGGAGAAATTCCAGCTGGCAAAGAAACAGAGGGGTATATACATACATCCCTAGTAATCTCACCCACCACTAATCAGGAGTTTATACGTGGGCTTTGAGATTTAGTTAGAGGACATTACTTTGCAGCATTCTTCAGCTGGCACATGATCAGTGATTGGCAGAAAGGGTTACTGGCTGTATCGTATTAAATATACATTAACTTTGGATAACGCTGGTGGCTGAGGCCCAAAGTGAAATCAAATATCTGGCACTCTCTCCCACCACAAGAATTCCTCAGGGGAAAGAAAGTCAGACTAGAAAAGGACTCTGGCTGACAACTGGCAGAGCAAAGGGACAAGGAATGGAAAGGACCGGCAGATAGGCCTAAAACATGTTTGTTTTGCATATGCTGTTTCATTATATTTGAGGAACATTTCAGTTGGAAAGGGAGCTTTTTAGCATAAAGGAAGAAAGTGGAAAGTTCGTACCTCTAAGAGTGTAGAGGAGTCAAGGTCAGTTAAGACTTTTTAACTGTGCCTGAGGATTGTTAGCCTTATCTAAGGCATTTACTTTCAGCATGGGGTACAAAGGTTAGAAAGTAAAAAAGGGGTCTTTAGAAAATATTTTTTTACATGGTGTGTGGGAAAGCTGAAGCTGACCAGGCCCTTCTGCCCTGCAAGACACAAGAGTCCTAAATTTTGAGTGAAGGCTACCTTAGGAGGGGAAAGTGAGCAGCTGCCCAAGCTCTGCCCCTTCAGCAGAAGACTGTAAAATTGTTACTGCTGTAGCTGTCTTTTACCCTGCTTAACTATTTTGTCAAGAGTTTTCTTTTTTCCCTTTGTTTAAAACGTTATTTATTGATCCCTTTGTCTTGTGTTTGTGAATGGGGAAAATTAGCTCACTGAACATGAGAAAGTTAAATATTATTTTCCCAGGGTTTTGGGTGGAACTTGGGCAACAAATGGACCCTCTTAAACTTAAACCTAGCCCTTGCCGAAGGCAATTAAGACCTGGCAAAATGGTTACATTTGGGTAAAAGAAATGACAGCTACCACATGGTGTATCCAAACCAAATCTCTAGTCCCATCCAGAACCAGTAGTGTTAGTCTTGAAGGTACATCTTTCACAAAATTACCCATGGTAGATTTAAACATAAACTACTAAATATAAAACATAGCACGTAACACCTGTCAGGTACAGTAACTAGAAAAATCCTCTAGTCTGAAGTTCAGTATCTGAACTGGCTGCTTGTAGCAATTTTGGATACCATTTACAGCTATATGTCCTATTTCAGCTGTCTCTGAAGTTCTAGTATTTGAGCGTGGCATGCAATAAAGCAGGATACACTGTTGACTTTAGTGAAGCCAGATTGACTGATCCCACTTACAGACTCTGAATCAACATCAAAATTTCTGTTGAGCAGGCTAATAGCTAAAATGTGGAAGTAAAAATAAAGGATGCATTTACAGTCATATCACTGTGCAGCATTTAGTACTTCCCTCTTATATTTACTGACAGAGAAAAAAACCCCAACTATTAGTATTATAGAAATATTCCTTGAAGTGGTAGACTGGCACACTTTAAATACTCTGACATAAATAGACAATTAAAATGAACTTGCAGAAGGAAAATCTATTAATTTGTTAATTAACAAATGCTGACTTTCAAGAACATCTCAGAAGATGACACAGATGATCATCATTATGTTTTGTACAAGACTGTTAGAAACATTCTCAATAGAACCCATAAAAAAAGAAAAAAAAAAGGCCTGTTTTTAAGTATTTCCTGAATAAATCCCAAAACTGATGGGTTAGAAATGGAATGTGTGTTGGATGATGATATGAATTTTGTACAGTGTTTAAGTCTTGTGCTTCAGACATTTCAATTTGGTTCTGACTCTTGCATTAGTTCATATTTCTTGGTTTAAATCTGAGTAAACAAAATGATTTCACTAGATTCTTGTGTCTCTAGTGTCCTACAAAGGCAGGCTTTGTAACTGAATCTGAATTTTAGCCCCCTTTATGAAACATTGTGTTAGCTGCAGAGAGCTTGAGGAGGAAGGAGTTTTGTAAATGAAACTTGCTAGTCACTGTTGCTTATAGTAACTTTCTTCCAATTACCAATCTTTATCCCTGAGCAGGAAACAAGTCAAATGTTACCAGAATGGGCTTTCTATTACAAATGTATCATCCAGCAGTGCTATCAAGTGTATACACAGTTTGGTAATAATTCCACCCCATCACAAATGTGGTGGTAACAGCTTCATGATGACATTGCCTGTTTGGGTTGTGGGCAAACCATTCAAGCACATTTTCTCAGTACTTTGTGATACATCATTAGTTTCTGCTTTGCTATCTTACTTGGTTAAATGGAGTTAAAGATAGATAAAAAAACAAATTTGGGTGGGGAAAATTGACTTTCCTATTGCCTCGACATCTCTATTTTTCCAGGAACCGGACTGAAAACATGAAGAAAAGAAGCAGTGATGTCATTATGCAGAAAACTAGAGAACACCTCACTCTCTACTACTTAAATGGCAAAGATGGGCTGTACCAAGATTTTTCTGATTAATTTCTGCAAATTGTTCTTCACATTCCAGCAGTTTACTAAAGCCTTTAGGTGCTGACTAACAGCTGAAGAGATTAAAGTTATTACAGAGGACTCTTGGGCCCAGTATGATTCCCACTGACAGCTTAGTTCTGTATCCTAAACTGATATAAAATGGTATTGCACCACCAGTTTCAGAAGAGCTGTCTTAGGCTGGGCTACATGGCCCACAATGTTGCCTGAGAATTAAGGAAAGGAAATTCAGGTTTTGCGCTTTCTAATATATCAGTTTTAAGATTACGGAATCCTGTTCATATTTGTGTGCAAGACAGAGAAAGATAAAATATATCATTTAGGAAACATGGAGCAAGGAGAAATATTTTTTTACATAAGGAATGCAACTCATAGAAGTGAGGAAGAATGTACTCCTGTATCTGAGGGCTCCAACAAAACCCAGCAAGAACTGTTTTGCTCTGAATTCCTCCTACAACACCATCACAGAGTCTTCTGCTAGCAATTTCTCTCCAGAGAAACAGATTCAGCATTTGTCACATTACCAGACTTCCACTCTCAGTAAAGAAGTTGTTATTTTCAGCATGACATGAAAATCTTTCACCAGCAAGATCTTGGTAGATGAAATTAACACATCTTTAAGATTAAGATCTTTGGTACACAACCCATTTCTCCATGGCATCTCTGCTATTTCACAGTATTGGCCAGTGGAAGAGAGGAGCAAAAGGACAGCAGATGAGCATAAATGGGTGAAAGTCCTAGATTCACGGTAGTCCTGTGTAACAGTTTTGCTGTGCTTGAGGCAGAGCAAGGGGTGAGGCATCTAATTCTGAATTAAAGGACCACTCTTCCATAGAGCTGGAGTGGAAGAGCCCTTGCACTGAATTTACTGCCCCTTATGCCCCAAGTTTATCCTGTGCTTCTGCCACACCAAAAAATAATATATACACTTTGGTCTTTCCCATCTCCTTGTACGACAGAAGCTGGGGCCAGAAGGGAGCTGTGATGCTTCAATAAGTTTCTTTGGGCAACAGGAGAAGTAGGGCAGGGAAAAGTGATGAAGAGAGCACAAGGACTCACTCATGTCCCACTGTACCTGTGGGCTGAATGTTGTCCTGAAAGCAGCATCAAAAGATACAAAGGTTTTTCCTCTCTCTGTCAAAAAGGGAACAAGAAGTTGTACACAGGAGCATTGCTCCTATCAGAACTGTGTCTGGAATAATGAAAGTGTTACTGAACAGAATCACAGAGGTTGGAAGGTACCTCTGCAGATTGTCTAGTCCAACACCCTACTCAGAGCAGGGTCATCTAGAGCAGGTTGCTCAGTATTGTGTCCAATCAGGCTCTGACTGTCTCCAAGGACAGAGACTCTGTAGCCTTTCTGGGCAGCCTGTTCTAGTGTTTGACCACTCTCACAGTAAAAAAAGCTTTTTACATTTAAATGGAATTTCCTACATTTGAATTTGTGCCCATTGCCTCTTGTCCTTTCACAGGATACTGCTGAGAAGAGTCTGTCTCTACCTTCTTTACTCTCTCCGTCAGGTATTTATACACATTGATAAGATCCCACTGAGCCTTCTCTTTTTCAGGCTGAACAGTCTAAGCTCTCTCAGCATCTCCCTCTATGTCACATACTTCAATCCCTAAATCGTCTTCATGGTCCTTCACTAGACTTGCCCCAGTATGTCCATGTCCTTGTACTGGGGAGCCCAGCACTGGCTGCAGCACTGCAGATGTGGTTTCATCAGTGATGAGCAGAATGGAAGGCTCGTCTTCCTCCATCTGCCTGCAATGGTCTTCCTAATGCAGCCCAAGGTGCTGTTTGCCATCTTTGCCTCAAGGGCAGATTCCTGGCTTATAGTCAACTTGTCCACCAGTACTCCCAGGCCAGCAGGTCTTTTCTGTCAAGCTGCTTTTCAGCTGGTGCATCCCCCCAGCCTGCACTGGTGCATGGGGTTAATCATCCTCAGGTGCAGGATTTTGCGCTTTGCTGAGTTTCCTGAGATTCTTGGTGTCCCATTTCTCCAGCCAAGAAGTCAATGAGTTCCTCAGCCTTTTCCATGACCCCGTTCAGCAGCATGCCTACGTTTCCCCCAGTTTTTGCTGCAGATATACTTGCAGAAGCCCTTCCTTTTGCCCTTTACATCCCTCACCAGGTTCAACTCCAGCTGGGCTTTGGTTTTCCTTACCTCATGCCTGCATGATATAATGTGTCTATACACCTTATGGGAGATCTGAAACTAATTCCACCTCTTGCATGTTTCTTTTTTATGTTTGAGGTTTGTCTGGAGCTCCTTGTTTCATCTATGCAGGCCTCCTGCTGTCTTTCCTTGGCTTCCTGTGTGTCAGGATGGATCATTCTTGAGCTTGGAAAAGGCGATACTGGAAAAAAATGCTCAAACTGTCTTATGATAATGTAGAGGTGAGACAGAAAGAAAGCAGAAGAATTCTACTGCCGACCATTAAGGCAACCTGTAGTCATGTTAGAGACTCAAGTTCATGTGCTTGCTCCAGTGGACACCTAATTTACCACACGAAGAGAACTAGTCTCATAAACTGGGTTTTTTTGGACATGTTCTCTGGATGTGGAAAGCCTCAGTTTGATTTTGTGTCACATCAGACCACAGAGAGGATTTTGCATCAGTATAAATCTGGATACCTAGCCTATTGACTAACCAGAGGTTCAGTCCCCCAAAAGCTTTTGCCTTCAGCCATATAAGACCCAAATCAGACCATACCAATCATCTTTGGCATGTAATTAAGATGTTTGAGTGACATCTGTTTTTCAAATCCCTCTGTAGTTCATGTGTGAGGAGGCACATCAGACCGTGTATCTCCTCTTGATCATGCAGAGTGTCAGACCTGCAGGGGTATTCCTTCAGTTTTAGGGAAAAGAAAGATAAGGTTTTGAATAGCCCTTCTTCTCTTGGAATCTGTTAAGTGCCATGGCACTTCATCCTGATGGGATGAAGAGGCTACCGATAATATTCTTATTAATAACATGTTCAGTAACTGAACTTTTAGGTGGTCTGATTTTTATTCTTCCCTGAAGCACAGCATTGAAATGCAAGAGAGCTGCTGTAATCCCAGCATGTGGAGGGAAGACCATGGAAGAGTTGGGACTCCAAGGTAATATGCTGCTAAAGTACTTGTCAGTTGAGCTAGCAAGTAGAAGACAGTCAAGTAGCTGCAAGGATTGCGGTTGAGAGCAGGCAGATCAGAGGAGTTGCCTATATAAAGGCACTGATACTCTAGTATCATAGGAACATGACTTCATTCCTACTTGCTTCTCTCTACATACTAGAGGAGAATCAGACTGTCATATCCCTTTGACAGATACCCTTCACCTGCTATCACTCTTTAGAGCTCCAGCAGATTTTCACGATCTGTTTGGCTTCTGTTGGCTGCCCAGATCCTGAACTGGCTCAATCTGGAGGATTCAGACTATACTGTCCTTATCAGCTAGACTGCCCGCAGTCACCTCCCCAACCAGTGCTATATTTATTTCACACGGACGGTGTACCTGCGTGTCTAACAGCTCAGTGCTATTTACCTTTTGTCCACAAGGTGGTAGCGCAGCATTAGCATTAATGTAAACATGGTGGCTCGCTTAACTTTTGCCCAGTTACCTGATAGCCTCCTACTACTGGACAAATGTTGTCAATCTTCTTCCTTTTGTTAACTTTCTAATTAAAGAACAGCGTGATATATTAGGCCAAAGACACACACCGGGATAGTAAATATTTGTGAAAATAGAGATACAGAAATCTATTCCATGCCCAAAAGGGCTATTTGGAAAGAATGAGTGGTAGGGATAAAATCATGTAACCCAGCTTTGAGATTTTGATTTGTTTCCAGAACTGGTGAGGCCAGATATTATCAAAAGCTGCTCAAGGGGGATGAAACTGGCTGGGCTGCAGTGGCCCCTAACATCACACTTCAGTGGCTCTCTGGCTGCAGAATGCAGCATGATAGAACTTGTCCTTTCAAGGCCCACCAGAAACCATATCTAGCAGCTTGTAGGACCATATGTTGGTCGTCTCTTTAGAGAAATGTTTAGGCTCTCTTCTAAAGATATTTTAGGTGATAGTTTTGCCTTTGGCAACACTACTTCTGGCTTCAGGCAGTCCCATCTACAACCTCGTCCCACTTTCCACTGCTCATTGCTGCCCACCACACCTGGCAGCATGACTATGACAGATCAGGAAACTACTTCAACACTATTATTCTCTCCCTTACATACTGGTTTTTTTTCAACCAAATTTCAGAGGTCTGGTTCACAACACAGGCTCATGAACGGTTGTGCTGCCACTAACAAGAAGGCATTGTGCTTGCAGCAGAAGGTCAGGAGTGGGAAGGAACACACTAAACTGGAGTTAAGCCCATGAACATTTTTTATCATGGACCTGTGGCTGTAGTTCCCCATGGTGAATGAGCTCTCTTGCCAAGATTTGTGTCTAATTTTTCAGTCTGTTGAACCAAATGAGGTAAAGTGTCCTTTAAAATATGTACTTCACATTATTGCTATGGAGATCACTACTTAGAAAGTTACTTAATAACAAAATATTTGTTAATTTTTCATACCATTATAACAATATAGCCAAGTTAATGAACACCTCATGAGGAGTCATACATGCTCAAAACCTCTTCATACTCTTAGCTCACAAAATAAAAGTCAGTTTGAGAGTGATTTTTACTAGTCAGTCTTTTGTTCAACAGAAAATCAGAGCATTCATATAAACCTACCCCTAGTGAATTGTGCTCAATCCTGGGATACGGAAACTAATCAAGTAGTGATTTTTGCTGGAGAGGAAGGGGTAGGAAGAGAGCTTTATCTCTTAATTAGTGTGGTGTCTATCTTCACATCACATCATAGTTAGTGCTGATTAACTAAGGCACTCTCTAGACTGCCTAATTGGATATCTCCTTTAGCAGATTACCAAACAAAGTGGCTCTAACCTCAAACCCAGGCTGATAGGCTTCTTACACAGGGATGAAAGGACGGAGTGTATTAGTGTCAAAGCAATCAAAAGAAAGTTTTCAACCTAGTTGGTACCAGAACCTAGTACTGGAACAAAATTCCCTTGTTTGAGTCTATTTACCAGTAATTCTAGGTGGTCTGCCATCAAAGTGCTGGAAAGTCCTTCTTAGTGTCATAGTGACTGCCCACAATCCTTACAACCAAGACAGTGTTGCACAAACTACGCAAGCTCTTAGTTCCCAAGGGCATTACTACATACCATGGGTCTGACTATAATTCTTCATCTGTTATTGTAACTTTAGTAGGAGGCCTTTATTTATGTCAGAGTACCCTTATAGTGTGCTGATAAAGTATTATGAAGTATTCCCAGGAATGGACATAGCTGTCTCCAAGAAATGGAACTCCTGTTCCAGTCTGGTGAAACTATCCAGTTGAGTGAAAATACTTATATTGATGGAAACAGTTTTGCCAGTATGCTCATGCCACCGTCAGGGATCTCACACTCCTGACAGAGAGCCTGGCAGGAATTTGGAGCGTAGATGGGGACTAGATCAAATGAACAATTTGGAGTTAGAAACATATAGCAATGATCCTTTCAAAATGCTTGTATTTACAGAAACATTCAACTGAAATAAAGTCCCTTAACAGGAGGTCTTGATTACTTTTCCATTTCCAAACCACACATCATAATGGGGATGGAATGTGGTTACCATAAATTGTTGGTTTACAAATCATCACTGACTTGTTAGCAACAGCTAGGATGTTAGAGTTAGAGCAACAGTTTGGATGTGATAAAATAGCAAGAGCCCATTTTTCATGGCATCGTTGGAATGAATATAAATGAATTCTTCCCAGAGATTCATTGTGGTGGTTGTGGTAAATAGCAAACTGCATATTTCCTGCTCATGTTGAAATCAATGGGAGTTTTATTATTGGCATTGGGAGAAGCAGGATTTGACCTTAATAGAAAAGAGAAGAGGAAAAGAGAAAAAGATGAGGAAAAAAGAAAAGAATGAACCTGAGAGTTCTAAAATGACTAGCGATTCAGATGCCTGACTGGAGACACTTCAAAAGAGGAGTCTGAAAAGCAGAAAGTACCAACAACCTGAAACTGGGGCCCCTTTTTGTTTGGATTTCCTTCCAAATTTTTCTTTGAATTCTCTGCTTGCGAACTTTGAAACTGAGGAATACCCAATACTAGTCACTGCTTAAAATGCAGATTTTCAAATTTTCCTTTTTCTTGGAAATGCTTCTGCCTCTCTAATGGCACTGAAGAGTTCTCTTATTGGGTTTTGGATGAAGCCTATAAAAATCAGCAAAGGCATTATTTCAGGGAAGCCAGTACAAACTTTCTTCCTTACTTGTGTTCGAGTCCTGACATAGATCTCTATCAGTCACTTAACCTTGCTCAAGCAAAATCCACATCTAATAGACAGAATTAGCAACCTTGCCTCTGTCATATAGGTAAATCTTTATAAGAGAACTTCTGCATTAAAAATAGAGGAAACAAGAAGCTCTGGCCCAAAAGAGGTCACTATACTTGCTTAACTAGTAGACTAAACTACTCAAATTTATGGATTTCTCCTCAAGTACTCTATAAAACTAGACAACCGAACAAAATAACAATATATGCATTCTCACCACATGGTACAACACACCAAAAACTTAGTTCCTTTATCAGGTGTATTCAAAGCACTCAGCAAGGTCACAATTCCTAAATATAGTTGTTCAAATATTTAAAAGAGTGAGTGAAATCTGGTCCTCTAAAGTCAATAGCAAAACTTCCAATGACTTCACATAGACCAGAACAGATGCTTAGCTGAGTAAATTTAATATCAGTGCAGCTAGGATGATATCTACTAGCTGAACATTTAGTACTTGCCTACTTAGATTTTAACACAACAAACATATAAACATCCTTCCCAAAGTACAGATGCCCTTAAAAATAGCTAATGGGGGATGCCAATAAAGATACGAAGAGCAAATGCAAAGAATAACCCTTCTGCCCAAAAGACATATTGGTCCATTCGATTGATATTCTATCCTTCAATACCCACAAACCGCATCTCCTGAAATACAAGTCTATATCCAAGGACTCTGATCCTTAACATTCACCAAATTACTTGTCATGAACCTTCTTTTCGACCTTCAGACTGGCACACAGGTGCTGAAAATGATCATTCTGTGCAACTACTCCTGAGCATGCTGGTAAAGAATTTGGATAATGTACGAGTGTTTCAAACCAGGTCCTGCAGCAATGCAAAGCAGGATGAATTTAACATTTGCTAACAGAAACTGAAATTGCAGTATATATTAAATGGACTTAACTTACAGAGAGAGAGAAGCCATGTTCAAAATCATCATGGTTTTTTTTTTTTTTTAATGTAAAGAGCTAATGCAGTTCATTCTTTCCCATCTGATATTATTTTTTGGTTCTCTATACAAAATTCTCATTAGCTGCAAGACAGCCCTTTAAATAGCATGTGTTGTCCCAGCCAGATGAGGAAGGTTTGTAAAGTTGTGTCTAATAAATGTCATTTTTCCTTAACAGAGTCAGACATTGTTGAGCTCTAACATGTAAGAGCAGATGATCCAACTGAGATTATTACAGGAAATCCAAAAGGAATTTAATCCAATCCTTTGAACTTTCAATAAGATTTCTTAACCATGAAGTACACAAGGAACTACGTTGACTATTGTCATATTTGGCTAGAGACCCCTCATCTTACCAAAGTATTCTCTAGAAAATGATCCTTTATCCCCAAAGTGTTTCTGGTGTTGCTTGAAAGAGACAGCAAACACAGTTGAGACTGATTTTGGGGAATGATATATTCGGTGTTCTAGAAAATCCTAACCTGTCAAAAAATTCACCCTCCCAAAGGTAAAAGGTAGTTAGTGCTTCTCAGAAGATGCACTTAAATTTATTAGTTCATTTACCTTTTGCCTGGACAACTTATTCCAAATCTAATCACTGGAGTACACAAGGTCTCAACTGAAGAAGTACCCATTGCCCATTTCACTAGTCTAATAATTTTTTTTCTCATTCCTCCAGAGTGGAACAGAGGTCTTGGGTCCAAAATAGCAAAATACATGCATTTCACAACAGGAAGACTTATCTTCCTCATCAGTTCACTACTCTGTGGAGGATTTCAGAAACAGCATTTTGTATCCAGTTTCTCTACTTTCCTCATGACAACTGGGATGCTCAAAAGAGAAACATTCAAAGTGGTATCTTGGAGGTGTGTTTGTCTCCTTTTTTGGAAGTGGATTTGATTTCACTAGTTTGATTTAATTACTGTGAGTATTTAAACTCTGAATAAGTCTGGACTACGGTTTTACGAGGTAGTACAATATCCCAGACTCAATATGAATAAAGATAGTGCTATTAGAGGAATTTCAAAATGTTTCGGCATTTCTCTACATGGCAGACAGAATGTTTTTGTAATGTAAACTTACCTATTGCCTGAACACTGGTAGGTGTCTCACTGCCAGCAAGGAGCTTAGTAAGGGCTACTTTGCCCATCTTGGGAGAGTTTTGCAGCCTCTGCTGAATTCCTCACTCCCATGACGAGACTCTTCCTGCTGGCACTCATCTGCAGCCGGAGGCCAAGTCTGCCACCTTGACATTTCGGTGGAATCAAAGCTCACTCAAAGCTCACTCTTAAGATATCCTTGTATGTGCTATAGTAATACCAGTTAATAAAGTACTTGCCTGTCCTGTACCCATTTTGGTTAAGAGCAGAATACCCCAAAAAACAGACTTGAGACTCCAGGAATTACGGACCAGAATATTTAGAGGCTGTGCAGAGCTTACATGGCACACCAAATTGCCTTTGAATGTTCTAAGATTCAGGCATAACAAAGTAATTTTCTCTATCAAGATGTTAAGGGGCAGTTTACCCTAGTTCTGTACTTTCCATATGTTTATTTGCCAGTAACTGAGGAGTTCAGGTAATGACATTATTTCAGGATTGCCCTTTTATTCACAAGCACTTCCACATACCCACCTGCCCTTTTAACTACTGCTTTTTCCTTGGATTTAATTCTGGAGTAGGGAAGTTCCACATTTCAGCATTCTGGGGCTTAAGAGAAATGTGTAAGTGCTTCCCTAAAAGCCATAGTTAACGCAGGGAGCTACTCATGATCAAGCGGTAGGCTAGGAGCAGGGTGCATTGAGACCTCACTTTTGGGATATGCCCAGAGAGGCACTGCGGAGTCTTCTCAGCCAGCACAATCCTGAGAATGCCCATGAAGTTGACAGACTCTGTAGAAACTCCTGTGGAGATCAGAAGATGCTTCAAACTGAGTACTTCTTACATCCTGCTTGATGGATATAATAGCAACTGTTCAGGCATCTGGTAGCCTTTGGCTATGCGCTTCCTAAGGAGTGTATAGTACTGCATACTGCTTAAAGAGCACAAAGGCTGTTAGTATGTGCTTTATAAACAATGCACAAGCCAGAATGTGGTATGCAGAAAACCGATGTGTTTGTAATGTATGCAGACACTGTTGTTACTAATATCTAAATTATAGCCCCCCCCCCCCCCCCCCCTTCCAAACTGAGTCCAAAGCACCTATCTTTGCCAGGGACAACAAAGTAACCCAAATTTGGAGTTTCTCGGTCAAGATAGTTTTGAGTCATGACATTTCTTTAAAATAAACATTAGGAAATCATCCAAAAAGTGATATCACCCCACTTTTAAAAATATCTTTTTATCTTCCAAATGTTTTGCCTACTAACAGTCAAGTTTTCCTGAAAAATTTTAGTCTGACATAGAAATTTGCCTGTGCAATTTCAGGTGGATTAATTTCAGCTTGAAAAAGTCAAGGTGGGATTCAAAATCAGGCTTATAATGGAAGATCTTGCACCAAACCAAACTGTGGAAGAAAGAAGCATCTCTCCATCTTGCATTTTTTCAGCCAGAGCTAACAATAACTTTGCCTCTGCTACTGAACAGCCGAGCCAAAAAACCACAAAGACAACAACCAAAGACAAACCAAAAAGACAAGAAGCAGAGATAGCAAAGACAGAGAGAGAGAAAAAAAATCTACCCAACATACAAACATTGCTCTGAAAGCTCCAAGATAAGAACAGCAGCCTCTGTAAAAGTAAGTTTCAACATAAGGAGATGACAGAAGCAGCAGAGATGGCAAAGTACCTAACCTGACCTACCATCAAGAAAAGCTAATGAAAACAATATGGGAAAAAATAAGGGAAGTTTGTCGCTTTAAAGGAAAAAAGTAATTTTTAACACTGACAGTATGCAAACCAATAAAATACTCAGATGTTGGATCAGGTCCATATCAAAGTAACTCAGCCTATAATTACATGAGAATCAAAAAATGTCAAAACACAATAATAAAGATACTGTGGAGTGCTTTGTCTTTTGTGGAGCAAGCCCATCCATACCACCAAATAAGGGAAAAAGTTAAATAGGAGTTCAGCATGATGATTACAAGAAGAGAACCATAATGGCTGGGAATGAGCAGAAGTAGGAAGAAGAGAAGAAAAAGGGCAGAAATTAACAGCAGTGAATAGTGAGTGAAAAAAAAGAGGCTGCCTTGTGCTAGACAGCTGCAACAGACAGTCGTATCTTGAAGAAATCTCTATATCTAAGTTTGCAGAGAAAGACAATACCTCACATCAGTCCAACTAATACCATTAGAAAAAAACAAACATGCCTTCAGAAATATGGGCCAACCTTCAGGTCTGAAATGGAAAAAGGGTTTTATATGCCCTGAGGGTTGTCTGATTTTCCAACAATATAAGCTGAAGTAACAACCATATCACCTCTTCCCACAAAATTGATTTGCGCATATACTTAGCCCATCATAGCTATATCAATAATGTCACTAGCAATTCCCAGAACAGAGGGGCAGATATAAATTGATCCAGCTACACTGAGTAAAGTGTGTGCATATCAATTTTCATTAGTTGATAAATCACTTCCAGATCTGGCCAGCAGCATGCTTAGTCCTAATTGCTTGACAAGGAATGCTCCAAATGTGCTCATCATTTATCTACCTTTGCTCCTATTGAAGTGAGTGGAAGCATTAATCTTTCACTTTGGTGGGAGCAGGATGAGGCCAGCCCCAGATGCTTTGAAAATTCGTACCTATTTCAAAGAAAAAATTCTCTGTCTTAGAGGTGTTAATCTCCCATCATTTAGAAATCAGACAATAGAGTGCCTGATTTAATTCCTTGTTTGTGGGTACAAAATTGATTATTTCTAATATATCTTCATCAGACTTTGAACTGTATATCAAATGCAAAGGAATGGCAAACAGGAAGCCTAAGCACAGTAAAGTTATCACTAACTGCGCTACCCAATGGCAAATAGAAGGACCAAAAGGCAAAAAAACCCAACCAGATAAAACTACCTATGCCTTCAGATTGCACAGTTATACAAAAAGGACAGCAGCCTTCTGTGCCCCAGAAGCTAGTCCTTTTTCTTCTTGCAAATGTCTCATTTATTCTTGAAGCATAAATAATAATCCTGAAATTCCTGTATTTTATCCTAGATCTACTGCTGCAGTCAATGGGAGTTTTGAAAGTGCAAGGAGCATACACTGGGCTAGAGCCTTGGGCTATAAGATCTAAGTCCGAGTCTATGCCTTTTTCTATGCCTGAAAAGTGCCCACAATTTTATGGGTAACCTATAAAAACAATCAAAGTAATTGTGGTGGTCTTACATTGTTTAAATTGTTTGCTTTCCACTCCCCAGCCTCGTAATATGAACAGAACTATTACAATGATCTATTATAGTTGGGGCTAGTCTCACTATAGAAAACTCTGTACAAGCTGAGAACCAAAGTGTAGTCACAGCTCCAAACAGCTTGGGGACGAGATGAATTCTTTGTCTATCCTGCATTCTAAATGCATCCAAATTATTCTACTATCTGTATATCTATGTGGACCACTTAACTCCCTCTTGAACTCTCCTCAGTGCTTTAAATTGCTTGTCAGCCACATGTGAAAAATCTCTACCTCATGTAAAATTTACATTCCAGAGCTTTCTATCACTGATTTCTCTCAGCAGTAAGGTTTCTTCTGATCTTGGTGCCACTGGAACTATGGAACTGAGCTGCTTCTGCCTTTTGCACAGATACTGAGTTGTGTGTAGAGCAGAAATGTAATCAGACCCGGGCCAGAATTTCAGCAGTCCCTTATTTAGTGCATCAGCATGGGGGAGGGCTAGCTGAGATGATAAGGTAACGTGATTGCTGCTGCTGGCATGAGGACAGATGTCAACATTGCCTCTCCTTTTCATGGAAACATACCTGGCTTTATGAAGAATAGGTTAGCAAATATTTTAATACAAATAGTAACCTCAGCTGAGCTGCCAAAGCAGGCTCCAAAGAGACTGACTTGTTTACAGTCTGGACCAGTGCCTTAAAACCTGACGTGCTTATTCAACAGAAAATTAACCCCAAAACGGGTATCATCATTACTGCAGGGAGAAGCTCCAGAAAGATAATATCCTAACTCTCTCCAGCTGAACTCAGGACATTGTCCACGTTTTATCACATCAAGTGCCCTTGTAGTCATTCAGAATAAACAAGCAAATAAAGAAGTGAGGTATATCACATGTGATACCTTGGGTCAGTGGGACTGCATAGATGTTTGGATGTGGCCCAACCCCCCTGCCTTCACTTGAATTACTACTGGAATCTAACTTCTTGCATTGTTTTAAGAGACTAAATTGTTCTCTCTATGTACTTTGGTCATCCCAACTCAGATGTTATCTTTTCCTTTCCCACTCTAGTTTTTGGCTACAAAAAATGTACATGAAGAAGAGTGCCGAGAAGAGCCTTTTTTTCCAAGCTGCAGAGTGTGTGTGTATGTGACTATGGTACTGTTCTCCTCCAAATGTCTTTGACAAAGATTGTAATTTATGAGGTCATTTGTTTTAGAGGTTACTAGTGATTCTCATAAAAATGAATGCTGGTATAGATTTGACCTTGGAAGCAACATTGGTAACACCAAACTGATGTAGGTAAAAAGGGATAGAAGAAATTGTTTCTGAAGTTACTGTGAACATTCAGTGGTGGATGAAACTGAAAATCTGGAATGGTCACTGATCTGGAAAGGTCACTCTGCATAGGTGTCATAATCTTTAGCTCTCAAATTTCTTGGAAGACGGAGAGAAAGTCTGGTCCTGGAATTATTAAGCAAAGGCCTGTAATACTGGATTTACCAATAGAGACCTTGGTCAGCTTTTGTTGCATAATTCAGTTGATTTTGAGCAACCTTATGGGGGAACAAGAGAGAGACCTGATGTGGGACAGGTAAGAGCCAGGGCTTTCCTATGTGACGTGGTAGCAGAGCTCTGTGGGAGGCCATGCATTGCCCTAAATCCTCCATGGAGGTCAGTGACAGGAACTAGTGTGGCAGCTTCTAGGTTGAAACAAATGAGGGTGGTGTTTTTCATGCCCATTACTTGGTATGTCAAACTCCACTTTTTTGGGAGAAACTGATCTCAGACCTCCATATAACCTGGAAACTAAATTAACTGCATTTGGATTTCATACAGACATTCATGGGTCATGAAACTTTTACTGAACCTAGAAAAAAAAAGGATTTCTTCTATCCCAGACTTGCCATTGGGATCCAAACTGAAGTCGTTCATGAGATATCAATATTAAGAGACTGCAGCTGTGATCTAGAAGAAAGGGTGAACACAGGGAGTTATTGCTTGGGGTGGTCACAGGTGATATTAATTTGTGATGGCCACTCTTGATGACCAGCATTGAGGCACATGACTCACTTCCTTGTTCAACTACTCTATCAGTGAGCTTGTAGTTGGACAAGCAGGCTTCCTGGAGCTGCAGCAATATGTAATTTCTTTTAGGGATAGAATAACAGTCCCTGTCAAAGTGGTGGACTGTTGTTAACAATGCAAAACTGAAGCAGCCTGTAGTTATCAGGTCACAGGAAGGTTGGGGATTAAGCACATAATCCAACTAGTTTTTGGTGAGACCTGAAAGCACTTACCCACTTCCACTGAAAATACTTGACGGCACCTCCTCTATACAGAAAGTGTAATAGAATGCAATGAAAATGGAAAGGTTTCCCACAGTATTCTATAAAAATTTCAAAAGAATTGTATCGCTTTTGTAGAATTCTATAACTGTTTAAAAACAAAAACAGTAAAAAAGAACATTGCTTCCTCTTCTGTCTGTATTTTTAGATTACTATCCACAGAAACTTATTAGAGCCAACCCTACTAAATTTCTTACAACTGTCCCACAAGGGTGGTTCTCCAAGTGAAAAAGAGAAAAATGCTGGCAGTCTATGTAATGTCTTTTTCACTTATACAATCTGAGAGGCTATCTAGGAAGTTTAATGGTATACAAGTCTCTGGTGGCAAGAGTCAAGCTGGAGAGATTTCTCTACAAGCTCAGCCTTGTTTATCCGTGTGTCCTCCTGTACACCCTTGTGCCATATCTCTCTCTGCTCCTGAGAAGAAAAAGGAAAACCACATTCCCTTGAAAAACAACAGACTGAACTAGAATGCAGTATTTGGATGACTGAAAAAAACCTTATACAAGAGCTTCTTCTGGGTCTGTTTTGCTGGAAGCAAACATTTGCCTACTAAAAAGTCTGGTCAGGTTCAAGTGACTCAGTAAAATGTTCCCTAGCTAATCCTTACTCCATTCCCTACCTTTGCTATAAGTAGCCCAGGTTCCCTAACCTTTTCTGTCTAAACTCACAGAGGGGCAGAGTCCCCTCCCCTCTCCCTGGCACCATACATGATCTGGAACTTCAGACCTTTAAATGCCTAACTTGTACCCCTCTTGCCATTCAGTGTATTAACAACTCTATGCCCCTGTGCTATTTTCCCTCCTCACATGTCTGGTACACAATGTTAAGCATCCTTGTGACCTTTAAGCATCCTGCACAGCTCTCCATCTCCTTTTTACATGATCCAGACTCATCTCCACCTCCTGTTAGAAAATCCTGTGTGTGCACCTGGCTTGATTACATCAGCATATATGCACACAGCTGAGCTAACACATTTCAATGAATCTACTGCAGAAGCAAACGGAAATGAATACCTCTCCTTCTGTCTGCAGTCCAACAGTTGCTCTGCTATGGTATCAATTTGGCATGAAATTAGAGTTATCTTTAAATCTGTTTTCACTGTTACCTGAATGCCATGATGTGGCAGCTAGAAAAGAACAACACTGACAAGATTTTGATGGTGGCTACTAAAAACTGAACTATTTCAGTTCCTTGTGCTTGAAATATCACCTATTGATGAACTGAATGCCCTATCCTATGGGTGTTCAATTTTTTTTCTCCTTTTCTACTAGATGAAGTAGTTACGTATTCCAGAAGTAACGTGTGAGTAAAGCAAGAATTGCACAAGAGATCCAAGACATGTACCGGTCACTGTAAGCTACTACAAAATTTACCTTAAATGCAGACAGCCCAGCAGTTGTATTTCTCAATATCTCTGCTAGGGACATTGCATTTTTCAGTGTTGTTTTACTGCACATAAGTGGGTGATAGATATTACTTTAACCTGGACAACAAGCATGCAAGAAACACCAGGAGGAGGCCCAAGAATCATAAATGTGCATGCACAGCAGTACATTTGATCCGTAATCCCGAGTTTGACTACAGCATACACAGTCCTTCTTCCTTCAAGGGTAGCAGGCTACTGGATTGGAGGGTACTGTAAATAACTCCTGACTATTGCTGAGAAGGACGAACCAGTGAACAGAAGTGTGGGTACATCACAGGCACCAGTTAGCTGGAGGAGAGCAGCAGTGTCGGAAAACAAGTGTTATTAGGAATAAAATGTCTGCTCCGGATTCTTGTTCTGAACTTGACGCCAGAGTACCAGGAAAGTCTCTGTGGGAGAGTTTGGAAGACTTCAATTCATGTCTGGTGGAGCAAACAGCAGTTGTAAAATCTCAAGAGATCAGGGCCACCCAGAATGTGTCAGTTTATCAACTGGACAGCTGCAGTGTGTCTACAAATGCCAAACCATAAGCGTATTGGCAGGAAAAGCAGGAATTGTGGCCAACACGCAGAGAAGTGGCTCCTGAGTTTCTGAATTGCCTGCCTCTCAGAATTACACTTACGGTCCAGGCCAGCCTGCCAGCTCCGGCAAGACTACTGTGCAGCAGGCCAGTGACATAAACATGCCTCACACCTGGCTTCACTGCCTTTGGGAAGATTTCTCTAATATAGAGGATGGCAATTTGGGAATGTTGTAGTACTCTGTTTACCTCCCTACCTTGGGTAGGATAGCAAGATAATGACATTGTAACTGGAAAGACGTTATACTCTTATTGCTCCTCAGCTAGAGAAACAACCCTTTGGGAGCTACAAGCGGTGTAATACAGGGACCTTCTGGTGGCAGAGAAATCACTGAGGGGCTGGATCAAATGCTGTAGGATCACGGGAGTGTGAGCACAGCAGTAAAGCTACTTTTGCACAGAGTGATCTTACCACAAAAGAGAGCCCCGTGTCTTAAACGCAAGAGAGTCAGTTGTTACTGATGGCTGAATTTTCCACCCACAGGAAAAAAAGCTGGAAAGCAAAATAAATCAATCACGAGAGGCAGGCAGAGAATCATGCCTCGAAGAACAACTTGGGCTACAATGACACAATAATCAACGTCAACAACAAATGCCCAAGGAAAGTGGACATGCAGTAGATTAAATATTGAATGAAGTGTTATCCAAAAGATACATGATATTTTATATCAGCCTTAGGTGTCCTTCAGATACTGTATAAGCTGTGATATGTATGGTTATTCGTGTTTATAGTAGTAATAGTAGCAGTATTAATATATCAATAGACTCTGAAGAGATAAACTCTATTCCTAAAGAATTCCTAATGGACTTCTAATGAATCCTAATGGATTCCACCTAATCCATTCTGAGGACATTTACTAGGGCTTATTCTGTCTGGATTTTAAGCTCCTAACACTGGAAGTAGGGGCAGAGGATTATCCAGGCTTCTTAAAATCCTCTAACCAGTGAAGAGTTAGGCAAAGGCAGGTGGAAGTAGATGCTGTTGTTGCTGGTCCTCTTCTATCCTTAGGGCTGGCTTAGTGGGATGCTAGATATTCTGGGCTAATGTTTCCTCTTGCTTTCCTATACTTTCATTGGAGAAGAATACACACAAGCAGACTGGGATGCACTCTGGAAATGCCTGCAGTTGTTCTGAGGTTAAAGGGAGAGAGGGAGGTGTCTTTAGAGACTAACAAAAGATCCAGTCTGTCTCTCCACTGACTCTGGTTTCCTTGTGAAGGACCAGTGTCTCCAGAATCCTTGCACATAACATGGACACTTCTTCCCTGCAAATATAGGGAAACAGTCTCAGGGCATTATATCAACCAGGAACCAGATACTGGTGCCACCATTTTAATGGAACTATTGGTAAAAGTTTGCAGCAATTACTCAAATGTCCCAAACTGTGGCTTACAATGATGATCATGACTGCAACATACAGAACAACACAGACTGATTTAATTGTATTTCCCAAAGATGAGATGAATCAGCACGTGGTCCACATCAGGGAAGTTAGACTAGATGACCTTTAAAGGTTCTTTCCAATCCAAACCATTCTATGATTCTATGATCTCTGCAGTTGCATAGGCATTCTGGAGCTGTAAATTTGAAAGACGGACATGGGGGCCCACTAGGGAGCAGATGGTGATTTGGGATAGCAGGGGACATCAGGGTGTGTGCTAGTGAGAGAATGAGACCCCTACTACAGTTCTGCTTTTCTATTCCACCATGCCTGTGAGTTTTTGTGTATTCCTTAAGAATGGCACTGATGCCTGTTCAAAAATAATGCTGCTGGCCCAGGCAGCTCCTGCAGGCAGATGTGAGGGAAGGCAGGCAGGGCTGAGCAGGCACCTACTGTGACCATGTGCACAGTTGCCAAGTGGCACCATGGCACTAGGTGAGGACCTGCCACCAGTGCATTCTGTAGTTTGCTGGTCACTGAGTCAAGTGGTTGTGAGGAAGATGTAGATCACCTAAATACCTACTCAGCTGGTGAATCCTTTCTGCTGTCCAAATCAAGTGGAAGTGGAATCATCTGACAAAGGCTGATTCTACTCATCTTACTGCCTGGATCTTTTGTCATAATCACAGGAAAGGACGAAAAAGGGGGAAAAAAACAACCACAAAACCAACCTCACTTGTTTGACTCTTTACCCATAAATACCACACCTATTAAAATAATCTTTTGGCTACCGAGGTCAGAGTGAGCAGTGAATTTTGCCTGAAAAATGCAAACAGAAGGAACATCTGATTTGAAACTTTTATGGCTATATCCAGGCATAGCCTTGCAACAAAATCTGTCTCATTAGTTACAGTGCACAGCTACAGATTTTATTAGGACAGCTCTAACAAGACAAGAGAAGAGGGAAAGGGTTGATGATCAGTCATTAACAAGATGCAGCCACAAAGAAGATGACAGCTATGACTCTAGCATGTCTTGCTAAAGAAAGGGAAGTATCAACATCATTGCAAAAAGCTTTGGCAAGCCTCCACTATGAATACAATACAATTCTGACCAGCCATGTGCAACAAAGATGTATTGAAAATGAAGCAGGTACAGAGAATGGCCACATAGCTGATCGGAGCCTCATAGAAGAGGATGTAAACCAATGGGTTGTTCAGCCTAGCAAAACAAAGGCTGTTGGATATCCCCATGATTGTAAGTTCAGCAGACATAAGGGAAGGTATGAAAGTAGATACGGAGAAGATGTTTGAAAATCTAAACACAATAACAGTGTTGATGGTTGTAAATTGGCTAGGACTAAATTTAGGCTGGAAATTAGAAGGTTTCAAACCTTTGGAAGAATGAGTAGAGCTTTGGCGCTCCTCTCCCTGCACTCCCTACTCTCTGTCCTTCACAGTCTCCTCTAGTTGCTATTGCTGTTTCTCCCATGCAAATCCGATCCACCAACACAAACTGGTTAGCAGACTGAGTGATGTCCCCAGCTTCCATGGTTCCCAGGAAATTACACTCCATGAGTAGCAGATGCCCTTCTGTGCACTAGGAGTGACCAGTTTTTGCCCTACACTATTCTGCAATCCGTAGTAGAGTTGAAGGGATAACATTCCATCCCATTCTGCAACAAGGCATTTAGGTTCACAAAGCAAACCACTTTTTTTTTTTTTGCAGATATGGTAAAAAAGCAAGTCTTAACAGCAAAGCCACTGTTTTCCCCTATAACAACAAAAAAGGCATAAGGAGAGTCAGATTTTTAATGGAGACAGAATTCTACATGAGCACTGAAGATAGGCTGGATGCTTTCAGATTATCCACCATCCAGTACAAAATTTGTTTCTTACTATCTGCTCCATACCAACTACTGAAATATCATTCATCCATTCTGTGCACTGCTTTCATCCCTATTTTCATCCCACATTACAAAATGTAATACTAAAGATAAGAAACCATCAACAGCAGCTTCATTGCTTTCAATACATCTGCTTTCTACTCCTCTAAGAACCAACACCAACATCTGGATTAATCTTTAGTTATTTGCAGTAGCAAATCTTTATCGTTAGTCTGAATTATGGCATAAACTCATATAAACAGACTAGTATAAGAATATTGAAATGCATTTTATTTATCTGCATGGGAACTTGTTATTTTGCTCATGAACATGGGAACTGTCGTATTTAAATATTTCTCCAGTACAGTCATAGATCTCTCTTATAACTGAATGTCTGAGTCTAGCTTTCTCTTTGAACTTTATCTTGCCTTTATGGAAGTGTATTGTCTATGGTTCTTTTTCTTTTAGTTTAGTTGCTTGCTTGTAGTTTTGTCTACTGTCTGTGTTACAGATGTCTGTGACTTGTTGAATATTCCTATGTTACAAACAAAGACACATAGTTAACACATAGGTATATACAAGGATTTACACTGGAAATATTATATACTCATCATCCCGATCCCAAGTCTGGTGAAGTCAGAAGCAGCTTGTACCCACTCCATTTATTTTTAATTAAGCCTTCTAAAAGAGATTGGCCTGAGGCATGAAGCATAGATCAGAAGTTCATTTTCTGAAGCCTTCAAATCAGAGCCCCTACATTTAGGCCACACGCTACCTATGGAGCAAAGAACGGTCCTGCAACTGAGCAAAAACTCTGCCAAATATACAAGAATTATGCCACTACATAATTCCTTCTTTTTATTCCAGATTAGGAACTTCCAAAGGAAAAAATGAGATGTCCAATGTTCTGAATAAATAACTAGTGAAAAATGAATAATCGGACTATTGTGTTGCATTTACAGAAAATCAATGGTTCTGTCCCATATTCGGACTTTAACTGGTTTCCAAAGAGAGAGGCACAGGGAAGGGTATGTGTAATGGCAAATGCAGTGCCAGGAGGCTTCTGTGTAATCATTAGTCTTAACAGAAGCCCGTATAAATACAACACATGTAAATGTGATCTCTGGATCCTTCAGTGATTTTTTTTTTTGTGAGAGGTCCACGAAAATAACTTTTTTTTTTTTTTTTGACATAATATCACTTGCTCTTCTTTAGTCCTCTAAATAATGTAACATTCTGTGTTTCAACTGGATTTTAAGGTGCAAAGCCCTGGTCCTGCATACATGGTTAAGAAGGCAAGAAGACCGTCTGATTTCACTGGGATTATCTGCATCTTCTAAGTAAATTAGGAAAGATGGGATCATTATCAGGAAGTGGTACAGGGAAAATTTGTTATCATGCCACCCCTTAAGCACAGAATTCATCAGTGAAGATTAGCTTTTAAATCTCCCAAAGCACAAGAGTAGCTTAATCTCAGTGCACTCTCTTAAAATTTGCCCCAGGCTATTTGTTGCCTCTCCCATGAAACAAACACCTGAGCTTTTTCTCTTACTGTAAAAGGGGATCTAGCTTGAAGTGTCTAAAATGCCATGGTTTAGTTCCTACTGACAGCATGCAAACATAATCACCTAATTCCATAGGAATACACTCATCCTATATACCACTGGCAGTTTTAGACTCATGGGAATGACATTCTAATGAAATGTGTGTGAAACTCATGTTTGCCTCATCCTACTACAGATAGCAGGGCAGGGAGAAGCTCTTAGACTCTGGGGAAACCCACATTTGAAAATGTCAACAGTTGTAACCAGTTCTGCCTCAAGACTGGGATTAGTGGACACAATACTTTTAAAAATGCCCCTTTTTCCTCATCTATGGAGTTGAAGCGTAATGGCAAACTCAATAAAGTTGTTAGAATGTATTCCATAGGTCTGGTGAAGTGCTCGTGTCTATAGCTTGATGCTACAGGAGAAAGAAAAAAAAAAAGAAGGAATTTCACTAGAGTCTAATTGGTCTTGAAAAACCTAGTGCAGGAATGCAAGAATTTCACTCATTATGCTGTGGTACTGTTCAAAAAAAATCAGCAGAAAGAAGGTAAGTGGTGATACAGTGCCATTTATTCTATACTGCACCAATAGCAAAAGCCTGGGAAGCCAGCCAGTTACACAGGAACATTCTCCTGTAGTCTGTATATTCAATACATCTTCTCCCCTGAAATCTTTACAATTTCTATAGGGAGGTTACATTTTCACTTCTGCTGGCCATAATCAAATATTCTAGTGCCAGACAATCATTGCTGGCCACAAAAGGATCATAAGAGCATTCATAAGTTCATAAAAAAAAAATGGATACCATTGCCAAGAGACAAAAAGTTGAAGGAGAAAAACCCCCTCTATTAACAGTACCGCTGAAATCAAATTCTCAATAGCCAGTATCTCTGTAAACCCTATTTTACCACAGCTTTTAAAAAAGGACTGTATCACAAGCCACTAGTCCTTGCTAGAGACAACCTGCCTTGTTATCCAAAGTGAAGCCTGCTGGGAAACGTATAAACTCTTCTGGCTTACTGAGGCAAGTGCCTCGATATCCATTCTGACATAAAGGAGGTGGGAGAGATCCCCCAGAGAAGAGCTCCAGAAAACAGGCTGAAAAATCTGGCGTAAGGAACCCTACAAACAGACAAGCCTGGGGAATTTGCAGAATATATGTGAAATTATTGCTAATGCACAGATTAATAACAAAAGCTCAGGGTACATGGACTTTTGCAGCTTTGGATCCAATCGGACTACCATTCTGCACCTTCTGATCCCATGCCACCTATCCCAGGCACTTTGAGGGCCAGCAGGGTTCTCTTCTAACACACTTGAAGCACATCCAGCTATTGTTACTTTCAATACCTCTTTGTAATGTGTGCAGCCTTAAAGTTGTCCTGTAGGAAGCAGCTGCTGTATGAAAAGGGAACGAGCTTCCACTGGAAAAAAAATTGCTGTTATTGAAAATAGTCATTACTTCACCACTCAGCATGCTAAAACATTAAATACAGGAAATTGCCTCTCTCAAATCTAGTATTGCTAGACATATCAAAAAATATACAGTCTTTGCAGGGCTCCATCTTTCCTACTCTCAGTTTAAAAATCAACTTGGACCCCCTGTGGAGGAAGTAAGCAACTCTATTTTCTTATTTTTGGAATATCTGTGAGTACACTTAATGACATAGATACTAGCAGCAAGACTGATATTACTGTGGTCTGTGATGAAGAAAATTATGAAGGTCAGAATAGCTTCATAAAGGAGCAGGTCATTCTGATGGTGACAATCATGCTAGGGAAGACCAGAGCCCAAGACAACTTTCATGTACCCATCTGTGGGGGTCATCAGGAAAAATGGTGTGATGAAAGGGAAAACCTAGCAGATCTCCTGGATCATCTCAAAGCAATATTGTTCCTACAGTACTACCAGCACCTTACCCTGACACAGAGATGTTTCCAGGCCTGCTCTATAAGGAATACTTAGCTCAAAATGGTTATTGTAAACTACCAGAAAGAGAAAGACAAAAATTGTGAAAAATGTCAAAACCAATTTTTCTTCAAAAGGCACTAAAACCTGAGTAAGGAATCCTTACAGTTTTCTTTTCATCCTTTTCTTTTGGGCATTTTATTTATGTCTTTTCCCTGGCCACGTACTATTCTGTCTCAAACCCAAGGAATAAATAAATGCATACACATATATGTAGTAGGGCAATTGAACGTTGAGGAGGGGAAGAAAAATTTATCAGACCAAGTCTTCAAATTAGAACTGGATCTCCTTCTAAAAGATACCATAGCAATCAAAAAGAAGAAATACGTTAAATAAAGGAATTCCTTGTGAATAATTTATGGCTGGTGTTATACAGGAAGGGCTTGAAATGAAGGGGGAAAGATATGAATTCAGTATAGTTCAGTATAAGGGGGGGCCAAAATTATTTGCCTCTCATACAGAGAAGACTCCATCCCTATGGGAGTTAGGCCATATAGTAAACTTTGAATTAAGCTGGAACTGAGAGCCAGTACCATGGAGTCAGGATATGGCCTCTGGTGTGAGGCAGCTGCTCCTGGCCCCCAGAGTCCTCTGAGGTCTCAGCCCAGGGAGACAGGCAGCTGTGCTTCCCGCAGTGGGAGGACCATGCCATACTGGATTGTAGCAGCTCCTCTTTTGGGCTCAGGGGTTTTGAAATGATTTTGCCATAAAGGAAGGCAAAATATTGACTCCTAGGTAACTGGGTGTCGCATAAGCGTGCTAAGAAACACAAGAACACCTGAACAGGTTCAGATAAGCTCTGTCTAGCCCAGTAGCCTGTCTCTGACAAGAGATGCCTCATTACCCATTTAAGCCCAGGGAAAGCACACAGTATCAAACTCCCAGGTAGATGCCAAGGTCCTTTCAAGCTCAGCATTTGGCAAAAGTTGTTCCAATCAGTATTGCCCCTCAAAAAATACAGAACACTGTATATGGGAGAAGGAGCATTTGTGAAACAGCATGTGCCATTTCCTATGTATAGAAGGTCTTAATAGGAGCAATTGCTGAATTTCTGGGGTACTGCAAAGAGATCTTTCCACAAATAATGATAATACACTTGCATTACAAAGAAAAAAAAAAAAAAGAAAAGCAAAACATGCCACAAACTTCCATATGCCCTTGAAATACTTGCTGTAGGAAGTCAGATTAAATGACCAGCCATTGTTCTTTCTTCTCTTCTAGCATTAAAATCTGAGAATTTCTAATATTTGTTCACATTTTCAACATAAAATGTGTAGAGGGGTTCAAACCTCAGAAACATATTTTATCAAGAGTTGAAAAATGGTTTCCATTTCTTTACATATAACACAGTAACTCATTTCAGTCTTTCTTGCATCTGATCACTATCACTTGTAAGTCAAGGGCCAAGACTGTAGTAGGAAAAATAGAAGTTACTTTAATCTGTACTGGAAGAATGGATATTTGTTCTAGTCGACAGGCTGGCAGGAACTCAGAAGAGCAATATATGAGACTAATCTCAGAAAATGGTTATTTATTCTTGTTCAACTGCAGCACAAATTTCCTGATGAAGCCGGAGTTTTGGACTGCTTGACCAGATCTCTGTGAACCTTATTACCAAGGTTGAAATTATCATGAATTACTGTTGTACTCATTAGTGGAAGTTTTTAGAGACATTAAGTCACCTACTGGCTGACCTTCTGGAGTAGTAGATTTACATTACCCAAGACTCAAAAAATACCAATATCAGCACTTAAACACAGAAGATTATTATATCAAGTCTGCTGAGTTAAATCAAAGGATTTAATGGATCAGCCTCAGAGACCAGTAATGGTGTATTCACACCTGCTCCAAAGAAAATGTTATTGATGAAATTTTGCTAAGCTGGGTTTCATTTTCATAGATTTATGCCAGGTTAAAGGTCACAGTGATCCCAGATGGTATAATACAGGTTCAATCACATTTTAAAAGACAGTTCATTATTGGGTGCAGGCAGATGGCCAAAGAGAGCATTCGAGTAGGGGCTGGAAGCATTTGAAATATCTGTGGCTAGGTTTTTTTTACATCTGAGAAAATGACAGTATAGGAAAGATGAAGAATGGCAGGGGTAAAATCTCAGCCACACTAACGTTAATGACACCAGAACTTCAACCCTGAAGAACTGTTTTCAGTAAAATCTCTCCCAAGGTTTTGTAAAAATTAAAGTCATGTGGTTATGACAGTTACGTACATTTTAACAGGCAAGAAGTTTGCATAAATGTTTGAGGTTTGGGGCCAGATTCATTTGAAAGTAAGTAATACAAAATTGGAACAATTAGTCCCTTTTCTTCCAGATCCCAAAAGTTCAGGCAGTAGTTGGAGAAGATTGGATCCGACCCTTGTTTCCACCTTCACATTGTCAGTTCTAAGTGTACCAAAGAAAACAGCACTGCTCTTCATTACGGCATCTTAACAGAGCCTTTCAATAACTAATTACAAAGATTTCCTAGTGATTTTCCTTTCCACTTCTTTTCCTCAGAATGCCTGATGTAACTTTGTCTTTAACTTACCCATACTAAAATAAACATGATTCCCCCTCCTTGCTGTTGGCTTTTAAAATTCTGCAGCTTTTGTCTCATACAGTTCCCTGGTTTTCAAGCTATCAGGTGAATTTCTCTAGATATGTACAGCTATAGCTCCAGTATATTTTGTTCTTCATTTGTGTTGGACTTGAAATTTTACAGTTTGATGTTATGCATTATGGAGAGGCTGGAAGGGAAGGTTGTTCTCTTTGTGCTTGGCCCTGAGGCTTGGCCGCAACACTGCAAAATGACTTTATCCCCAAACCAGATGTTCAAGTTGTTTTAATAATATCTTATGTTTCCTTCACAAAATAAAACAAAAACTAACTGTATCAGAATGTTCCAGTGTTAGAACACTGTAATTTTTGCTGTCTGCATTTTGCCCACCAGATGGTAGCACTGAAATGAAATCAGAAGTTTTCTTATGAAAGCACTTATCACTCTTATATGTTGGATAAAATTCCTCCTTTATAATATTTGTAGGATCCAATTGCAGGTAATTCCCTAGGTCATCTGTATCCTACCAGCTACTATATTATCTGACAGCAAACACAATACAAATGTAATTAAAATGATCTAAGATTGGTCCTCTTCTTTCATGGTTTAGGTGTTACCTAGTTCACTTGCAATTTATATCCTCCTCATTTCTTTCCCCTCCATCTTAATTTTGTTTCCCATCATTATACAAGAGCCTAGCAGAAGGAATAGTATTCATATAATGGGACTGCTACTGCTAACTTTAGCAGGCTTTAAATTTAGTAAAACCAAAAAGACAACATTGATTTTCCTAGGAAAACCTTATTCTTGGTTCAGAGAAGACTAAAGACAACCAGAAGACTACAAAAAATACACACACAGAGTAACTAATGTGTTGCCTTATGCAGAAGTTACTTTTCATCTCCGTGTTATCTGCTTTTGTGTTTTATTCCTGGACTAAAGATACTATCCTGATTCACATTTGCAATAAGAACATTGCTCAAATGCCATGATGAGTAGCTTTTCTTAGCTCATTATGGATAACAGGCAGCACAGGAACCAGAGGTACTAGAGCTTCTACCCAGAAGTCTTCAAGTATGTCTGCACATACAACTTTTAATTCAGAAAAGAGCTTTTAGTCACATTTAATGAATTATTCAAATTCTTACTTTTTCAAATGCATCATTAAAGTGTCACCATTAGTAGAGTTTCCCAAGAAGACTTTACAGAAATCATAGTGATTTTTTTCACTTCACTTAATTACAAGCTAGTGACTATCTAGTTTGGACTTAAGGAGAGCATACGCATTCTGTGAAGAAAGTAGTGCACATATTTTCAGTAAGATTTGAACCAGGACCCTTTTCTCTTAAAAGAGGTGAGTTTGTTCTTTTCCAAGGCTCTTGCTGTGCCTAAGTGGCTGATATATCATTGTTTCCAGATCTTTATCAGCGAACACATTTTTTAGTCCACAGGAAGGGCTATTGTCTCACATTCCACCAAGAAAATAAGGGCCTTGTAGAATACCAAAGCTGAAGCTAACAGCTGTCAACTGTTACAAGAACAAGACTTCATGAGCTCTAGCTCTACCAAAATAACTGGTTTGTTGCATTTCTATAGCCTTGTCTTTTTACAGGCACAGGCTGGTGACCTGTCATTAAGGAGAACTCTTGGACTATAATTAATTTAGACCTTAGCATTCTATCTCCTTCGCTGGGGCGGACCTGTCTGGAATTAAAATTCTTGATAATAAAATTCCAAGGAACACTGGAAGTCATGAGTTTTCTGACAAGATCAACACAAGTCCTCGAGGAAGCAGTTTTAAATGTAAATGCCAGGAAAAAAAAAAAAAGTTTAGCAAATAGTTTGGTAAAGGAGACTACAAATGTCTGGTAAGTATCTTGGTACTATACCATTTTAGGTAGCTGCTGGATTTATGCCAAGCTTTAGAAGTGAAATGAACCTAGAGTGGAGCAGGTTTAAAATATTTTGAACCTTTGCCATCAACCTGGAACTTCAGCAGTATTACTCAATTTTCCATACCTTCTTTCCAAACCTGGCTGCACAGTAAGAAAATTTGAGGTGGTTTTCTATAAACCTGGGTGGCTTCATTTCTTTTTTTTTTTTTTTATATAGAAACCATCTGAAATGTTGTTTTCATGAGGTTTTGACCCCGAACCAGGCAAGAACTTGGTCATTTCAGCTGAATATCCTTCTGAGGTTTTGGATTCCTTCCAACCCTAAGCTCAGACTCAGGCTGCAAAAGGTTCATATGTGCCTTCTTTGTGAACCTGCTGAGTTTACTCATCTCTCACAGTCAGAACTCACACGTTCTACCAAGAGGTGAAGAGAAAGGATGTACAAGCCATGAATGGCCCAAGCCTGTAAGCCCTCGACGTGCACAACTTCCATTAATTTTGTTGAGCGCGCCATGCATGGAGCACATCTAAATCATCCCCACTTTGGCAGTAAGGATGATGTCACAGGACAGGGACTCAGAGTTCAATTCCTGTCTCTGCTGCAGACTTCCCCTGTAATTTTGGACAAGTCAGCCAAGGAAGAAATCCAGGTCACATGGAAATGAATGACAAAACTGTCATTGACATGAGGCCAGGATTTCATCTTAATCTGCTTGCATTGTAGCTCTTGATCTTCCACCTGAAGCCGTTTTACTTAATTTTTTTTTTGTCATAGCCATTTGGACTATAAACACTCTGACTTAAGGGCTGTATCTTAGTATGAATCTCTGTACAGTATCTAGGATCGTCAGGAGCTGATCTCAGGTGGGATCTCTAGGTGTTCCTGTCATGCAGATAACAGACAGTAACAAATGAGAAGCATATGCACTTGACCTGAATGGAAACAGATGGAGAATACAAGTCCAGAAGATTTCATTTGACAAGATCACAGCACTGCGCTCCATTGTTAGACTCTCCAATGTCCTGCAAAAGTGCAGAATCTTCCTCTATACTCTGCTTGCTAACACAGACGAGCAACACTTCTGGCACAACAGAAGGCTGTATTCATTGACACAGTATTCACATTAAAAGTTGTTTTTACTCAATATTTTATTTCAGCTGATTGGTTGGATCTAGGCACAAAGGCACAAATGACTGAAGTCAGTAAAAGTAATTTTTTTAATGCATTAATTATATGTTTATAAAGCATATTTCATCTTCAACACATGGACACTAATGTTAAGAGGAGGTTGAGAGAGACCTGAAAGCTGTGTACTTACTTCCAGGTCTAGTTGTACCTAACTTGCAGGTCTCTCCATGAGATTATCTGCCAATTTGCAGGTTCAGCATTTGCACATTTCACACTAGATTAATGGTGCTTCTAGGCTGTGTGTCCTGCCTACAGCACCGTGATTCACTACATGTACTTTCATGAGCATAGCCATTGGAGAAGATGATAAACAAGTAACGCTGCCCACTTCCATGTATAATATTCTGCCCTAGTGCCTATGAGCGTGGGCATGGACAAGACCTCATGTGCTATCACCTGTACAAATGCAGCACTAATACTTTTCAGCATGGCAGGTGATGGTTTCAGCACATCCAGATACAGCTCTATCTTCAGTTTAGTTCCCCGCTCCCCTGCCAAGATTTATACAGGCACTTCTAATCTTGCAGTCCCTCATTCTTCCGTTGCCTGGAGGTGCTTCTGCTGTTCTGTGTGTATCTTGCCTCTTCCCCTTCAGATACTTGGGGCTGTTCTTCCAGCAGCTTTCTAACTCCTTACCTTTTCCTATCTAAAGGAAGCTGACCTTGTTCTAAGCTAAGGAGTAACTGCATCCTCTCAAAGAGAGGAAACAATGCACTCTTTGGCTGCATCCATGCCAGTAAACTAAATGTGCTAAGGAATGTTCCCTGGACCACAGCACATCTGGCACAGAACAGGCTGCCTCAATCCCATTCACTTCCCTTACCCGCCAAACTGGGGTGAGTGCATCCAAACTGCCTACTGGGAACTGCCCTTGGCATGCACTAACTCCCAAGCCATACTTGGGAATTGTCTAGGAGAGTGCTATCTGACCTGGGTCAGAGTGTTGCCAGCATCCATGCTAACAATTTAATAAAGAAAAGTGGTCTTCAGTTCTCAGAAACATTCTCTGGCATTGCTTAATTTGCTAGAGTCAGTCTAGGCTTCCTGTGCTGTTAGCTAAGCACGCATTGTTGACAGTATGTACAGTCATATTCTTGCAGTTTCTGCATACCAAATCCTCCAGTGATGGGTATGGCTATCAAACCAGCCAAGCTAAAGGTTCAATAGCATTCACAGAGATGGAAAGATCCCACAAACAGCAGAGAAAAAATAAGGGGGGGAGGGGGAGGAAATAAAGAATGGCTTCTTTGCATGCCTACATCAGCCTGCCTTTTACCCCAAAATATTCCTCCTCACAATTCTTTGCTGTATTTCTCTGAGCTTCTGACTCTTTTCTCATCCCCATGTGTTTTCTGCATCCCCTGCCACTTCCTCTGTGATCTTTTTTCTTCCCTTCACACCTACTCAAAGCTATTATTTCTGAATCAACTTTGACACACATTTCTCAAATCATTACTTTTCTTTCCTATGTTATGTTTCTCTACTTTAAATTCTCCTCTCCTACATATTTTTCCTCCTTCCTCACAACTACAAAAAGCTCTTCTGTTTGATTCTCTTACTCCTTTGAATTGTTTTCTTCCTTTAGCCTTTAATCTTGATCATATATTGTTTAAAGTCTAGAATCATTCTTGGACTTCTTCCTAGTCTCACAGTTACTTGTTGCCTTCTCTTGACATACTTTTCCTTCACCCATTCTTTAAAATTCAGGATACCGCAAAAATCTTTCCTGTTTGTTTCATAACCATAGCCCTATTCCATTGTCTGTTGTCTCTGTGCCCCTTGACTCTTCTCCCAGACTTTCCACTATCCATTCTCAAATAAAAACAACAGTAATGGTGAACACCATTGTTCATAGCCAAGGGAAGCAGAAGAGAGTACTTTCATCAATGTCAGTGGGTTTCATCATGGTGGGACCATGGCAATGGTGCCATACAGTTGTTCCTTGCCAAATGGCAGGTTGGAAAACAGCAAACCTTGAAATTTGTAGTGATAGTTCAATGAGAACCTGGCACATTCACAGCCTGACACCAGACTTTCGCTCAAGAAACTCCAGCGATAATTTGCTATCCTTCTCCAGGTGTCTGCTTCAGATGTTTCAGTCAGTGTGACCTTGCTATTAGCATCTATGTTTCATTTGCATTCAGTCCATAGATTATGCCACGTTTAGTGGTTTCCCAGAATCCCAGTTACTCACCTGACTGATATTTCACATTAACTAAGGTCTAGAGTCAGTAAAATATTTAAGCTTCTGTCTAAAGATATCTCTGTGCAGCAGTAAGAATGGCAGTACAGAAAGACCTGAAGTGCCTCAGGCAGGAGTTTATCTGCAGCAAGCTGGAGTTCAGTGCAGACCAAATGCCTAAGCATTTATCCAGGTCCTTAGGTTTGTTTTGTAGCCACAAATCCTGGATCAAAGCTAGATGTTTCTGAAGGAGCCCAGGCATGTCTATACTGAAATTCAGCCATTACTGTGAATGCACTGTAAGATTTGAGGGAAATATGTAGCATGTCTATAGCTCTCCATTCTTTGCTGGTCAATGGCAAGATTATTAGGCAAGTTTCAAGTGGTGGTCAACAGCACCTGCCAACCTTTGAAAGCTTATGAACAAAATGGAGGTCTACTAGGAATCCCAGAAGTCCCATGTTGATTGGGCACAGTTACTAAGCTGAAACAGGAATAACTGGTGATATGGTATGGCCTGCAATCTACAGGAAAACTGGACAATTTGATGGTCCTTCCTGACACTGAAATCTATGACTCTGGAAAAAACATTTTTACGCAAGATATTTATATTTCATATGTGGCTTGAAGTATGATGTTCTTGTCAAATTTTAAATTCAATTTCTATTTTTGAGCCCATTCTTGTTCTGTGAATATCATTAATTTTATTCAGCAGAAAATCTGCTATTCTACAATTTTTCAGAGCTTTCTCTACTTTGAAAAAATGGCAGGGTTACAAATAAATACATATTTTTTCTCCCCTTTTTGTTATTCCTGAACATTTCCGAAGTTAAGAATGTTTTGGAAGGTCAGAAATAAAAAAAAAAATCCAAAACTTTAGAAAAATGTTAGGAGTGAATAGGCCATAGACATTAGTCTTTAGATTGTATTTAGTGGCAAAAGAGAGTAGGGTGCAGGGAGGAAAGAAAAAGAAAAGAGAGGAATAGAAGACCAAAATATTTGGTTCCAATAAAAAATGGAAATTTAGAAGAAACTGAAAGCTTTTCCTGAAAGTTCTGGTTTTGGAAAAAAGCCATTTTATATTGAAATGCTTTGCTCCAAGTATTTTTTCAGTCAGCTCTAGATTAAACTGTTTGAGTTGAACTTTTGCTTCATTCGCTCTTTAGCAGTTTCAGGGCAAATCAACAAGACATAGACAAGTCTTGGTACACTCCCCAAGTATTCCTTTGTGGTCCAAACAGCTTAACATTTTTTTTTTCTCTTTGTAGGATTTCATCCCCCCTCTCAAATTTAAGAGCATTTCACAGATTTCATTTGATCTTTCTTGCTCTTCAGGCTGCCTGAAAAATTTTTGTTGAAACTATGCGATAGAAAATTGGGGATTTGGCAAGAAAAAAAACCCGAAAACAACAACTTTTTGCAAGGATACTTGCTTTCTGTAGGGGATTTTTTTTAGTGTTTTCTTAAAAAAAAAAAAAACAAAAAACCACACTATTAAAAAATATATCCAGTTTTCACTTCTGGCTGAATTTTCTAAAGGAAAAGCATTTCCAACCAAACTATTTAATAATTTCAATGGTGAGTTCTTCATAACCTTTATAAGTTAATGGATGTGTATAGACAATCACAATTTTTGTTGTAAGTAACGCTTTCTATTTTTATAAATAACACAGTCCCATAGTGAGCTAGCTACTGAACACTCTCCATTTCAGCTTAACTGGGGGATAGTTCTCAGTCATGCTACTATGCCAGGCATGTAGAGCAACAGCTACCGGCTTAGCACAAACTGTAGTTTCTTTGCAACTGGAGTGATACAAGCATACGATGGAGGTGTAAGCAATACAGAAGAGATTATAACCAACTCAGAGCAAGCCCACTGTATCTAAAGTGAAACATCACTTTTGGAATCATGCAGGTTACACAACCTATTGACTGCATATGCTGGACACTAATTTTTGGCAGTCTTCTGTTACATTCACTTTGTCTTGTACTTGTTTTCCACTGTCATTAAAAATTTTGCCAAAGAAAACTTCCAGAGAACCTGGGAATCTGGGCATTGTGTGTAATCTGAGGAATTTCAGGGTGGAGTTAAATATTTTACTTATCAGGGTCTAAGATCTTATAGTTCGCCCGCTGTTCTTACAGATGCGGTCCTCTACCAGGATGGGGCGGGGGAGGTAAATCTATACCCCAATTTCCTCACTCTCTTTCCTACCGCCTCCCCCATCCTCAACACACAGTTATTGTGTGGTTATTTGCTTTTCTCATGCTAGGATATTTTTGCCCAGAGCTGGATACAGCTGTAATACCAGTGCAGGTATTACCAGTAGTCAGCCAGTACGGGTGGTGGAAGCACAGTGGCTCAGCCCTTCTTCCCAGTTACTTCAAATCCCTCACAACCAAGATGGTACTAGTGAATGGAACAAACCATCTGAGTCTTCTCCCTCAGAAAAACAAAACAAAACAAAACACCGAACCCCTGTTTCTTTTGCAGATAGACAAAAAGTTAAAGAAATAAAAACAGTCCTGTGCCTTTCCTGTCTATCTTCTCTTGGGATTGTAATTAATCAGTGGCATACTCCAGTACCCAATATGCAAAGGTCTTTGCTTCATGTCTGAGAGAGAAACCTTCCCTCAAAATTGGTGTTACCCTTTTGGCAAGGGCACGGAGTTGCTGAGTCTCATCTTGCTGTTTTCTTTGCTTGTGGCTAGAGACCTTTCTTGGCTCCCTACCCAGCCAGCCAGCACTTATTCTCTCAACAGTAATAATCACATCCAAATTAGATTTGCTGTTAAACAACGTCTCATTTCTTTCAGAAGCAGGAAAAATGAAAACATGTATAGGAAAGTCTTTATTCCTATTCACAGCAACAGGATGTGAGGTTACAATGGGTCATGAAAGCATATGGTGCAAAAGGTGAATATTTGTTGAGAACCTCTGCTGTTGAGATCAGACCCTAGAAACTACATTTTCTCCATATGGGTTTGAACATTCCTACTGGCAATGACTATTTGTTTCAATTCACAGAAAAATTTAATTTTGGGCTGACTACAAGTACTTATTTATTTTGGGTTCAACCACTGAACCTCCCCCCTCCAGCCCCAAGTAACTATTTAAAAAAAAAAAAAAACCAACAACAACAAAAAAAAAACCAACAAAGTAACAACTTTTACAATTCTAATCCAGACTGTATTTCTTAGGCCATAGATTCACACTTCTTCCTCCCTCTAAATTCAGGAGTTACTGATCTTTTCTTCCTTTCTATACCCAAACATTTTTGCCCTGAAAAATGCAGGCTCATGCAGTAAACCGGATATAAGAGAATTGGGGTTAGTCTTTGCTGTAGACATTTCTAACTGACAAAAGAGGTATTCTGCTACTAGCTAAACTCTAGGCACTGGGAGAATAGAGTGATTCTGTATGATAACCTTCCCTGATGTACTTCCCTAAGCATCTGCTGTCAAAACCTGAAACAGAAAACATCACGAAGCCGCTGTGTGAGTGGTTCCAGTGACTTCTCAAAAAAAAACACACCAGAACTAGAAACAGTACAAAAAAGGAAGACAAGAAGGATCAAAAGCGCGGCATAGCCTATGTTTGAGGAGAAATCACTCTAGAGCTCCTCAGCCTTGAAAAAGAGACAAATGAGAGCTAAAGACATGCAAGACCTTCTATAAAGTCACAATTGTCACTGTTCATAATAAAAAAACCAAAACAGGGTGTTAAGTAGCTGAAGTAAATGAAAAGAAGTATCTTAAATAATAAGGTGTGGTTTAACTATGGAACTCCTTGCTGCAGGATTTGCAAAAAATAATTGTAGACATGAGCTCATGAAGTGTTTTGATATATTTTTATAAGAGGCAAATAAATCAAATGCCATTAAATACAGAGGTACAGTGTGTGGGCTTGTAAGCTTCTATCTCAGGGAGTTACAGTCACGGCAGTATCTGTCTGTACGCTACCTTTTTATATTCTTTCCCTAAGTACATGCCATCAGCAAGAGACAGAAGACTGGGGCAGATAGATTTTTATCTAGCCTGATACAGCAGTACTTAGAAAATACTGCTCGGTTTATCTCACTAGCTCCCAAAATAATTGATATCCTTCATCTCTTAGACTGCATGCAGAATTTTCACTATTTTCCTGAAAATCTCAGAACTGGCAAACAAATGAGAATTGTTTTGGTTTACCTTTATTTCTTAACTAGGACAAGCAAATTTCCACTGGTGACTGAAGGCTGAAATCTGCGTTGCTGTAGCGTGCAACAATTTAGTTTAGTTATAGAGTATACTGTTTTCACCTTAATCTGAAAACTAAATTAACCTTCCCTGTAGGGAATAGTAGTAGAATACTACTAGGGAATTCCTACTAGTAGTAGGGAATAGTAGTAGATACTACTACATTGTTGATAAAGGTAAATTACTACTCTTAAACCTTTCTGAATCCATCAGGACCTGAAATTACTTTTCTTTCCCATGACTGCAGGGGAGAAACTGCTTCTGTCATTTTTATTTACAAGCAGAAAATACCTTCTGAACTTTCTTATTTTCTAGGAATATAATTACTACTGCTCTTTACTAAAATGTTAGGCTTACGCTTTATTTAATATTGAAGGTGTTCAACAAGGATGATTGTATACACATGCAGAAAGAATGAAAGTTCACTGTTCTGCAGTAGACCATGTAGACATACTTTAAAGAACAAGTTTATGGAAAAGACTGCAGCTGTCTCATAATATTAAAAATACTGATCAATAATGCAGGAATAGATGATATGAGAATAATTCTGTCCTAATATATCTTGAAAAATATTTAAAAATATTTCTAGGCAAAGTTATTTGAATCTGAGAAGCAACACAGGCAGAACACCACTGAAGAGTTAAAACTGGTTGAGTTTTTTCCAAATAGGTACATTGCTTCATTGAAAAGGGGTGTGATGTGCCAGAGGAACTACTAACAATTTAGAGTTCATTCACACGAATACTTATGGTTACATGACACTGGTAGTCCTCTGCCAGTAGGCACCAGTAATATCGGAGCAACAATAGATTACCCATTAAAAGAGCCCTACTTCTGTGGCTTAGAATCTGGGTGACGATTCTGAATTGCAAAGTGAGCATCTCAGCCTTTACTATAGAACAAGAAATTACTGGTTACATGACTTATTTGAGGAGCTGCTGAAAGATTGTTTCCTTTAATGAAAGACGGTATTCTTTCAGCATATTAGACATTGTAATGCAACACAAAGGAGTGCTGGTATTTCCTGGCATTAGCCATAGGATAGGGGTTGGGTCATAAAAGACCCAACCACTGGATTTAGTAGCTAAATTATATCCCCTAGCCCTCCAGATACTTTTTAATCTTGGAAAACTAGATAAGAAAAACAAATGTTTCAACCAAAACCAACAACTACCACAGATGAATTCAAGCAATTAGTAAAGCACAAATTGATATCTGTAGAAGAGAAGACAGGGTAAACTCTCAGAATTCCCCACACCCATAAGCAGACTGTACTGATGCCTTTTGGATCTCTGTTAGCAATAATCACCTCTGATCCTCCATGGTTTACCATCACAGTGTCACTACGCACTCTGAAGCTCATGGGGCTGCCTAACCAACTCTGAAAGTGGAAGCACTGCTGGAGCTTCATACTTACTGTTCTTGTGGCTTTCCATTTCTAATGGCTGCATTGGCTTCTTTACATTTGTTCTCAAGAAACAGAAAGCCAGTGACTCCTGATGTGCTCTTCTGAGAGCATCCATCATCATGAGTGCTTATAAGAAAGGGCACCGTTAAGGTCGTCAATTTATTCCCTTAGCAGAAGTCCTATTGCTTTCCTTGAAATATTCTCAGACACACTAACGGTAACTGTTGTACATTCTTGGAGTAAGTTTTCTGCCCTATTCATCATTCTTGATGTATAGTTCTTTTGGCTAACCACGGTTAACCACCTTCAGTTCAAGAAACCCATTACATTCTGGCACTGAAACTTTTGTTCTTCTGCCCCTAAGCCTCTAACATCATCTTTGTACAACGAGATGTATGATATGTTTCACAATAGTGCTTCATATGAATAAATTTGTTAAACTCTCCAGAATATATTCTCATAACCGAACTATTTCTGCTAACCCATGCAAATATTCAAAAGAGGTTGGCTCAAAAGAGTAGAAATTTATGGACTGCTGAACACAATCAGTTATTAATTCATCTGGAATCCTGTAGGGTTATACTACGAATTTATAAACGGTTGCCTCATGAAATGTAACATACAGCAATTTAAATTCAAACAAGACCTTTTTCATTAAAAAAATAAAATACTGTAATCCATACAAATTATGAATCAAATTCAGACAAAAGCAAGCAAGATCTTCCTATTGTTTCAACTTCTTGTTTGTTTTCCAGCATTCTGTTTCTTAGAAACATGTTAATGCTTAAACCCTGACAATGTACTAAGGTCCTTGGAGTAAAGAAAGTTACACATTATGAGACCTAAGGAGCAGAAAAGATTATTTAAAATTCCATTAGCACTTCTCCAACTGTCAGTGCAGGGACATTTTGACACTACCTAACGACGCCCTCCCGATCTCAGCATGTTCCATTACACTTCCAACACCTTTGCAAAAATCTATGCTTAGGCAAGGATTTCCCTGAAAAAGAGCCCTCATAGACCACTTCATGTTTCCTCTCCTAATCATGGATATTCTAATCATGCCCTTTTCAAGCCTGGATTTCAAATTGAAGGGTTTTTTCAATTTCATGAACACTTTCTGAGGCTAAAAGGACTATCTAGAGTAGTTTCTGTCATATTCCTGTGGTATATGGTCTGTTTTTACCTCAAGTGATTTACAAACATATTCATGAAACCACTCATAAGTCAATCCAATAACCAGCAGTTGTATTTCCCAATCTGGGTATAGTTCTATTGCAGTTAAATCTGTGTGTTGAAAGGATATGCCCCTAGATTGTCGTCTTTCAGAAGGGCAGTCTCTAATCCACATAAACTTGCATCAACTTGGACTCTTCGTTAAACTGAGAAAAATTAGTTTCAGCTCCTCTGTGGTAGTTCCACAAGTCTTTCCCCTTTTAATCACAGCAGCATTCTCCATTGTCCCTTAGCAATATGCTCAGTGGAATATTTATGATAAATCAGGGAATAGGTTTGCTTAGAAATAGTAATGAGTCTGTGAATCTGTGGGTGGCCTTTTTCTTTTGAAGTTTTTACATTTGTCCAATTAACTTACTTACGTCCAGTCAAATTCCTTTGTCATGACGCACAAATCATAGTAGGTTTCCTAAATAACCAGTCTTACTCATCCCAATTGGATATTAGTTATCACTCAATTTAAGGTTTTTTTGCTTGGCATACATTACATAGATTTTTATAACACATAATAATTTCTCTCCCAAATAAGCACATCATCAATCATTATTTCCAGTGAAAGAGATTTTGGTACATCTTATGTGTCTGTGGAATCCTGCAGTGAAAACACTTGAACTTATCTGCCCAAGGAGAAGATTCTAACTCAAGATGCCAAAATCATAGGCTGGAGAAAAAAAAAAAAGTTAAAAAATAAAATACTTGCTTAAAAAAAAAAAAAAAAAATTGAGGTTTGACCTTCTCAGCTCCTCTCACAGGCTAAGAGAGAACTGGATAGCTTTACCTCCTTCCATACATGTACATGGTGGCCATACAGTCACTTCGGTCAGCTGGTATCTGACTTCATTCAGCGCATTCTAATTCTGCTAACCCTTTTACTTTCTTCCACAAGGCACTGAAAGGATTGTTTGCACCGCATGTATGTTTTGGCAGAAAACTAGGATCTGTATTGTTGTATTACATCCTTAGTACGTTTCTCGCCATTGAATTACTCACACATTTATAAGACTATTTATGTCCCATTCAGTAGATCTGCTAAACACCTTCTAGATATCAGAATGCCATTAAATTTTCTTTTTCACTATTTAAAACCTGAGGGATGTCCATTTAGCTTTACTATGTTAGTGTGATTTTTGTCACTCAGGCTCCTATTATCTTTGCTGTATAAGAATAATTTTGCAGTTTTAATACTAAGTAGCCGCTAACCTTTCTGTTAACTATTTGATATTCCAATTGCACTGTTTTGAAATTTACTATCCAGGCACTGTTGATATCACAAAACACTATATTGAAGAAAGCAGATATATTACAGCAGAGAATAATCACATCCATTGCACCCTACAGCTCCTCCATACCCAAGCTCCCACCGCCCTTAGAAACAGGATGCATAGAAACAGATTGAGACTCACCTCTCTTTCCTCTGGACTCTCCCACAGAGCTTCTCACTCTGGTTCTTGAAACTTTCATCTGGGAAAGCCATTTTCTCTTGTTCCCTGCATGCCCCAAGGAGACACATAAACCCTGCTCAGCAGTTCCTACTTCCTCACAGAAGTGTTCCGTATTAGGACAGTCAAGCAATGGACCAGGTGACCTAGGGAGGTTGGAGGCTTTCAAGACCAGACTGGATAAAGCTCTAAGCAACCTGGTCTGACCTCAGAGCTGGTCCTGCTTTGAGCAGCAAGCCCCTTTCACCCTAAATTATTGCATGATACTACATTTCAAGATATGATAAAGTTTTAACTCCTTCAATACTGAAGTTAGAGAAAAATTACAAATCTAATCACGAAAATCCTTCTAAAAACCTCCTGGAAGCTCCATCTTCCCAGCATGCCTTGAGGTAACAAGCCTTCATTTTCTTTATTCAGACCTAGCATTGCAATCAGCTGTGGATAATAGCAATCTGGGTGTCTGTTAAGGATGTGCCAACTATAATGTTATTCACAGATGTATCCCCTTTACACACCAAGAAGCATGCAGTACTCTTTCTCTGATTACTGACCTGTTATTGTGATCATTCAGACAACAAATGAGATAGCTGTTACTTCCTAGAAACATTTTGCATCTTGGTTTTAGAGTAGAAATATGCCAGAAAGCAAGATCTGAAACAAAATACAAGATTATAGGAAAGTGGTGTGAAAGTCCCCAAAGAAAACTTAAAAACATATATGTATTCCTTGCGATTCATGGAAGCTCATGTATCATGGATACCAGTGCAAACCCTGACTCTGTTGATACCAATGGGAATTCAATGAGAAAGTCAGGTTTTCACCCTTGCCCAGAGAACCTTATCCTGCTAATATTAACTTTTTCAGATATGGTGAAATTAAACATACATTAAGTATTTGCAAGATTAGGGCTAAGATCTAAAACATGCATTTAGTTCTGGACAGACAAAGTCATAAACTGGACTAGAATCTAAAATAAGTTCCAGATCTAATAACCCTCTTCTGCAAATTCTTAGACTCATAAACATCTGTCCATATCTGAACAGTTACACTGAACCTATTATATATGTGAGTAGCTTTAACTTTGGTACCCCTTTTTGGAAATTTGACCCCAAATATGCAACTCATTTAGGTTGGTGTCCCTCCTAAACAAAATGGTCCAAGCTGCATACTGAAGTGTTGCAGAAATGGGGTCTTACACATTGAAATATAGTTATTCATGTAAGAAAAACCACTCACAGATATTGCAGTGTGAAATCAAGACTGTATTTTCCTACATATCTGTCCAATGTATAAAATGCTTTAAGTTTTCAAGAAGAAAAAATAGAACAATTGCAGATTTATTATATTTGTTTTCTTTTTAACTATTTTTTTAATACAGTTTTGCTTAGATAAAGTCATAATTTTCCATGTATATTCCCTAGTTCCATGTCATCTAAGGATGTTTGTGTTGATTTTTTATTTTTATATGGAATTTAAACACCACAATGACAGGCAGAACATTCAAAAATGAAACTAAGATAACAATGTAGCAAAATATTGTCCCAGAAAAATCTCTTTAGCAAAGAAGAACTTCCACACCTTAGATTCCCAATAAGTGCCAGCAATAATTCACTCAAACACAGAATCTTAAGGGAGGTGAGAAAAGATAATTCAAAACAATGATTTCCTACAAAAGACTCAAGTCTAGCCTACCTTATCAGGCTGCATACTTCTACGTTCTTCAAGTGTGAAATATTTCCTGGGCTTAATTTTCATCACAGGTCTCCTTCTAGAATCTGTGCTTTTAAATACGGAGCATTCAGCTTGATTCTCCCTTCTAATTCTTATTTTCACAGGCTTAAGAGTTTGGTCTGGCTCAGTTCATCATTTTAGACTACTGTTGGAGCCTCATTTTGAGCTACTCTCTTAATTCTTAGATGAATTTTATAACCCCTAATATCACTATACCCATTGGTGAAAGGAGTGATTTACTATGACCACTCTGCAAAGCAATAGTCTGTGATCCTTAAAAGAATCATGACTTGGTTGCCCATATCTTCCTTATCTGAGACTGCTGCCTAAATTATTTTCCCCCCACTCCCTGCAAGACCCTCCCTGCTAAGTAATTATTCCAGGTATTTATATGGCCTTTACCTACCTACCTTGGACATGTGAAATTATAGGTGGCCTTGCAAACTGTGTCCTGTCATATTAAAGGACCAGTTCCTCATCTTAATTGTTCTAGTATTAGAGTAAATCAGAAAGAGTCTGCAAGGATGAGCCTGTTCAAACCCTACTGTAAGACTGGACTTATAGGAAGGACTTCAATGTGAATGGAAATTATAATTCCTCACTACTGATTTAGGGCATGCTTTTTAGAAGAGCCCATGTCCTCCACTCTCACCCCACCATCCAAACCAGACTTTCAGAATACTTCAACATTTGGGAACATCTGTTGAATATCTGACTCTTATTTCTCAAAAAAAATCATCCAGAGTTCTACATTTCTAGGAGAAAAGTTGCATGCTCAAAAATAACCCCATCATACCAGAAACTGGCAAATGTCACCCTGGCAGACATTATTTTTAAATAAATGTGCTTGTCTTTTAATGGATATTTCATCTTCCTAAAGTACATTATTAAAAAAGGCTATGGTTTCTTATTTTGAATACAGTTACTTTATATGCAACACTAGTGTTTTTCTTTTAGACAAGCAGGGGGCAAGGATGAGCGGGTACAGAGAGCAGAGACCAGTTGGTACCGAAGTAGCACTAGGAAGGTAGAAGGTTGCTATAGTCTTACTGGGGCACAATATAATTCTGCAAGCATATTCAGGCAACTCTGGCAACAGGGAGGTGAGGGTTAACCATAACTTCAAGCCTTCCCTTTCCCAGTCACTTGTGAGAGAGAGTCAAGACTGACGTCTTGGTCCTGTTGGTACCTGGGGCCAAGACCCTAGCCATGACAACCTGGCCATCTCTATTTGTCTGCAAGGCTGCTGGACCTGTGCACAGTCCAACTCCGTCTTATCCCCAAACACCCCAGACAGATTAGAACTCTGTGACAATTAGCCAATCTTCAATGTTCCTCTTGAACCAGATTTACAGCCATGCCTCTTAAATTTTTCCAGAAGACTGTAACTGTCCATTATTAACAGCTCACTGAACACAGTAGGTTACTAGTGTCACCTTCCTTCCACTGTGGAATTTTCTAATCAGATAGTCATATTTAACTTTTATTTCCCATAATCATTACAACCTTTTTTGTCATATGCTAGACACTTTACATTATTTCTAACATCTCCTATTTTTGTCTCTTATGCACATGGATTGTGGGCTAAGATAGTTGGATAAGGCAGAACAAGTATTTTGTCACAATAATATACTGTTGCCCTCTCTAAAATCACTCCTTTAGAAAGCACTGGGATTCTGGCAGTCACCGTGAATTACCCTTTGGTCACATTCACACTGCTAGAGCAGAATGTTCACAAGCACTGCTCTTGTCATGGTATTTGGCTGAAATGCCCCATCTCTCCTCATGATGCAGGCCTTTAGTGCACCTTAAATGAAGCCAAGTTTAGTCCATGGTTTCACTGACAGGTAGTCTTAGGGGTACTCTCAAACCTTTGCTACACAACTGATAGTGCCTTTTTTTTCTGATATATTTGAACCTCTCCAACTCTAAAACCTCCGACTCTGCCCTATGTCAAAAGTTTGACTCAACATGAGGATGCTTTAATCAAACAGCAACTGTCTCCAGTGGATAAATCAAGCTGGCCATCAAGGCTCATGGTCATGCTCTGTGAGGAAGATAGGTACATCTGTAAGCTCTGAGGGCAACACACAAATCTGACTTTGACAGGCTCCAAAGGAAGGCATTTCCTGAGCCCTTCCTTCATAATTTATGACAAGCACAACCTGACACTTGGTGCCCCCTGCAACCGAAGCTCAGTCCAGGAATGGGGTCAACAATGCTGTTATTAATCTGGTCTTCTACCAGATCACAAATACATGCTGCTGGTTTCACCTAGTCCTACAGAGGTGGCACCAAAATCAGTGGGCTTCTTTGCTTATCACTATTTGTGGCAGGAAAACCTGCCCCTATATCTCTTCACTCTGCCCTGATTACTTCTCCCCTGTAGCTTGACTACATCTGTGGTAGCTAGCCAACGTCAGCCAAAATGAACTGTTTCTCCATACTTATGTGTAATATGTTAACTACATGCTACCTTTGAGACCTTGGAGCCATTGCTATCTGCCGTGCTCTCTGCCAACTCCCTACCATATGTCCAGATTTCAACCAGCCTTTCCTTACAGGCAACCAAAAGATTTGGACCAGAAGCAGCAGAGTTTACCAGCATGAGGAACACAGAGTCTGGGTTGAAAAAGGGGAAAATTACACCAGGCACTTAATACAGGGAAATTGTTTTTCCTGGTCTGTCTGAGAATTCTCTGGAACTAGTAAGGATCTTAAAAGTTAGGCTTGCTGGGTCCTCAGCTAACTGTCCTTGAAAAAACACAGAAAATAAAGAGAACCCTTACTTGTGCTCTAACATGCAAAATAAATTAAACCCCCCTCAACAATTAACTCCAAAGAGGCCCACCTTCATCACTTCCTGCAATCCTTCACCACTACCACAAGAGCTTAGGAAGCAATTCTCTCTGTGTTCTTTCTTCCTCTTATGCCTGCTGAAAAGCAACTTCAGATGTTTTCAGAAAGACTAGTTAAGAAGTGAAGCAAAAAAAGAGGCATTGTCTTGTTGAGACAAAGCAGACAATGGGAATGCATGGAGGTACTCTATCATATTGTGATCTTCCTATTTCCTTCTTGTTAAGAGGAGGTGCAAAGACCTTTGCCTGCTTCTTCCAGCAGCCCTTACTTGAGTGCTCTCCCAAGCAGGTAACCAGTTAGAAGGACTTTTCCCCAGACAGGAATGGCGTTCCATAAAGATTTGGAAAATTTTGTATTATCGACCAGAACACAGAACCTTAGCCTTCATCAAAATACTGTCACTTACAAAAGCATCGCAGGAGTTCTCAAAACTCCATTACTGTATGTTTTCCCCAGAACTACATGTTTTTTATTTAGAAGTGTTTTATCCAGAGACTTCCTCTAGAGACAAATCATAAGAGATCAATAGAAACAAACTTCAGAAACAGAATAACTGAACTGCTTTGCATTTCAAAAGAGAAAAGAAAGCCATCTTTTCCTTCCAGCTGAAAAACAACAATATGGAACAGTTTTTTAATCCCACAGAATTACTACCATGATCTTTTAAATTTCTATTTCATTATGACCTTGACAACATGTAAAAGAAAGTTTTTATCATCCAAGTTTCAAAGCAGAGATTTATAATGAGGGACTTGATCAACCTTTGAGATAGACTTTGAAAACACAGAATTCAAGTGAAGAAGCTGGATTAAACACAGACCATTACCTCAACAGCAGTCAATCAAACTGACAAATCATGGGCTATAAAGTCTTTTTTTTTTTTTTTTTTTAAATCATGCAAGTCCCTGGGGCTTGACCTTATTACACTCTTTTGCACTGATGCTGATACCTAGAACGTGCAACAGATGTAACTCTTGAAAATAAGCTACATTCTGCATCATGTCAGGGGAGGATGCACACTATCAGAGAGATGCAGGAACATGAACTTAAATGACTTATGAAACAGTAAACTTACCTGGACTGTAGCCTTAGTGTTTATTTGCTTGTGAGTTCCTTATCTATATTGTTCCAAGAAAAAAAAATCAATTAAACCACACAACTTTCAGGTACAAAGGCTTTAAAGAAAAAACAGAAATTGCATGGTAGCACAAGGGGAAAGTGCTTTTAAAGAATTAAGGTGTTCTGCCACTCAAACTGACTTACAGCTGCTGTGGGTAAAAAAGGCTTAATTTTTCCCTCTCTTGGAATGGAGACATTCCATAAAATGTTTCTGGTCTTAGATTACCCCTTTAACATTCAAAACTACAAGGCAGAAAACATTATGCATCATTCCTTTGTCTCATAACAAGAAGAATGTAGGAGTACAGATGAGGAAGACTTTCTAGTGATCAGCTAGAACTCTAACAACTGATCAGGATGCACAACAACATCTAGATGGACTGTTCCAGGAGCAGGGAAGATGGTATCAGCACTCCCCTTCTCTCTATGAAAGGAAAACATGACTTTGTCCCTTTTGGGAAAAAAAAAAAAGCTTACTTTCATCTGTGTACACAGGTGCTGATTCAAAGCCACTGAAATCAACACAAATATTTGCATGGACTGCAGAGGACCCTGAATCAGACCTGTAGCCATAGCTAGCATGTGGAGGTGGGGGCAGACTCAGGTTCCTTGCATTCCTCATGGTTCTTTGCCCTCCTTTTCCCCCCATTAGGCGAGGAGTTCATGCACCACCAGCACCCAGGCCGGGGCCACTATCCCAGTAGTAAAAGTGGTCTGGGAACAAGAAGGGTGTCAGAGAAAGAAAGGAGGGGAGGGATGATAGGAAGCTTATTCCCCAGTGGTGCTGAGTAAGGATTTTGCTTACTGTTTCCCATCTGATCACTACAAAACTATTTATAACTGTCCTTGCAGGCAAATATACAAGATATTAATGATTGCTATACAGAAAACAGCTGAGTCACAATGTCCCACCCTCACATTCTCCAGCACTTGAGCTCAGCCATGTAGGCAGTGCCAGAAACTATAATGCATTTTTATAAAAGAGAGCACTCATATCTTTTAGACAGCCGATGTTTGCCTGCTGTTGGCTGCTGGAGTCAGAGCCTTCATCTCAATTAAGAGTGGTCACAAATATTCCCATAAACTCAGTAGTCATCCAACAGCGTGGTGTGAGCAGACAGATGTGTGACACACGAGTCAGAATAGAGCTGGCAGGTGAGCCAAGGAAGTTTTGGCTGTCCCTTAGAAAGGAAGACTTCTGCAATGTCATTTAAGCCTTCTCTGAAATCAACTGCACTGCAGTGGCAAAAAAACCCTACTTTGTAAGACTTCCGAGCCAGGAGGAAAAGGTCCTGTGAGATGACTCTGAACAGATGGACTTTGCAATTTCAAATGCTAAGTCTACTTGTTAGCTAAGAGTTAAATTCAATTGTGCAATCAAAAAATATGGCTTAAAACCTGACTTCCAAATCAAACAGCCCTGTTCTCATCTCATTGTAAGTTCTGACAGCCTTGCCTAGCTGACTGACTGCAGTTGTTACCAGCCCCAGCTTTAATGCTCTATGTTGCCACTTGGGTTTTCTCCCATTTTATTACATGATCACCTCTAAAACACTGTTTCCAAACAGAGATGTTAACCAATAATGTGTTTTCCATTTATCAGTTAAATAAACATTTGGTTTAATATTAATCAATTGTCACATGCTTGTCCAGGGAGAAGGGACAAAGAAGCTTAGAGAATAAGGTTTGTGATTAAAAACTTTTCCCATCTGGTGACTGCAGAACTATTTATAATTGTCCCTGTAGGACAACATGTAAGATACTAATGACACAAGAACATCCTGTAGATTAGATGTGCCTTATCCCTGCCCACAGAATACTTTCCTGTGCACCCCATGATGCTTTTTAACCCTATCATTCCTACAAAGTAGTTTTAGATCTCACCCTCAGACCTCCAGGGCAATACAGTTCCAGCAAGATTAGCATCAGCAGTGGTACCAGAACAGCTTGCTTGGAAAAGAGAAAGGTATGTCCAGAGCTATGCAGGAGTAAGGAAAAGAATGAGGATAGCAGGAATATTCGGAGATGAGTGTGACAAAAATATGGTATCCAGAGGCACGTGGGAAACAAAGAGGGCATTGATGTCCAGCATGATTTATGAAGGACAGGGAGTGTCCAGACCCTGCTGGAAGAGAAAAATTTTCTGGAACATGGTACTTCATCTTGGTTTATCATTGCAATGTCTGGGTTTTTTTTCTACTCTTTTTGTTTCTTTTTAATATGTAGTTGCAATTACAAGCCAAAATTAACAGCCCTAATTCTAAGCAATGTAAAGTCATATCAAACAAGCCCATTCCACAATGCAGGAAAAGATTGCCTAGGGAGGGTCAGGAATCTGTGGACAGATAGGGTGGAAATCACAAAGGATAGACAGGGATGGTAAATCAGACCTAGTGTGAGTTAGTCTTTTAGGCTTCTGCTAAGGCCATAACCCTATGGAAGCTCTGAACCACGACAAGGTGTAGGTGTTATAAAATGTGTGTACAGACTAAAAAGGCAATTGTAGAAGAAAAGGACAAAACAGAAAAGACAATGGATGGTAACAACAAATATCCTTTCTTGTACCTTTCAGGAACATCGTATTCTGAAAATCATACGTGTCAGGATGCTGGTCAGAGGAAAAGAAGTATTTGTTATGCCTCAGAAAGATGTAGTACAGAGATCTCAGTCCAAGAGCACAAACCTGTCACTATGAAAGATGAGCTTAAGTCCTTGGAACTCCACCTCATCCACAGTCTGTAAATTGTGGGATTGGGGTCCAAGGTGCCCATATATTTTTAGATGTATTTGTGACAGAGGCCATGAGACAGAGGCTCTGATGCAAAGTTATCAAAAATAAATGGAAATCTCCCATGGAGGACTATTCAGTGCACTTTAGGGACCGGAGTTCAAAATTCCAAGTTATGCCAATACTTCCTTTTTTCTTAACTATGATGAGTTTGTCCCTTCTCCCCTTCTCAGGTGAAATGAGACAAGGTTTACAATCTTCTTTCAAAGTGCTCTGATGAAGTATAACTGTTAACCAATACACAGAGTTAGTTCAAGTTACTGACTGCAGTCTTTTGTGATTAATAATATTTTCTTGACTTTTTGCCTTGTTGCTTTTCCACATTGTTAAATTTTAGGATGGTAGAAGACAGAGGATTTTACCCCTGTAAAAGCTTTCTTGAAGTGTTCAGTTTCAATCATTTGCCATCTATGCAATTCATTTTTGCAACCAAGAGCTACCACTTCTCTGTCCTGCCATTCATTAGCTGAATGCACTTGGAAAGCCAGCTTCTCATGATTTCTTTTGCCCTAGGTCTGTTAGCACTACCTCTCACAGGAAATTTTGAGGTGGCCACATCTGGAGGCAGAGAAATGCAATTTATCCTGAAAAGGACTCCCAAAGTGAGATATATGGAAGCATGTTATAAAACTTTGACAATCTATGTATTAAAATCAAACAGAACAGACAGAATAAAGTCATAGGACAGCTGACAACTCATTCAAATCCACATAACTGCCAGTTGCTACAGGTTAGATTATTACTTTGTCTAAATTATCATTCAAAGTGGTAGCAAATCTCCAAGCAGCTCTGCAGGGGCTGTGCAGCTTTTGATCCCTGCTGTTCATGGCTGCTTACCTCTGCACAGGTCCACCACAAGTGGAATCTTGGTTCTTCGCATTTTTGTGTCCAGCACAGGTCAGTTCATGTCAAGAGTGTTTTAAGATGAACTCCTCCTTGAAACCTGAAGCAAGGATATCTGATGTGGAGGCACATCTTCATCAGAGCCATCTGTGATTCCATCTTCAGGAAAGGTACAGTTTAAACAGCAGGCTCTGCCTAAAGACCTTCTTTAGCACTCCAAATTCTTTTGAAGAAAGATAAAGAGAAAGGCAGCTAAAATACCATGCTCACAGAGAACATTGTCAGCTAGAGATTAGTGTCAGTGACACTGAATTTTTTCATACTTAAAAAATAATAATTCCACAGGTTTTATTTTTAGGTCTGCTGAAAGGCAAAGCAACAACTAAAAAAACCCCCAACTTTTTATTTTACATAACTATATAAATATTTATTTATAAAAAAGAAAATAAAGACGTCTGAAGCTTTCCTCTCTATTATTTAATCTAAATTAACAAAACCAAACCAAAGCAACCCCTGCCTGCTGCCCCAGGGTTTAAGATAACAGATTACACCTAAATCAGAGGCTTAAAGAAGCCCAACAGAGATAGTCTAGATATTCGTACTATTACCCTGTGAGTTTTTAAAGAAAGCCTACTGCAGCTGCCTGTACAATGGCAACCACAAATGTCATTCAGCACTTGAAACACTGTATGGACAGCAGAAATGGCTGAACACTGGAATAGGCTGGCAAGCCTATGGTATCTCTGTCAACAGAGAATTTTAACAAGAAGGTGTCCTGGTTTCAGCTGGGATAGAGTTAATTTTCTTCTTAGTAGCTGGTATAGTGCTGTGTTTTGGATTTAGTATGAGAATAATGTTGATAACACACTGATGTTTTAGTTGTTGCTAAGTAGTGCTTACACCAGTCAAGGACTTTTCAGCTTCCCATGCTCTGCGTGGCGCACAAGAAGCTGGGAGGGGGCACAGCCAGGACAGCTGACCCAGACTGGCCACAGGGCTATTCCATACCGTATGACGTCATGCTCAGTATATAACTGGGGCGAGTTGGCCAGGGGGGAAGGGATTGCTGCTTGGGAACAGGCTGGGCATCAGTCAGGGGGTGGTGAGCAATTGTGTCGTGTATCACTTGCTTTGTATATTATTATTGTATTATATTATTATTATTATTATTACTACTACTACTATCATTCTATTTCATTTTACTTCAATTATTAAACTGTTCTTATCTCAACCCAGGAGTTTTCTGACTTTCACCCTTCCAATTCTCTCCCCCACCCCACTGGGGGAGCGTGAGTGAGCGGCTGTGTGGTGCATAGTTGCTGGCTGGGGTTAAACCACAACAGAAGGCAAAAAAATGTTTGTCCAGAATGACATGGGGGTATCGCCTTGGGTCAGAAGAAATGGCCTGGATGGACAACATGTAGTTGTTTTTCAGCCTATTTTCAATTAATTTTTTGACTGAAATAATAGATTATTGGTTTTTTGCAAACTTTGGGTTCATGCTGAATTTGACTATGTTTACAACATCACCTGCTACACCAATCACATAGAAAGGTCAGGAAATAGGACTGGATTTCCTGTGCCATGAGAATCCAGTTTCCTGCTATCATGTGCTTTATATCATATTTCATAAGCCTCTTGACAATCATCATTAAACCAGTTGGTTTTCTTTTTTCTCCCCTCCACTACCCTTTTAGATACCCATAGTACAGAAGCTGCTAAGACAGCTTTCTAATACTTTAGTGCAGAATGCAAGGCTAGCAAGAAGTAAGCTGCCAGCAGTAGTACTGAAAGGCCAGTTTTTTGAGTTTCCAGAGAAGGAGGATGTGTGGTAGACTGGTCCCAAATGTGAATGGAAATAGAGTCATTTACCTGCAATGGATTGTTTGGATTGTAGGTGAATTTATAACCATAGGTCAGATTTACAGGTATTCTTAGTTTGAGAGCAGTGCATCACAACCACAGCTGTGCTTGCAGGCTCAGCTTACAGGCAGGGGTAGTTTAGTGGACGGGAAATGCTGCCAAAGCATATATCGCCCTATTTATTTTATTTATTTATTTATTTATTGCTGATACACACTGCAGTACAATGCCATAGAACAATCTTACAAGAGAAGCTAGAGAAGGGAAGGGTTCACAAGGTTATAATTGTGGTTTAAATCTTCCCTGGGAAGGTATGATACTTAATAAGTTTAACCCAGTTGAGTTCTAGAGAAATTTCTCTGCAAGTCAATAAATCAAGAGAGTATTAACATTTCTGGAGGAATCTAGGACAGACTGTGAATGCAATAGAGAATAATTTTCCTGTTAGAGAATCCTATACATTCTTATGCGAGGTTATCATTCCCCAATAAATTCTGCAGGACTTTTCCATAAGAGGACATTATAAAAAGAAGTAATGGGTACACACAGTGCTGGCCATATCAAAACAAGAATAATAACGGGCAGATTTTTTTGAACGCATATCCAAACCAAATTCTCTGCTGATGTAAATCATCCTGAATCAGCTGAAGCTGATTAATAGTAGGCTAGGAACCCACTCCCAAATTCTATCTTATTGGCTCAGAAAAGATTTGCAATATTTATTTTTCTCCCTAAAGACTGGATTCATGTAGTTTGAATTTTTAAGGAAGGCCAACTCATGGAGTTGAAGCTGACATACTGTCTATTTGAAAGACTGGATGTGATCAAATAAAGATTTTTAAATTTTTTTAATCCCAGAAGATGAGTTTCAGTGGGTTAAGCCTAGCTACAGGATCCTAAAATATAGCACGTATTTCACAACCTCCTTTGTTAAATCTGTAAATTAAGTGGCACTCGAAAAAGATGCTCCCTTGACATCGCAAGACCTCTGACTCTTGAAAATGTTCCTGACCCAATGGGATAAATAAAATGAAAAAGTAAAAGCAGCAATATTCAGGTGAATTCACTGGGGCAATGAAGGAGAAACTAAGCAATGAATCTGAACTCTAAATGAAAAGACAAAAAAGGCGACAGGCCTTGTACCCAAACACATGAGACTAATTCATCCTAACAGTCCAGGAGTTGCCAAAGGAAGGAGAAGATGAAGATGAGGTCCTGGCAATGGGTCAGAGAATGATTTTGGAAGCACGAATACCAGAGTGCTAGATGAAAGAAAATTTAAAAGCAGTGGGAGTAAAGTATTGGGTCACAGAGGGAAAAAAATGGGCTGAAGAAGAAAGGCACAGAAAAAAACATCTGTAAGCAGCACTAGTGATGGGGGAGAAAAGAAGCAGGAGACACACACCCAGGTGCACCATTGCCAAGCAGCCTGAAACGCAAACCAGCATCATTTGTATGGGTTTTTTTGCTCGCTTTCACTCTTTAGATCAAAAAGAGAGCAGCAATGCAATCTGCTCTTTGTGCAGAGCACTTTCAGCCAAGGGAAGGAGAGTGCACACACTGGAACATCTGTTCCAAGAAGCCACTTGAAAAATAATCTTATAATAGCATGGGGAAAACATCTGTGCAGCATGCACCAGACCACCAGTAGTGCAGCAGTGGAGGACTAGAAGGGGGAAGGAAGACAGGAGGGAGTGAGGGAGACAAAGTGGAAGAGGATTAGGTCAGGGGCAAGTACCCCAGTGAGGGGCATGACCCACATGTGAAGAAACTGCTCATTTTGTGTCTTTTCTCTTCTAATCCTCAGCAAGAGGCAGACAGATTTCTCACCCACTGAGCTGTGTTTATTGGCAGATATTACTCAACATGTGCAGCTTTGAAAAATCCCAAACTACAATCAATGTGTTTGAGAGGTTGTACGAAAAGCTCCCTGCCCTTGGCCTCTAGTGTAGCTCCCACCCCTTCTTCCTCCACTTGCTCTCTCTCTGCTGATACTGGAATAAATGTGCTGGAAAAAGAGTCACTGCTAGCTCAGGTGGGGAGAACTGGGAAGCCAAAGCACATTTACACTGTGGGTGAATTTGACCTACTGTCTTTAATAAAAGACAGGGCCACTTGTTTTCACCTTTAGTCTCAAAGCAAACAAATTCAGAAAAAAACCCACCCTAACCATCACACAAACATGCACACACAAGTGCAATATGCAATATGTTCTTGGCCTCTCCCTTCATCTGTTTTATTTTGAGAGAATTGTACACTTATAGCCGCCCCTATGCAAGTGTCAGTAGCATGACAGCAGTCAGGACACTTCTTACCCCCACCTTGTGACACATTTTGCAGGAGTTTTCTAAGAAAAACAGTGTCAAATTTACTTAGCCGTTGTTTGACTCTAGGTTCTCTAAACAAGAAAAGCCTTCCCAAATGCGCATCTTCTTGCTGACAGAAAAAGAAAGAATCAACAGGTTTTAAACATAAAACCTACATACAAACATCCAGGTGATGTGACTAGGTACACAAAATTGAACAGGGAGCTACTGCGGGTTGAAGTACTACCCATATAGATGTAGGTAGGTGGAGCTGTCTGTTTCAGTGTAGACAGGAGAAAAAGACCAGTCTCCCTATTCCCCATGTAATCAGATTTCCCTGTGGGAAAAGTGATAGGGAAATGAGAAAGTTTGAGTGATTTTAGAAGTTAGTTGTTATGCTGAATTAACTAGATACAAAGACACATCAACAGTGTGCAGAAGAAGACATACTGCATATTAGGACATAGCAAAGGTCGGCTGTAACTATCCACAGAGGTATGCATAGATGGGATATAGGGTAATTAGATTGCTACATTGGAACAGATCCCTGGGCAAAATGTACACAGTTACAGTTAGTAAAGTGTACCATGCAAAGCTCTTCTTCATACCGGTCTTGTCTTAATGCTGCTCTAGATGACCATCTCTTCTATACCATGCCTAGAAAGGCAATAAGCAAAGAGACAAAAAATAGAAAAGACATGCTGGGAAGTTAGGAAGAGGAGCTGAGCAAGAGAGAGAGGAAGAGGCAGCTTCCCTCCAGATCCCAGACTAATAAAAAACTTAGTAAGTAGGCAAAATGTGAGAAATCAGGAAATACCCAGGATCAAGAATTTCTTCTGTTTGATTCACGAGGAATTTATCTTCTTATCATGCCCCACTGTTATGTTCCTGGTGCAAGTCTTTCTCATTTCTAGCAATGCTCTGAGAGCTTTGTTTCAATGGGAAGACAGTATTTTTTTTTTTCTTTTGAAATCTCAAAAATGTACAGTGGAAGAAAATTATTTTCTTTCCAACTCTAACAGTCATATTGGCTCTCAAAATGGTTTTATCAGTTTAGCTTCCACATGTCAATGCAAACTAATGTACGTATCATAAGCTTAAACAACGACAAAAGGAATACCCTAGAAGAAAGCTGCCCTGGTTTGATTATATTGGCCTAAAATTATACTTTCAGTTAGGCAGGTATGACTTGCTATAGAAACCAGGGCTTTGATTAAAAGCAGTTTCACTCCTGTCTTTTCTTTTGCGGGCCATAAATCCTGTGAACTGAGGTCATTTCCAGATAAGGCGTGTGGGAGGGGGAGTCAGAGGAAATGAAATTGGATATATAGGTGGGGGTACACAATAAGGGCGTTGTAGGTATAGACGAACAGCTTGAATTTGACATGGCAAGTGACAGGAAATCAATGGAGTGCTAATGTGTGGGAGGAGATGAATATAACTTTAGCAGAAACATTTAGGACAGATGTGAGGGAGAGAACAGAGGAACCGTGGGGCCAAACAGGAGAAGCTTACAGTAACCAAAGCAAAAAACATCTGAGATACTGACAGCAACCTATTTTGGGAGTTTCCTCTTTTCTGTCTCACAGGCAAGGCAAAATTTAAGTGAGTTGTTAGGTGTTATGTGAGCTCTAAACCTTTAACAGCTGCAGGACTAATTTTATGTTACAGTGTATTGTAATTGTGTCATGGGTTTTCAAAGAGAGAGCACCATGCAAGGCCGTGTCTCCCCTATTCCCTAATATCATGCATCTGCACGGTTATCAACTGGAACATCATTCAAGATATCAATAGTCAGAATACCCTCCCCCTCATTTAATTAGTAGAAGTATCAGAAATCCCACTCTTTAATCCCTTAGTTGGGAGGTGTTTGCTCAGGGTGAGTCACACAATATATTTCACCAGCATTAGTGTGATGTCTGTTTTTCACTGACCCTGAAAAAGCCTTCCATTAATCTAGACTAATGACCGATATTCCATGGAATCAGCATTTGGCAAGCTGCTTTCACAGCACCTCTAATGCAGGCTGAGCTGTGGCGTGCTAGGCATGATTACCTGCAGGAGGAAACAAGCACTTCTCCACCTCCTTTGCATGCGAAAAGAACTCTTATCAAAATGTGGATCCACAACATAATCCTTCAAACCTTGGTAGAGACGTCTTATTTTCAGAGTATTCTTGAGAGAGATTCCTAATTTATTGAAAATCTACTGAATGTTCTTGAGATTATCTTCTCTTATGTTGAAGGTGAACCAGCTTCCCTTCTGAGGCAGTATCTCTTTCCATAGCTCCCTTAGATTAATGTGCAACAATACCAAATTGTAAGGGGTTTACAGTTACTTATGTAACACATTTAATGCAAACCAGAAAAGAAAAACATGGAAAGGTAAAGCCACCTGTAGCACACAGCTTTGTTCCATAGGCAGAGTCACGTATGCCTGATAGCACAGCCAACTTTGCTTGTTCAGGGCTGCCTTCCTCAAAATTCATCAGTACTTTATTCCCACAAGCAGGGCAAGTGACTTGTCTGCTGGCACATATTTAGAAACGTCTCCTACATAAACATGATGAGTATCATGGTGTTCACTAACCAGTATCTTCTTTGCATAAGTTGTGAACTCCTTTACTGCTTTTTTCCCCAACCAGACAAAATTGGGTTTTTATCCCAGGGATACAGGGAATAGCAACAAAAGTAACGCATTACTGGGGTTTTTTTAGATTCCCCTTCTTGTATCTTTAAATTGAGTCGGAGGACAGAAATTGAGCAGAAAGTTTTTACCATTAGCTTACTGCAGCATAAATAAAATTGCTTCTGAAAAATAGGATTTTTGTTGATTAACAAAGAAAAAAAATATGCTGGAACCCCAGCAAATCTATCAAACTTACATTCCATACAGGTCTTCTACTTTTTGAAATGGTAAGGTCCTGAAAAAGTATGCAGTTCTGAATGTGACCTATTGAAGAACAATTTTGAATTGATTCACTAAAACATTCTATTGATGTGTTTTTTGAAGCTTCTCAGACTATTCAGGTTTTACTCATGGATTAAAGAGCTGTAAAGTTTCACAGACATACTACATTTGACTGTAAAAAAACGGATTGAATGAGTTTAAAACAGAATACAACCTTCTACTCCTCCATTATACTCACAAAAGCCTGGACCACCTTATGAGTTTCTGGAACCACTTCAAATAATCTGTGGTGTCAGGAGAGACTACAGACTCATCTAGAGGAGATGAAGATAGTAGATTCAGAGCGCTGTAGTTCATTAGGTGGCACTTATCTTTAAATATGCTTGCACTCCAGTTTCAGTGGAGCTGAAGAAGATGGGTAACAGGTTGTAAGGCTGTGATCACACTCCAGAACCCTGACCTGTACATTCTACCACTGAGTTTGCCTGCCTGTGGAAAAGATAAGATCTAGCTAATAAGATCTGTAGACACACCTAAGAGTGGACCCTGAGCCCAGGGAACTGAGTTTGAGTGTCTGTCTTCTGAGAATCTCAGATGCAAAAAGCACATTTTTTTGCAATTCTGAGGGGGTGAGAAGGAGTCAGCTTTGGTGATGTTGTTGTGAATATTGTAAGACTTGTTCCTCACTCAAGGAGTTCAATGAGGATTCAGAAAACAGGAGGCCAAATGGTAGTGATGGAGGTCGCAGTGCTAATGAAGACTTACGCAGTGTGTAAGAACAATAGCCTAAGATTCTCTTTGGTTATGGTGAGAAGACTGAAGAGAGGAATAAAATCTGAATCTGGCAAAAGAAGGAGTTTTTCTGATCCTGTGAAATGAGTATGTGTCACTACAAGAATAATTGCCAGCGGGTGAAACAATGCGGAGACCTGTCTCTGACTGACAGTAGGTCTCTCTGCAGTCATGGAGTGACCAAAAGGGTCTATGCAGTTGGATCAACAGTTTTCAGAAGATACAATTTTCATTTCAGTGGTTCAATACCAAAGGCTTCCTAGTGTTCCTGATGATTTTGTATCATCACAGGAGCCCACTGCCATATGTCTGGGTTGAGTTATTGATATAAACATACATCTGAACCTCTTCAGGAACAATATGGCTACAGCTGCACTAGCAAATAAAACACCCCAGGGATCATTCTCTGGCCTTTAGCACAAGTGGCATGTTCTCAAGAGCAAACTTGTGCCCTGATGGCTACATTCTATACCTACCCAAAACAAGGTGGTCTTATCCATATTGTTTTCTACGAACACTCCCTGGCCCTTATTATCCCCTGAACCATAATGGAGTATTACTTTGGAGAGTACTAGTTGGCATGCATCAAAACTGTGCAAAGGTGTGTGCTACCAGCTAAACGCTGTGGATTTTAAGAGAATGGTAGTCAAATCCTAAATCATGCCCCTTTACAGTATACTTCTATAGATATAGCCTGTGGGACCACTAAGTCGTGGAAGTTAAAAAGCAAGGAAAAAACAAGAGATATTTATTTGAAGATTTTGGATTGAATTGTCTTCCTTGAACTCCCCATACACTCTATCACACCAAAGGAAAACTGCTCAGACATTAATGAGTAAAAAGACCTTCCAAGCATGGGGTCCTTGCCCTCTGAATTGTCCTGCTGGTGTCTGAAGTTGTCCTCGTGGATTTCCAGTTAACAAGAGACTACACTCAAGATCTTTTCTAGATGAGGAAGTGAAGGACTTCGAGGTAGCAGAATCTCCAGAGTAAGGAATTCTTTCTGACAATAAGGAATTGTCTTCTTGACAATAAGGATTCTTCCTGACACGTGCCCTCAACACATGCAATGGGAGGTGCAAGTGTGAAGACCTTGTAACGAAAAAGCTATGTGGGGTAAGTGACTAAACTATTCTGAGGCAGAGAACTAAAAGGCTATTGGAAGCCACGTGGCTTAACTCAAACTGAAAATCTCTTCTTTTCCCTGTTTGCCAAGAGGGAAGTTCTTGGCACCAAAAAAAGTCCAGGAAAACAAAGAAAATTGCTAAGTAACTAATGAACAAACTAACAAGCAAAATGACAGAAAAATGATCACAAGGCCAAAAACATTGCAGCCTGTGATGAGAGCAGAGCTACATCTGAAGCCAAAGGCAGTTGAAGCAAACCAAGAAAGAAGCAGCTCACACTACTCTTCATGACCTCAGTGCAGAGCACAAATAGAAATAGGGATATATATGCTGTTTGGGCACTCCAAAGGCAAAAAGTACCTTGGCTTGAGAGCACAAGGCACTTTGTCATCCCACAGTAGATATACACATGGACCAACACTGGAAGGAACAATATGGTGTTTTACCATAATAGGAAAAGACTGAGTTCTCACTGTAAGTGTAAAACAGAATGCAGCCTTAAATATGGCCTCACAGTGGCTCCACCATAATTGCTAGTTCCCTGCTGTGTTCCCTATACAGCAGGTCTTGTACTGACATCTGGTACTAATTTAGGGTTCATCTGCTCTACAAAAACAAACATATTGTGGGGCCTCGTTACAGCATGCTTGTCCCTCAACTTGGTTAAACCACGTTCCATCTTGTAAAGTAGATGTGACATAACTGTCTGCATTTTGGCCCTGAACCACGCTACAGATGTTGCAATGTTCAAGAGCCTGAAGTGGCTTAAACTGCAATGCTGGGGTTCTACTACAAAGCAGCAGCAATTCCAGCTCCTTAAAGAGAGTGGCATTAACCCCTTCCCCCCACTCCATGAGACTACTCCCATCTTGTTAAATATATTGATCAGCATGAATCTAACATGAGGTAGCTTAATTTTTGCCATGTTTTAAGCTGTGGTTATTTGATATCATGTCAGAAAGTTTTATGGGAAGTTATTTTGACCCTGCTCATAAACACATTTGCCATTTATATGAGAAAGGCTATACACAGAATTCTCAGGCAAGAGGGACATGGATATGGAGATCTTTCTCCATTTGTTCACCCAGCCAGATAACTCAATGCAAATTCATTTGCATTGAAACACAAAAGAAATGAGATTTGGGGCCAAATAAGGGGCTGCCTGAATGGGCAAAATTTCATACAAAGTACCTGAGGTACACCCACCTGCCTTAGCAAAGGATTTATCCCAAATGCCTTTTTGAGTACCAGAAAATTAATCAAGATTTCATTGTAGGATATTTCAGTGTGTACATCCCCACTTACTGCTCCAGGGACTGCATGCTGACAAAGCTGCTCCTTTTCCAGCTATTGCAGAAACTTCTCACGCTCTGCATGCTGTTCATTCTCATGTGGCATTCTCTTTCACTTTTTTGCTCCAGCTACTGTTTCTCTTGCCAATAAAGATTAGCATAACCTTCAAGAAAATCTGGCAGAAGGTCACGGTCATTTCAGGGAGAAGTAAACAGAGTGAGAAAAGCATAGAATGGGATTACTAGAAGAGTGTAAGAACTCTTTGCCCGCTATGTATAGGTCATGCTGTCAAGTAAAAATATATTGGTATTTAACTCAGTCAAAACTTACATAAACTCTGCTAGACATCTGAGAAGTTGCATGGGTCTGGAATTCAGGACTGCATTGGACCTTAAAAATATTCACAACCTACAGCTTCTTATTCGACACGGATTGTTTTTCCATTATTTGGGGGGTAAGCGGCAGAAGAAATAATTTGCAAATATTTGGAATGTTTCTATTTGTCATTTTAAAATCAATACATATATCTTGTTATTCTCCATAGGGTCTTTCTCTGCCTCTTATGTAACTGGTAAAGCAGATTTTTATTTTTCCTTTAAGAAAAAAGAAGTTGATCATATCAGTCCAGGACTTTTTCCAAAAAACCTGGAGGGAGTGAGGTTTCCATATACCAGGGCCAAAATACAGATGTTTGGCCTAAAATTGGTTTTATTATTTTTATTTTGGATTTTGGAAAAACAAGCACACAAGTCTGCACAAAAGAACACAAGTCTCCACAAAATAACACAAGTACATGTGTTCTCTCTATTACACTGGACGAAAATGTAGCAACTGAAAAGGACAAAATGAGCAGGTCTGCTTTCTCTAAGCAGAGCTCTCAGAAATGGAAAAACCAAGTAGGCAAAAAACAAGTGTAATGAAGGGACACTGACCCTGCAAGAATGTCCATTTTTTCCAAATGAACCAAATGGTCTAATAAAGGATATTACCTTCCCTATAAATCTTGTCTTGCAGAAAACAAAGGCATAATGATTTCAAAATGCTTCTACATCAAGGAGCAGAACCAGGCTATAGAGCAGTCAGGGTTGCAAACAGGGAGAGATCAAAGGTGGCGTTTAAGCAATATATCATCATGAGAGGAAAGAGATGAATATATGGCCCACTAAAATCCTCCTGTTTGGATCTTTTATGAACAATTACAGGAATGCATCATTGATTTTCATGCATATTGCCTGAGGTGTGTGATCTTCATCTGGTGTTTGACCTTTGCTGACAATTCTTGACACAGGATGGGACTGAATTAAATGATGAATAAAAGCTAGCTCATATAGACACTGTGAAGTATAAATAGAGGAGTTAGCAGCAGAGTTTCCATCAGAATTTGCAGAGTAGTGTTTATAAGCTTTGCTGTATACATGCTGTATACATGTGGTTTTGCTATAGCAACAAAGATGAACAGTCATTATTTTCTATGACCAACACCAAATCTAGTATTATCTGTATCCTGCCTTGTGAAGAGAAATGATTTAACCTCTACATGAGGTTCAGTCGGTAACCAAAATGAGGAAGAAGTCCGTGATACTGTGCATATATGGGATTTCCCAGTGGATCAGCTGGGTCAATATCACAGCAGATCTTCCAATCTTCCAATGACAAGTGAGAAAATACAAAGATTAGTCTGTTCTCACTGTCAATTTTAAAAGTCTTTAGAGTTTATTGTCCCAGCTGGAAGTATCAAATAATTACCTGATACTGAGTAAGACATCAGAAAAGAACAGCCTGTAAGAACTAATCTATTAGTTTAGCAGAGGAAAATTCAGAGATGATGTTCAGCTCAAACCAGGGTACTTAGAAGTGCCCCAGAAGTATCTTGGCCATGTGCCTAATACGTATTCCACAATACACCACAGACAGCAGGATGATTTCTCCTATCCAACAGGAAACACTAAAGGCAATTAAAAAGCTTTGAAGATAGGAATATTTATTTCTTTCAGATGATTTTCAGCCACTAACAATATTCACCAACCAGGGAGCTGAGAAAAGCTTGTAAAAAGCTAACTCAGCTGATACTTTAGAAACTTTAAGCTATTTTTCAAGTAAGGTTAAAAAGCAGGCAGAAGATAATGGAGCTCAATAGTAGGAGTGGTAGGTGAAGTAAGGAATATTGTGGTTCAATAAAACAGGAAGGTAACCTCTAAGGAAATAAAAGATCACATGGGTTTATGGCCTTCATCTCAGCAAAATATGTACCAGTCTTCTGGTTGACAGATGAAGTAGTCAGGAAGACTTAATCTACACAAACTACTTCAAAGGAGAGAATCATGATGACAGAATAAGACATAAATATTCAAGCACATAAGCCAACTAAAAGCATCATTTTTTATGGCAAGCAAAAAAGCAAGTAAGTATGTTGAGAGGCATTAGAATACTATTGTGTGGAGCCTGGAGAGTCAATAAGAGTAGTTGGAAGTGGTCACATAGGAGAAAAGAAATTATGTGATTAGTAGTAGAGAAACTTGATGGGGTATGTCCTATGGGTTTTGGAGGATTCCATTTCATGTCTAATGTGTTCCATAAAAGCTACACCGGAAAACCAGGTCAGGTGGTGGTGATATTTTGTATCCAATATCCTGTTACGTGATTAGAAAGTCATAGATGGTTGAGTGGACTCCCCAGTGTTTGTAGTTAAAGTATTAATTAGTTCAACAAACAAAATCAACCTAAGAGTTATCTGTAACAGACTACTACATTTCACAAAAATATAGGACAAGCTTCCCCTTAAAAGATCTGGTTATTAAGAGCAGAAAGGAGAACTGTTACCGTAAGTGTCTTTCATCCTGTGGATCATTTTCTCAGTCTACACAGTCAGTAGTACTACTTCAGAAATTTCTAAAAATAATGGATTTTTTCTTAACACAGAAATCCTACATGGGATATCAAGTAACTCAGTAATGTCCATTATCAATTACCATAATGGATCTCATTATGATAAATAAGGAGCAGTTAATGGCTTCTATAAAAATTGAAAAATTGAAAAATTGCCTAATGAAATGAGGTTTGATTTATTTAATGCAAACAGGATATGTCACCAACCTGAACTCTCTCTTGTTGGATCTTTTAAAACCTGCAGTTTTTGTAACTTAGAGGAACAGCTGAGATTAGACTTGGGAGCATGCATTTAACTGAAGAAGTGTTAAAACAACTGGGAATTTTTCAGGAACATCTTGCTAGATGCCCAAGAAGCCAAGATTCCTCAGATTCAAAAAAAGATACATGAGCCAAGAAGATATCTTTCTTGGCGAAAACAATGACAGAAATTGTGTACTTACACCTATATACATACACAAGCATATAGTACATGTGCATATGTACATGTATGTGCATGTATATATGGAGAGGGAATTAAAAACCAATGAAATGAGAATTATTATAAATAAGAAATAGAAATAAGTGTGTAATGAAGTCAGTAAGTTGAATGAATCATAGATCATAACATATCATAAATCAACAAATTCTAAATAGGCATTTAAAACTAATTATAAGTCAATAGCTAGATTTAGACAGCAAGATGGTGAAGTGTGATCAAGGAAAAGCAGAAATGTTCACTAGGTATTCCAGTCACATTTGGAATGAATCAAGTTTTGTATATACTTCTCAAGACAGATACTACGAATAGATCAAAAAATTAGCCATGAGTAACAAAGGAAGATGAGAGGTAGTCTCTGTGACAATTAAACATTTACAAAACCACAGAATCAGATCTCTTAGGTTAAGAGTCTTAAATAAATCAGCTGAGGAAACCTCTAAATCATTCATATAATTTTCTGGCAAATATTGAAGAGCACTAGAAAAATTCCAGAAGATTAGAAAATTGTCAATATAGTCATAGAGAGAATCTTGTAGTAAATCTTCATCATCCTGAACAAAAAAGATAAATTTACTAAGGCAAAATACTGACTATTTTGAAGGTCATCTAAGACGCAAAATGTGAACAGTAAACACCTGAATAGTGACACTAAAGAAATTAATAACTTGGACTTAGAAGACAAAATCGAATGAAAAATAAAACAACCCAGAAAGAATCTCATTGATAAAGCATTACAAAGATAAGCAAAATAATCATATAACCTTTACAATGGTGCTGACGAAAATAGCTTCATTAAAACAAAAATCTGAAATTCACATCTTCATATTATATGGTAGTCAAAGACAATGAGCTTGAATTTGAAAAAAGAAACAGACTCTTTCAGAAAGAAATTGCAACTCCAATAATTACATAATATAAGCATAGATATTTGTCATTAATTAATCCAATAAGCTGTCCTGTTTCATTCCACCATTGCCTCTTAGAAAATTTAATGGTAAGTTTCAATAATCTGAGCAACATAGAATCATAGAATAGTTTAGGTTGGAATAGACCTTTAAGATCATCAAGTCCAACCATTAGCCTAGCACTGCCAAGTCCACCACTAAACTGTGAAGTCCCTAAGCACCACATCTACACATCTTTTAAATACCTCCAGGGATGGGGATTCAACCACTTCCCTGGGCAGCCTGTTCCAGTGCCTGACTACCCTTTCAGTGAAGAAATTTTCCTAATATCCAATCTAAACCTCTCCTGGCACAAATTGAGGCCATTTCCTCTAGTCCTTTCACTTGTTACTTGGGAGAAGAGACTGACCCCCACCTCGCTACAACCTCCTTTCAGGTAGTTGTAGAGAGCGATAAGGTCTTCCCTCAGCCTCCTCTTCTCCAGACTAAACAACCCCAGCTCCCTCAGCTGCTCCTCGTAAGACTTGTGCTCTAGACCCTTCACCAACTTCATTGCCCTTCTCTGGACACACTCCAGCACCTCAATCTCCTTCCTGTAGTGAGGGGCCCAAAACTGAACATAGTATTCGAGCTGCGGCCTCACTAGTGCCGAGTACAGGGGGACAATCACTTCCCTAGTCCTGCTGGCCACACTATTTCTGATATAAGCCAGGATGCTACTGGCCGCCTTGGCCACCTGGGCACACTGCCAGCTCATATTGACCAACACCCCTAGATCCTTTTCCAACAGGCAGCTCTCCAGCCACTCTTCCCCAAGCCTGAAGCATCCACCTGAAAGGGAAGATAAAAGCTGATAGTAAATCAAATCAAACAACAGGCCTTGGGGACAGACAGAAAAGTAACTTGTATACATCTGAATTAGAGTTCTAGTGTGGCATTTGAAGCAAGTACCCTGCTCACCCCTGCTTACCATATTGGTTCAGATTGTGAAGCCAAGTCAGAAACTCTAGTCCAGGTGGCTATCCACCAATGCACAACAACTGCTGAAGAGGAGACTGCACTATTGTAAAGTCTTCCAGATTATATCAACCACACATACAATAACACAATTCTCTTGTACTGTTGAGATCTAACACTCTGGAGCACTTCTCATACAATATAAAATGACAAAATATGTCTGTGCTATTGTATACCAGCTCTCAAGACTCTGCAACTGCACTTCTTCATCTATCCAACCTTTTTCTGCCTCAATATCCTTTCTTTTTTACCTGACCTTGCTATTTTCATTTCTGCACTCAGAGTCTTTTTATTACCTTCTCTTTCCCTCCTACCACATTTTCAAATGCTGTTTTCCCTAATGGCAAGGGGAAGCTTCTCAGAAGACCCTTCAAGGTGTCGCCTAAGCCTCCAAGGACATGACAGTTCTCAGCCTGCACTGGGAGAGGTCCAAATGTTTCTCCAGCAACAGGATTACCCAGTAGAAGCGTGATGGCTAACTACAACTGCTGCTGGGTCTGAGAGAACTGTTGACCAATACTTAATAAAGTTCATGAAGAACACTGACATTTTCCCAAAGGCAGGGGTATTAAGGAGACCTTGGAGATGGTACAACAGCATTCCACTGTTATGGAAAATCTTGTCCTCTTCCGGTTGAAAGCACTCACTGAGCCTGGCATTTACCCTGTCTTGCAAGATCTTCACATTGGAGACTCTAGATAACAGTTCAGCCTTTCACACTGGTCCAGGAGCCCCACCACCAGACCCTGCAAAACTGTCCTGCAAAGAAAGATCAACATCTGGGAAAGCCTGCTCCTTTCCACAGCCAGCATCAACAACACCCTGTGCCAGTGGCCAGGATTCCAGTCTGGGTAAGGTTACAGCTTCTTCATACATGTTCCTCCAGTTGAAGGAAAGGATCCTAAGAGGTTTCTGGTACAACTAAGGCATTGGTCTTAGATCAGCAATGGAGATTAAAACCCTGAGTTTGATCTCATAGCTGACCCTGCTTTGAGCAGGAGGTTGAACTCCTGAGGACAGCTTCCTGAGGTCTCCACCAATCCAAATTATCCTATGGGTTTTTATTTCTCTGCAGGGGTTTTAATGCCTTTGCACGCAATTCAATTAGAGCTGTAATAGTCAACTTGCATTCAGCAACTAGCCATGTCAGAAGCCATTCTTCACCCTGTATGAGTGACTTTTTTCTGTCTCAGTGACTGAAAAAGTCACACATAGAACATGTCATGCTAATGCAGTGTCCAAGATGCCTGTCCAAAGACCATTACCCTTCCTAAACACAGCAGGGCATGAGCTTTAGAACCTGCTGCTGGTGTAGGGAAGGGCTATAGGCAACAGAGAGCCATGATGTATCTTCACGTGGAATCAAGACTTGCTTTCCTTACTGCCTCAGACTCCACTGCTGAAGAAGAGGTCCTACTAGCAGCCCCATCTCCTTCCCTGGTGCCTTACCTCCTCACTGGGGCAGGCAGGAGGCAGTCCCAGAAGTTTAGCCTCAGGGTCCTGATGCAGTACTTAAGATATGAGGGTGCTCAGAATGGTGGGAATAAGAGATAGGAGCAGCAGACCCCACAGCTGTTCTTGGGCCACATAGAGAACAGATTGGAACAGGTATGGACACACTTGCCCAGAAGCTTAGAGAGCAGGAAGCTCTGGAGAAATTGTATGAGCAGTGGATCCTGTGACACCTTTGGTGTGCTTCCAAAACCCTGCTCCCTGGCTACAACGAGTGAGCCAGCTGCAGGAGACACCAGAAGAGAAAGGTCAGCTGAACCCTGACATGGGATCTCCATCCCCCCAAAATGAATGCTATCCATCCTCAGTACTTAGAAACACCCCTTAGGTGTCCAAATTGGCCCAGGGGAGCAAGGCCTGTCAGCAGCCTTCACACAGCAGGGCAACTTCTGGGGCCTTTCTAGTCCTCCCAATAATCATGGGTATGTAAGAACTGCTACATTGGCATTTTGGAGGTATTTTTAGTCCTTAGGGGGCCATGCTATCTTACTAAGGAATTTCTGAGTGGTGGGCATATTGGCTCCCCCACTTTCTTTTCTGTCTTTTTCCTATTCACACATCCCTCAAAAAATCCCCCTCCCTCTTCATCTCCTGACAAGTTATGGGTCATGTTGGCCCTCTCAGGGAATAAAAATTTGTTGTTGTTTGAACACTTTTGCTGACCCATTTCTGTTGAGCTGCAGGTGTTCCTCCCACTCAGATTTTTGGCTGTTGCTTAAAGCTACATGCCTGGGCCATGGGCTGTTGAACAGTGGTCCCTCTCTGACTTTGCAGGGGAATAGGCATGCCGAGAGCTTGGCTGCTGAATGCATTCTGAGTGGGAGGATGGAGGTAGTTGCTTGGAATGAGGAGGTCCAGCTGTGAGGACCTTTAAGGCAGGGTATGCAAGCCATGGGGTGTTAATGGCCCATCATTAGGCTGGAAGGGCGTAGCAACTCTAGGAATAGGTGCTTCAGCCAAAAGCATAAACACAGGACAGATTAATCATTTCACTGAAATACTGAAAAAAGGGGAACAGAAGGAGAGAAGCTCTTGCTTCAGTAGAGGCAAAAGGTTTCCTTTTGAGGGTACCTTTCCACCCCACAGGGAGTAATCAGATGGTTCTGTGCAGCTATCTTTTATAAAGTCTTACATGAAATCATGTAAAACCAATACTAGCTTTACACCACTTCTTCCCTGCCCTCACATCCCCTTCTCCCTTGCCATGTGCCAGTGAAATGAAGGGCAAGCAATGCCACTCCCCTCCTCTCTTGGTTTCTTGGTAAGAAAGCACCAGTTGGTGTGCTGCAGCTTTTCAACTCCTTTTTTTCCCCCCCCAGTAAACATTCAAGCCATTGCAGTTTTGTATAACATTAGCTGTCCTGGGCTGGGCACCAGATTGGAATGTGCATCCTGTCAATGCAATCCATAAAGTGCAGGAACAGATAGACAGTGAATCTCTGGTCTTTCGGATTGCTGGTTTTCAGATTACATTTTACTAAATCTTGCCCAAAGTGAGAACTTGGAAATGTGGATACTATATACGTTGGGTCCTCAGTACAAAGTGCTTTGCTTTGCTAATCTGTTTGTATAGCAATGCATACTTGCTAAAACAGATGATAGTTTATGCAGTCTGCAATCTACTAGCTTCTGGATTTGCTACACCCTCTACTTTCTATAGTTGTAAGCTTACTAGATTTACAGTCTAGTTCTCATAGCTAGCAAAATAGGCATGTAAAATGCCTATTATATTCTTTTTCTTCTGAAGGATGATTGTGAAACAATAGGTCTGAAAAGTATGGGTTGTCCTGTTCATTTTAAGAAATTGACACTGAAAGAGGAAGGTGATCATTTGAATGGCAATATAAAGAATTATTTCCCTGTTATTTGTCAGACATAGAGAAGTAATGTGCTCATCACAAAAATCTAGATTGCTTCTTCTTTGGGTACAGAGAACCTGACATTTTTTAATCCATCCTTTCTAGCAGTCAAAATATCCATCTTTTGTCTTAGCATTTATTAACTACTTTGCCTCATCAGTGGAGCAAAGAAAAGTATTTAGCATTCAAAAGCAGAGTTAAAAACATCATTGTAACATACACACACAGGTCTACTGGAAAAAGAACAAATATCTTCAATTTTGGCACAGCTTTGAAGTACTTGACTTTGCAACTTTAACACTCTTGCAGCATTTTTTACTGTAATTTCCTGAAATTTATCTTAAAAACTAGAGGTCTGACCTGAAATAGTCTATGGGTCCTCATGTGAATCACAACTTTTAGAATCACAACACAGTCCTTTACAACCTGAGCTAACAAAATAAATGGCAGGAGTAGAAACTTAGAATCATAGAATCATAGAATGGTTTGGGTTGGAAAGGACCTTTAAAGATCACCTAGTCTGAACCCCCAGGGACATCTTTCTCTATCAGTTTGCTCAAAGCCCCATCCAACTTGACCTTGAATACTTCCAATGATGGGGCACCCACAGCTTCTCTGGGCAACCTGTTCCAGTGTCTCGTTATCCTCATTGTAAAAAATTTCTTCCTTATGTCTAATTTAAATCTATCAGTTTAAAACCATTGCCCCTTGTCCTGTCACTACAGACTTTGGTAAAAAGTGTCTCACTGTCTTTCTTATAAGCCCCCTTTATATATTGAAAAGGTGCAAAGGATCTCCCTGGAGCCTCCTCTTCTCCAGGCTGAACAACCCCAACTCTCTCAGCCTTTCTTTAGAGGAGAGGTTCTCCAGCCCTCTAACCATTTTCGTGGCCATCCTCTGGATGCTCTCTAACAGGTCCATGTCTTTCTTGTACAGGGGACTCCAGAGCTGGATGCAGTACTCCAGGTGGAGTCTCACAAGAGTGGAGTAGAGGGGGAAAATCCCCTTCCTTGACCTGCTGGCCACGTTTCTTTTGATGCAGCCTAGGATACGATAGGCTTTCTGGTCTGCAAGTGCACATTGCTGACTCATGTCCAATTTTTCATCTACTAGTAGACCCAAGTCCTTCTCCACAGGGCTGCTTTCAATTCATTCATCCCCCAGTCTGCACTGATATTGGGGATTGCCCTGACCCAGGTGCCAGACCTTGCATTAGGACTTGTTGAACTTCACGAGGTTCACACAGACCTACTCCTCAAACCTGTGAAGTTCCTCTGGCTGGCATCCCTTTCCTTTAGCAAATCAACTGCACCACTCAGTTGGGTGTCATCTGCAAACTTGCTGAGGGTACACTCAATCCCACTGTCTATATGTCGTTGATGAAGATATTAAATAGTATTAATCCCAGTATATATCCTTGAGGGACACCACTTGTTACTGGTTTCCACTTGGACATTGAGCCATTGAATATAACGCTTTGGACACGGCCACCCAGCCAATTCCTTATCCAACAGTCTACCCATCAAACCCATATCTTGCCAATTTAGCAGCAAGAATGTGGTCGTGGACAATATCAAAGGCCTTACAGAGGTCTAGGCAGATGACATCCATGGCTCTTACTTTGTCCACTGATGCAATCGCTCTATCGTAGAAAGCTTATCAGCCTCTGTCTGAGCCTGACATTGATGAATGTCAAGAGGTACGATCTGCTAAGGGTTTCCATCCCTACTCAACAGACAACACAGGAATGCAAGGACTAGAGTGTCTAAGACATTTGCTCTTGTGTTTGCAAGCCCTTCTCTCCTAATCTCGAGAGCCTTCCATGCCTAGCACACCTCCATGCTCTCCCTGTGCTCCTCTTCTCTCTCCACCTGCAGGATTCTGACTGTACACCCCTAGCTTCCTCTCTTCTTTCTTGTACACTCTTCCTCCTCTCTAACTTCTCCATGATGTTTCAGGAGCAAGAGCAAGATTATGGAGAATACAGATAGGCTGTGGATATAATTACAGCAGGTAAGGGAGGAAAATGCAGAGATACCTAAACTGTAACTACCTAACCCAGGATCAGAAGCAGTGCAGGACAGCCCTATGTAGAGGCAAGAATAGCCATATTTCCCCTATGCAATGCAGATATAGCCAGTCATTTCAGGTTAACATGGAAACCACTAAAAATTTGCATGGCTTAGACACTGTTCTTCATGCAGTGTCCTGGAAACAACTGCATAGGAAATCAATTTGAATGGTTTCTTCAACGAGACTGAAGATGTTTCAAACAGTTTTAATTGTCCATTGGCTCTCTGAGCAGACAAGGCATGCCTAAAATATAGGGAATATTCATAAAATGTCTGTGAAAATTTGTTAATGGAACAGTTCTGAGGATGTGCAAATTAAGACTATTCAAAGAATTGCAAGTTGGCCAAAACTGGACAAATTTTCAAGGGCAAGTAAACGATCCATCCCTAAAACTCAAACAGTTCTTCTCGCACATAAGAGGTCCCTGCTCCAAAGTACAGACTTGTGATCATTGTCATGGCAACAAGTGTAAGACAATGTGCAAAACTTACCTTTTGAGAAACTGAAACATAAAATGAACAAAACCAGTCCTACTCAGACAAGGATATTCCAACTCAAGCAGTTTAATTTTAGCAAAGTTATAAACAATTTTAAAAAGCACCTAATAATGCAAAATGTCGGAATTTTCTTGCATATAATGCCTCTAACGTCAAAAGATCTTAAGCTATCTGTACTTCGAATTTCTGCAGCACATGACTAAGTGACAATGATTTCTTTGATGCTGTACAAAACACTAGTAATTTTCCTTTCATGTCTTGAATCACAGTGCAGAATTTAACAATGTATTATTTGGTATTTACTGCATCTCATTTCTTGTAGTATCTTGAGTATAAATTTGGGTCAAAGAGAATCACTGACTCCAAAAGGATAGACAGCGTATGTGGATTTTGTGGCAGAAGAGAGTAATAAACCTGAAAGCAAGGTGAAATTAGAATGAAAAGAAAAAGCAGCCAGTTGAATTAAAATGACATGTACACCTAAAGGACAATATAGTGGATGAAAATACGAGAGATAAGATGGGAAGATAATTTAGCATGGAGTATTTCATCTTTCTTCTGCACATATCGAAGGATTTTATTAAAAACAAACACACAAACAAAACTCAAAAAATGTTGATTAGCTGAGAGACATATTTAAAATAGCAGAGGATCACATCATGCACTCTTAAGTCCTGCATTTAATTGCACTCTCCTACTCCCAACCTGTGTATTTATCTGAGTCAACGGTCTCCTCCAGCATATAATTCATTATGCTATAAAGTTTCCCTGTTTTAAAAAACAACACAAATTACACAGAGGAATTTGCATCCAAATCACCCCACTTGAATCAGTTTAAATTAACAGTAACTAAAAAGGACTCATTAGAAATGTGAAATTAACACTAATATTCAGCTTTTAGTAAGGTACTTGGATCATTTTAGTTTTGTATGCATTGAAGTAATCTTCAGGAGCTATAGAATAAATCTGTGGCTATTATTTTGTAACTGACTGAAGAGCTTTTTTTGAGAGAGAAGTTACATAGCAATTTTCCCTTGGGATATGGTAACTTGGAAATGGATATGATGTTCTTTTTTAAATAGAGGAAGAAGGGCTGAGAGTTCTTTTGTCACTAATTTCCCTTACAGTTTTGTCTTTGTGAATATACAGGACAGTTTAATTATGAAGTAGCATCAGATTATTACATAATTAATCAATTAATAAATAAAAAGGACTCTTTATGGTATCCACCAAGCCTTGGAGCTCAGCAAATTTAAAGAACTAAAATTAGCATCCTAAATAATTATAAATAAGTCACATAAATCAAATAAGCTGCTAGTGTGTTTAGTAAATGGAGCCATGTCACACTCATAAATAGCAGCATGAGAAGCTTCATAGCCAAAGTACACTCTAGCAAAAATATCTGAGCATAGAAGCCTTGAATCATTAAATCAGATTCTAGAGGGTGGATGCTTCTCTGACAATTAGTTTCAAACCTGAAATAATATGAGAATAGATTGCTAACCTGAACTCAGATTTTATACTTTCCCTTTAGTGTCTACAGACAGGTATTACCTTGAATACAGTGAAGCTCAGTTGATCTGCATCACATAAACATGTGTTTAGAGCTTAAGCAAATGAACAATCTTCACCAAAAGTGACCAAAAGTATGAATAACAGATATACCTGATGTAGAAGACCATTGCAAGGAAAAAACACCTATGTCAAAGATCAAAGAGGATTTTTTTTTTGTCAAAATCAGTCACTGCATAATCAATTTTGAAGGCAGGAACCAACTTCTTAATTCTAGATTATATCTAAACCAGAAATACTCTGTTCGAAGTGCAAAACTGGCTATAATTCATATGCTTTAAACATTTACATGTAGAAGGTAGTCAACATTGGCTTGGACATCATGTAGTAACAATATTGTCAGTTAATTAGTAATTCAGCTGAGAATTTTCAGTTAATATTCTAGTATGCATTTGAAGGCTTTCAATTCAGAAAACATGACAATATCCAGCCTTGGCTCTCTATCAAGGTAGAGATAGAAATGGGCATTTTGAAAATACGCTTGAACGAACCTAGGTCTTAGCAATATAATATGCATACTCTAATACTAGCTGATAGGAAATGAGAAACAAAGGTATACATCTGTCTCTTAAGCCGTACTTTTCAAGATACATATATATAATGGATATATAGATCTAGAGTGACAGAAAATACTGACAGAAATATTTTTGAAAAAGTTTCTGAAAATCTCACCAGTGCCAAGGGAAATGTCTAAATTTAAGACTATTAACAATGAAACTAATCTTACACACTTCATATCAATGCGATGACCAGAACTAATACAGTAGTTAAACATATTCTCAAGGGCTTTAGGAGATAAATGGTAGCTTACTGCCTGTAGCTTGAGAGAGCAAGTGAAACCCTTTCATTTAGCTGTTTCTAAAGCCTACTGAGTAAGTAACTTTGCAAAAGATGCTCTAGAGACAGTTTTGAAAAATCAGTGTAGTGCATTGGGAATGGTTCCAGGTTGATTTTTATGGAACCTAAGGGTGAAATGCTGGTCCCACTGACATCAGCAGCAAAATGTGTATTTAATTCTAAAGGACCTTCAGCTTTAGCTGAAGGCTTCTTCCTCCACAGCACAGCTACAATATGAGCAGTAAAAATGTACGTCTCACTCCTGTCTATATCAAACATAAGACCTCAAAACAGTGCAGATAGATAGAACTATACTTTAGAGGAAAAGATAACTGATTCTCCTTGATTTCTGGTGAACTTGTCAATTAAGGTTAATTCTAATGGCTTTTTGTACCGCGTTCAAGTTGTGGGCAAAGTTCTCACACAGTAAATGAAACTTCTGATTTCTTTAACTGTTCTCCAGATAATAAAGCATTTTTGTTGTTACAGAAAATTCAGCCAGCAACTCAGAGCTGAAAGACTCATTATACAGTAATAAAACCCATGAGACGATTCTTTAAGAAGTTCTAATATCCAGACTTTTAGAAATCTAGGAAACAGCAAACCAACTGCTGGTTTGACACTTGCTGGTATATGGCATCTAAGTCATAGATTAGGTCCAAGAGCTCTAAAAAGGCACTATTATATTTCAAATCTAAAAAGTATAAAATTTACCTCAAGGTGTCATTTGAAATGTTCTGCTAAAATGTGCTGTTATAACTACAGTACTATGGCCTTTTACTGAATTATGGAACTAATGTATTCCACACGTTCATGGTATTCTCTTTTTCAAATACAAAAAAAAAGAAAAAAAAGACATCATACTTTCAGGTTTTTGAGGTAGAGTTAATTTCTGAAGAATTTGCCAAGATGTTCTGCAGATTTTTGCTGGTGCTGCAATTTAGCAGAAACAAAAAAAGATTTTTCAACAGTTTAGTGGAAAATCAATTATAAATTATGTGAGGTACCTCCAAAATTTTCCACAGAAATGGGAACACATCCATTCATTTTCTGTAAAACAAAATGGCAAAGTTCCCTGCAAATTTATTCCAATTTTTCACCTCAATTTTTAACTAGGCTCAATGATATTCTTGTTTCATTTGGGCTTAAGACATCTTTTTACAAGACAGTTTTGTTTGTTTTTCATGTGATGTTTTCCCATTTCACTTAGGTGGTAATTTTACTTAAGTAATGCCCATGAAATCTATTAACTCCAGTCTTTCCGAAATTGGGTTAACTTTTGCAGTGAATACCACACAGAGATTTTGGATATCTGAACAACACAGCTTGTTTGAATATTCATTTGAAAACAAAAAAAAAATTAGACTTCATGCAGTTTTTGTTGTTTTTTTTTTTTATCACAGTGTGGCAGAGGCCCATAAATTTGAGAGAGGTAGATGGCAACTTTGTATTTCAAATTGCCAGAGAAGTAGAAGAATATCTGGAAACATGGAATACATATAGGCGCTTTGTCTGCCTGAAGAAATTATATTCATTCAGGTAATCTACATATCCTATTATTATTCATATCCCTTTTTCAAATAAATAAAAATCCATTTTAATTGTAATTGGAATCCATGTAAGCAAAATAAAAAATAATCTGCAAATGCAAATTAATACCTCATACGCATAGCCCTGGTGTTGAAGAAAATGAAGCATCTGGCTCTATCAGCCTAGAACCACCTCTGCTTGTATTGGTGGGGTAATTTTAGAGCTGAAAAGTTCCGCTTGAGAAGGAATCACAACACCCAGTTGCAAGGGACTTGGATGTACACTAAATATATTTGTAGTATGAATGCAAACTAGATATTTTCCGTGTATGAAGGCATTCTAGAGATACCTTCATAAGGGAAACAGCAACTATATCTTCAGTCTGGTAAATGCACCGCTATTGCTATTATGCTTACCACCAGTTTTTCTGACAAGACAGAACAGTCACCCAAAGTTAAAATAAAAAGAAAAGAAGGAAGCTACCTGAAGATCTTCAGGAAAGGATAGCTGATCTTGGAATCAAGTTTCAAAGAAATGAGAGGATAACTGAACTGATTACTTCCTGCTTAAAATTAAGATTTATATTTTGATCATTTACCAAAAAAAAAAAAAAAACCAGTGATTATTAAAAGCCCTGCTCTTTTCACACAGAAATATAAGAGAGTATTTAAAATACAAAACATGAGCAAATTAAAGGCCTTTCTCCCCCTCTCTCTATCACACACAGTTTCAGACTTTGTACGTCAAACATGAAACAAGCAAAAATCCACACAGTTCATATGCCAAATGACTTCATGTTTTGAAAATGAAACATTTGCATTGACAGATTATTTGCTTCCAGTGTCACCAAAAGGAAGTAATTGCCCTGGTGTTTTACAAAATTGATTGATTCAAAAGCAATTCTCCAAATAATAGGAAAATATGTCTGCATACTAGGCCATGAACACACCATAATCTTCACAGGTAATAGCGTGCTCTTACAGCTCCAAGTCTTCAGGGACTGAAGAGAATATGAACTGTCACATTCATTCCATTCCCTCTACTAGCAAAAGTTAACAGGATCCTCTGACTGAGGTTTTATTTACTGCACCCATTCCTTGTCTAGTGTAAACAATGAGGTTTTCATTGCCATCTTCAAAGCTCGTTGTTTGAATACTCACACTTTGGGCGACTTCTTTTCAGCAATATTCCTCCAACGCATGTATCTTAATTCTGTTCTGAAGAGAATAAAAGTCATGGATCTGCCTTTTGTCAGAAAAAAAAAGGAAAGAAGTTCTTATTAACTCCAGACAGAATGAAAACAACCTTTCTGCATAGACATCTCAAAATGATGCCATGCCTAAAAGTTCCTTCTCCAGATTGTCTTTCATATTCCACATTTTCTGTTCTTCCATGTTGCTAAATCCTTGATCCAGGCCCTCATAATTTCATATGGGGATTCAGTTTATCCAACTATGGCCTGCTAAAAATTTATCTAATCCGAACTACTTGCTTTTGTTGTCTATATATAGTTAGGGTACACAGACAGGCATGTTCGGAGACAGATTAATCCCGGCCCAGAAGGAAGGTCTCGGAAACATGCAGAGTCTGGATGAGAAGATCTGGAATAAAGCCCGACCCAAAGGTTATGCCTGGGTTCTGGGACTCAGTAAACAGATTAGCATTATTCATACTGACTAGAAAGAAGGTACAAAGGATTAACAGGGCAAAGATTAAGAGTCTTCGGTTATCCATATCAGATTTGAGGGAACATCTGGAAATTGGTAAAAAGATCTTAAAGACACAGTAATTAAAGTCAGTAAAGTGAAACATGTTTCAAAATATCTAGCTGAAAAGCGACCTTAATGCTCTGGCAATATTTTTCAAATTCAATATTTATTTTCATGTAAAAAGTATTTGGGGATATTATAATAATTATCATCACCATCCAAAGCACAACTACTACAAATCACCTCTGTCTTTCAGTTCCTTTCTATTGATGTCCAATACATATCCATTTTTAAGACCTGGAAAATAAGTTCATGTGGCTTTCAGGACAAAATGTTTTGGTTCTCTGCTAGGCAACAATATATATAGTTTCTCTTAATGTTTTTATTTAATCACTGTAGCTGGCACATCTCCTGTGTCCTACCACTGAAACTGTGTCATTAATCTGGAAAAGGTCAACCACAAAGTAAAATTTTAAATTGAGTTAAGCACAGTTCAGTTATGTTATTCCATAAAAACTGTAAGGCACATTCAACACACTGAAGATGCATCTAACCTTTCTTGTACCTTTCCTCTTCACAGAACCCTCATGGATTGGTGTGTCCCAGAGTGTCTCTGTTACAGTTTCTGAGTTTAATGCACCTCTAATCCATTGTGTGTCTTTCAGTAGTCCTATTTAAGCCTTAAAACCTTGAAATGACATAATTTTTGGTAAAGAGCCCTTTATTTTCCCCCCATCCAGGAGGACATTGAGGCTGTGGGTCTTTGAGATGATCTCTGCAAGTCTGACTTCAGGGAGGAACTTCTATCCATGTTCTCACTGGGACAATGTCAGGACTAATAAGTGCAGAGTCATCTGTAACAGTGCTAGTTATCATCTACTTAGAACAATAAAAGTTTCAGAGAAAACAATTCATAAAGCAATGAAGAACAACTATGCAGATCTAGTTTATCAGGCAGGCAAGCATCTCCTACATGAGGAACCTGTATAGGAGTATTGGAGAGCCTGACTAAATTACTTCAGATTTTTTCACCTGTCTCTGACTAATACAGACCCTTGTCCTATTCTGGAATATATGATGTGAACTTTTCACCCATAAGGGTTGGTACAGACAGCTTTAAGATCATGATCTGCCAGACCTCTTTAATCTAATCAAATCTGTATGGGTTATTTCTCCAAGAAAAAAAGACTATGAATCACCCTTGGCAACTGAGGCTAATCACCCTGACAGCCTCCCTGAGTCCATGAACTTTCCCCTTTCCCCAGTAACCTTAGTACCAGCAGAAAATGTTCCTTTACCACCTTTTTTACGCAGGAAGACAGTTCCTGGAAATCTCTTAGAGATTATTTGATAAGGTTTACAGCATTAATATGATGCTTCGCACATGCCATGCTTCCAAAGTATTCCAAAGTATGTATTTTGGCTTCATTCTTCAACATGCCAAGCTCCATTAACTACAAGACAATGTCATATTCTAGAATATCTTCATTACTAGAAGAATTTTAGTAAAATCACTTTATTAATATACTAAATTACAGTAGTATTAATTTATTTTAATATACACTTGCATTTTTTTTCCAACAAAATATGCATCAGCTTTAATCTGGAGAGTTTAGAATGCTGTGGAAGGTGTTAATTCCTGATTGTTCATAGACCCTGTATCAGACATACATACCTATGTCTGAATTTATCCCTAGAAAAGCAGATGGGAAGGCTGAAGGCTTAAGTTACATCCACTCTCTTATACAGACCATTTGCATTGAAATCAAGGGAGTTTTGTTTGAGGACTGAGTTACTAATTTATTTCTAAAACTCAAGAAAACACTTCTTAGATTTTCAAGTGGAATGCATAGTACAGATGACATTTGACCATTCTGCATCAGGCTAACACTGCTTCAGCTTCTTGAAGTGGGAGAAGAGCTAGCCTTCCATTTATGTGAGTGACACTGATGATTATTGCTCAATTATCCAGTTTATAAAACAATATTTGCAGTCAGCCTTAAAAGGGACAAATTCTAGCACATCCACAAATTATACACTCGGCACAATGCCCATCATCACAAATGATATCCTATCAATGTTTGCATGAAACAGAAACTAAGTCTAATGGTATTCTTCTGGCAAAACAAGTGGGCAGAGATGCTTCCAAGTATTGCTTTTCCATTACTTACATTTTCTTTTAAATCTTCCATTGGTTAGCTACCGGGCCTAAACTGAAGATGGTTTTCTTCTGAATTAGGTATCAAAATCAGAAGTGGTTCCCAAGCTAGATCTGTCTCCTGTTCCTACTTCCTCTTCTCCCAGGTACTATACTATTGACACTTGGTACACCAAGCAGCTCTTTTCTCTTCCTCTGCTCCTGTCATCTCAGACTTGTTACCTGAAGGACACTGTTTCCTCCATGTGAGGCAAGGCCCAATCCTCACCATTACATCTCCATCTCTTCTGGCACCACTCAACATTGTTTTGACGGCAGCCATGCTAAAATTTTGTTCATAAATATCATCTTGTGAATGATTCAGCTGTTTATATCCTGCATAACCAAAAAAGGAATAATGAGGAGAGGAAGAATACTAGGTGAATCTTTTAATAAGGTTTAAAATAAGCACAGTCCCAAACACTAATTGTCTTTAATCAGCTTCCAAGAAGCATTATAGAACACTTGTAGCCACTAAGCATACTTCTATTCCTAGATACAAGAACTGCTATCCTAACATAGCCTGATACAATGTGAAATAAGCCTTCTCCATAAAATATTTAATAGATCTACAAAAGCAGAATAGCAGATAATGGGCTACCCTAGTAAATCCATGAAAAGAAGGATTTAGTCATTAGATTTCATTGCTTCTTGACTTCCCAAACAGATTATCCAAACAACATAGCCTACAGAAAAAATAACCACATCCTAAAACTGAGATGGAAAAATATATGGGGATGTTTTTCCAATAAGAATGTCATTGGATTTTTTTATTAATTTGCAAAAATATATTAGCTCCATCACCACTGAGATGAACAGGTTTCAATTCTCACTGAAAGTCTTGAAAGGTCTATGTGGATAAAGAAAGAATCACTGTGGTTATAAGTACTAGTAGAGTACTAAAATATTGCCTATATTACTTAATTCAAGAAGGATAAATGCATATTATATGTAAAATCTCTTCCAGATAAGCTAGATATTGAAAAAATTCTTGGTCTGGATAGATATATTCTCTAAGGCAACTTTTGCTTACTTTACTTATCCCAAAGCAAGAAATGTGATAAAAGTTCCAGAATTCTGTATAATGACATTTGTGTAAGTCAGGCTGGATTTGCCCCTGAAGTTAAAATGAAATAACTCGCAGAAGGACAAAGAAAAATAATTTGCTATAGAACACATCCATCAATCAGTAGTGAAAATTTTCCTTAGTTTCCAAAGTCTACCTTAGAAACTATAGATATTAGTTGGTTTCTCCTCATAAAGCTAGATATTTCTTTTAAATTCAGTAAGAACTAAAAAATACTTATATAACATACAAGAAAGGGTTGAGGAAAAAGTAAAATCCCTGTGAGCTGAAACTTAATAGATTGCAGTTGGTTGCTCCAAAGAGTTCGTGGTTAAAAGTGTTTTAAAAGCACAGTGTTATTACACTATGAGTAAGTCAGGCTTTCTTTCTCTTTTTGTTTTTCCTCTCCAGTGTAATTTTTTACCAGGAATTGTCACCTTGAGCTAATCTTATATTAACCCAAATGCCAGATATTAATTTCCCTAAACTGTTTTTGTGTAACTGCCTTTCCTGAAGCATCATGGAAGCCATAAGCCCAGTTTCAGGGATACTGAGCACCCAAAGCTCCACGTAAATCAGTGGTGGCTGTGGATACTGTGCGGCCTTTAAAAACAAGTTATAAGGCAATGCTGCTGACAGAGAAAGTAGCCCTGGAACCTCCTAGCACAGAGAACACCCATTGACTCATCTGGTATTTCCATACATGAAAACTTGGAAAACTGCTTTCTGTTCTCAAATCTGTGGAGGTGCTGGGACTTCATTCAGTCTTATTATGGATTTTCTTAGTTTCCATCTCACAAATACACTTATGCATTTTAAAGTAAATTAAAACTAACCTCTGTGTTTGTGTGCATTTATGTGTGGTTGTATGTGTGTACATACATACACACATTCCTCCATATTATATTTTGAGGTAGCATACATAAACTCCTTCTGCTACTTAGAATTCAGCCCAAAAGAATGGAAACAAGATGCACGTATATATTTTAATACCTTTGGCAGTAATAAAGAGATGATCTGTCTCCTGGAGAAGCAGCAAGACAATCACCTTACTACTATTCACCTGCCACAATGTCACCACTGTCATTTTGTTGAGGTCTTCCAACTTTGAGATCTGGGCAGATGTTCCCTCTACTGGGATGTCACCTTATTTTTGCAAATTCAGTGTTATGAACTTTTGCTGTTCTCAGCAAAACCATACAGATGAAACACTTAAGATTAATGTAGCTTGCACCAATGTTACTAGGAAGCTATTTTCTCAGTCTGGGGTTGCCAGAGCCCCATGCACACTTCTGCTAGCCACCAAAAAGGAAGAAAGGTGGAAGAAACAGGTCTGGTAACATGTGGTTCACTATGACAGCTTTATATACATTTGGAATTCCTCCATATTAAACAAAACAGCTTGACTTGGCATTGTCAGAAAAGTACAAAGAAGTGATAAAAGGGATAAGTACGTGGACCTCAGAATAGGTGAGAAATACTACTGTCCAATAAGATGAGAAAAAATTAACACTTAATCTGCCAAATGCCTATTATCATATTTCACAACTCTGACTTTCAAGAGCAAAAAGACATTGTTTCTCCCCCTTATTACAGATGTTCTGCAAAGTGAAAGCTACATGAAACAACAAAGAAAGAGGGGTTTTATACTGGTTTATTTTAATGGCAAAAAATCCTTAAGACAGCTGCAAAAATGAAACTTTCTTAAGTGCTCCTTAATTAAATTAGACAGTATTGAGCTGAGACCTAAATCTGTGTAAAAGGGATTTCTCCTGCAAATATAGCCCTTACACAGTGTTCTGAGCAATCCCTTTTAGCCAGTGGCTGGCGCAGGGCTAAGGTCTTCCAGATCTTTTAAGAACAGGCCTGAAAATAACAGCTCCTAAAATCTCTTGTATCAATCTGCTTTAAAATGCTGACTTACACCTTTATGAAAAGATAAGGAACCAAGTAATTTGCCAACAACGGTTGCCTTTCCAAAAATAAGTCAATGTTTATTGACTTTCTGGATATACAACAAAAGCTTTTGAGTTACAAAAGTCACTTCAGTGAAGTTTTTTGGTCAGACAGAGAGCAGATTAGCTGTTCAGGATTTTTTCTGATCTCTCTGTCTCTGGAATACTTCCTTTTATCCAGCTTCTCTCTGTGGCTATACGCATGTTGTATGAATGAATGCTGTATGAATGAGAATGTTGCAGTTCATTCAGCGGTAAAGTAAAATTACAACGTTCCTGTCCACTCCCTCCTCATTCTTATCTCAACTGTTTATGGTGCTGCACTGTAAACATACTATTGAAGCAATGAAAGAAAAGGCCACCCATACAGCTTTATCAGTGCAATGGAGGGTGAAGTCCCATACTTTTTTAGTCCAACTCGTATGCAAGTTGGCATGGAAAAAGATAGCAAAAAAAGTAGCAAAAAAGGGTCCGTCTGCAGCCAGATCAGTTCACTGAGGTGACTTAGTGAACGAATGGTCTCTCTCTCATGCCTGTGAAAGGGAGGTGGCAGGACAGGAACATACAGTCAGAAGGCTGGGAAGGGAGAGACTGCTGTTTCAGTGACAGCCCTCAGTCATGTTGCATTGAAGTGACCACAAAATCACTCCCCAAGAGGAGAACAGTGTTTGGCATAGTGGTGGGGTGAAGCCTGGGTTTGGAACTTCCTGTTCTCTGCTTGCATAGGGACAAAAGTAATACCTACCCATGGACTCTTCAAGATCTCTTTCTTCTCCAGTTGTCCTTCCCCTGTTCCCTTCACTCATTTTCTCCCACAGATGTCTCTATTCCTTAGATTCTCATGAAACTGGGTTCTATCCATACAGGAGAAGATCCAGCATCTTCCTCCTCAAGGAAGAAACTTATAGGTTTGGTACATATTTTGTTCTGCAGGCAGTAAATCCTACAGAGGATTGGTGTGGCAAGAAGAGGAATTTTTTTTTCAAAATTAAAAAAACTCATGTACATATGTGGGAGGAAGAGCATTCTGCTGGAAGTGATTTGACTTCCAGTAATAGAGTTCAGGTCTGTCACCTGAGCAGTCATTAGGAAGCAGGACTTCAACACAGGATTTATGTCAAAATTCACATGTAAACATGAACTGATTTTGCTATGTGATGTAATGTTACTCAAACAACTAAGGCCTACGGTTTTAATATGAAAACATATTAGATAGTACTTATAGGTAGAGATAGGCAGACTTTTGTCAACATGAACGCAGCCTGTAGCATTAAAATGTTCAAACATAGAATTGAGCAACTACGGAATCAGCCAAGGAAAATCAAATTAGAAGACAAGAAAAGAATTTCTAGTGTAAAAACCCACCCCTTTTTTCATTAAAACCAGGTCTTTTTTTATGAATAAAAAAGAAAGGAGAAAAAATACAAAGAGATTTTTGTTCATTTGTTCACCTTTAACATTCAGGAGGACAAATAGTCTACAAGTTGGATGTGGTATTGACATAAGAGGTATCATTCTAATTAATACAGAACACTGAACTTTTATTGGAGAACAAGAGCAATGAGTGCAGAATGGTGACTTTCTGTTTAAAATATTTGGAAGACAGGCTCGCACTATGACCTGCTTCCAGTTTCCAGTGGTATTAGGGATGAAGCCAGTATAAATCCAGTTGTCACAAAAGAACAAGTTATAGTATATATTAAACCACAAAAAAATACTTCCAAATAACATTAAGGGTATGACTTAAGCCCACAAAAGCTAAGAAATTCAGAGTTAGGGCTGCAATTCTGTCCTCAGTTCACCCCATTTTGTTTAGGTATTATAGCAGATACGAAGAGAGCTACATAAAACATGATGGGTTTGGTTTACAAGGGTTAGCACAAAATTTGGCATTCATCTGTGCTGGTTAGGGTTTGCCAGTTAAGCTAGAGCTGACAAAGCCTTCTCATGGAGTGGATACTATATGACAAATAAACCAGATCTTTGCATTAAATGTTAATAATAGACTGCATGCTTCCCTTTACCTGAGTAACTGTGTGATCCATGTTCCTAGACTTCAGATAGTTAATTTCCTTTGGACATATTTGCTGGGAGTCATATGATTAGTGGGCTAACCTGTGACACATATACAGGTCTGGACTGAGTGAGCAGGTGACCAGTGACTGATATTTGAATATGCTGACGATAGCAGCCAAAACACAAATGCAGCAAAGTCGGTTGATAACTAGCAATGAATCTCTAATTGAGAATATGTGATCATTTGACCTAGGTGATGAGATTCAACATAAAGGATGCTTAAAAAGTAATAATAGGTTAAGAGATGAGCTCAAGAAGCAACTAAAAGCAGAAAATTAGCTACAGAAGTGAGTTGAAGGAGATTTTTCTCTGATACCCAAGAAGAGTATGACTTGAATCAGTTTGAGTTGAAGTTGTAAGGAAAGAGAAACAGAGAAATATATGCACAGGTTTTATTTAGGTCTACCTATGTCTTATGCTTGCTGAAGTGAAGAGTGACTACTTTCTGGAACACTCAAAGCTTTTGTATGTTTGCTATCACGAGTTGAAAAATATTCAGGATTTCCACTCAGATTTGACCAGCCTTTGAATCATTCTAGCAAATATTATGAGTAATTCCTGCATCCCTGCAAATACTGCATACTTCATTAGTTTGTCTCTGAGAGGTATTACATTCTGAGGTGTATTTACACGAACAAATATACCTTTTTCCTGACATAAGGGCATCTACACAAAGCTTTTCATAAGTATCATTAAGTCAGATGACTTGTAATTTTTCCATGCTCCCAATAATGTAACAAAAAAAATTTACAGAGGGCCTTAGCTTCCTGTTCTACATTGCTTTTAAGGAAGTCAATAACAGCTGGCTTGGATCCATTAGATAGCCTGACGCTGCCAGCCCCTCCACTGGATTTCACAGCAGCACATTAGTGACCTCATCATAGCAGAATCACGTGTTGACTGATCCCCAAAGTTCATTCAGGTATCGATTCATGCTTTCCAAAAATTCAGACTATGACTTACTTTAAGGTTTCCCAAACATTTCAGAGAGCTGGAATGAGTCTTGAATTTACAATGAATTTCACAACTGGCTGGGTTTTAAGTAATTCTGTGTTTCTTGATGTGAGCTTCATTGCTCTTCATAAAATACAATAACCTGTGATTCTGTGCTTCTTTGCAATAGCTATGCATGAGGATCTGAATAATAGCTCCATACTTCTTGGGTTGACATTTGTATTTTAATTTCAAGACATAGCAAAGAGATTTAATAAAACTAACTGATATACATGGGATTCACTTTTTTAAATCCCTCAGTGCTACTTTGAAATTGTGGTGATTACTATCAGCTCAAAGTACATTTCTAAGGTGTGATTTTCTTACTCCTTAAAGAAATGGAATTCTTGTAAACATACTGCTGTCTATTTATAAAAGTAACATAAATGAACTGACAGCTTTATTTTAGCTGCCCTTCTGTCATCCATGCTCAGAGTGAAGATGACGAAAGCACAAAGTTGTCATCATTCTCCCATTCACATTTAGAGATAAAGTATGGAACCTACTCTTCCTATGAAGTCCAGTCTCATTCAGGTTTCAGAGCTCGACTGAACAGCTGCCAAAGAAAAGTCTTTTCCTTTTCACTTAAGTTTATAGGTTTGCATCAGATCAAAACCAAAAATTAGCTGAAACAGGCAGGATTTACCCGGTTCCCCTCGAAAGAATACTTGGAACCCCATATTTGCTGGAAATCCAGCCTATTTCACCAAAAGGTTGGCAGTTTTTGTTAAATTCCATGTAAGACTTGGGGTTCATTTACCAAAAGTTTCATACTACTAAACAGATACCACAAGACAGGTATTTTTTAACAGCAATCTACATTACAGGCATATAGACAATCAAGTTACCATGCATCAGTTGAAATTCTGTGACATTTTATGTTTGTCTTCTTAGCCTCCTTTGTATGCAAGGCAACTTTTTTTCTTGAGACTTAAGCTAGGTTTTATTAATATATCACTGACTGGCTGACAGGATACACAATTTCAGCTACCAAGACTGAACAAAGCCTCTATAATTCAACCCTGTGCCCAAACATTCGTATTAGATGACCTTATATTTGTTTTGAGCAGAAAACATCCTTCCATGCTGTAACTGTTGCTTTGCTGATGCATGATTTCTTGTAAAACTAATGTGACTTCGTTGTAAGTCCTCAGCCTGACCATGCTGAACCCAATTTGTATAAGGTGGTGCTTTGAGGAAATCACAATCACAACTGTTATTGAAAAACAGACCTCAGTTTAATTCCTATGGAGTCATTTTCACATTCAGTAAACTTAATTTAAATGAACTACATTCAATCTGCCACTGCATAAAAAAAATATTTTAACTTTAACTTCAATCAGTAACTCACCAGAAAAAAAGGAACAGGAATTAACTAATAGTAGCATATTCTGAAACATTAAAAAGCATAGTCATTTAACTCAGGACAATGTCCACACCCGCTACCTGAAACTCTGTTAAATTCAGAATTCATTACAAGTCCTAAGTACAACCAATGTTCCTTAAAAGGGTTGCAAATATTCTGAACAAGCCATGACCCAGTTTTCAGCTCAGTTGCGCCAAACTATTTTTGCGTTTAAATAAAAACAACAAAAATGCACATTTTCGCATAGTTTCAACACAAAATTAAGAGGGCAGAAGGGGAGAGCTGTGGGCTGAGATGAGTTTCACTTTAGAGTTTTGGAACAACCAAAACTCAAAGTAAAATGAGCATGGTGAGTGCATAGAACCACAGCAACCAAAACCAAAGAAAATGTTGGAATGGAATGTTACTACAGCTTTTATATCTATCAGGGTACCTAGGTACTATCTGGCCCCTATCGCAACAGTATTTGAATGATGCATTTTGTAGTGATTTTTACATGTGATTCTCATCAGTGAGGCCATTACTGGAATAGTGTGTGTAATTCTGATGCCCACGCTTAAAAAAAGATATTAAAAAACATGTAGGGCCCAGGAAAGCAAAATAGGAATGAATCATGGTGTGGAAAATTAGTCTTAGAATGACAGAACATAAAAGCTCAGTCTAGTTAATTTATCCAAGAGAACCTAACTAAGTGACCTGATAATATAATTAGTGATTAAATGAGAAGACTTTTGATAGTGGTTTTGTTGATTTTTTAATTTAAAAAGATAAATATCAAGAACTAATAGGTAGAAATTGAAGCTTGACAAATTGAGAATAAAAATAAGGTACATCATTTGGATTATCAAGATAATAACAAATAATTTACAAGTGTTATGGTGAAATTATTCACCACTTCAAGTCACTGAATGAAAAAGAAATATCTTAAACCATTTTTACTAAATCCATCAAAAGGGGCTTAACTCTAAGGTTATTAAGATAAGATTTAGAATAAGATTGTGATAACCTCAGTCACAATGCAATGAAAAACAAAATGGAAGAAATCCCATAAATGTCAGCATATGAGACCAACAGATGACAATGCAAGTTGAAATTTTCTATTTCTCTGAAATTTCTAATGATTTTTTTTTTCATTCTGGTCTAAATTCCATCAAAGTTAATACAATTTTTCCTTCTGACTTGAAAAGACATAGTGTAAAGTCAATCTGAGGACTTCTGAAAATCTTACCCTTACTGTCAGAAAAGCTGACATTTGACAAGGAGCTGGCTGTTTTTCTCCTTTACATTCTTTTAATATTAAGTTCCTTAAGCAATAAAAATGCTAATAATAGTCCTCCCATAAAGTACTTTTGCTTTGAGAACAAAGTAAAAATGCATGCAGCCAGATCAGAAGCCTTAGAAAATAGTCGTTAAAGCCTCATTTCTTGTAGCACTACTCCTTTCTTCCAAAAGTATTCCAGATCATATTGTTTACTGGCTGTCATAAACAGAAGCAGAGGGAGAAACCCCTGCTTTATCCATCAGTGAAATGCAGCCATCCTTGAGTGCAGCACAACAAAATTTCCCAGTGGTTTGCTCATCTGAAATTATGGAGAATTTGAGGTAGTTAGCTGGATTAGCAAAAGCAATCATGTTGAAGAATATGCAAATCATTTCCAACTAGATTTTGTTTTTATTGAAAAACAATCAAGAATTTTACTCTTGCTCTCCCAGAATGCATCAGTAGTAACTCAAAAACAAACCCTCAGCTACTATAAAAGAGGTACTCTGCATCACCAGGAGTTGAAAATATTAAATCAAACTGAAGCTAGGACATAAAAGCTCTTTTCGGAGAGGGCTGTTAGTGATCCATTTTTAGACTCAGCTCCTCAGGATTAAGATGGCTTTCCCTGTATATCTTGCAATGACACTAATTAAGCTACCAGAGGTTAACATGGGACAATGATTCAAGTTATGCAGTCAACTGAACAAAAGTTCCTCTCAATTTAGTGAGAACTCTGTTTAGTTGAAGGACTCAGAATTTGGCCCAGTAATAGAAGGCCCTACTCTAATTAAGTTATTCATTTTTAGCCCCAAGCATTCCTCTTCCTCAGTGGAGTGTGCCAAGAAAACTAAAAAACTGAGCAGCACAAAAGTAGTATTAAACTTTAACAATGCTTTGCACTGACACAGGGAGGAATCTCAGAGCTATTTAGAAACAATGGCATGATCTGAAACTGGAGCCAGGGAATTCACAGTATATGAAACTTACAGATGTGGTTTTCATTGGGACTATCCCCTGTTCTCATATGCTGAAGTTGTTCTCATGCCTCATGCTCCTATGCATAGTGCCTAACCTAACACTTAAATCTCACTGAAGTTACTGTTAGTTACATGCCCAGCTGAAAAGTTAGCTGTTTATTCCTTACATATTACTCAATTGCCGTTAATATATTTCTACTTTTTATATTTAAAACATAATTTAATTGAACTGTACGTTAAATTACTGCTTTGGTCTCAGTTCAACAAATACTTAAAATTTGCCTAATTTTTATTATGTAGGTAGATCTCTGATTCAGTTGGTCCATAATACATAACACCAAACAAAGCATGACAATATTACTGTACACAGTTAGGTGTCAGATTTAGTTTAAAAACAAGCAAAAATACTTTTAAAGCTTTTAGAAAGTTATTTACATTTTGCAAGGATTTTTTTTTCTAAAGTTCTGGTTTTTCTCTAAAAACTATTTTCTACTTGTTTAAATCCTTTCAAGTTATTTGCATGTAGCAGTACAACAGCATGCTTGACTGACTGACATATTCTCACTTGTTTATTTTTTCCTTCTCTTGGAATGTGGGGAGAGGTTACTGATTTCATTCTTCCAGGCATATCTGGTTTTGTTTTTTTACAAAGGCATGCACAACCTTTAAATTCAGGGAAATATGTTGATCTTGAATAGGAACAGTGTAAATTTCCCCCTGAGATCTCCATCTCATGGAGAGTGTAGCATGGATGATGTTCCTTTAGGGCTGAACTTAATGACAATTCTCATTTTTGAGTGCTTGACTTTGAATAAATGCCTGTGTTTTTAAAACAGCAAAGTATGAAATTGGCAACATCCATCAAATTGCACTATTTTGATACCCACATGAGTCACGAGTAGGGCTGATATATCTTGCTGCATGGCACGGACCACTATCATTTACAAGAGGAAGAGAGCTGGTAGGTGGTTGCTCTTAGTGGTTTTCTTGCCTTCGGCCCCATTTATTCCCAGCTGCACCATGAATTTGCCAACCAATTCCAGTCTCTCTCTGACCAAATCTTGCCTAACCAGTTCTTGATTTTACCAGGTTAGATCGTTAGGCTTTTTGATGGGCTTCATCTCATATAACAGTGTATATGTTGTCATGTGACTACTCATCTGCAGAGGATAAATTTTTTATTTTCTCAATAGAGCAAGGTAAGCATTTCTAGAGCATGATTAATCCTTCTAAAGACAGATTATTGAAACAGGTCCCAATATAGAAGTCGCAATAACATTTCATTGATGATTAAAGGGAGCCTAGGTGGTCAGGTCAATTTTCAATGTTTACATTACAGTCATCTGAAGTTACGTAAAATTAATTCCATCCTTCATGGTCAAATTATATGTGCAAATCGGGTGGTCTGTAATTCAATAAAGGAAGCACAGGCATACAAGAAAATCCCTATGACTATCCCTAATAATTTTCAAGTAGCAGATAAGATTCACTAGTAGCATATTCGAGAGTCATTGATGTTTACCAGCCACAGCTTATCGACTAATCTCTATACTAACAGACTGTTGACAGAATTCAAAGATTATAGATAGTCAACGGAAAGGTGAGGAGGACATGACTGCTAGTAATTATTAGTTTAAGATAATTTCAGCTGCTGATTAAATGAGCTAGCATTCCCTGTCCCTGCATAGGCAAGCAGTCTTACTCCCACTCCTTGTTAGCATCTTTATGGCTACAGTGTCAGCAAACTAATTCAGCCAAAAAGTTAGTAGTCTTTATCTGGATTAGTTCTCTAAAAGTCAAGAAGCAGGAATATGCCACCATTGTCTGGGGATAGGTGAAGTCACCACTTTTGGCAGAGGCATCTACTTAGATCATCTTTAAGTGATTGTGAAAGCACAACCTTAGCTACATGCAGAGAGCTAATTCTCATTATCTTCTGCATTGCCACAGCGTGTAACCACTCATTCTCAGATTCCTGCTAAAATGCAATGTAAAACTCAACACTGAGTGTCATTTGTTAGTGCCTGAGAAGTCATCTGACAACTGGAGAAGGACCACGAGAGCACTGAAGAGGTAAAAACCTTGGTGTTCAAGAGTAAACAGAATCAGATCAGTGGAAAGCTTCATTTTTAAGTGGGAAGAAGTTAAGAAAAACTGCTGCCAGAAGAACTCATAACATCCTGAAATTTTTGTTCAAAACAGGAAGAAAACAGATATCCAACATAAAGATCACCTTTTGACAAATATTATATCCCTGCTCCAAATCACAAGGTTTCAAATCTTCTCGCTAAAATAGTTGCATTTTTTTTCCTTGGTTTCTTAGAAATAACTGGACTATTCAGAGCAAAATTTGCTCAAAAAAATCCTGTCTGAGGTAGATACATATAACTGAAAAGTTTCCTTAAATAGTTAAAGTTTAGCTACTGAAAACAAGATTTTATAATGAGGCACATCTGAAAAATTTAATACTAGTCATTGTTTCCAGTCCCAATAATAATACTTTTATTGTAAAAACCTATGTATGAAAATTCTGGTGTTGAATTGAAAATCAAGTTGTGCAGTAAATATTGACTTCTTAAGTGTTATAGATGCTACATGAGTGTCTACAGAAATATATATACTGAGTGCTATGCAATAATAATAGCAATAATAAGCACATCCCATGTAATACTCATCCTTGCAAATATATATGGGATACAGAACAACTGATACTCACAAATAGCCCTGTGGATTAAGCATATAGAACTATCACGGTGCAACTGCTTGCGAACAAGTGAAGCTACACCTCAGAAATAGCTTCTAACTTTAGCTCTCATGTCCAATAAATAAGTATTAATTATTATTAATTTATATCACAGTACTGTTAGAGTGTCCAGTAAGGTACTCTATGAACATATTGAAAACACAGCCCCTGCTTTCAAGAGCTTACAGGATTTAGTCTGACCTATATATCATAAAGTTGCTGATCCAGATATTCACAGGGAATTGCTTGAAGTAGTGTTTTGATTGCCTGTTTCTCAAGAACACATATCACTTCAAGATCTTCTAGGTAATATACTGGTAAAAGGAAATTTACCACACACACCCCTCTAAGCTTGATGAGCGCCCAAGGGCTAATCAAAACCACTACAGGCCTTTTAGCAACAAATCTGAATTAATCAAATCATCCCTGCTGTTTTTTGTTAATGTTTGGACAATCTAGCTTTTCTGCAGTATGCTCTTGCTGTCTGAGTAGAGGACAGGGAGCCAGAAACTCCTTGAGTTTTAATCCTGGCTCTGACACTGATTCTCTCTGTGGCTTTGGGCAAGGAGTCATTGTTCTATAGTAAAATGCTTGTATTGGCAAGATGATGAACTACTGTAGATGATCTAATAAAATTTTTCCATCTTTAATTTTTATGATTCTGTAATGCTAACAACCTAAGTTTCAGCCTTTCATCTAAAGAGAGAAGATAAGTACTTACCCAGTTTGCCTGCACATGAAGAAGGATTAAAGTTACAGGACACAGCACTTCAGAGGACTGAAGCTACAACGCATAATTAGTATCTTGTTTAGTATCTTGTTAATCAACAACACCTATAGGGACTGCATAACACAAGGCCAAATTGAATAGTTTCCTTTCCTCTTTACTAATCATTGTCCTAGCTGGAGTTTGTTGGAAAATTCTGCCCGTAGCAATTTGGGGACACTTCTGTTGTGCTTAGGCCTTGCTTCACTAGAATGTTTCAGAAGAGTAAAGCAACCACCAAACTAGCCAATGGCGGATTTTTTTCTTCTGGGAAAGGTAAGGGAAGAGGGTAAGCGCAATAGGGCAAAGTTCCTAGAGTGATGCTTATGCCAACGCATACAATGACACAGTCATTGTACAAATGCCTGCATTCCCCAGCTGTTACAACCAGCTCAGTTACACCCACTGGTTGCTGACTGAAGATGAAGATTCTTATGGGTGACTCTAATTTGACCTAGGGAACGGACCGAAGAATAATAGCTCCAAGTTTAGGATCACCCCCAAAAAGTCCAATAATAACAATATGCATCTGAAAAATGTTATTAAAATTTCTAGGTCTACAAAGACGGAGGACATGAAGTAAAATGAATGGTCCCCCCCATATAATTAGCGTCGTGTTAGCTTAGCTGCTTCATTTGCTGTCCAAAGAACACCAGCCATAGTAAACACTGTAGTCTACTGCTATGGACCCCATTCTACCCTTTCAATGTATGTGCAAATGAGTCAAAAGTGGGACTGCTGCTGATAATACATAATAAATGTTGCTTCTCAGCTATGCAACGCTAGATGTATCACATGGAAGGAGACAGCAGAAAAGAGTAACCAAAATATGTTTCAGTGAAGGACAGTTATAAGCAGACCTACCTTAAGGACTTTCTCATTGTCCAACCACAGTGAAACCTGGCTTTCTCACACCAGGCAATGCACAGGCAATCAGTTACAGAACTGGTTGCTAATGAGTTATGTCAATGTTTGGAAGGGATTTCCCTCTCATTGATTTAGCAGGCTATATTGTTGTTTCCACAACTGAATTTTTTTTCTTAACCTACTTTCTTTAATAAAGGATGTCACCTTGGTCCTTGGCTCCATTGCTACACATCATACCAAAGTAGATAAAGGAGAAAGAAGTGTGATCCTTGCTTGAACAGTGGCAATCTCTTTGCAGGGCCAACAAGTAGTCGGACTTTCTTTATTCTCCACATGGAAAACAGGAGAGAGTGACACAGAGAATGTAGAGATATATAGAGATAGCTTGCTATGGTTGCAGGAGAATATAGTGATCTGCAAGACAAATGCTGCAAGACAGCATTCCATCAAACTGGCAGGGGTAAACAGGGAGACGAAGACAATTAATGTCTCTCTCCAAGTTACAGTGCATTTGGGGTTCTTAATGGTATGCCAATAGCCAGGGAATTACCCTTTGCAGTCACATGACTATCCTGATATGAAAATACTAACAATGATGATACATTGCTCTTATAAACTGAAATTCTGCCAAATTAATTTTCAGTCCAGAAGAGATCTCTTTGCCATATTGTTTTAATAGATTTATATGACTTGTGTCAATAGACACTTGCTGCCTTAAATGTCTGTAACAACATGACATTATCATGAAAAATACATATAATTACTGTTATTTACAAAAAATATTGGTGGAGTTGTTAGGTTAAGCAATCAGGCCAACTACAGAGGAATGGTTGGTTAAACAATTATCACATTTTCTTAAAAATGAATGCATAAACCTCAAGACATACCACAGTTAAAAGCTATTTCAGTCACTGGAAAACAACTGAAAGACATCTAGAAACCTCTGGAAAAAGATACCCCTCCCCCCAGAAAAAATTTACTTCATGCAAGTCACAAGAAAGATATTATCTGAGCTAGGTCACTGACAAGAGATGTTATTAATGATCCCATTGAAATTATTAATGCATTTAACAATCACTTTGCAAACTATAATATTATATCCTGGGAGAATACTGAATCATGCTGGTTACTTGGATGAAGATCAAATAAGCTTAGGATGAAAAGATCAGACTCTGAGAAAGTTTAGAGTACTTTGTGATTAATAAAAATTAAATGCCAAAACTACTTGATTTGCATTTAAATCCACAAAAGAGTGCTGACTGGACTTTACCACATGATTCAGAATTATACAATAACTAAGCACATCTCTGCACACACAAAATAGTAACATTAATACAACATAAGGATGAGTCTACTGCTATAGTTATACAAAAATATAATACAGAAATATTGCATGGAGGTGATGCATAACTGAAACCTCTCTTCAGTTCACAAAATGGACCTTACTGTAACACTTTGGTAATACGTAACTGTTATGGCACTTTGCAGACAATAATTTCTTGATCTCTCTGTTTATTTCCCAAGGAGTTTAATGATGAATAACCTAAGTTTCCTATCTGATCATATGATAATAAAATACTGTATGCATACAGATTTTATATGGTATCTTTCAGCATATGGCAAGGCTTGCAGTCTGTTATTCTGTAACAATCCTAATTAAATTGTAAAAGACCTCATTACATTTTAGATATGATATAGTCAAGGAATAAAGATTTTTGCTATGAAATAAAAATGTAATCAGTGTAAAAGAGGTAAATGCTTGGAACTAGTCTGTCAAGAATAATTTGGGGATGGTAAAACCTGCTGAGGAAATGAACACTGAACTAAAATGCAGTTTTTCTCAACCCTCTTTAGTTGATGTCTCACTTCCATTAAAAAAATTCCTTTGTGCCTAATCACAGTGTGGCGCCGAAACAAGCAATCACGAGGCTGCTTCATGTTTCATCTGCCATTCAGAGCACCTCCAAGATGGCATATGCTTCCTGATTGCAAAAGGCATGACTAGATGTCGTCCTGAGGTCTCTTCCAACTTGATTTTCTAGAATGTCCGAGTCCAAGAGTCATGTGCCTCCTGTTTTCTTTCTTCTTATTCTTTCTACTTTGTCACCTGTGCTACTTGTGCTAGCTCAGCTGAGCTACAGCAGACATGTTAGCATGTTCTGTTACCTCTTCATGTATGAAAAGAGAAATTTTCCCTATACCATGTTCTTCTCTTATTCCTTTACTTTCCCTTTAGGCCTTGCATCATACTTCCTGGAATCCTAACGAATTACATTCATCTCTGGAAACTTCTTCCACTGCTGAAATGAACTTTCATTACTACTCACAGTCTTATTACCTGTCGATATATCTCTTAAATCTGACGACAGTTCTAATCCAAATTAGGTAAGTCGTGACAGAAATACATTATTCACCAAATAGCATTCCATGAGCAGTTCACTTTCCTTTATCAAATAAGTTAGAGAATGTCTGTCAAATACTTGTTGTCACAAGTACTACAGGTCAACAACCACCACCATTACTGGAACCCTTTCCAGTAGAAATTTCACAGAATGGCTCTACCTTGGCCCATTGTCTCAGTTCTCATTCCTCTAAGTGACCCCTCAGGTAAAAAGGAGGTACTTTGGCGTGAAAGAGTGTGAGAATTTTGTATTGCTGTTGCCTGTCATGAACCTATTTAGTCAGTGAATGGATTATTTCTGTCTTGAATACAAAAGAAAACTGAGAAATATAATTATTTAATTCATAAAATATATTTTAAAAACAACAAAATACGTTTTCATGTTGAGCATATCTATGAAAACGCCAGTGGGAAGAGAGCACTGTTCGAAGAGAAAGAGCCTGTTGCAGGGAAAAAGTACTATTCAGCAATTAGTGAAACATACATTTAAATGTACTGTTGAACAGAGATAATACTTAACCACATACTAATTTTCTCTGCTGAAATGAGTGCTGAATTAATACTGCAAACCCATCTAAAACTCACATGTAAAAGAGCAAAGGTAAAAGCTCAGTGCTACAGGTATTTCCCTCCTTCGTGCATACATTTTCTACTCATTATCCATTCTTAAATTATAATGAATAATCAGAGATAATTATCACATTTTTGTAATGACAGACAACCTGCACATGGTAAGATAGTGGCATAATTTGATATTTATGAAATGCTTCTTTATTTATGAAGCATCTGTCTAGAAATTTAATTCCCCCCACTGCAGTGTTTCATTACAATTCTAACACAGATGAATAATGAACAAGATTCCTATCTAGGCTATTAAAATTTGAAAAACTAATACCCTTTGATGAATCCAAGCTACCACCTCACCCAGCTACTGTATGAAGTTCTTAGTACTTTCGTTTATTTTTCTGTTTCCTATTTCAGTCAGAGAGGTTAAAATAGGAAAGCCAAAAGCTGGAAAAGAGACAAAATAAAAGAGGGACAAGGGAATGGGTGTGTGAAACATTAGGGAGGTTAAATAGCAAAAGGTTCAGATTACAGTGCATAAAGAGGCCAGAGAAATATTAAAAAAATATGAAGTTTACAATATTGGACAGAGAATTAAAAAAACCTAGAGAAGCAGCGTAAGAATAGATAGACGACAGCTGTGGGTGGGTGAAGAGAGAGAAAGAATAGGAAAGGCCAGATCTTGTTCCCACGGAAGTCAATTGCAAAGCACTCGTTGACTTCAGTGGGAACTAGAGAGGCCCACAGTGAATGAAAATTCATTGCCACAAGGGAGGGAAAGGGAGGAGAACTGGCATGAACAGAAGAATGAACAGGGGCAGGGAAAATAAAAATTGAGGGCAGTAATTGAGGCTTGGGGTGACACGGTCAGAAGAGCATCCATAGCCAATGCTGTTAGGAAGCTGAACGCCCTCAGCACATCACAGGACTGAGGGCCTGGCTGAGACTCAAACTCAAAAGCCTTCCCACCTTTGGCAATCAAAGATGCCAGTTCTGGCATCTTCATATCATTAGTGATTTTGGAAAGTTTTTTACTAAATGTCAGGTCCTGTCACCTTTGCTTCACAGTAATTTAATGTAGAAACCACTGGGACAGTTTGTCAGGAAAGCTGCTGTTGACTGTAGTAAATAGAGTAAGGGTAGCACCAGGAGGCTTTGAGCCATTGTATGTAGCACAGGAACTGATATCTATGGTGGAGGCTGCTCAGCACTTTTGAACTGATAACTCTGCTTTCAGTCACCAAATATGTTACTAAATTTCACCTACTCTGACACTTTTACTGTGCATCTTATAATACTTGATGTTTTTCTTAAAGTTCTACTTTTTAAATTATTTTCCCCTCTTAGTTACAGAAAAAGGTTTGACCTGAACTCTCAGTTTGACCCAAAGCTCTCAGAAATCCAGAGGCAGATAAAAGGAAACTAAGCGTCATTCTTGGGGTGTGTTTCTGTTTTTAGGCTATGACTTGCTTAATCTTTGCCTTAGGACACCAGTTAACCTACTACCCTCAAGCCTCATAATTTCTTCATGAGCTAGCAAAAATTTGTTAAACTCACCAGCAAAGTATGTGTATCCATTCCCCCCTAGTGGAAGATAAAAGACTTCTGCTACTACAAATTACTTTGTTAGCTCAAGTGCTAAACAGATGTGTTACACATTTCAAAAACCCAGACCCACTGATGACCCACGTGAGGATCCATAGTATTTCATAGGATTGAAAGTTAAGTGGTTTTTTAGTCTAATTTTTGTTCCTGTGTTGTTACTACAATGTAAATTGCTTTATGAAGTTGTGATGTGCCTCGCTTGTGCATATGTATACGGACACAAAGTCCATGACAATACAGTTCTTCCAAGTGAAGCCAGGCTTTATTTAGTGCATGGTGCTCAAGACTGTCTTGTGAATGAGGAGAGCTACCAGATTCTTGCCATAAAGCATAACATTGAGACTGGAACATGCAGGAGGCAGAGGTATGATGTCCTCAAGGCTAGAGAAGTTAAAGCTTCCCTGGGTAAACAGATTCTGTCTCAGCTGCGGTTGCAGCTCTTAGGTGCTGCTGGGAAAGTCAAATACTCTGAAATTTTCTGAAGTGGAGCAGGTAGTTGCTTTTTGTTTGTTGTGCAGTGTGAAACCACACAGCAAGTGTGTTGAGCTCTTACTGCTGTAACTGAGGTCAGTGAGACCAAAGAGATGTCAAGATGAGCTCTACTCTTCACTTAGACTGTTCTTATAACGCCAACTCATCTATGTCAGCCTGGCCACCTTATGTTCTTTCACTGTTTTAGCTATAGTCTGTCATAGTTCTGTGATGATAATAGTCTCTACTGGACAGGACTGTCACTAAAATAAAATCATTAATATTTTTAAAGTGCTATGGACAGATTGAAAGGACTAAAATAATGACAGTAGATCTTCATGTAAATTTAAGGCAGAGCCTACTTCTAATTCTGAGATCCTCTAACACTCATTCTGTTTCCACCCAATCTTGGCAACACCTCATCTCCATAAGAGTCTCAATTACCTCACAGTGTAACAAGTATCTAAAATTCTGCCTCTGCATATTCACAGAGAGATATGTCACTGTAAATAGGGCTTATTTCAATATACATGCTTTCCTCAGCGTGATTTGAATCTAGAAACTCACATCTATGTCTGTTAAAAGGCTTACTCCCACTGATTTCTGTTAAAACCTAACTGGCCAAGAAGGTGGTGCCTCCTGTTAGGTAATAGTCTAGTCAGTATGGCATTTCTCAGGTATGTAGGAGGTAGAGACTCCATTTCCCACTTGTGAGGCGAGTCATACTCAGAGCTTCCACACAATAGGCTTTTGGGGAATGCGAGGAAGGGAGGGTAGAAACACTGATTCCTTTTGAAACTGTGCCACAACATGAAAGAATGATGCGTATAAACTTTCTGGACAAGTTGTTAGGCTCCAGACAACAGCAAGGTTGGATTAGAAAAACCTGCACTCAGTTGTAGATTTTTCATATTTTTAAAGGATTCCTTATTAGGAAAAAAGCAAAATAGATATTCTCTATCTTAAGCAGCAGCTGCTCACTCATTTCCTCCCTCATTCTCAACTGCATGTTCTAGTCATTAAATGAAGGAATTACAGTTCACCTTGTCCTCTTTCTTGTCTGATCAATTAAAACTTGAATGCTTTTTTGCACAGTGGAATGGCTGTTGAGTACACATTTGATTCCTCTGTCAGAGAGAGATAGAAGTTAACTAAACCTGGATTTCTAGCATGTCAAGTGAATGCTTAACTAGTAAACTATTTCATCAACATCACCGCAACAGTACCATCAAGTCCTTTGCTGCTTCCTCCTCCAGTCAGATTTGGAAATAATAATGTTCCCTGCTCTTTACTGAAAGCAAGAACTTAGATACCCCACCAAGGGTGAGGCATAGGGCTTTTGTCCAAAGTGAAAGGATGTACCTTCCTGTACCCTTGAGTAAGACTCTTAAGTTTTCATGGTGGAAAGACTTAAACTGTACTTTTGTTTTCAGTAATCCTCTATGTGTCATCCCTGGACAGCAACCTACTCAACTTGATAGTCAACCTGCATAGCCCTCTGAAATACTTTTACTTTTCTTTTACATCACATACTGAGTCTGGTCACATAACTCCAGGGTTCTGGAATCACATCTAAGGTCACATATTCCTTTTGAACTAATCCATTGGCACTAATGCAAGAGCCCAGTAGAAATATTTCTGTACACAGTAAAAGTTCTATATTCAGGACAGGGTTTGGATGGCACATGATAAATAATGCATAGGGTCATATATTGAAAAATGAGACTGTGAAGAACTACTGAATAAAGACCAATCTTTGATGAGCACCATTTGTCATAACCATTAATGAGGCTGGAGTTCTGTAGGAAAAGTGGGATGTGGCTGTCTAATTAAAAGTGCTGTGTAATTGAAACTGGTATCACATCACATGTATGTACGGAGAGTAAATTTATGTTGAAACAGCAACTTCACTGCTTGCAATTCCTATCTTCTTAATATCCTTTAGTAAGGTCTTTTTTAGATAACAGTTTAGAGAGAGAAAGAGAATTGTTGAATGTTGATATAAGGTTAACACGAAGATATAGAACATCTCTATATGTCTTACGAGTAAGAAACAGACAACACATCTACTGCCTGCAGATCTTTAGAAGCTGTCTTGGATTTCTTTTTTCTTTTTTTTTCTTCCAATGATTCAAAAACACATAAGATGACCCATGTATTACAATTACTACACTCCAATAGGGTGTTATACTACACTGATAATCTCACAGATTTTACAGAGCTTTCATGACGCTTAATGAATTTATTGGCCTGGTCTCAATTTATTTCTGCACTTTCAAGACTGGTTTTTACACAAGTGGAACTTTTGGATAGTGCAAGAAACATACACACTTGTCTAACACATGAAACAGGTTTTGAAACCTTCCCATAAAGTTATTTTGAGAAGCGAACTGCAACACTGCATACATTGTGATTTTAGCTTAAACCTCAGTACAATACTCTTATTGCCATTGCTTATGCATTTTACCCTAGCCCTGTCACTCCCTACTCTGTCATTTTCAAATCAAGTGTCAATTATTCCCAGTGGTCTTTATTAACTCTTTTTTTTTGTTGAAAGACCAAAGATTAAAGCTGAGCCCTTGGGGTATTATCAGATGGGAAATATTAATTTACTAAAGCATCTGAACATTTGGAGTAAATTTGAAAACAGAACCATCTGTTATATAAAGTAATCCAATAGACTCTACACTTTGTATAGCCAGCCGCTGTCAAGTAACAGATTATGAAACCAAGTAATAAATCTTAATTCAAAAAATGTTTCTCCATTTGAAAGGTTTGAGAATTTATTTTTCCTTTCTTGTTTTAATGTAAACTTGATGCAAGTTGGCAGAACTCTCTGACCTGTAGGGGGTCTAGTATTCACTCAGATCCCTATGGGAGGCTGTGGATGAAGTCTCACAGAGGTCAATTGCAAGGCAAGTCTTGTGATACGTGCCTCTCTTGTGCATCACTTACTTACTCTCATACACACCATGCATAAGTTGCTGGGTCTTGTTTTGAAATGAGTACCACAAGGTGCTGAAATTCAAAACAAGGATTGTACCCACCTTTTCTGAGACTAGCCAAAATAATGAAAAAAATCTTTCCTGCAGCCAGGATTTAAACTATTAGTTCAGGAGTCTATTCATCCTGGGTTACAAACCCTGCTAAAGACAAACACCCTTTACAACAGTCAGCATTTAAATGGACTCCAAACAGACAGTCTCCATCTTTTTGATACGGAGGTTATGGCTCCATGTACCAGCCACCAGCAGGTTTCGTACCAGAAATCACTCTGTTCATGGCAGCTGGTTCAACACATGTAACCTGACAATTCCTGCATCTAGCACATCTAAGTCTGCCCTTTCCTCCACTCAATGACATGGCAGAGAACCCTTCTCCTTCTAGTTTTTGGGTATTGTTTGTCCTCTCTACCCACATCACATCAAACTAAATGAAGTTGTGTAACCCACCCCCTTCTTCTTTTTACACTAATTTACGTGTGTGTGTGCCGGTGTAACACCCAAAGAGGGAAAGAATTTTATATGTGTGTGTGTGTGTGTGTGTAATTTTACTGAGCAGAACAGAACGAGACAACATGGTTAGGAAGGATCCCAAGCAAGGTGTGTTTCCTAAGTACAAGAAGGATTTTAGCCTTTGGTTCCTAATAACCCTGTCCAAAATATAACAATAATTGTCACATCATATTAGAAGAAAAATTATATTTTGGTAGTTGTTGTGAAGACATTTTGCTTTCCTCATTTTTGTCTTCAGAATATATGAGCTATAGATTTGTCAACAGGTACAAACAACATTCTTATATAGTTATCTAATTATGAAACGTGTGAAAAAATGTGGATATTAGTAGATGAGATACTGCAGATTCATTGGGGTTTAGGTTGCCTTGGCTTAGCTCAGGCTGCAGCATAGTGATGTAAGCCAACAATCAGATTAAACAAGGGAGGAAACTTTTCAAAGCATTTTGCTGATACACAGTGAAAAAAAGGAAAATAATGAAAGATTTTAAACACGTTATTTCCTCCTCGTCTTTCTATGAAGAACAGCACATTTGGGGGAGGAGTGGCTGGAGAGCTGCCTGGTGGAAAAGGACCTGGGGGTGTTGGTTGACAGCTGCCTGAACATGAGCCAGCAGTGTGCCCAGGTGGCCAAGAGGGCCAATGGCATCCTGGCTTGTATTAGAAATAGTGTGGCCAGCAGGACTAGGGAGGTGATAGTGCCCCTGTACTCGGTACTGGTGAGGCCGCACCTTGAATACTATGTTCAGTTTTGGGCCCCTCAGTACAGGAAGGAGATTGAGGTGCTGGAGTGTGTCCAGAGAAGGGCAATGAAGTTGGTGAAGGGTCTAGAGCACAAGTCTTACGAGGAGCAGCTGAGGGAGCTGGGGTTGTTTAGTCTGGAGAAGAGGAGGCTGAGGGAAGACCTTATCGCTCTCTACAACTACCCGAAAGGAGGTTGTAGCGAGGTGGGGGTCAGTCTCTTCTCCCAAGTAACAAGTGAAAGGACTAGAGGAAATGGCCTCAATTTGTGCCAGGAGAGGTTTAGATTGGATATTAGGAAAATTTCTTCACTGAAAGGGTAGTCAGGCACTGGAACAGGCTGCCCAGGGAAGTGGTTGAATCCCCATCCCTGGAGGTATTTAAAAGATGTGTAGATGTGGTGCTTGAGAACATGGTATAGTGGTGGACTTGGTAGTTATAGGTTAACGGTTGGACTCAACGATCTTAAGGGTCTTTTCCAACCTTAACAATTCTATGATTCTATGATTCTCAAGGCCTTCTGCTCCTTTCAGGTATCCCACCTGAAGAGTGACATGGCAATTGTTACAAGAAAAGGAGGCAGACTCTTTTCTTAATGTGATATATCTGATTAAATATATATAATTGGACAAATTCTACAAAACTTTATAGCTTTCAATGGAAGAACTATGCTGTTAGCAGAACTCTGTTTTTTTTTTTTTTATAACTTCTTTACTTCTCTGAACACACCATAATCAAAGACTGATTAATCTATTCCAGTATTTGCCAAATCCATTAATCACTCAGACTGCTTAATTCACTGTCCAAGATAGTCTTTGGGAATACAGTGTACAATTGTTTTTCACGTAGGGGAGCACTTTCTGTTGGAGTAGCATCACTGGCAATCTGACCATGTTAGTGATTAAGTGATTCAGAGTTATATCATCTAGCCATTTATCAGCCATCTATATTTCACAATTAGGTATGAATTTCTGTGTTTCTAGCCTGCATGAATTAGGCACATTCTGTGTGGACTTTTCCAAAAGTTTCCATATTCTTAAAAATTCTAAATAGCGAGAAAAAATTGTCAATGGAAAACTACTCAGACACATCTGTTCTCCCATCGGTTTATTCAAAAATTTCCCATTAGCATGTACACTGAAGGGAGAATAGGCTCTGCAGAATGCAATAAAAATGTGTTTCACTAACTAAATAAATTCCTTTATATATTGTGGCAAGACAAATAAATAAACCCAGAGATTTACAGACAGCCACCTTGGCTGACATTTCAGAGAGCTGGAGCCTTTAGCAATATTTTTTGCTTAACTCCATCCTAGCAAAGCCCTATCTCTTCTCCCAAAACCTCATTTCTCAACTCTCCCCTGGTCTCCTCTTTCAGGCCCACTTCCCAGTTTCTTTCTTTTTTTCCTTCCAAGGTGTGATTGCTCTCTTTGCTCCCCAAAGTCTCCTTCTTGATTGTTTTGCTCTGCTTTAATGAGTCCAAGGCTTTGCTCTACTCCAGAAATTGCATTTACCCTTTTTGTTCCCAAGCACATCTGTCTCCTCCAAGCTTTCTCTCCTATTCTGACCTTCCTGCACTTCAAGATTTTATTTGCCAAGTTTATTTCCCCTCCATCTTTCTAGTCTCTTTTTACTTCTCTACTCTTTTTCTACTCTCAGTGCACTAAACCCATGCCACTATTGCTTTTTTTTTTCCTTTAGCAGTGACAAGTTAAATTTGAGAATTCAGATTTGTAAGCACAATAAAATAGCAGTCATTGTCGCATTTTTTTCACCCTAATATGTACAGGAAAGAGGGAGACTTTTAAAAACTGACCCAATCTAGACACCACTGAAAACAATAGAAACTTTCAAGCCTCATCTGTGAGATCTTATCCATAGTCGGAAATTCATATGGAAATGACATTTGGTTTTAAACTTACAATTTCTATTTCAATGATGAAATATTCAATGATGAATATAATAATACCTATTTATATAATTAAGATTTGATAATGTGGTATCATTTGTATGCTAATTCTTACAAGTCTCTCATCCTATAGATTTGCTATTTCTTTCACGTGTACTGTGGCTTATGATAAAAATTTAAATTTCTTCTGCTTCTAAAATGAACAACATTCCTGCCTTGTCCTTCACTGATGGACATTACTAAAAGTCTGTTAAAGCTTTTACTATTTTGAGCAAAAATAACATGTTATAGGCTATTTGCAGGTTACCTCACATTTTACTTTGCTGCTAACAAAGGAATTAATTTGTATTAGAGGAGAGGGGGTTCTTCCGTGTTCCCAGTGATGCTAATAAACATTTTGCTATGTAATTCGCTAGAGGCAGGATTAGAATGTAGGCCAACACAATAGATATTTCTTATTTAAATTCATTACTTTCCTAGTGCTCTATGCTACATTCCTTAGCCAAGCAAAACTCCTACTGACTTCCTGTATGAGGTCCATCTTTATTATTTAGCAGATTGACAGAACCAGAGTGGTACCATCTATTACTACTGGCAAATAACATTTGAATTCATCTTCCCCTTATTCACAGGATGACTCATTCTGTGTCGTACACACTTCATTTTTGATTTATGTAAGATGTACATTTTAACATCCTTTTTGAGACTCACAATTATTTAATCTATTTTTGTCAGTCTATTCATTCGCTTATTCAAGTCATTTTGCATTAATAATCAGTCTCCATTCTTCTTCATTATTTAGTATTATTTGGTATAATGGAGTGTGTGCCAACTACAACTTCTGGATGAAGCTTCTGGATGAGTGACACATTTACTGCTGAAAGTTAAAACATATAAAACTTCAGACAGTGAAAAAAGCAAGATATTTGTAGAAGTACTGTCTAGTTTTGAACATCATAATTGTGACTTGAGCCAAGTTAGTAATAACAGTATGCTTTTCCCAGCTATTTGTATCCATACAAGAAATAAATATGTTCTCCCCAACAAGTCAATACTGAGAACTAGAAACTCTTCTCAATTTTTTAAATACCTTGTTAGGTATGTCACAGGGAATGGGAGATGTTACTTTAGCAGAAATCTTATCTATGAAGAGACAAATATTAAACATCTTATTTATTAATTAGTCAATGTATGTGGTATACTTTGCCTGTAGGACTGTGGGGTCATGAAAACTGAAGAATGCTCAAGAGTTTCAGACTTTTGCTTTACGGACCCGGTATATTGTTTCCTATAAACAACTGAATGCCAAGAAAACTGCCAAAACCTTCTCAGGGGCTAGAAAAGGAAACAAAATAGGCTTCTTCCAACCACCTACCCTAACTACACTTCTGTACTACCTGTATACCCAACCAATTCCTCACAACCCCAGGAAAAAGGTCAAGGCTAAATTCTCATGCATTGTGGTTCACAAAACAACATTTTGCCTTGTCAGACACATTTTCTGATTGTTTCAGTCATGTAAGTCATGACATTTTACGCAGACATACTTGTCTACATAGTGTGTGGATAGTATGTGGAAGGTGTAGTTCTTGAAAGTGATTTCACAGAATCACAGGTTTGGGATGGAAGGGACCTCTGGGCATTGTCTATCAATCCTCTAACAATATCAGCTGCTCTCCCCTCATCCATCACCCTTCTGGTCTGAGCAGGGTCAACTAAAGCAAGTTCCTCAGTAATATATCCATTCTGGGTTTGAATATCTCCAGTGAGGGAGACTCTGCAAACTCTGCAGGCAACCTCTTCCAGCCTTTGAACACTCTCACTATAAAAACCTTTTTTCTTATGTTTAATCTGAATATACTGTGTTTCAGTTTGCTTCCATTGCCTCTTATCCTTTCACAGGATATCACTGAGAAGAATCTACCTTCACCTTCTTTACTCCCTCTCCCCCTTACCACTTTGATAAGATTTCCCTAAGCCTTCTTTTCTCCAGGCTTAACAATCCCAGCTCTCTGTCTCTCATCCACATGTCAGATGCTCTAGTCCCCAAATCATCTTCATGCCCTTCACTGGACTCACTCCAGTATGTCAGTGTCCTTTTTGTATATGGAGGAGTCCAGGACTGGAGTGGAAAAAGGGAAAGGGTCACCTCCCTCCACCTGCTGGCAATGCTTTGCCTAATACAACCCAGGACACTGTAGGCCTTCTTTGCCACAAGGGCACATTCTTAGCTCATGGTCCACTTGTCCACCAGGATCCCCAGGTCACCAGGTCTTTTCGGCAAACCTGATTTCCAGCTAGTTCATCTCCAGCTTGTGGTGGTGAATGGGGTTATTGCTTCCCAGGTGCAGGACTTTACATTTCCTTTGTTAGAAATCACGAGATTCCTGTTGCCCCATTTCTCCAGCCTGTCAAGGTCTCTCCAAAAGGCAGCACAACCATTTAGTGTATCAACCATTCTAATTTTGCGCCATCCACAAACTTGCGGTGTGTGCACTCTGCCCCTTTATCCAGATCATAAGTGAAGATGTTAAACAGTATCGGCTCCAGTATCCAGTCCTGGAGCACACAAATAGTGAAAACCCTCCAGCAGGACTTCATGCTGCTACCCTTTGATCCCAGCAGTTCAGCCAGTCTTCAATCCACCTCACTGTCTGTTTATGTTGTCCAAACTTCATCACTTTGACTATGCAGATATTATGAGAGACAGTGTTGAAAGCCTTGCAAAAGTCAAAATAAACAATATGAGCTGCCCTTTCTTTTTGTCCTTCTTGAAAACAGGAGTGTCTGCTGTCTGCCAGTCCTTAGAAATCTCACCCAAATGTCATGACTTTTCAAAGATTTTTTAGAGCAGCCTTGCAATGACATTAGCCAGCTACCTCAGCACTCTTAAATGATAATTTCCTCAGCAGTGTTACAACACATTCAGAAAACACTATCAAAGCATTCCTGTAGCTAATTGATATGTATACATGGAAAATATATCTTGAATTGTGTGACAGATGTGTTTTGTGATTTATGTTGCACAGGTAAAGAATTTAAATCTACTTCAGGTGATTCTTTCACTAGCCATTCTCAGCAAACCCAGTAATTACTTATTCTTCCTATTCTTCCCAAGATGAGGAGAGTATCACCTGAGTTCAAATAAATCATGAAACAAGAGCAGAAGGAATTTCATTTCACTAAACAGGTGTCTTTTTTTTTAAAGTTTCCATGGCAGGAAAGGATTAACTATTGAAATGGTCAACAAAAGATAAGGCCACCTTGGTTGCTGAAGGTTAAACTTAAGAAGGTAAGAAAATAATGGAATACCATGTTAGCAGACTTTCACTTCTCATCCAGAAAGATTATAGTTGGAAGGAGTAACTACTCAAATTTGTGATCCTCATTATAACAATGCTGGCCATTACTGGAGATTGCCATTTGGCATCAAAAAGATAGTTCTCTCATACATTCTAAATTATCTATAACAGGGTGTCAAATTCCCATAGCAAATTAATATCTTTTTTTGACACAAACCTTTACAAATTAGCTACCTAAAAGAGGCTTGCTAATCCTTCATCACTACGCTAGTACAGACATCTCAAAGATATATGTATTGTGAGCAGAGTCAAATATTTTTCTAAGGTATTAACAGTTAATATCTTCAGCATAACTGATTTCTGGTTTCTGCATATTTATCGCATGTCACTGTTTCCAATACCTTTATACCCGTTAATTTTCTGGCTGCTTCCACAACTGGAGTTCAAAACCCATTAATCACTCTGGTGACACCAAGGAAACCAACAATGATACTCATAGTCTTTTGGGGATATATAATTTTTCCTGTTTAAATTCTGTGATTATAGTAATTCAATAAAATGTCCCACCATTAAGAGCATGTGCTTGGTTTGGTTAATTATTGTATCTGCATATAAATCAGCTTGCTTTGTAAGTTCTACCAGGTATAAAGTTTTTGAGAACATTAGGGTATCTCTCAATAAGGACTCAGACACACCATCAAGTTGCTTGACAAATTATCATACAACACATGATCATTTTTTTCCAATTCACTATTAGCCAGAAACAAAAGGAAAGTACTGTGGCTTAGCTCAGTCCACAAAGAAAGCAACTTAAACTGAGACTCATTTTTGCTCATTCTACAGGCTAAGAAGACCCACTTACATTTGCCACAGTTCAGCTGACAGACAATAACATGTTAACACACCATAACCTGATCTGAAATCGAGGGTTATAGAGTAGCACTAACAATATTGGACCTTCAGCTGTGCAGAAGATAGAAGGCTTTCACTGCTGTTTGAAAGCCCTGCTTATTTTCATGTTGTCTGGAATATTTTGTGGGGGAGGAGGTGTCACCCAAGATCTTTAATTAGCTATAAATTAGCAACTAAAGTAGTAGCCTGGATTGCCTTCTGTAGCACAGAAGAGTAAGATTGAGAATGCCAGTACTCATTATATATATGTATATATATGTACTCAGAAATGTACAGTGGCTATTTATCAATTGGAGATAAAATACAGCTGATAAAAACATTCTCTCTCTCTCCCAGTTTCTTTTACTCCAGATGTTCAATACAAGTCTTTATGTCTAGGTATCATTAAACTATAGTATCTCTGTGATCTTTCTGGATAACACTATGTTTAAAGAGCTCCCCACAATGAAGAATATTCCATACATGATTGAGATGTTACTAGCACAATGTAAGCTAACAAACACATAATAATATATTAAGGTGTTTTAAAATGAGAAATTGTTATATGTTTCAAGATCATTGAACCGGTTCAATTAATTTTGAATATTCCTTTACTAATTTGAGGGGATTCTAAAAGTATTAAAGATCTTAAGTTCTGTTTGGCTAAAATTTCACACAGTGGTAGGTTAAACCTTTTCAATGATCTCAGGATTAGCCTTAGCTTTCAAAGCTCATACAAAGGAAAGTTCTATAGTCCTTTCATCTGAGATCTTATTTTCTTTAGGATTACAAGATAATGCATCTGGAACAACATTCATTCATCCAGGTTTGTGGTTTAGCTGAAAGTCAGTCCAAATTCTTGTAATCGCAAATGACATCTGGCTAAACATACACTTGGGTCAAGTTTAGACCTCAGCCACTATAAAGGGCTGTGGTTAGATAGCATGCTCAACTTGACACCTCCCAAACAGAGGAATACATGTTCAGTCCACACCAACACAACAAGTTAAAGTTACACATTCTTTTTTTTTTTTTTTGTTCCCTGTGGCTCAACATTTTCTTTCAACAGCCTTCAAGATTTATTGTCAAAAGCTTTTGCAGTGTTTGTATGATGCTTTCCACAAGAACCTACACTAAAAAATGCTCAAACCTATACCTGGTGCCTCCTAGTGTCATTCAAATCATAAATCAGAATTCCAGAGCTTTAACCAGTAGTTCCAAAGATAAAAAGTGTGTTGCCCAATATGAATAGGCAATCAATTTATGAAAGGGAAAAAAAATGAACTAGTTTGACAGTAGAGAATATATCAGAAAGTTTGTAAATTCAAAATCAACTGAAATTCAGCCGTACTTTAGTCAAGCTGTAACAAAACTAGGGAGCTACAGGTCTGCTTGCACCTGGTGTTTCAGATGAGACTTCTTATTGACAGATCTTAGCCTCTTTCATTCTCATTACCCATTTTCTTGTATGGATGCATACTGACCTTCTCTCATTATTTTCTTTGGATTTGAATGAAAGACTGAATTTCACCTCATAGCTCCTCCAGGGCCCGGAACTGGTCAGTCTTGCTTACATTTTTAAGGGTTCATACAGAAAAAATACTCTTTCCAAATCAGGAAAACAGATAAATCTGTTTCTGCACTTTACATCACCGCAGAACTGAAGACCAATATATTAATAGAAAGTTAAAGAGGATCAATTCCAGTCCTTTCAGCTGTTCAATAATACTGACTATAACACTATTCTGTTGAATAAAGACCATGAGAAATCTAAAATGGATGACTGTATCTGTCCAAACTGTAGATGTTAGGCTTCCAGTGAATGCCTATGCTGTTACATGAAGTATTGTTGTTAATTTGTTTGCTGAGTATTTTTCTTTCATGTTAGTTTTTATTAATACTTCAGAAAGACATTGAAGACACACTATATTATGTTAAAGCAACATAAGACTACAGTCCTTGCTGTCATTCTTCCTAGGCTAATTACACCACTGATCCCACATCTCAATATTACCCCTTTATCTCACAAGATTTCAGCTATCATTTCATCGGTGGTAATACCACACATATCTGTCTCCCATTAGGCTTTGGGCTTCAGAGTCTTAATATTAACTGAATACTTTTGCTGGCACAAGTTATCACCCATGGCATTCAATGACTGGACATCCCTCATAGCAAAAAAATATTGCTTAATTAGAAGCAAATCTTTCCCAAGAAAAATCTCTTGTATACCATCTTCCACCTGAAGTTCACCATCCCAAATGCTCAACATGGTTGCAGTTAGTAAATAGACAGCAGTGAAAAGGAGAAATTATTCTAAAGGAAACAGACAACCCATGGAAGTACACACTAATAAAAGTGAAGATGAGCATGTAACACAGGAGAACTACTGCTGCACTGCAAAGTATACAGAAGGAGAAAACAGAAAATTATATAGCAAGAGAGAAAAAAAGGTGCCATAAGCCCACTATAGGAAAAGTAGAAGAGAAAGTTAGATAACCATTTTATTTAGGTTTTGTGGGCTTTTTTGGTAACATCTGATTCAGCTTGACTTTGGACAACTCTCAAGCTATTTCTACACTTTTCTGCTTCTAAAAATCTGCTTTTCTTTTGAACGTATATGTTTTCTATTCCTTGTATGTGTTCTACTTACTCTTACTACTTTTTTTAAGGTGGCCCTTTATGTTATTATATTTACAGCTCTTTCCTACTCCTCCCCAGAGCATGTTTTTAACTGCCTCCTTTTCCCTTTGACTCCAAATTGAAAGTAACACCTACACTGTTGATGGCTTGGTCATGGTCTTATAATTACCTCCAGCTGTTTATCCAGGAGGCTTTCTTTCTAGAACTTTAACTTGTTTGTTCATTTTTCTATTGGTCAGATGTGGAAAAGCCTGTAACCCCAAATAACTGTACAGTAATTCATTTACTAACCAGATCACCTTCTGTTTGTGTATGGTTTTCACTTACCATTCTCCTACTTTCTTAAAGAGAAGCTTCAAGTTCAGCACTTTTTTTCATTAAGCATTTCCTAAAGGTTTTTCTGGGAGTTGGTCCAGTACCCATTTATAATACTTTTCAGTACATTAATATTTGGTAATACTGCAAATAGAGTTTCACATGGAATAAGGACTTCCCAGGCAGTATCATTGAGAATCAGGACTTTTTTCCCCCCTTAAACTGCCATTTTGGTTCCTTGTGTTGCTGGATGCAAAACAAACTGATTTCTGAATGAACCGTTTCTAGAAATTTATCTAATAGTCTTTGGCATGAAAAAAATCCAGTCTACCATATGAGGTAAATGTGTAGAGGTATATGGGGTAGAATATTTTAAAATGAAACGTTACAGTAGTATCTGTCTTTAGTGAGATAAAACTCTTCCCTGTAAAAATCAGTAGCTTACACAGAGTTAAATACCAGCCATCCAACATTAAAGCTATGAACACATTCTTTAGCTCAAATTCTCTCTTTTCTTGTCAGCATGATTAAAGGCTCAGATTCAATGTAACTGATGTCTGAGGAACTTTAATTTTCCTTTGATAAACTGACAAAAAATAATTTCTTTAATGTTAATCCAAAGGCACAATGTTACAATGGACTCCTTGTGATACACTAAAACATGCAAAAATCTGTTCTTATCTTCAGAGTCCTTTACTAGCAGCCACTACAATACCCTGCTAGATACAAGGGTACGTGCAGTGGATTAGTCTGGAGCAATTAGATATCAACACTTGGTAGTTGTTGTTACGGTGGGGAGAGAGGCATATATAATTTCCCATAATCATGACAGTAAAATAATAATTGGTTCAGAATCAATCCAGGTAGGAGAGGGAGCATATGAAACTAAGTAGAAGAACCCAAGGCCCTGCACATTAAGGACATCTTCTCCTAACTGGTGTTGGGGGAGTGTGAGGGAGTAGAGGTGGTGGTGTTTGATTTCTAGCTTCTGCCAAATTCACTGCTTTTGTCTCACTGTTCTGTCGCAATTGTCTCAACAGATGTACATGCAGCCTTAAAACATTTGTGCAGAGTAGGGCTATACTACTGCAATCACAGAATCATAGAATCGTCTAGGTTGGGAAAGACCTTCAAGATCATTGAGTCCAACTGTTAACTTGGCACTGCCAAGTCCACCACTAAACCATGTCCCTAAGAAACACATCTACCCATCTTTTAAATACCTCCAGGGATGGGAATCATTATAAGGGAATTACAGGATATGAATATAGCAGAAGTAAAAAATGGAATGTTGTCTTCATGATTCTAGGCCACTGCTAATGTAGAACCAGCTTTCTACCCCCTTTCTGCCTCTTCCCCATAAATACATACATACTTCAGAAATGTACATATCCACATTTCCTGTGGATATGTACATGATGCATGTAACTTTTATCTATATTGTAATTTGTTTCCTCTGATATTTTGTGCCTTGCTTCATTTAAGAGAAATATAACATGACAGAAGTTGAGCTCAAAGGAATTAATGATGTCTGTATCGTCATTGGAATGAAATGTCTCTTTCTCCTATCCCTTGTTTCCATTTTCATTCAAATTGGACGGAAGAAACAGCCCTAGCAGATTCAGCTCATCAGCTATATTGCTGGTAAAAAATCTGTTTGGAAACCAGATTCCTCCACATGAAAATGTGTGTGTTAATTAGCCCCTTTTGTGTCAGCCTGTTTCTGTGCCAAGTCTGAAGAGTCATTTGAGGGCACCGAATGTCTGTTCTGAAGAGAGGCTTACGTGATTGAGAGTGTCATGACCACTTGAAAAACTTTCTTCAAGGATGAGAACTTTTCTGTTGGCAACATGTTATCAGGAACATCTAGTCCAGCACCATCAAGGATTCTTCTGTTTATTTTAAAAACATGCAGACACTACAAATCCTTTTGGTTGTAGTGATACAGGGAATTGAGGGCAGAAGAAAAAAATGCTCAGAGAGAGACTGATTTAATGAACTAAATGCACTTGATCATTAATAGGTGCCTGGATTTAAGTGCCACAAGTTTACCTATCAACTCCTGCTCCATCTGTAATGCTTTTAAGCACAGACCAAAGCCAAGAAATACAGATATGGCTTATGAATTTCAGTCCCTATTAAGAAGACTGGCAATGATCAACTGAGAGGTGTTGGTCAACCTATTATCAGCAGAAAAAATAAAGTCCAGGGGTATCTGCATGATATGTGCCCATTTTTATTAAAAGGGTGGACTTAAATACCTTCCCTTTTTGGCTTTTGTGGACAATAAGGACAATGTATTCCAAACCATCCTGACTTCATTGGCTCATATAGAGCCCCAATTCTCTGGATTGAACTGGAGTGAGCAAGGAAAAACTAACCAATTTCCTAACAAAACCAGCAAGTTTCTTCATTCCCTTCCCCCACACTAAGTCCGTGAACTCACTCTATCTTTCCCACAACTCTTGTCTCAAAGAGGCACAAGGGTTATTTTTTCTCATAACCACCCCAAACTGCATTTCTGAGAGGACACTACTTCCTTCCATTCTCAGCAATTTCAGAGGCTGCCAGAGGCTGCCCCTCTTCCCAGAAGTCACTCACAAAGTCAACAAGCAGTTTACCCTCTAACTGTTTTGATGTTGGCCTGCCTTCCAGCAATTCTCAGTTGGCACATAGTCTCCTGCAGACTATAATCAGCTTGGCACATGTTAAAACAACCATGCCAGGGCTATGGCCAGAACGAATCAAGTCAACTGCTGTGTTGCAGTTACAGTTTGTCTTGCTACAGTTTCAGCAGCACACTCAAGATCAGATTCTCCAACTGCCCGCATTGTCTAGCACTTCGAATCTCCTTCATGTGAAACTGAGAGCATTGCAGTTTTAATGTCAGGAAATAAACCTTAAGAGAGCTCTCCTCCAACATGCTCTGAATTCTTTACACAGCTTAGGTGATCTGCACTCTTGCTATCCTACCCCAGTATTCCAGAACATCATGCCTAACACAGCATAACCCATCCTGCCCCAATCTCATATCAGACTGCTTAATCCCCATACTTCTACACCAAATATGTTCCTTCCAAAACCCTGCTGAGCAGACCAAACTCATAAGGCAAGCATTTTTTCCTTTGGAGACAAGATGTTCACAGCTGGGAGAAGGGTGTGATCACAACCTCAGGGACAAGCAAGAGGAAGTGGACTACATCATTCCCTGGGAGGGGAAATGTAATGAGGTCTATGGGGAAATGTAACCCAGGTCTACAGTCATGAGGATGCAGATAAGGCAGTGGAACATCTCTCCTATCTATATGGCTGCAGTCCGCTTCCCTCTAGGGCACAAGGACAGTCTTGGTAGGCAGCATCACCATTCAGCAAAAGTAAATAGTCAGTGCAGACTTAACTGACCACTGTTAATACGATTAAACACAGAGCAGCACTACTCCAGCTCAGCTCAGCTGTCTGTTTACTGCAGTTCTATACATATAAAACACTGGGGAGTCCAGGCAAGTGGTTTTACCCACATGACCAAGAAAAGAGTAGAGAGAGGGAATCTAGAATATCCTCAACACTGGCAGTGAAGTGACTGATAAGTACAGGTTTCCCAAAGGATTATTGACAAACATGGAAAAGGGTCTCTTCTTGACTCTTGATTTTGTTTTTTGTAAGGCGGGATGTCCTGTTTGCAGTGATATACAGGAACTGTGATAATAGACATTTTTTAATTAATACTCGTGGAGAATTCAACAGTCTATATGACAGAGAAGGCTAGTGGCACTCACTCTTTGCCCACTGTTCTTTTACAAACACATGTTGCTATTAGGGGATGCTTTTTTCCTTAAATACTTTGAAAAAAACTTGTCACTACATGACTTGTATTTAAATTTTCTGTTTTTTCCTGATCAAAATGCAAAAATTCATTAACACTATGAAAACATCCAAATAAGGCAGCCCATCAAGTGTATGAACATGTCACAGCGCTTCTGTAAAAAGTCAGTGCTTAATCTGACTGTGATTAATATGTGTAGCCTTTTTATGTAGATTCTGACTGTATTGGCAAAAAACATTTTCTGCCATTTGGGAGGGGAGGGTTTGTATTTAACAACAGCGGGGAAAAAAGGTCTGTCTTTCAGGTTTCACTACTTTTTAAGACTCTTTTTCTCCATGTAAGGCTAATAAAATCTGCTTAAATTGGAAAACAGAAGTGACTTTTACACTTAACCAAAAAAAAAAAAAAATGGTTTTCCTGTTTACAAGAAGACTTTTTTTGGCCTAATGCCCAATATCTGTTGATATAGATGGTATATTTCCCTTACCTTGCAAGAGCAGTGTCTACCAAGGTCAAGGCTTTCACTGCGTTGGAATAAACAGTGACAGTCCATGCTCTCCCTACAGGCATTTTGAAGAACTCTATAGTCCTGAGTGATTCTTGTAGCACTCTCCACACTGCGAGTCCACCTGCTTCATAGGCGATGGCTTTGTACTTTGAGTGAACCAGAGGAAAACTCAGCAAATATGTGGCAGCTGTTCCATGTAGCTAAATTCCTTGTAGTCTCATCATATGATAGTACCAAGGATGCTCACAATGCATGCCCAGAACGACCAAGACACAGTTGGCCAGAACTCTTATGTCCTTGGTGCAAATGACTAGAACAAGCACTGTCCAAAATGACACAGTCCTCAAGGTACAGTGACCATTTGCGCAGAGGGCAGAAGAATGTTGCTTTACTTCTGCGCAGTAGGTTCACCTCCTTTCTTGGAGCCTCCTGCTTCCTTCCTCACTCCTCTCCAACCTTGTTAGTTATGACTAATCAGAACATGCAGTCACAAAAAGATCAATGGCTATGTTGAAGGGGAACAGTGAGAAGACTCCTTCAGGAAAAGCAGCATGATGGGCCACAGAGCATTTGTGGTTTAGAGCAAAGAAGAGAGCAAATATCCTTACAAGAGGTGCTACAAGAGACTGTATCCCAAGAACATCCTGTGAATGTGAATGGCGTGATTGAAAATCATGGAATATTCATTGTGGTCTTGTACATGTCCTCTGCCTGAGATAGCCTTATTGGGGAGATCCTCTGGAGCAATGTAGAGGAGCAACATAACTGTATGAATCTAAGACCCATAACTCCCTTTCTTGAGCTTGTCCTAGTGCAGGAGAGTTTCTGGGCCATCATACCTTTTCCTAACTTATGCAGGGAGGAAAAGTCCCAGGAAAAGGTATTTCTTACAGCCTATTGTAATAACTAAAGATATTTTCCAGCTACTACTGCGACATAGAGATATATGCATAATGTTTCACCACCTCCCAAGATCCTGATTCCTTTTGTTCTTAAAGTTATAACCCTTAAGAACAATGTTTTTTTAACATTATGAACAAGCCTGGACATGTCTATCTAACATAAGTCTAGTAAAATGTACCCATGTTACTGATGAGGCATTGAATGTCAAGTTTCTCTTGGAAGAACCTTTGAAATATATGCAACTAATAAACAACTGTTGTTTTTTTTTTTTTTTTTAATATAGGTCACTTACTCTTACAGTTTATCAAAAGTCAGTCATTTAATGGTATGCTTGAATCTGTGTGTGGTTTGCTTTCTTTTTTCCTTTTGATACTTTTGGTATTAGCTCAATTTCAGAGTTCCTACAAATTTACTGTAAAGGATCTGTTTGACAATGAGAGAATAAGTTGCCAGCCATGCCAATTATAGTGATTTTGTGGTGTGGGACTTTAGGCCACTGGGAACTAAAGGCCCATGCCAGAAAAAGAAAATGCTTTTCTAGGCATCTCTGTTTCTTTCACAATTGTATTCACGTATCCAATTCAAGCTATGGCTTGCTAGTATGTTATCTAAAGAAAGAGATTAGGTTGACATTAGGACTTTTCTGAGTAATTGATATTAAACAGGGACATAGAAGAAATTCTTTTTTCTTAATTTTTTTTTTTTTTTTGCCTAGGAAAGTAACATCTGGAACAAATAGAGTCTTTAACTGATTATCATTAACACAATTGTGTTGTGTTCTCAAAAAGCTATTAAAAAGTGTTAACATGGTTACATCATGAACTTCAGCTGGTTCTTATAACACATGAATCAACTCAAACCAGAAGTGTTCACATAATGCATATTTAAAATACTGTATTTTAAAACATGATTTTGAGAACATTTTCATTAATATTAAGATTACTTAGAAGTCTCAGCAGTTATTTTGAGGATAGATTTCACACTGAACAGTATTTAAGCATAAATGTAAACAAGTTTACAGTTCTGTAGGTAGTAAGCAAGCCACCTATCAGTTTGGATGGAAGAGACAAAGGCGTAATTTTTTTCTTTTTATCAAACCATTCTGTCTCACCTGTTATTCAAACACTGCCTTTCAAAAAGAATCACACATGATCAAAATCAGATAGACTTCACTAGTTTTGAAATAAATTAATAAATATTCATAATCAGTATGTGTCTTGAAGGGTTTATAAGAATGTTAAAAATGTCTCCATGTATAGAGCCCCAGTGGAACACGACAGCTTTTTTTTTTCCCCACTATGCATAGCATGGGGTATCAGTGCAAGAGAGGAAGGAAAGAAAAACATAATAATCTGTAACTGCAAGGATAAAATCAGGGACCTAGGACCTACCATTAAGATCTGCTAAAACCTTTTCTTTTGGCTTCAGTATATGCCTTCTTACCTTTATGGAGAATAACAGTATCAGCTAAACCATTTCTTTTAGCAGACAGACCTTCTTAACAGAGCTTCCCAACTAAATCATGAGAACACCTTGGTTAATTTGTCATATATAGTAGTGTGACAGCGAAAGGCCATGTGCCTGCTGAGCTACAAAAGGATTTCAGGTGTTTGGAATGAAGATTGCTCTAGACTTCTCAACTCACCTGACAGCCATAAAAACCTGGTAGTAGTTAGCAAGTACAAGTAATTAGTACACAATGCATCTGGATCATCAGATCTTTTTACATATAAGGTCACGTAATGGTTGTCTGCAGGAAGACTGAGCCACATTAAAATTATAGGAGGCAATATTTCGTCAACGAGGTTCCTGTGACTACATATGGACAGTGAAACTGAGAAGCACTTTTAAGTTCCCCAGTTGAGGTGGGGACATCCTGTCCGCACCCTGAGCCTTGAGTCAAGACCCGAGCACATACCCTTCTTTGCTGTAACTTTCAAAGAAAGGCGGTGCCTAGGTTGCCCGCCCTGTGAAGTGTAGACACAGCGTCCAAAAACATCATCGCTGGCAAGTATGACATTGAACACAACAATACAGACTGTTTTTCCTATCTTTGGGCACTACATGCCATGTGCAGCCACGGAGAAGCAATAATAATTTTACTAAATGGTAATGAGATACCACTTTTGTGGCAGGAGGAGTAAGTATGAGCAAAAGGAGTAAGGCTCATGCTCAAAGCCCAAGAAATGACGTTTGCTATTCAGATGGATGTTTTGCAAGACTGGAAAGTAGTCTTGGAAATGCCAAACATGTGGCCACTCATGTAGCCTTGAGTCCATCCTTTTATTAACCTGTAATTACATGACCACAGAGTACTTTCCGCAAAGAATTCCTCCTTCATTCAGGGAAGAAACTGAATGTACAGTGGGAGCTGATGAAAGGGTTCAGGTGCAACTGTAAATTCTTTTTTTTTTTCATATCATGTGCTTGATTTTTCAACCATGAAATGCCCTTTTTTAATTTAGAGGGGAGAGGTTGTTATTTTTATATAGTAGCAATGTTATAGATTCTTCTGATGGAAGAAATACTGGCAGAACAGACAAATGTTATTCCAGTAAAGAACTGAACAGTAAGTTTACATGTATTTCAATAGGACTAGAATCATATATACCTATCACAACAAAAAGTAGACAGAAAAAAACCTAGCACACTTTCATTTCCATATAAATAATATGTTTATAGAATAAGAATAGAAAAAAATGATAAAAATTATCAGTAAAGTCTAGAATAAAAGAAACAGAAACGTAACACACCTATCAGAGCACTGTAATCTTCTACAAAAAGACCCAAAAATAATTTTTAAGATAAAAAAAAATGCAACTGATTCTAAGCCAGTATGTTCCAATCTTGCCGAAGTCCATGGTTCAATGATTAGTACACTCAGTTTTAGGGCTTCTAATACTATATAAAAATATTCCAAGCATACATGACACAAATCTTCAAACAAGACTCACTGTGCCTGTTAAAATTTGCTCAAGTTTTGACAGGTTAATTTTGTACCTGCAGTCTTTATGCCAGCTCACATAACAATTGCCTGCACCCCTCTAATGTTATGAAGAATAAAATACCATGTCTCCTCCTGCAACCAGCATAAAACCACATCAATGCTGAATTCTGCTCTGCCTTGTTCAGCTGAAATGTGATCTTGTGTTCACAGCTGATCTGGCTCAGACTTGTGTTTCTGAATGACCCAGTAGCATATAGATCTGGTATTAATGATTATAGAAACATAAAAAAGTCTGTTAAAAATCTGAATCATTCACTAAAAGACAGATAAGTATACCCCCCCCCCAACATTGCAAAGTATAGTTAGATATCATGCTTGTATGTAGGCGTTGTTTTCTGTCAAAAGACAAAAGAAAGGAAATAGAAGTTTATGAAGAAATTAAACCTTTTAAATCAAATAATAAGCAAAGGTTTTTGTTCCACTGATAAAATCTGCTACAAAGCCTGCTACACTTTTCAAATCTTAAAGGAGTGTTTTGAAACACTGATGGTGTTTGGAAGCATCTCAAAATTGCCCCAATATTCAGTTCCTTACCATAATCATAATGCTGTTGCCTTTAAAAAGAAAGATTTTAACCAGTAACATTTTTCTAAAGAAGCAATAATATTCTTTGATCTAGAAAGTGTCCTATGTAACAAAAAAACATGCAAGAAAAATAAAGATTTGGCAAACTAAATATGTGATGGCTGTAAAAGTAGACACAGAAACAGGAAAGTCCTGTTTAAATAGATAACACAGAATATGAAGTAAATGTGTTCTCCTTCTCTTAATCTTTTGTGAGAAAAGCTAGAATTCTAAACAATGAAACAATTTAAGACTCTCATTTCTCTTCATCATCTAAACTTCTAACCCATGACACTTCTCACAGAACTTGCCCCTCTTTAACAAAGACAAAGCATGTTTTCTTACTTCTTTGTGTGTTTTTCATGTAATAAAACCTTCCATATTCATGATTTTTTATTTTTTTTTTTTTAAAAAAAAGATCTAATATTCTACATAACACTGAAGGAAAAGAGGTTAAACTATTATGGAAAGGATAAGTAAGATGCAAGTTGGTCTTATCAATCTGAAATGGGAACCACCTATTAGCACCAAAAGAAGTCAAGTCAGCGCTGCAGGTGTTCATGACCACTGAAAAGCAACCCAGATAGTAGCCTCTTAGCCAGCAGGGCTTTTTTCTGCACAGGGGCATGGCTCAACCCATAGGCAGGTGTAGAGACTGGAAAAAACTTTCATGCTAATAAATCTACTTGTAGAATCAGGACCCTATTCTATAAATCAGCTATGTGTACATATTTAGACTAAGGATTATTTATTAAATTGTTCCCTATACATCCCAAGTAATACATAGCTAGCCATTGGTGACTGCCACCTCATGGGATGCAATTCCCTTTCCAGTTATATTTCACTTTTTTCAGATATATTACTCCTCACTTACATAAGTTTAAATAACAGCATTGTTTTCTTAAACAGCAGAGTAATGAAGCATAAACTTTTATCATACTTTAATATTAGTATGGTATGAAGAACAGTCATTCCAGAAACAGTTTTGCAAAGGTCTTTGACAAGAACAGTTGTAAATGGTGTAAAAGACAAAAATAAGAAAATAAGTAAAAGGAAGCATCTGTTGGGAATTCTTCCAGCTATGCTTAACAATTTTGGAAGATGACAGAGACATAATATGCACAGGGCTAACACAGTAACTTGTCACTTCCTATAAACATACAGAGGTGTTTTTGGGCCACAATGATGTTTTCAAAAAAAATACGTAATGTGGCTTGATCTGCTTTCCCTCTATAAGTCTCAAAGTACATTACAAAACATTTCAGAACTATTATTCCTGTTTCACAGACAGGAAAATATGGAACCAATTGGAGAAATAGCTCAAGTGGCTCAAGGTAATACAGTAATTCAGAGGCAGAAATGATAATAAGAGCCAAGTGCAATGCAATCGTATTTAAGATTTGTTAGAGATCAAAGATATTTTTGTTTGTTTTAATGCATTCACATACAGGATGCCCTGAAATCTGAAACCACAGATTTGCAAAATCAGTCTCAATGGCCTAAGTTGCCATGGCCTCTCAGAAAACCTAAAAACATATCCAATGACAAAATAACATTATCAAAGACAAAGCAGATGAAAATAAAGGGTGAAAAATACATCAAGCTTACTAAGCAGATATGGTTCAGAACCACAGAATCCATACAGGAGTTAAGATAGATTCACTCCTATTTTGCTAAATGCAGAGCCTCAGCCTGCTGTAGTCCAACTTCATATTTTAAGGTGAAAAGAGGGGAAGGAAATCTGATTTGGTCATTTGATCAGATAATATCATTTAAGATGACAGTTGAAGAGATGGTTGCTGTATCCTAGGGCTACAGTATAGATTGAGGTCTGAACTTTAAATGACGCTGGTTAAGTCTTTATTACGGAGAAGCACTCATGACAGACTCAATATAGCTTTTATTTGGGGCAACTTTGTCATTCTGTAGGTTCTTTTTAGTAGTTCAGTAGTTAAAGGAATTATTCAATAGTTACTTAATAAAAGCATAGTTAACCAAAATCTAAAATTATAATTAGGTGAGGTTGTTTATGGGTTTGGTTTATTTTTTTTCTTAATTAGCTTTTAATGTTTTGATCAAAATTTTGATAAAGTATCACTATAACTAATAGGCCAAACTAGAGGTGACCAATGTATCTGTAACTTCTATTTGAAGAAAACAGAAATGAAAATGTCAATGCGAAGGCTTAGTCTTTGAAGGTGCAGAACATACTGGCTTTAGTCCACAAAACACTGTATAAATTTTATGAGATAAGCCCCTTCTGTGCAGTAAATCATGGGAGTGAAGAGAAGTGAACCCAGAAGAAAGAGTCCTAAGCAATGCAGTAGGAGCCAGATTAATTGTAAATTAAAGAAATTAAAAATGGCTTAAGCAGATGTTCTTTTTGTTTAGAGACATCTTATTTCATCTCCAAATAGTGTTTGTTTATAAGTACAGACTTCAGAAAGTATTCCTTATTGTAACTCATGCAAAAACTCTTCAGGCCAAGATAAAATAAATAGGCATTTTTGCCATGTGCTTACACTGTTTGCTTTGTATTGAAGTATGCAACGTGCTTATGATAAAATTTACAGTATTCAGTTTGTTCTCTTCTACAGTTCTTTCTGAGTCAGCAAACAAACAAACAAAAAAGCACATAGGCATTAACATTCACGTGTCTAACTTACAGGAAAAGCAAAACACCATTAAATGTATCTGCTAGACTGTATTTTATAAAAATCTATGATCACAGATTAACCTTGAGATGACTCAGGAAAAAATGAATATGTCTCTACATTTCATCTAAATATGGAGGTAAAAGTTTAGGAAATGAAAGAAATATCTAAGGCCATGCATTTTTCTTCCTGTGATACAGACATCTAAGTGACTTGTGGAAATCATCCTTCATCTACCAGGGAGCTATACACATATATGTAAACACCAGCCTATCACAATTCCCACTTGTTTTGCCTTCTTTCTGTGCATGCAAGCATGGAGCTTATGCAGTCATATTTTTCAGTTTTCTTTCTTTGTTAATTCTGACTTTTTGCTTCTTTTAGGAATAAGAAAGAAAGTAACTTTTTGGAGCAAAGATGATCTATTCAGTGCTTAACATTGGGAAAGGGAGAACAAGACTACAGACAGCTGAAACTGGGAATTTCCAGTTTAATGGAAAATTCTGGTATTCTGATTATTCTGAATCAGAACAAACTATTTCAAAATTTCCCACAAAACAGAAATTAAAAAAACTAAAAAAGATACTTTAAAAAATGTTGAAACACATTTTGTTTGAGCTTTTTTGTTTAGTATTGTTTTTCATATTTTGTATTTTTGTTTTGCCAGTCATAACTACATGTCATCTCATGCCACTTCATAATAATTAATAAGTAATTTCCATAATATATTATAATTTTTAAAAAATGTAAGTATTTAAATTGTGAAAACAATATATCCAATAGTTGATGTATATTTCATTTGAGTAGGAAAATAAGATCAATATTTGGCTTTGTATTATTTTTAGCAGCAATTGTTTCTAAAACCTAGGGAAAAAAACATATTAATACAAGAATATTCAAAATAGTAGCTGCTTTAACTTGTACTATAAATTAAAATTATACGGTACTTCATTTTATTCATCAGAACATTCTAATCACACACTTTCTCTGCATCCTAGTTGAAAGCAATAAAGTCCTTGCCTTCTTGTAGTCTTAGCAAAGCAGTTATTCTTACTCCATACAATGTGAAGTGCTCAGTACTTTCAGTTTACAAGTCCATGGATTAATTCTGACCTGTTATTAACACTGATTGTTTCTACCACTACTACCTATAAGCAGTAATCCTGGACTGAGATTCTAATGCATCCATCCTGCTCTTGAAACACGCGTGTGTTTCTTGATCAGTGAATATGAAAGGTTCTAATTTACTTGATCCTCATTTAACCATGAAACTTGCACTTTCCCTGTTTTGCCCAAGTAAGAAACTGCTTTTCATGGCACTGTTCTCTCCTTGGTGTCTCTTCAATATTGCCAATGTAATGACAGCTCAAATTGCATGCCCTCATCCCCCCCATCAAATTTGTTACTTGTTTTTCTAGCAAAATGACTTCTTTCTTGATTTCCTAACTTTTAACTTGATGAAAGGAATTTTCCACCATATACTTGAATTATGACTAACTTCAACACAACATTCCATATTAATAAAATACTCCCTTTTACCCCTTTCTCCAAAGTTGTTTCCTAGAAAAGAAAGCAAAACTACTCTAATAGTAAACACATAACATTTTACAAATAATTTACTAGAGACTATAAGAGCTAAACAATCATTTGTGTGTTTCAGAAAATAATACTAACATTGTAAATAACATTTTATCTTATCCAAAAATAAACAAAATTATTTATGAAGCAAATAAAAAAAAGCAGCTCCAAACCAAAAGAGCTAAAGCTGGAGGCTAAGCAAAGGAGAATAAGGAAAATATACACTTAAATCATGCTGAAATTCAATGAAAATTTTTGTGTTCTCCACTTTAAAACCTCTTCACAAATGGATTACAAATATAGTAAATGACACACTCTATTTATGAAGAAGCCAAAGGTAATACTCAGGCCAAAGGCTGCACTTAAAAGAATCCCAGATCAGCATGCCAGAAGAAGGCCTTATGGTGGGGTTGAGTTACCTGCAGGTGCTGAAGGCCATTTGAGATGCCCTAAAGTATGCAAGAAATCTCTATGAGGTCAGCAGATAGAGCACAGTGACTTATGGGAAATAAATATCACTCTGTAGTGGAAGCTGGGGGCATGCGGGATATCCCACAGCACTAAAAATGATACTAGATGCCTAGATTTAGGCAAAATAATGATCTTTAATGTCTAATATCATGATTGGGACCTAAAAAAAAAAAAGAAAAAAGACACAAAAAATACAGTTTCCATTGGCCCAGTGAATTGAATTCAGTAACCAGTCAGTAAGCTAAGGGAAAACTGATAAGACATCATTCCTTCAAAAGGCTCATCTTCTTTTTGGTGGGGGGTGGAGAGGACAGGGGACACATTAACAGTGGCATTCAATATAGCTCAATGTATGAATCTTTCTGCATCTCTATATGTTCTGTGCAGGATGAATGTCCTTACAACATAATAAAAGACAATCTTGTCTCTGCTATTTTCATACAATGAAGAACACCTGTTCACCAGCCACTGTGTTTATTTTCTTCTTCCATCCTGTTTTCCACCATGCTCTCAGCCCTATCACCCTCTCAGGTGATATCTATTATAGTGGTTCTATCTTGGTTCCAGAAAACTTATAATCCCAATGTAACAAAAGAAACAACAGTTACAGATAGCAAATAACTGCGTACAGGTAACAGTGATCCAATATAGAAGAATGCAAGAGGATGGCATAACGGTTTCCTTACTATAGTTCAGATTTTTTCAGGCATTGTGGCAATATTCCTACCTTTTAAGGAAGGTTTTAAGGAGGGATAATATATTAATTAGGATAATTGATTATTTGTAGTTTTGCTAACTGTCTTCTATAAAATGGAGTTCTCCCTGAACTGGCGCATGAGCTCCACAGTATTACAGCATGTTAGTGATATCATAGGAGTATTAAAGTGAAAAAGATGAGGATCAGAACACATAAATTCCTAAATATCTGATTATCTATCTCATCTCATACATTTCCTGTATCTTTGTGGCTATTATATCACTACAGATTATACTTAAGAAGCCAAACAAAGATATATATGCTATTGCTTCTTAATGTAGAATAGTTATACAAATTCCAATTAAATAATTTTTTCTGACCTAGACATCTTTTGTGAGTATTTTGAAGACTACTATACACTCTGTAGTTTACAGGCGCATTTTATTCAATGCAGTGAATGTAACTGTATAAGCACTCAATCACAAAGCAGTGATCATACAGTACTTTATTCTAAATGGTATATAAAGTAAAAGCTATTATATTTAACAAGGGAGAAATGAACAAATCTCCATTAGTTAACAGACTGCTAAATTGACTAGAATATTATCACCAGAATAGAAGCTGTATTTTAGGAAAGTAGTGATCTCAAGATCAATATGTCCTGAGGAATATTTAATTTTCTAGAAAAAAAGTGGAATTACTTGTTAGTGAGGAGAAGCACTGCACTAACAGTAAGTCTAAAAATTACTGCCAAAAACCTCTCTTGAATTTATTCTGTTTTCCTGTCTTGTCACAATACCACTTTAAAACAAGAACTAAAAGAAAGAAGTGAAATGCATCAGAAATTTAGGCTGGTCAGGTGGAATGAGGATAGGAGTTTAGAATGGCTCCATGGAAAGAAACAAGATTTCCAGTTGTGCAGAGGCACCACAATTCTCTGGCTACCTTGAAAGCCAAAAGTTGCATCTTCTATTGCATGCTGCTCTCATGATCAAGAGAGCCCTGGTGAAACCTAGGAGAAAGCAAGCAGTGAGGAGTGAAACGAGTGTTTGAAGCTCAGGCAGTGGGGAAGTGATGAATGAGTGGATTCCTTCTGTTATTTAGGAAGAAAAAGGCAGAAGTATGTGCACCCATCTGTAGTACTGTAAAAGACAAAAATAAAGAATATCAGAGCTTTGATAATTCCTCTTCCCACATTCTTCTATTAGGCTGGTGAAATAAGTGATACATGTGCTATGAGTTGCAGCAGGCTACGTCAAGCTATGTGTAGAATGGTGTCACTACTGAATGACGTCTGAAATGCAGAGGGAAGAATAAAACAGAACAGAATATTAAAATACAGTACCTGCAGTACAAATGTGAATTAGAATACTTGAAATATTGGTATTACCTGAACTAAACAAACTTACCTCAAAGCCCCTTGTGATTCTGCCATTATGTTTCATTAGAAGAAATCCCTTCCAAAGATTAATCAGCTTAGCTAACCATACAGCACAGAGCAGAGTATTAGCCATTCGTAGAGGATACAAATAACTAAATATGTCCTTTCTGCCTGGCAAGCACCATATAGTTCAAGGTGGATCTGAAAACTGAGAATGGACCTGGGCCAACATGATCTCAATTGTTATTTTCAATAATAAAGTACAGGTAGCACCTCAGCATGCAACTCTCACTTGAGTGGAAGGGGACAGGGACAAAATACAATGTTCTGAAACAGTTTTTATGAAAATCGTGCAGTTTGTGACATGTGTTTGGTCTCTGGAGCTGCAGTCTCGTTTAATCCTCTACTTTTAAATGCCATCTTCCAAAACCAAAGGGTAACAAGTACAAATTGTATCTATAAAACAACATCACAACTTTATTCTCAATAGCTAAGTATTGAAATGCAAGCATACATTATAAATAGAAAAACAGCTGGGTTGGAGCACATTGCAAGCCACTAACACAGTTGAGGGATTTGAATGACATCATAACCCGTGAGAGCATGTTGCTGGCCAGCTGGTGTTATTTATAATATACTCATAATTGAGGAAAAATAAAAAGGCAAAAGTTAGGTATTGCAGAACTAACAAAGTTGAATTTTCTCTTTCCCAGTGTCATCTAAATTGTTATCAAGAGTAATTATGAAGATTACTACTAAAAAGGGGGAAAATCACTTTATAATTACAACAGCACATTTAAGATAAATGTCATGGAAGCTCCCCAAACTGGGCTACTTGTGTTACTATATTCATAGTACTGTAAATTCTAGGAAATGATACGACTTCTCCTGTGTGGTTGCTAAAAGATCACAAAGCTATTTTGCCCTATTTACAGGTAATGCTCAACAATTCTGTTATTTTTAGCAAACTACAAACTGCTATTTTAGGGTTAATAGCACAGAGAGTTGAAGGTTTTAATTGTTACTCAGCATGTAGGCGTGCCAAGTTTAATAACGTAAAGATGCATTAAGAAAAAAGCGGATAACCGACTGCCTGTCTTTCTATACTATACAAATAAAATACCTGTGCCTCTATGCATAAATAAAATGTGCACATATATACAAAGGTACACATATATACAAACAATGCCCTTACGTGTATAAGTTTTTATATATTTGAAATGCAGAGACACACACACACAAATACAAATGCACACAGAGCTATCTGAAAGTTAACCAGAATACATTTTCTTATTTTTCATGGCAGCACAAGCTTTTTTGTCTGCTAACCCCTCAGTCACTAATTCACATTCTTTTAAAGGGAAAAAAATATGCTTCTGTGCTCTAGTTTTAAAATGCAAAGGTATGATGTTATTTGTCACCGTGCCCAAAAAAGTCCTTACTCGGTAACTTTGCCAGAAGAGGGAGAGAGAGAGAAGGCAAATGCTCCCCCAGCTGTTTCCTGTCTACAGTGTCTGTGTAATGTAGATAAATGTCAGGATTTTCTCTAAACCCCTCTTCTGTTTGCTAAATCTCACTGTCACTGCTAAAATCAGAGCAGATAGAGCCTGCGCAATGGAATAAAGTCCTCAATATTGAAATGTGACATTGCTCTCAACATCTCACATCTCTCTGGATTTCTTTTTTCTCATCATTACTGCTAACAAATTCATTTCCAGACTTTGCACTTTTAAGAAGCAATGGAAAAAATCAACAGTCTTTCAACACAATTAGTTAAGTGCTGCTTTTGTGATTTCTTGAAGGTAAATCTTTATTACTATTTCAAATATTTTTTTAGTTTTATTTTACTGTGTATTGTCTGCTTCTGGTTTGAAGAGTATTGTGCACTTTTCAATAACATTATTTTAGAACTGAGAATTATTTATAAATTGCTGAACATGCAATTTTATGTGATCCGGAAAATGGCTGTATGTAATAGTTGCAATTACATAGAGAACTGTAAGGGTAAACTATTGCAGATACATGTCTTAAATTTCACTTCTATTCAGAGAACTTTGCAATATTTCAGTTATGTCATTATTAAGGGGTCCAATTACATCATTGTCTATATTGTTAATTAATGCTTCTGAAAACAAGAACTTTTAGCTATTTTCTGCAGGTGCAGGGTTTTATAGGAAAAAAGGTATTATTCACATGTTAAGTTTCTGCAGTTTTATTATACACAATTATAGATAAAATGTTCATGCTTTCACAAGGAAACTTTTAAGAGATGTTGTCACTGCAGCAATTTTCTGGCAGCATTGTGGCATTTACTTGTTTTTTGCTTTCATAATTTAAAAGTAAATGTGAAGTTCAATTTGTTTTCTACATTAGAAACCAGCTGTGACTCTTGCTGACCTTGCATATTTGTATAGCTTGAGCAATTGTACATAAAGAAAATGGAAATTCCCCTACATGTTCATCTCCAAGTTTTCCCTTGTAGGGAGGGCTGTTTCAGAAAAGTTTGCATGTGAATTTTCATGTTATGACCCTATGATTTCTACACATTAATATAAACTGTCTTTAAGTAAATTTGGCTTCAGTAGGTGCATTGACCTCTATTTCTATCAATTGGCCCTAGTTCAACTTTCCATTATCAGCAAATTTATAGCCTTCAAGAACTTTTTTTCTTTAATATTTTGCAAGGACACTTATGCAGTTGACAGAATTCTCCTGTTTTAATTGTTTAGGGCCCAATTATTTTTTTAGTGTGTCTTACACTTAAACCACACTTATCTCATTCCTTAATGTGATTCAAAAGAGCAGGTCTGTAATTGCAATGGATGAAACCATTCTCTTAATGTATAAATGGGCATCCCTTCCAATATACTTGAAAGATGAAGATGATTTTTTTTTAAGTATTGAGCAAGGCACTAAGAGACATAAAAGTAATGTGCTAGTTCCTCAGCTGGTGCACCCTGCCAAGCTTCCTTGGAATCAATGGAACATATTGATTTAGTTTAGGATGTAGCTCAGATTCTTTAATCAAAGTTAGCAGTATTTAAATCTTGAACCATTCTAGAGTATATATGCTTTATTTATGTAATAATTACTAGTGAATGCTGTTATTACATACTAACTACATCCTTCTACTATTGCTTGGTAATCAGGTCCAACCTCTAGATAGAAAATGTAATTTTACATATAACTTGATTTTTTTTCTGTAGCATATACTATCAATAAAAATGTTGCCCCATTCAAGATATTTATAATTATTGTAGGTGTTCTTATATGTTCTTAAAATGACCAAGCATGTGAAGATTTCTTAATCACAACTTGTGCCAACTGATAGTTTGTTAGATGAAAATGACTTATATAGAAGAATTAAGAAGTAAAAGAGATGTAGAGTGTTCATATATGACATTCCTCTGTGGTGCCACTCTTCTGGACTATTAAAAGAGGAATGCAACAAAAGATGGTTATTTTACTGCAAAAAGAGGAAATTCCAGCTGTGAAAATATGGTCAGTCATTCTATGCAACTAAAAGAAGTGCTTAACCAGGCTCATCCTGAACCTGTATTCAATTTCCAAATGTAATTAGATGCTTCAGTAAACCCCACCCACATGCCAATGCATTTTCTTTTAAACTCTCAACTTTCTAGTCAAATTGAGGACATTACAAGCACCCTGCCTGTTTGTAAAGAACCTGAAGCAATATTGGATTACAACTCTGTATTTTCTTAAGAATATTCCCCTCCGACATAAATGGGAACTTTGATTTTATCAGAAACATATTGAATCAACTAATGTTATGCTTAATTAAATGATGAAGTAAAGTCAAAGTTTTAAACTATGTTTTGGAATTAGTTTTGATGAAACAGCACTCAATTTAACAAATAATTGATTGAGCCCTAGAAACATGTGAGTCTGTTTTCTTTTCCCCAAAGTTTTTACTTGTTTGAAAGTTCTCGACTGTTTTTAAATTTGGAGATAAAGTTAGAAATTCTCTGTGGTTTATACTGTGCAGCCTTTTTGGCTTCCACCAAAGGAAAAACAGTAGATAATCTGTTTTGTTGTAGTTCAGTGCTGATATTTATCTGAAAATGCAACCCAGCTGAAAAGTCTTGAAAAATACAAAATTGTTAAATGTCTAAGATTTATGTTTATTTCTGGCTCAAATGTTATACAAGAACAAATTGTTAAATACATAACGTTCTTGTATTTGTAATGTCTTTCAGCCTTCTGAGGCAGTGTGCTAAACAGCATTCTGCTTTACCTCCTCAGAACTGGGAACCATCTTAAACTGCAGGTGCATCACATTTATCTTAGAAATTCAAAAATATGGCAAGGCAAAAAAGAAATTGATGTTGTTAAGATATGGAATCATTACAGGAAATAATGCCTCATGTTACCATCATTCATTTATAATCTAATCTTCTTCCATCTGCCATTGAAGTCATGTCCATGCATTAAACCTTGTTGGTTTTTGCATGGCAAAGTTGGCTGAAGAATCTTGTGAATGGGAAAATAATTATCCTTTCTTTTTACGATATATAATGGGATTTAGATTTATTCATTATTTTCACAGTGGAATACCAGGAAAAAAAGGGGAATAAATTCCAACTTATTTATAGATTTGTCTCTTATTCAGCTTCAACTTAAGTTGAAATAGAGGGCTCATCCAGCAAGGTGCTAAGATCCCTTGCCAAGAAAATAAGAATTCTCAAAAACGATTGACTAGAGAAGGCTCCGTACCTCACTGGATCAGATCCCATATGAACAGACAATAGATAACTCCATCAGTTTTTCAAAAGTTCAGTGAAAAAGTATGATTAAATGGTCCCTGAAACCCTGGAAGAAACTTTAGGGAAGATTAATCATTTTACTCCTATTACTTTGCACTAGTCTGCTAATATAAAGCAGTTTTAAGCCAAGGTTAACTGTATGTGCAAGAAAGATTTGTAATTTCTTACCTGACTGCAATACTAATATTAACCTTGAAAGAAAATGAAATTAAATGCAAATTTACACCTTTCAAAACTAGCATTTTTGGCAAATGATCTAAATCAGTTTAGAATATGCATTAAGCACATTCTTCACTGTCCTGCTACTAAATATAAATAGCTTTTCCTAGTATGAAAAAAAAAAAATGCCATCTTCTTTGACATGTTGGGTAAGACCTTTGGTTGATATAAATTAATATAAAAGGAAGTGGATAAATGGAATGGTGAAAATTTACACCCATTGAGGACTGGCCTTTTTTCAATCACAAGTCCAGGAAAAAGGTAATTTGTAACTAAACGTAAGTGAGAAAAAAATTATCATCACCTCTGTTTATACCTCATAGCCAAACCTGACTAAGAGGATATAATCAAGGTCGGTGAAAGTATAGCTGTTTCCATCAAGTAAAAACACAAATCCTTAAGATTTCCACTAGTGCTCCTCTTAATTTCTTGAACGTTTCCAAATGTTAACTTGCTAGTAACAGAGGACTGTAAGTCATTGAATGCGGTCCCCTACTATGGAATATACCACATCAACTCTTCTGTAACTTTGGCAAGCTCCACCTTGAAACTTCTTTTGTTTTGTCCTCGTACTTCCCTTTTTAAGGTGGCTGGAGAACCATGGAGTACTAATTATGAACCCTTTTCCTACTAGGCCAAATTTCCTTCCATCCAGTTTACAGCCATTTATTCTAGTGCCAGTGCTGTTCTTCAGTTTAAATAGCTCTTCTCTGTCGTATGTCACGTCCATCTCCCACAGTACCTTGGCAGGCAACTGTCATATTCCCTCTTAGCCTATCTGATCTCAGACAACACAATTCAAGGTTGTCTAGTCGTCATTACTCTTATTATTCTGGGCTTCCCTTTGCCTGTGTGTTGCACTCTTCCATATCCTCCTCTTGCAGGAGCAACCATAAATCACAGATACTACAAGGTTCTCTAAGTACGTGTGAATGTGAACCAAGAATATTCACCAGAGGAAGTAATCAGTTTACAAAATACATGCACTAGAATATGTAGACAGTTGCAAAATTATGGTGAGACATTTCCTGATACTGTGTTTATTGTCTAACAAATTACAGTACATATGCATTCTCAATTCACAAGGGTGCAGGAGTCATTTTCTTTAGGACTCTGTTGGGAAATTCTGACACTGCTTTTGCTTCCTTGGCAGGTGAAGATGCACACTGTGTCCTACATTCATTTCTTCTACCTTGGCCTGTGTTTGCTTACCTTAACCAGTTCTGCTGCTGCTGGCCCAGAAACACTCTGTGGTGCTGAGCTGGTTGATGCTCTTCAGTTTGTGTGTGGAGACAGAGGCTTTTACTTCAGTAAGTCAACCCTTTCTTTCATTCAACTGCTAAATCCATCGGAGTTTGCAACTGTTCTAGGTGATCTTAGAAATTATCAAACCAGGCTGCTGAGTATGATTAGTATCCTGTATCTTGGAGATGCCCGTCTTCAGTGATCATGAAGTTTCAGTAAAGAATAAAGCTGTTCCTGTGTTCAGCCTCTCTGAGTTTCTGACAAATTTTCCTTTTCAGACTTCTTATTGTTTTTAACCACTTTCCAGCTGCTGGTATTCCACCTGCTATATTACTGCTTTCTGCTGACCTGCCACTGAAATTAAATGAATGAAAGCACATACTGGACCCAAGATATTCTTGAGGCAGATCTGCATGTACCTCTTATGTCAGACTATTCATAAACAGTTTAAGTACACATTGTGTCATATTAAAAACACACTAAGCTTCCACATCTGGTTTGAAAAAAAGAAAAGCTGGAAGGCAGCAAGCAGAAAGTTAACACATCCAAGTATCCGTATGCTTCACCAGTTAAATACAGGTGAAGGAAAATTCATGCATGATGAGATAATAAAGATTAACACCAGTACAGACAATAGATAAAATTAAGTCTGCAATAGTGTGGATATATTGGTACTCAAATAACTCTTTGGAGCAGGACCTACACTTCAGAACTGAACATCACAATATTTTTCCTTTGCTGTTTTTTAGATTGTGCAAAGCTGGAATAGTTGGATAAGTACCTCTTTCATCTTAGTACCTTCTTACCAGTGCTGTCAAGATCAAGAAATACACAACTTGTAAATAATAGAAATCTACTTCTAATTTTCAGTTATTTGCTACTCAAATAACATAAAGTTAATGAAACTTTTAGCTAGGAATATATTAATTCTGAATTCATTCATTAATATATTTATTCAAAACATGCAAGAATTTGTGCTTTTAGAGCCTCTGAAGCTAGTGTTTACTTTTAATAATAATATGTGCTTGTCTGAAGTTACCTCTCCTTCAGGGCCTCAGTTACCTTTCCAAACAAGAATCTAACTAAGAAAAGGAAATATGGGGTGGTTAGGCTATAAAGACAAGAAATTAAGTGAAGTTTTTTTTTCTATTTATTTTTATACTATTTGTGAGGTCTAGCTTTTTTTTCTTTTACTTTTATAATCCTCATTTTATCCTAATAATTCTTACCTTCTAAGATATCACTTTTGTTTTTCTGGTCTTACCCACCCCATTCCTATTCATTTCTATTCATGGAGCTATTGCTTTCAAGATTTTTCTCCTTGCTTGCAATAAAAATAGAATTAGGGAAATCCAGATTCTTGTGCATTTAATTCATAGAAAATCCCAATTCCTTCAACATATAAGCTGCAGACATTTTCACTATTTTCTTGGCACTTTCTATTAAAGTTTACCTTTGAAACTGGGAGCCTTATTTTCATATATGCAAAGTAATTCACTAAGAACCCTTCTTTTTTCTATTTGACACTTTAGCTATCATTAATGAGCATCTACTCTAGGGTGCTGTTTAACTTAGTATTCTGGTGCTAAACACAATATTAAAAATACTGGAATCTCTCATAAAGTAATTTACAGTTTTCTACCAACTCTTTATGTGTTCATTTGATCACCAAAGTCTGTTACATTTATCAGCAGCTGAGTTGCACTTAAGGGGCTATTTGAGTGTCCTAAAAATACTTTCTCTTCGTGGCTAGAAGGAATGTAAAGGAAGACTTTCATCTCTCCCTCCTGTTTCTGCCCCAGAAAACAATGAGAAAATATACTGCATCCTTAGAACAGCATAGCAATTTTTTTTTACTGTGCATGTATCTTGGGCATTTTCCCAGTCATTCCTCTCCAGGCAAAATGTTTGCTGCTAGTTCAGAGAACTATCACACTTGCTTACCACAAGAGTGGCTGTTACTGCCAAGCAATCAGACTTACTGTTATATGTACTGTTTGTGTTCCTAAAGGTAAGAGGACATGTGAAATGCTAATCATCAGCAATAACTCTCTTCGTTTTCAGTCTCAGTTATTCTAAGGTTGCACAATCTGTTTCAAATCTCTACATTCCCTAAGCTAGGTCATCCTTACTTTAAAATACCAGGATGGGTTTCTCAAGTTTTAAAGGAGACCTTTACCCTTGCAATCTTGAGTTTTATCTGCTGTCATTAAAGACTTTCTTTCTAGTTTTCTCTGTTGTCTTCTTACATTCTGAGTTTTCACTTGAAATAATGTAACTGTCGGCACCATAAAGGTCTACCTTGTTTTGTATGGAAGACTGTGGAAGGTTTTACTAATGAATGACCACGCTGTTTTAGGAAAGTCTTGCACTGTTGTAATCAACGGACTGCAATTGGAACATTCAACAGGAATTTTATGAAGTTGATATGTGGCCCTTGGATGCTAAGTAATGTGTGTCCTCTACCTGATTATTTCTGATTCATGAGGCAGCAATTTAATCTGTTTTAGCCTTCTCCATCTTATTTGTTAGTGTTTAATTTAAAATATAGAACTACAGAAAAGTAAGTCCTGTAGCATTGGTAAAACAAATTGAGATCCTCATATCAAATGTATTACAGAATGCAGCATATTATTGGAAGTTAAAAATGTTGCTCCATTTCTTGGGACTTTTTAAGAATACCACATCATGTGCAGAAGTAAAAATTCAGTTAATTTTTTTCTTTTATTGTGAAGAGGATGTCAATTTAAGTTGTATTTTAAGCCTTCTATTCTCATACTCTTGTTCCTTTATATAAAGTATAATCAATGGCAATGTTTGCCTTTAACTTGCACAGGAAATAGCTGCGAGGGAAGGTTTTTCTTCCATCATTCCATATTTCACTAGAGACTCCAAATATAAAGAATACCTTTTGGCTGAGGTGGAACTCCTGGTTCAGATTCAAGGTCAAAGCTTCTGACTATTCCTTGGGAGTTGTGGGTGGAAATGAAGATAGAAATAATTGAGTTACTTTCTGTTGAAACTCTGTACTACACAACCACAAGGCTATATCTACGGCTAGCACCGGAAGAAAAAAATTTCCCCTATATAGTCTACTCTGCCCAACTTCCTAGCTATAAAAGGAAATTCTTTACAGCTTCTGAAGAGATGCCCCAGCTGCTTACCGCACACAAAGGAAAGTATTGAATTCAAGAGGAAGTCAAATGTGGTTTCTACCACTCCCTTTCTTCATGAGGTAGACTGGCAAGGAGCATTTCTTAAATTTTTTTTAGGGGACAACACTGCACAAATCCTAAAAAAGAGCATCTGCTTTTTCTCTTGATCACATTTAACCCCAGCCAGCACCGGCTACTTCTTGGACAGCTTTTCACTGGCGAATCATGGGAGAGAAAGAGCAGCTCGTTGCCACCTTTTATCTAGCAACACCTCTGTAGCAGAACTTCTGCCACTCAGGTTCCTGTGTGCTACCTTATGTTAGGAGAAGCCAACAGAGAGCCTGGCCACAGCTACACAAGTGGCTACACTTAGACACAACTCTTCTCAATTAATGTTTCTCTAGTCTCAAAAACTCTGGATTCAGCAGTCATGAAGCAAAGTGGGATGGCTGCTATGTTCATTTGAATTTTAATGCCTAGAAAGGTCTACCATGCCACTGCTATTACAAAACAATGTTGAGGGCAGAGAATGTTGCAAAAACTGAAATGACAGATTACAGGAAACTTACAGAAGCAGTAGCCCAGGAGGGGGGAAATTTTGCTTGAAATAGTCTAGTCTTATCACAGGAATTTACTCTGTAGATTAATCAAAAAAAAAAAAAGAGATTTTTTTTTTCTTCATACAATTTGAATTTGGGGGACAATCATTCATTCTTGCTCATTGTTTCCTGAGGACTATTACTACCATGAGAAATGAAAGCAAATGTAGTTTGCTCTAAGGAGCAAGTGCTATATTCTTTCTTATCTAGTTTCTTATCCTTTGAAAAGATACCTTTTCCTTTTCCAATAAATGGATACCAGCTTGGCTAACAATACACATGAGTGCCAACAAAGAAATAGCTTTCTTCTTTCCTTTGACACTTTTGGTCACTCTAATTTCTATAGCTCAATTTAGATGGCAATACTTATTTGAAACCACGGCGATCAATTTCATGAATTAAAAACCCATCTTTTTTCATTTAAAAAAATGTTTTGGGCTTGTGCTGAATATTCTGAAGCATCACTTGCACAGAAAACAAAGAGCTGAATTTAGATGCCTGACACAATGGAGTTCCTCTGATATTCTTCAGAGAATGGAGAATGATCTAGTACATGCTTCCATATGTAAAAGAGTGAATCCCATAAAAGACAGGTTTTTCTGGTATCCAGCCTAATGCTCCCTGTGTCAACTGCTTTGTGGAGAATCATTATAGATTTTTACTACATTTTTTTCCACTAAGACAATCAGAATTGCATGTTGTCCTTGGGAATATCCCCAGCTGTGTGCAACATCAGACTATTGGTTTATAATCATCAGAAAATCAGGATAAGACAGTGAACATAATTTTGGGTAATCAGAGCTGTCATCAGATCTCATTGCTTTGTAGAACTAAGGTATATATGGAAGAATTGCTGCCTTACAAAGCAGGAAATAAGGGGCATAGCAATAGGCAATTACATTTTGCTTCTTCTATTTCCCTTTAGTTAACAGCTTCTTGTTTACTTCAGGAAGTCTGCTTTTAAGAGGTTGTTAAAGTTTCTAGGCCTGTCAAACCTATCAACATAATTACAAGAGATGGCATGGCACTCAGTTCTTTAAGTACTCCATACCTGTAGGAGCTATGAGTCATTAACTCCTCTCTGTGTCCTGATTGAAAGGAATGTTAACTTTATGAGCCCAGGAGAGGCATGCTGAAAAGCTGCGGTGGACACACACAGCCTGTGGTGTCAGTGACAGTCTTACAAATCTTTGCAAAGAAGTGCTGGTCATCAGCATTCTTCTGAACATAGCACTGCTGCTATGTTCAGATAGCAAGATCTGAGAGTGTTTTTAAGTTCCTTGGTCTGGCTACATGCCACATTGATGTCCAAATCTTGTATCCATGGAAGATTTGAGTGTATTCCTCCATCTTTATCCCCAGGTTCCTTACTTCTTACAGGAAAGCTACCCTGGGAAGGAGCTAAGATGTGCTTTAGCCAGGTCTGCAGGGTCAGTGCTCAGGGAACCAGGACTATAGGTACAGTTATCGATATACCTCTGTAAGAAAAAAGACAGTTCTTGCTTCTGGAATGGTATCACGGTATAGTCAAATAACTGATATGTAAGTTTGGTGTGTGCTCTATTGACCCTGGTTGTAATCACAGAGGAAGTTCTCAGAAAATAAGCCAGTCTTTGAAAGAATTTTGTCCTTTTTTACCACATTAAGAAAGGCTAGGGACTGTTCATAAAAGCTAACCTTAGTTTAGTGAGGTTAATCTTCTTAAGTTACCTCTTTAATAACAGAGAGAGAGGTTCTGCCTTCTTTCTCCATGGATCACACAGTGAGTCTAGGAGGATTTAGCCTCTAAAACACACTAAATTTAGACTCTGCAAACAGGTCTCCTCTACAGCTAGTTCTCAGGTCACCAAGGATTTCATATTTTTTCAACCTTTTCATTAAGCGTGACTGTAGTAGTAATGATGATAATTTTAATGACGTGACTGGAAGCAAGCCATTGATCAAAATTCAGCAAGAAACACCTGTGCAAAAAGTGTCTATTACCAAAACCAAATAAGTACAGTTTCTCCTGAAGTTCAATTTATATGTGTCCTTATTAACTGTTAGATGTTAGAGATGCTAATGCTTTTTATGATGTTTGCCTTTATCTATGCACTAGACAAAGTTTCAAATTTGGTCTCAAATAGCAGAAAGCTGTTATTTGACATTTGATTCCCTAACTGCTATATGTGTATTTAATACATTGTTTAGTCTCATGTTGGATAAAGTCACTCAAAGAAGCACTTGGCAAGATCAGCATTAATTCTTGGCATAGCTGCCCCACTTACTTTTCCACTGAATCTTAAATAGCAAGAAAAACCCTTCACTGACTTCAGTTCTGGCATATGCTTTATGCAATTGGCCAAAACCTTTGCATATGGACCTCTTCATTTGTTCTGGTATTAATAATGCATGTACAATATTTGATCAACAGCAGCAAGAGTCGCAAAGCAAATTATTCATTTTAGCAGAACCACACAGTCTCTTAATTAAAACCTTTTGCATTAACTACTTGAGCATCTAGGGCAATCCATACAGAGTGCTCAGTCAAAGAAGGAGGTTTATACAGCCATGTCTCTAGAGCTTATTCAGCACTATAGCTCTTATAGGTGTTTCAAACCCTCTCACATCACTGAAAATCAAATAGAGACTTAAAGCTGTTTTCATTTCAGAGCTTTGCTAGAAAAGGATGGATCTGAACTTGTTTATTAGAGCATATCCAAATGTCAATATTTTCCTGTGATACAAGCTTAATTGTTCAAAAATATGACAACAAATGAAAGGGGTAACCAACAGTTAAGTAATTTCTCAGTCTAGAAATCAAGACAAAAGAAATACCACAAATGTATACTTATTGAAGAATTTATGCTAAATTTATCACTGGTAATAACCACAGGAACTTCCATGTCAAAAAAGAAGAAAAAGCCATTAATTCGTACTTTCTTTGTGGTGCATCTAATGCAAAATCACTACACAAGATACAGCCCAAGTACTGGGTCTAATTGTTAAGTAATGACAGGCATATTTCATGTTTGCATCAGTGAATGAGGTTTTGAGAACAAGAATTTTAACACATCCATAGCCTTTGGAGGGACATACTGTATACTGACCAGCGGGTCATTCCAACTTAAAGAAAATTTTGCGTTGTCATTGTAAGTAAAAGTTAAAAAATTTAATCCAGTTAAATACTAAATGCCTGCTTCAACCAGAAGACTGTACCTTAGGCACTGGTTAACACATAACTTTCAGAATAATAGGATAAATTGCTTTTCTTACTCTATCAAAGAAAGAAAAGTCAAATGCTATCTTCTTTTCAGACTTCTTTAAGTATTAGAAAAATTACATTGTTGATCTTATTTTCTCAATTTTATCTGAGCAACTTTTACGTTAAATTTCTGATTGCTTTTCCAATGCCAATTTGTGGAAAATTGGTCTGGAATTCCTTAGAAAACTGCTTTCAATTCCCTAGTAAACTTAAATTCCTACAAAATGAGACACAAGTCTAAGATACTTTTCTGATTGAATCCCATGTATAGTCAAATTTAATATGTTTTCAGTGTTCTTGGTCTTGTGAGACAGAGTGGAAGCTGTTTGCTTACCTCATGTTTGCTAGTGAACACTGGAATAGCTTTGTTTTATCAAAGAAACAATTTAGGACTCATCTCTCTTTTTGTTCTGAGTCTACAGCATATTTATATATTCCCCATCTTACTTTTGAAATTCAGCTGTGACCCCAGTTTTCCCATCTATGTAATATAACTGTTCTACACTAAGAGAATGCCTCCAGACAGCAAACCTTTCTGCTTCCTTATATGCACATAAAAGTGAGGAAGCAGGGAAAGAGTGTCCTGTTAAAGCACTTCCATTAGAAAATTATGGATCATGGCCAAACCTGAAATTATATGAATTTTTTTGATACAAAACTATTTGTTTATAGCATTTGTGTCTTTGTGTGTTGGGCAGAAATTTACACAAGGCTGAGTACGCAGAAAAAAGAAGGGGTTGGCTCAGACCATTCTGATTCAATCCAGCTCAGTGAACAAAACTGTTTTCTTTCTGAAATAAATATTCTAGCAATACTTATTAACTATTTCTATCTCCAAACAAGTAAGCACTTAAATAACACCCCCAGCTAATATAAACAGCAACTTCTAAGGAAAGTAAGTACTACTGAAAATTGTTTTGACTTCAAAAGAATGTTAATTAACAGCCATATCTACTAAGGCAATGGATAAAAGCTTAAATTACACACACAAACTCTGTATTTCACAAGAAGTTTGTATTCTAAAGAATGTTTTTAAATGTATGGCTTATGCACAGGTAGAAAAAGTGTAAGTGTTGTGGGGAAAATGGTAGAGTAGATGTCGTTATGGTTGTGGATCTGAAAAGATGAGTACATTCCTAATTAGCTTTGATGGCTGTGTGGTACTATGTGTAATAAATCCAATATACAACAGAGGGATTTTTTCAGACTTGCATTAACTATACTGAAGGTCTTTTTTAACTCAGTCCCATCAAAATGACTGGATAAAAGCTTCTACTATTATAATGAAATTTTTACAGCTGCTTTTTGTAAGTCTTCATTGATTACTTTAGGTTACATGAAAGCTAATAAGGACATTTATTCTAGGTTAACATAGAAGGTTTGAACTGAATACATTTCATACCTTGAAACTTCTGTAGACAAGTAAGATGTAATAATTTGTTTCTACATCCCCTGAATTCCTGAATTACTAGTCAACAGGTCTTCCATGAAAAAACTTAGTTTTTCCTACGTATTTCAAGTTTTATGTTTCTTTCCACTAAAGTTTCCAGCCTTTCATAGACATATTTAGTTTGGCAGGAAGAATGTGGTGACTCATAGACTGAAGAGATTTGAGAGCAAGCTACTGAAAATGTATCTAATTTCTTCTTGTGTAATTTGGGAGCAAGCTACTGATAGTATGTCTAATTTTCCCAGTTTAATCAGATGTATTATTGGCAGATACATGTCCTGAATAAAAGACATGTTTATTCCTGAAATATATAGCTAAGATTAAATGCAAAACCACCATATATATTTGCCTTTAGAACACTTCAGTTTTTTCTAATTGTTTCTGGCATTTTACTCTAAATCAGTGGGCAGATAATGAAAACAGAGGTACTACTGAAATAATTTGCATTATGACCCTACTTATATTTTGGAATTCAGTAATATCAAAGTATTCCTTACTGATGTTTTTTGGTGTTTGTTTGTTTGTTTTTCTTCTTCTTTTTTTCAAGGGAGGATAGAGGTATAGGAAGAATAGGTGATGCAATTATACCTCCACAATTCATAGAGAGGATAGATGTATTTGAAAAGCTCTCATTTGTATTTTATGTTGTTGACTGTATTGTTCCTTTCACTTCTTTTCAGACAAAAGACTTTTAAATTCAGTTCTTTCTAGACAAGCAATCTGTGACAAACATCATTTTCATTTATCCACGTACAAACTGAACCTTCTGAATGATAAAGACTAAACAGAGCTTGATCCAATATACATAAGGAGATTCTGGTTCAGATTCATTCCATCTGCTTTTGGGCACTTAAATGAGGTATCTGAGTTAGGAGCCTACTCAAGCTCATTCTACAGTCAGTGAGAGCAGTAAGAAACTTTCAGAGCTCTCATTAAGTTCCAAATATCTCGTAGGACATACTTTTCTTTCTCCACTAAATTAAGCAAAGAAGCTGTGGAAATTGTATCCTTAAGTTAGTTACGTCAGTTGAGTAAGGACCCTTCATTAAGAGCCTAAATTTTGGTGAGATGAATCTGTTTAAAACCACACAGTGAACTTCAATGTGGAGACAAGAATGCACTAATACACGCAGCATTTCAGATCAAAGCAAATCCAAGCTTATTTTAGCTGCCATGGTGTAATACAGTTAGGCAAAGACCCAGAATGTACCTTATGCAGGTAACACCAGTTAGAGTTGCTCCTTTGGCCATCAAGAACTCCCAGGCCTTAGTCTGACTAAGTGTGAATCTGTTGGAGAAAGCACTCCACTCTAAGACAGTAAAAGTAGAAGGGGAAAGCTTATCTATCTTTTCTTTCTTGATATAATAGATAGAATATACTCTTACATGCCATAATAAATAACACTCCTTCATGTGTATATTCCTGCATAATGAGACAAGGTGCACTTATCCATGCATAAATAATGAAGCAATTTTTTACACTGCTGTTCACATGGATTCATTTCTATTCCTATGAGTATACGTGGCCCAGCAGTTTTTTAAGAAATTGAGACAATAATAATATTTAAAACCTAGAGTGACATATAAATAACAGATGTCATTAAAGAAGCATTTTCTCCATTAGAATGCGGTGCCATAAAGTATCATCATGGAGAAAGGACACAGAATAATGCTCAAGTATAGTTTTGAGATACTTATTGATACAACAGGCATAGAGTTTTGAGATACTCAGGCAATTTGAAGATTTAAAAAATAGTTCCTGCTGACCTAATGAGCTCATCTATAAAAGCAGTAATATGACTGAAGTAAGACAGAACCTCACCTGAGGTTGTTAGCCATTCAATGAGTTGAATCAACAGCACAGAGTCCCTCTACCTTCCTCGCTTCAGTTCCTCCTTTCATCCAAGGCAATATAGAAATAGTACAGAACCATTTCAAAGATAACTGCATTCCATTATCTTCCCTAAAGTGATCCCTTTCCAGGGAACTGTAATTGCAGTAGTTAAAATTTCCAAACCAGCTATGGGGGGGTAAGAACTGTAGGTTGTTTAGATCTTGACAAACCTTTTTCAGTAACTCTATTGTTTTGAAGCAGTCAGAGTACAGCACTAAAAAAGAAAAAGGATTATTTATATTTGCTCTAAATAAATATGTATACAATTTAGGTTATTTCAGGCTACTCTTAATATTGTGCATTGTACCATTCCCAGTAGGTCTGGCTTGAAGGAAATGGGGTAGTGTTTCCACAACATACTCTCACTTCACAGTTATGTATTGACTTTGGCATTTAAAGGTCATGAAGGGTGATCTTGTATGAGATATTCACATGAATGATTTTCATACACTTGTAGAGTTCCACCATTACTTCAGGAATTAGATACAGTTGATTTAATCCCAAGATACAGTAGATTTAATCCCCTATCCTAAGAAACAATAATTCCAAAAGGTGGAGTAGTCAAGATAGTATGGTCATTCAAAAAATAATAGGAAGATATTTGTGTAGAATTTGACCCTTATCTTTCTTTTTGCAAACAATGGAATAAAATTCTACAACTGCAGCTCTAATGGCATTAAGTCAACTACTATCATTTTTGTTACATAGTCGTCTTACTTTAGTTTTTGAAAGCAGTAGGAGTTGATGCAATAAAAGACAACTATTTCCTGTTATCACCAAGATGAAGACTAATAAAATGAGCAGAATTCATAACTGGTGGTATTCTTATTGTCTGCTGCTCTTTTCAAATAGACATTTATACTCTGATATGAAACAGATGAAGCTCTGATCTGTGAAAAAAGAGCAAATTTTTTTTTAATAAATCAGGTTTGAACCTCCCATCAAGAATCAAATAACCTGCAAGAGATTTTGAATGCAAAACAATTATCTCTGAATTATGAAACAGATGGGAGTGGCCTTGGGTTTTTTTAGGATATAACATTAAAAAAAGTGTATATTTGCACTTTCACATGGCAGAGAAAAGTGAGACATTGTGAAGGAAAAGCTGATATGTAGTATAATAAAGACAGGACAAAGATGATACCAAAGAAGGGGAAAATAGTGGTGTTAATAATGCAGGCTGGCCCTGTCCAGGAGTAACTTTACTTCATAATCCACAATCAGGAGTCCATGGATACTTACTCAAGGTTATCTGTTAACTTCAATTGGCTTTGGCTCAGTGCACTGAGAATAGTGTGAGTTAATTTGAAGAATTCTCCATTCTCACTAAAGAAAACATTGATCATTGATTTTCCTAGGTCTTTTGGCCATAAGTATCATTGCAACACAAATATTTTCCCTTGACTGGATGCCCACTGGTTTCTAACTAGTCATCTGTTTTTCCTAAGAATTACCAGCTGAACTTCTGATATTTTTCCTTCTGTGTTGTAAATATAGCAAATAGAGGCTCTTTTGAGCAATCAATAGATACTACTTGTGCCTGATTTGAAAAGGGTACATGCATGTCAAAAACCTCATTTTTAACTTTCATTCAAGCCAACCTGAAAGGTTCGTAGTGTAATTTTAAAGTTCATCTACCATTCATAGTACAAACTATTAAAAATTATCAATTCTTCACACATAAGTGTTTGCTGAAGTGCCTAAACTGGTCCTGATTTTGTGGCAGGTACATGGCTACATCTAAAAAACTGAACACTAACTTTTTAACTAAGTGTTAATCTATTTTATAAAATTAGTATGAGTCTCATGAAAAGTCAGTGAGACCTTGGAGGCTCCCAAAGGCAGATTTTCAATCGTTTTTAGGCACTGAAGAGGCAGATGGACACTCAAGAGATTTTTCAAAAGCAGACATCTATCTAATCTCCACTGAAATCAATGATAGGTGGTCCCAGGCAGTTGGTTTTTTTTAATCCTTCTAGGCATCTGCTTGTGTTTTTAGTTGCCTCAGCATCTTTGGAAATAAGAGTCAGGGTCCTTAGCTACTTGTCTAAATTTTGCTTATGGATCTTATTGACTACTTGTGAAAAATCTATCACTATTAAAAGCTCTTTAAAATAAGAATTGGCGTAATGACTTGGCTTCCTCTCTGACGTTAAACATACTAATACGCTTAGTATGAAATCTTCTTATTTCTTGCATAAATATATGAGGCATCAGATGAAAGCTAATAATTTCCCAAGTGAGCTAAAAATAATGAAGGCTGAACTTGAATAAATATTCTAAGAGGCATTCTGGAACAGGCAGTGGTTAATAAGTACTGTAAATGCTACCTTTCTACTAACCTCATTTACAAAATGCCAAAGCCTAAACATGGACCTCAAACAATACAGGATAAAGATCGAATATGAGAAAAATTATAATCATTGCAGGAAGTTGGAGATAATGCATATTTTATTGTTTGTCTTGTGACCAGCAAAATATAATTTAAAACCTCTCAAACTTCTTTAGGATGTCTTATTTTGGAGTTTCATGTACTTACAACTTAGACCTAGTCTCCACTGTAATGAGACCATCTGACAGCAAATTTACTGCAATAATTCTAAATACATTGTAATATAAAGAGTAAGAGAATCTACAGGTTTTATTAAAAAGTATTAGTTTGTGTAACCACAAATAATGCAGGAATGTATGAATTCAACACATTTTTTAAACATGTGCTGCAACTCAAACAGAAGAGCTTAATGAAAGAACTAGTGATTTAAGCTGTGGTCTTAAGAATCCCTTAAAATCAGGGAATATTAGCCTTCATTTTGGTCACAGGCCAATCAGTTTTATGTTATGATGTAGTCCATCACTAAATGACTACAGTCTTTAACAAAAAATTGTATCCATAGTTATGCAGGATGCACACTGCTTGGCAGAAGGAAAAAATCAAATATTTATTCTGTCTTCACTATGTAATGGGTGGTCTCATGCCCTATTGACTTCCAAGATCCAAACACTGCAGACAATAAGAATTAATATTTTCCTCATAAACTCCTCTAGAGTGCTCATCATAGAAGTATTTGATTGCAGCTCTCAGACAAATACATTATACCCTACAATTTCTCAGGAAATCATCTGTTTCTCTGAGCATTTGTAAGTTTTTTCCCTAGTGATTGCATATCCAACTAGAGATGCCAAGGAGTTTTTTTGCAAAGTAATTTTAACATTTCTGCTGGTACTTTGTATGTTCAAAACAGAATGCAAAAGTCAATGAATTTAACCTAGAGATACAGTGAAGTAGTACTTTCCATTTATACAGGGGAAACTGAAGCAAAAAGGTGAAAGCAGATTTTAAAACATGCAGCTGCAAGTGTGCCACTTGCTCAAAAGCAGCTTCAGCATATACCCTATCCTAGCTGAGCTAACAAAGCACTTTTGCCAAGAGAGCTGGAAACAAAAGCAATGTAATCTTCCTCTCTTTCTGTTCAGATCTAAGCACCTTTCATCATTCATTCATCATTTTATGACGTGTTAGCAGAGACCACCAGTTTATTTCTCAACAGTCACTGTAAAAACATAATGTTTTTCACATACCAAACTTTGTTGGCAATGGACAGTAATCTACTAAATAAAAAGCCACTTTGTATGTCAATTTGGTTTTTTTCTTTTTTTCCCCACTCTGCATCACGATATTGTATGCAACACTTGGAAAACTGTTTGTTCTGAACAACCTAAACAGATAAATATTATTTTGTTGGTCAAGTCCATCCTAACTGCCCTTAATTCGACTTTTTTCAGACAAAGGAACTGATAGGTTATCATTGCCATATTATCAGTATAGATTGATAATATTTCGATGAAGTTTTCATTTTGCTGTTTCCCTGTAGTCTCAGGAGATGGAGAGATGTCTGGAAAAACTAAGACCTAATTTGTATCAACAGTAGTTTGTTTTCTTGCTGAAACAACTATAATCACAGAAAACTTGCGGCTGATGTAGGCAGTTGAAATCTGAAAGTCCCATTGTTCCTTATTTTGAGCCAGTACAGAAAACCCATCTTTTCTTTGAATGACCTCTACCTCTTTGGTTAGTGTTATATCCTGATGCTATGTTGAAAGCAGAGTCATAATGTTGTTTTAAAGTACTGCTTTGAATTCTTTTTAGACACATTTAAAGTATAGTAATTTAGCTGATGGCTGCTTGTTTTCAGTGCAGCCAGTGAGAAAGCAAGCAATCCAATGACCCCAAGTTCACTGAGATTGCTGGAAAATAAAAACAAGGGTTTGGAAGGCCAGTGCTTCAACACATAAAGAAATATATTGAATACTTCAAAAGATATAAAATTCTTAGAACTGTTGGACAGGCTTCTGTGTGTGAACTTTCCTGTCCAAGTGGCATTGCTAAATACCATGACACCAATCAGAGGGCTGACATCATGTTGTTGTGTAACTCATAACCATAGCAATGTCACTTTTAAAAATGCATTATATGTGCATTCAGCAGCTTAAAATCTCAGCTGTGTCAGATGTTAAATAAAGTACAATTCAGGAGATTTATTTTGAAATATGAGCTCTTTATATTTTTTTTATAAGGGGAAAAGAAAATGTACAGCTTGTTAAGCCAATGTTAACACTGGAAGCTTGGATTTGAACAACAGACACAGTCAGAACAGCTTTCATCACCAATATCACTCATAGTGATATAGTCTGGTAAGAGAGCTAATCCTGATTATTTTAATGGATGACAATAACCTTGAGCTTTTACATTACAAATGGGCCACAATGCACCTAAATGTATGCAGTCAATAAATAGCATAGTACTCCCAAATTGCTGAGTAAATAGTCTATCTATCAGTCCAAGTTAACTTAGTATATGTTAGGCCTGACAACTATAAGCAATGGAGAACAGCATGTAACAGAAACTGGGAATGTAATCCTCCTCTTCTTCAAACCTAAGCACCCTTCCAAAGAATCATTAGCCTCTTTCTGCTCTCACTGGAGTGACAGAAATTGCCTCATTGTGAGCTGCAGAAATTCCAGAGTAGCTGCTGTGCAGGGCAGTAGCAAAGCACTGACCAAGAATAGTTCTTGTTGCCAAGTGGCTGGTGATAAACAGAATTCAGTACTGCCAGGTACTAGTAAAGGCAATGACACGTACCCTTTGCCTCAAGTGACATGCGGTCGGGAGTATCTGCTGTTATTTGTTACCTGTCCTTTTAGAATATTAGTATATTGGAGCTGTAAACCAGAGGCACTATGCTAGACTGATTGTCCCTTCATGTGATCACAGTCATCAGCAGTGGTGTAATGTAGCCATTGCCCTCTTGATAATCCACTGAGGAGACCACTAACACTGTCTTTGTGACGCATAAAAATAGGAAATAAAGGCTTACTATACCCCATGCGCTGCATAATATTCAATGAGTTTTGAGGCTATGCTTTCACAAGGTAAGGAATGATACACCCCACATAACACCGTCATCTGGGGTAGACTGTATTACAGCTTCTTTGGAAAAGATAAATGGACCTGAATTTTTCTGGTGACAAATAACAAGACCACCATCTGGTCTTTCAACACTTGGCAATTATAACTGCTACTTAAAGTGCACAAGAATTCTGGACACAGAGTACTTCCAGTATGAAACCCACAGTCACTTGATTTCTTGATATGCTGCATAAGATGATCTTGTTGCTAACCAATTTCTCATATGTACAGAAAACTTATTTATAAATTTTGCACCCATAAAAAGAAATGGTGAGATGTTGAAATGTATGAGTCCAGCAGTACACAATTATGGCTAACACAGTCCCTTTCTTTGCAAGCCGTGAATCCAGAAATGACCTCCAAATACGAGAAGCCTAATTGGTATAAACTCTCTCTCACCTTTTATATTTCAGAGGACAGACAAAGTGCTTCTGTAGATAGGCAATGGATAAAGAATAAAGCAGCTGGGAGGGCTATGACTATTTCTAGCTCTGGGACTAACTAGCTTACATAACCTTGAACAAACCAATTTTGTCTGTATTTGTCTTACTTTCACCGTGTGTGAAAATGAGGCAATGATGTTTATTCACCTTTTAAATGCTTTTGAAATCCCTTGATTCAAGTAACCATTCAGATCCATCCAAATACTATTTTTTAGAAGCTCACCCATATTTAACTCAATCACTGGAAGGGTTAAAGTTTTAAGCAAAATGCCACATTGCAGTAAGGATGATAAATTATAGGGAATAGTCTATCAGACTTAGGAAGACAGTTCAGTAAATACAATAAAAATGGATCTGTTTACATAAGCGATAAAAACTGGCTACTACTATCAAACTAGAAGTTAATATATGCCATATTACTGCAGAGAATCCCTCAAACCGTTTTTAAACAATACTATAACAGTTACATAAAACTTAATGGCAAGTTAAGTAGATCACCCCAGCAGGCCCTCTGCTTACTGCAAGTATATGGCACTGAGTTCATAGGTTACTTGAGACTTATTCTCCCAGCCAAACGAGTCAAACAATAACACTTCTAGGCGCTGAAACACTTTTCCTTGGATTTCAGCAGAAGCAGATGTGGGACTGACTACACACTGAACAAAAAGAATATTTTTAAAAGGGAATGGCAGCAAAAACATAAGCTCAGCTTGCAGTTTATCTGTAATCATCCTAGCCTTTCACCTTGACACTCACTTTCTAATATAACCGTCTTCATCTGAAGATCAGTGCAAAGCTTCAATAAATTGGAAGCTCATTTCTTCATGTGTGCTTCAGATTCCTCTGCTAAACAAATTGGTGCAGTGTTTCAATCTTCATTTTACTTTGGGGTGTAAGATCTGAGTCATCATCATTTAATGTTCTCCAAGCCTCCAGCTCGTGTTTTCTGTTTTTCTTCCTGGATGTGTCATAACAACTGAATTGTACCACCCCAGTAAAATGGTTAAGACTAGCAGACATCTGCCAGCAACAAAATACTGTGTTCTCACTCTAATTCCCCACACATTCCACTTTTCACACCACTTTTCTTGCATCCTCTCAATAAAGTGGTAGAGCCTAGTAAGCAATTTCTTTTCATTCTCCACAACATTCTGCCAATGCTAACACAGAGATGAGACAATAAATCAAAAGTGTTGCCTCAGAGAAGAGTGCACTTGCCTTGTATGCTCTTTTCCTAGCCCTGTTTCTACCAATATTCCCATGAGGTTAACTTCCCTGAAGTCAGTGACTTCCCTGTAGGTAGGATAGCTGTCAGTTCTGGGTCAATACTGTGTTAATGAACTGTGAAGGTATTATTTTTCAGAATTTCTAAGTAATTTTGATTTGGGAAAGTCAGTTGAGAAAAGTTGTACTCTTTCAAATTTAATAGAAACCCTGTTCAAAAGTTCCCAGTATTCTTAAGGCAGGAACAATAGAAAAAAAATCCCTTAGTCTGAGCTTTGAAATATCCATCATTAATTTAAAGGAGTCAATACTCTAGTATTTTTCTTTTAAAAGCAGTCATTATACGGCACAATTGCATGCAGAAGAAAAGAAAGCGAGAATTAGCAGTAAGAGAAAGGTGCTACAAGCAAGGCAGAAAAATTTCATCTGGAAAGAGTTAAAAAGGATGAATCAAAAGAAAACATAATTTAAGAGAGAGGAGCCTTTAAAAGTTGCTAGTAAAGTTCTGTATTTGGCAGCTACCTTACCTGAACTAGGACTTTGATTCCTTTGAGGGTGAATCATGTTTGAACCAGGTTTCAAGGACAGTTCTGCTCTCACAAACGCACAGTACATGCAACTGTGTCCAATTTTTCTTACCAGATTGGGGTTGGGCAGTGACTGCACCGTGTACTAGCAATTGCATGTCAGTGGATAGCTGTGTAAGTATCAATCTTGCAGTCCTGGTTAGCACAGACTGTGAAGCAGACTGTGAAGCATCTCTATAGAAATACCCACACCAGATCACCTAACCACAAAGTAGCCCCATCTCATTTAACTTCAATCTCAGAAGAATCCAAGAAAAAACTGTTTTTAAGAAAAACCTCACCTCAATATTCAGTTGGGTAAATGTCAATATCAGATAGCAGGTTCAGTTACAGTAGCAGTAACAAATGATAGCAGCCATTCTAAAGAGCAAGAGAGTTGCCAGGTGATAACTCCTTGAAATTATCGTGAGCGGGATATAAAAAGAAAAACACTTGCAGCAGCCCGACTCTTCAGAGAACTGAACCGGTAAATACTTATACTGGACTGATAAATACCTATACCTACCTTTACTGATAAATACCTCAGAACCTTGGAAATTTGCAATTTTTAGGTGAATTTCCACATGCAGGACACAAGTGCACATATTTGAACCAAAGTAATTTCCTTTTTGCCTCCTCCCCAAAGTCCACCTTCACATCATGGAAGCACAAGGGTTATCCAGTAAAACAGCCATACACTTCAGAGAAGAGGGGGTTACATTTTAATAGGAGCAAAACCATGTGGCTTCTAATCTTATTGTTTGAAATGACTCAATGGTTTTAGCTGCACTTTTCTCTCGCCCATTGCTTTACAATAAGAAAACAAAAAAACTCAAAAACTTAGCAAAGATGCACAATGCACAAAACCTGAAATCTAGACAGTTAAGGATTGGTTAAGTTATAACAACGTTAAGGCAGAGATTAATATTAGAAAGTGTCAGGCAATCTGAAGTTTAGCTGTTGTTACCTGTTCCAACTATTAGTGTCAATGGCAATATTATGGAGCCAAAGAATCATAATTTATATGTATGATTACCAAACTTTGTGTTCTGCTGCTCAGTTGATGATAATGTTACAGAATATTTAGTTTGCTTTTGCAGAAGTATTTAATTTTCAAACGCTTATATGTACTTTGTGCAATAAGACAGGATGAACTGTTCTTTAGGGATTGGGCTGCCCCTCACTGATTCCAGCTTGAGCTATACCAGATGCCATATAGCCCATCCAGAAGAGCTAACTCTTAATCTTTCTTCTTCTACATCCACTAAATACGACTTTATATAATTGCACCAGAGCACTGAGACAATAATGAATGAATGGTCCATGAAGAATTCTGGAGAGGTTTCAGCAATTTCTGTAAGGAAATGAGTCAAAATGAATCTGAGCAAGATAGAGAACATGGTGTAATAATGTCTGGTTTCTTCTGAATAAAAAGGAAGAACAAGTGTCCTATCACTGATATTTTATCTTGAGCCAGTATGGTGTCTAATGTGAAAATTTACAATGTGAAATAATAAAGGAAGAACGTCTGTTCTATTAGGAAACAAATACAGTACTCAATAATTACTACCAGCTTCAACACTAAAATGTTAACAATATGTTTGAATTTTTAAAGACTGCATTTCTTAGCAGTTTTACAGCATATCACTTTGAAAGACCTTGTAGATACTTGCCAGATGTGATACAGTGGTAGAGGAACACTACAGCAGAGAGCTTATTTATCCTTAGATCACCCAACTCTTTTTCTCTCAAACCAGAGAAATGACTTCTGAATTTCTTAATGATCTTGGAAGATAAACATTGAAAATTAGTAGAACTAGAAATTACTATATTAAAAGGAGTATTATATTCATTAATTCTCATGCTAAGAACATAAACCTTTCCTAAGTCCTACTTATCAGTACAATGACGTCATCCTGGAGTAGGGGAAAGGATAATCTTCCTTGTTGCTGCATTATTGAAGAATGGCAAGGAGTTCTGATAAATATACTGCTCATCGTGCATATAAGTTTAATTACAACCAATACTAAACAGCCTTTTACATAAGATGGAACATGTTGTGGATTTTAAAAGCCATATATTATTTTCTATATTTCTAGTATCTTTTCTCCTACAACACAGTAATATGTTCCAAGCATTTTTCAGTGCTTTCTGTCTGCTCTTTGCCTTCACTCCACCAGCTGTCACTCCAGTGACGTTTCCCAAGCATGAAGCTGACAAAGAGCAGGGGAGGGCTTAAGTGCTTAAGCTGTGGAGATCAGTAGCAATATTTTAATGTATCAGCATAACTCAGCATTTGGCGAACAATTTCTGATATTGTTACTTGAACGGACAACAGCATTTACTACACAACCTGTCACACTGAATACGGTTCAGTTATTTTAGAAACTTAAAAGGTTACTGAAGTGGAGCACACAGCTATTTTGTCTGTAACTTTGCTGATTTTCTACCATAATACTTCATTTAAACTACAAATTGAGAAAGCCCAGACTGATTAATACTAAGAAATTTCTGTATAGACAATTAAGAAAACTTTTCATAATGCAGAAAAGAGGCCAAAGGACAGAGTACAGGACAGATATTTGACCAAGTGTTTTACTTCCTGATTTGCACATCTTCACTACCAATTTATTTTTCAAATTCCAGAACTGTATTTACAGGTCAAAACTATCTGAAATTGTAATCTAAAAAAAGTCAAGAGAAGTTATCACACGGGGGTGCCTTCCTCCAACAGTTAAGCTTTCTTCTCTACTTTCTAGTTTTTGTCTGTTATTTGAGCCACTGTAGTCCAAGATCCAAATACTGACAGGAAAAACTACTGCAACATGCAGAGGTAACGTAAGCATAGTGACCGTAGTTTTAGGAATCATCCAAGATAAGATTTCCAGTTTGCCAGCTGGCTTGATTATGGCATTTACCATTCCCATGTGTATGTATAAACTGAACAGGGAGAGAATCTTAACCTCTCTTTGTTCAGAAATAGTTCCACAGTGTTTCCGTTCTTCCTACATTATGTGGTAAAAAGAAGGGAAAATTATCACAAGCCACTCTGCTACTGCTCATGTGGTGGCAATATCATGATATGCAGAAGTAATTTCTGTGAAGCGAAGACACAGTGAGCCTGTTACACCCTATAGTGCAGGCATACCCTTACGCTGCAGCATGTTTCCACTGCTCTGACTTGTAGGTGCTGCCACACTGCTAACCAAGTGTGAAGGAGCCCTCTAGTGTAAAAAAGAAACTGAACTTACCCCCCATATTTTGCACACAAATAACACAGCAAAACAATGACTACAATGCCACTGTCAGTCTCCAGGCATTCCAGCAACACATGCTGGCCAAAAGATGCAACAACTATAAAACCTCCTGGATCTCAACACTAAGGAAAAAAAGGTATATGTACTTACGGCTTGTCTTAATGGGTGTTACCGATAATGTGATTTCAGGGCTAGTGTGTGACTGGCCATAAAACTGGTCTTAATTGAAAAAGGAATCAAAAAACTTGAGAATGATGCAGAAATAAACTGCAGTCCCTGTCAGATAAATATTTTGTTTTAAGTTTTCAGTAGACCTTGACCTTAAGAACAACTGATAAAAATTGATAAAAATTTAAAGGACAGAAAGTCTTTTTGTAAACCCTGTGTACTAGGGTAAATTTTATGTATTATGTGCTGAACACTCAAATCTTCCAGAGGCATAGCCAGTTTGCTCTATAATATAAACAATATCCAGGAAATTCCAGTGCTTGGATCTATTTACTAGTGATATGGCTTCATTAAAACAGCTCCATCTCTGTCTCATATGATAGAGAAAAAAAATTCTCTATATGTCACTACAGCATGTAATTCATGTAATATAATCACATAATGTATACAGTTGGAGACACAAGAAGCCATTGGAGAGGCAGCATATGCCTCCGTGGTACCTGTAGTATTCTAAGAAGACGCTGCATAGTAGCTGTTGGCAAAAGATCACAGTCATGCAAGTAGAGAGAGACAGACACATAGAGAGAGAAAGACAGAGATTCGGGCCCATAATATGCAGCTATTTCCTGCATCGAAACTTTTGGTTTATGCTTTGTATCACTAAGATTAGAAAAAAATAGCAAGGATGATGTTTATGTTGATTGTATTTTATTGTCACTAATTCTAAATGAGATATATGTTAAATTTATCTGGGCTAAAACCAATATTGTTCTGAAGTTGTATAGAGAAAACCATATGCAATAGTTCATTTTTGTGTTTTTAATCTTCAGAGTGATCACAGTTGATTGCATAGCAGTTTTATGATGTTGGATGGAAAGTCAAAACAATTATGAAGTTCAAATTGATAACAACTTATTTAATGCCCTGCTGTCTAACTGCTAGAGGGATAAACAAAGAATACCTAGAATGCTGGAATGAGTTTAGGAAATTCATTAGAAAAGTTATGAAGTGATATTAGAAGAAGACAAGAAGTAATGCATGAGCGGCATAAGCAACTGGCAGATGAGGAGAGACTGCAAATAATTAAGCAAAATCACAGGAGATGCAGTTTAGATAATCATTTAGAAGCAAAGAAGAGAAAACTGAGACCCATTTTAGACAAACAGAATTGTAAAAGTGACCTCATTTTACTTCCATTTAGGATTTTATCCTGGATGCTGACCTGAAACTTTTCTGAATTTCACAAATGGGGAAAGTGAGTTCTGCAAAAATTAAAGTGTCATCCTCATTAAGGCCCTTACACTGGAAATCTGATGTGAACAGCCACTCTCACTAAACTTGCTGAACTTCTCACTTCCGGACAGGCTGCACAGCCTCCTTGGGTTATTTTGGCACCTCCTTTTCTGGCTAGCAAAGAGGAGTTCAGAGGAATGCAAAATGAAAAACAAGGGGGAAAAGATTAATCCAACTTTCCCAAACCACAGAAAACTTGCATTTGGTATACATTTTGACCAAAGCTTCAGTGAGAGCAATGGTCATATTTTATCCAAAAATCACTCTCCATGGAAAGAACTCTAAAAAGTTTTGGTACAGAAGGACTAAGAGAAAGAATTATTGTACTGCTGACATCTACACCCACACTCAAAGTATATAAATACTAAAAGTGCAGGAGGTTGCAAGTATTATCACAATTATGCAATAACACTTTTAGGAGGCAGAGTCAGAGGAAATTGTATAGATTATTCCACTTTTTAATGACATTTGAGTGGCTAATGCCAAAGTTAATTTGAATATGTTATTTAAAAAAATAGACTTTTTAACTACACATTTATAATATCTGAAAATGACTTAACCTCCCCTGGACATTTGCACATTCCTTTAGTTATATTGAATTAGTTAGAAGAAGCAAAGAAGAAGAAATTACAAGGATTTTGGTGTTTTGGTGTTTTTTTGTGTGGAAGTATTGTTTTCTATCCTATTTGATCTGGCTTATGTATATCTATATCAGATTTAATTGTAGGATTAACTGCAATTAACTATTTAAGGATAGTTATTTGAAAATATTTATGATCTTATTAAGTCAAATTTTGGGTACCAACAGAATATGCCTGAACATAGTTTTCCTTGTACATCTTGACTCTTAATGTCATATTTGAATACTGGATTATTAATTTCAAATACAGCTAAGTAACTCGTAACTACAGAACTAAGTATCTAAAGACTCACAACAAAAATATTTGAAAAGGCCTTAATACTGATCCCTATGTCCAAGAAATATCTTCAGACACGACTCAGAATCTATGCTTCCAGATGATCAAAAGCTCTCTTCAAAGTCCTCCAGGCTTTGAGATTTATTAGCATTTAAAGGAATAAAAATTGAACGATAGGTGTTGAAAGCTTGAGAATTAAAAATGGCTGCACTTCATAGGAATTACTTGGTTCTACTTTCTCATTTTCTGTGACACAATGTAAGCCCTCCACTGGCCAAGTATACTTAAGACAGAGGGTTTTTTTCATTTTTTTCATTTTTTCATTTTTCCACAGGATTTTCTTTTTTTTAAAACAACCACCATAGCTCCTGAGCTCCTGAGGGATAGGCTCAGCCTGATGAAGTGGATGTCATGATGTGCAAAAACACTGGCCCAGCATGGGAAGAATGATTCTGTAGACTGAAGCACATCTAACAGAGTTAGCATTTACAGAGTCACCATTAAGCTTACACATTAGTACACCAATAAGATAAATGAAAAAGTTTACACCACTGTAAGCGTAATTATTCATCATACTTCTTTTCTGCTGAACTGGATTCCCTTGCTTAAATGATTGTGGATGCACAAAGTTGTGGCTCAAAAGAAGTCAGTGAGCACATGGAATTTAAAAGCCAGATCAACTTCAACATTACGACAGCCCTTTTAAAGTTTATAGTATTCCAGCATGATCCACAGAACAAACCTAGTGAAACAAAAGGACAGCAAGATTGCTAAATAAGAGAAGCCACTGAAAAACATCTTTAACTGATGTGGAGGTTTCAATCATTAATCAAGTCTAAACAAGTTGGAAAGGAAATAGTAAAAGAAAGGAATAACTGGTTACTTAGAAAAACTTCTCTTTAAATGGTAATGAACTTTTAAAACCTTTGAACTTCCCTGAAAAGGCCATTGAAACTTAGCAAGTGAGAACTTAAAAAAAATCTACTCAGAAACCACATTCTGTTTTAAAAACTGTGACTGGAGAGGGCATTGTCAGCCCTGTAAAAGAAGGATTACTTCCTATTTGCTTCATCAACCAACTTCACTGCCTATAAGCACTTCTGTTTTCAACAGTCCTACAGAAATTGTAGTTCTGGTATTTAAGATGTTATACTGGAACTAATTTCTCCCTGCACTATACCAATGTTCCTTTATAATCCCCTTGAATGTCTTCAGCAATAACAAGGTGAGCTGAATGGTCAAGGAGAGCAAGAGTAGTTTCATTTATTATTCAGCACTGACTTCTTTTTCTTTATGTTCCTGTCACTAGAACTGATTCTCCCAGCTCCTATTGCAGTATTAAATCTCTAAAGAATGGAGCTACAAATGGTAGAAAACCAGTGTCAGTGAAAAGTAAATCAAGCATAACAGTATATTTTAGCTAGGTTTATTTCTGGTTTTGTTTCCAGACACAACTCACTGTCCATTTCTCATCCCAATGACTTCATCCTCACTCCCTAATGACTATGTACTCCACTGGAAAGTTTCACTTTTTCTTTTATCTCATTAGACAAGTTTAACAGGAGCATCATGACCTCAAAGGAATGTTTAATTTCAAAATTAGATTTTTACATGCCCTACTGACTCAAAAATAAGGTTAAAGGAAGACAAGTATATTGTTGAAGCATTGGCCTGGTGCTTATGTTGATGTAGGTTTCGTTCCTGGCACTGTCACAGCCTTCTGCTGTGCAAATAGTTGATAGCTAGGTTCCATAAATATTACTCAAATTAAGTACTATCTTTCTCTGGAAAGAGCTCTCTTAATTTAGGATAAAGTACTGTTTAACATCAGTGAAGATATAAAAGAATGTGTCTCTTAATCTTTCTGTCTTAATTCCCTTTCTGAATGTAGTGGTTAATTTGCCCTTGCTAATCAGGAATCTTGTAAGTCAATCTTCGCAAGTAAAAGTATCCCAATATGCCAAAAGTAGCAGACAATCAAAAATAAGTTTTCTGGAAAATAATTCAACTTTGAAATATTGTCCATAAGAAAACTACACGCTGGACTTTTATCAAAAGCATTAAGTCATCTTAGCATGCTTGAAGTAATTTTTGAAGTAATTAATGTCATTCTGACTTGTACAGAAAGGTTCAATAACTGAAAGTCTAAACAAGATTCAGACAATAATACACAGGTACAAAGTTGACGCTTGTTTATTCCTTATGCTCTGTTGCTGCATCATTGTACAAGGTTGGATGCTTCTTGCTGACAAAGCTCTCAGCAATGATATCAGATCTTACTAAACAGAGCTTATAGCACATTAAAGTAAGAGTAAATCCAAAGTAAAGTAAGAGTAAATCCACTGAAGTTAACTGCGTTAGACAAATACAAAACTAGTGTAAGTGAGAAGCAAGCCAGGCCCATACTGATATCTTCTTTCTCCTTCCTGCTTTCTTTTCTACTGTCACACTTGTTTCTAATAAGGGAATGAAAATTGTCGACCTCCATAGTAGACAAGATGACAGTGGCCTGCACTCAACTGCTTACCCTCCTGTAAGTGCTACTGCTGTATCAATAGAAATAAAAATTGTAACGTGTCAATAGGTGCACTCCTGGATAGTGTAAAGGGTATTAGACAGGAGTCATTTAATGCAACAGCCACTCACACCTTCTGCCTCTAACCAGATGATGATTCCAAAATGCAAGAACAAGAGTACCATGTTTGTCATTTGTTTTCATTTCTCAGAATACAGCTGAGAAAGACTACCTATAGAGATAAAAATCTTGATCACACAGTGCAAAGCAATGTACTGCTTGTTATATGGTCAGTGGCATTAACCACATAACAATCATTCTGCTTCACATTGTACATCAGTATTCTTTTGTTCTTACCTCCTTCAAGGAATCACATCACATCCATTCCCTGCAAATCTCTCTAGATGCCACTAAGATAGTATTTACTCACTGAAGTGTAAGTTTAGAAGAAAAAGCAAGTGACTGGTCATTATCAGCCTGATGCAAAGCCTACTAAGGGCAATGGAAGTCTTTTCATTGATTTTAATAGACCTTGGATCAGGTTATATGTAAGTAGCTTCTGGCACCTGATTCCCCAGGACATAACCCTGACTGCACTAAAAGATTTCCCAGTGACTTCAGTGATGCTAGGATTTCACCCAGTTATGGTTTTTGCATTGTTATTCATTTGGTAATCCAAATAAAAGGCAGTTTTACATTGGTTATGGGATAAGAAGGGTATGAAAGGTCCTGACATGATTGATCATCCTTCCGCCACACAGAAGGGTAAGCAGTAATTATTTACTGTGAGAGCATATACAAGGAGAGAATGTATTTTCACTATGGATGGATGACTGTATTACCATTGTCCTCCTTCGTGCACTACAGGGGGCAGTATTCAAATGTAACAAAGACCTACTGGTTTCCAGTTATCTTGTCCTAAACCCTGATAAACCTGGCTATTCTTGCAACAGTGAATTTCTTTCCAGCAAAGCATTTCCCTTGCCAAAGTATATATTTTTTGGCAGCATCTGGCACTTTCCAGCCCTGGAATCTGACGTAGGCTTGTAAATTGTGCTAGGTTGGCAACGTTTTCACCCTCTAGAGCACTGAATTGGTGTAAAATAATACATTATATTGTTTCCCACTCTTTCTGCTATTTTTTTTCCTCAAAAGAATTCTAAACTCTGAAATTTCCGTTTCATATCCCAGTGCAATACTCACAAAACTATAGGTCTTTCTATTCACAAGTTGCAACTGGCTTAGGAACTACTGTGTGAAGCATAATGGCTCTATCACATGCTTAGTGTACTTAATGGCCTCCAAAGCAGCCGTTCCATAAAAAAGGCAGAGTACAGTGCAGCTATATGTGAGAGGAAATTGTTACAAGTGCTGTACTTTGGAAATAAGTTTAGGGAAAGAGGAGATTTTTTTTCCAATTAAATACACAATGAAGACAAAAAATGCTTCTGAAAGCATATTTCTAGAGGAAAAAAATACCTTCTTCAACTGTGTGGCAGACTAAATAAACACAGACATAAAAATTAAAAATTAAGACACCTTTTGGAATAAATCTACATTTGTTGGTTAACTGACTTTAAAGAAGTGAAATTATTATTTTACTCTCCATTTGAAACATCAAAGAGTTTTCATTTTTTCATAAGGTGCAGCTTATAAATCTTAGTTATTCAGGAAAAACACTCTGTGAAGTCTTGTTAGATTTGTCCTATAGATCAGTACTAACTGAGTGTCTATGTTTTCCCAGTCTTACTCACCTAGAATTTCAGAGCAATGAGCAAATATCTTCTTGCCTTAGACTCGGTAATTAATGCAATCCAGTATTCCACAAAGCAGTAGCTCTAGTGCACTATCTCAATATTAACAAATGCATATGCTTTCATAAAGATTTTACTTGTGCATACTGATAAAGCTTATCCTCTATTCTCATGCATATTAAATTAGACTTCAGAGCTAGAGCACCCATTCATTGAGCATTTATAAATGCTAATATATGCTCATTTTGATGAATACAAACAAAAATCAGCCTAAGCATAATTATTTTTTGGCACTAACAAAACATTGAAGGAAAATGGAAGCTAAATATTAAATATTGTAGCTTCAAAATGCATGCAACTTGTTTACATGAAAATCAGATTGCCTACTTTGCAACGTTTAAAGCTTGAGGTATTTCTGTTAAGGGACTTTACAACAGTTCACAAGATTTGTTGTTTGCTTGTTTGTTTGTTTGCTTTAGCAGTTCATAGAAGTATCAAAATACAGGCATTTCCTGCTGATTGAACATTGATTCATAATTTTCCAAATACAGACTTGAAATTCCAGAGTACCCTTAAGACGTTTTACCAATATAACATTAAACCATTTGTCTAAGATCACAAGGAGATGAAAAGTGATATCAACAATCTCTTATTTTGCATATGTATGTATTTATAATGCAAAAATAGACAAGAATACTAGCCTGATATACAGAACACAGTTGAAGAGGTATGGAGATACATAATGAAACAGTAGACTGGCTGGTATGCTTTTTAGAACAATCTGTGTCATTATATTTAATTGTTAAAAGGGAAATAAAAGAGAAAAAGAGAATGGCTTTGTACTCCACCAGTAACATATATTTTGTGATTTAGAATAAATCACTTTCAATGGAATTAATTATCTTTGAGTTCAGTTACCTAGAAGAAGTTGTGCGTATACTCTAAGAATAGATCAAGTAGCTTATTCTGTAGTTGATGAAAGAACATGGGCTCTTTCAGAGGACAAGGATTCATTTCATCTTAAGCAAAGTATTCAAAACAGGAATAAGTCACTCCCAGACACACCTCTTGTTGACTTGACTATCTTAAACTAGATCCCTAATTTTCAGACAGTAAAGGTGAGTAAGATGAATCTCAAACTCAGCATCCCTAGTCTTCTGTGCCACCACAAGGCAGATAGTACATGCAACTTAAGAATACTCCAACCACTATCTCCCAGTCTGCATCTAGCATACAGGATGCGCTTGCTCAGTTACTACGTTGTAATGTAGCACCGCAGACTCTCAACCTTGTCGTTCAGGCCACAGAGAAACTCTGTCTGACCGACCTACTGCCTCTTAGTATGCACACATACATCCAGATACTGCAAGCTACAAACTGGACATAATGGTAAATGAGAAAAAAAGGTTTGTCATCACACTTCTCTGGAGGATCCCTCACAGAGGTACCCCAAAACTGCTATCAATGCTTCAAAACTGTACAAATTATATTACCCTGATATTTTGATGTAAACTTTTTGAGTTTCTCAGTACAAGATTACAGTACACTAATAGGTCAATAATCTTTCACATTACTTTAAAAGCTGCAGTTATAGCTGAAGATTGACTCTAATAGTAGGTTAGGAATAAATTCACTGTTTTTCAGATTTATGATCTTTTTCTGAATTACAGTCTAAATGGCTTTCTGGGGTTCTACTGCTAAGCTAAAAATGACACTATGTATGTACCTCCAACATAAAGAGTCACATAAAAGCTCCAAGGACACTTTATCCCAGTTCTTCCTAGAGTCCTCTAAACAGTAGCTTAGCTTTGTGTTTATCCTGGGCTATTTCTCATGTAATTTCTTACGTTAATGCTACAAGAGTAGATTATAATTCTCCACAGAATGCCTAGGTAGTTTGACAATTGAAACTTCTATAGTCCACCTACACCAGTGCTTCTCACATTGAAACCATCAGTAGAGCAGAACTAATGGCAGCACGCATGAGATATTTTGGAGGGAAGGCAGGGAACAAAGAAATCAAGCACAAACAAGCTCTGCTGAATTACTCCACTGACTTCGCATTATTTAAAGGGAAGTGCTGTTAGTACAGAAGCTAGCTGTTTAACTATTGGAATTCTGTACCTTGGCCTGCTTTCAGGGGACTTCAGAACAGCGTGACTAGACTTTGTATCTGCTTGTAGGACATGGAAAGAAATATTCACATATTTGGTGCAGTAGATTAAATGAGAGCCAAAAATTCTATTAAGTAGACTTTGACCTACATGATATGAAACCTCTTTTGAGCTAGCAACTGACAAAAAAGGAGAGAAACCTCCAAGGAAATCAGTGTACGTCAGCAAAAAGGAATGCCTAGGGCTGTTATATGTCCACAGGCAGCACTTTGAAGGTTGAATAAATATAAGGAACTTTTTGATAACAGCTGGAAGGCAGCACTCAAATTGTGTCAGAAAGATGAGAAAGGACTATATGGGTGCCCAGTATACTGACACAGCAGGATCAGTCAGTATTGTAAGGCAATATGATAAAAAAAATTAAGGAACAGAAAACTGGTATTAAATGTGCAGAACCACCAGCCATTTATTTACTAATATGGATTTTGGTCTAGAAATTGACTTAAGTGCTTAGTTATGTCAGTCCCTATGTAGGAGAGCACTCAGGCATGTGCTTACGGCTGAATATGTGCTTTAATCCAACAGACCATGTAGGAGCTTGAACATTTGCCTAGATCTAAGTGCATACTTTGGTAACTTGGTGAACTGGGACCACCTGATCCTGCAGTCCTTCCAGAATAAGATGGGTCAAATACTGATAATATCTGTAGAAGTGATAGTATCTCCTTGTAATTCTTTATCTCATCTTTGTCTGTGATAGCATCTTTTGTATACTGCAGCATTTGAGAGGACAGCAGCAATTTAAAATCTATTGGTTTAAAATTAATTTAGACATCAGATACTTCTCAAGAGTAGAGTCCAGAATCATGATTACTGAAAAAGAATATTTTTTCCTATTTTTTTCTATTTGTTTGCTCTATCTGTCATACAGCACTTTAAGTAATATAAATTCCTATTTTATACTAATTTTAAGTATACTTGATTGCTTAGGTCTTTCAAATACCTTGGGAAAACTATTTTTTAAAGAAAAAAAATAAAACCATTTGACTTCACAATACTAATGTTATCTTTTTGTGAAGGATGAGCATTTAGTATGCCATGTAATACATGAATATTTAAGTCTATAAATAAATGTCAAGTTTCTTTGCTGACCACATCACTGATGTGTTAGTGACTCCATGCCAAACTTGTTACCATACAGTTTTTTTTAAAAAAGCTATAAGATATTATATCCTCCTTCATAAAGTTATTATTCTGTCAGAAAGAAGAATAACTCATAGAAGTCTTTGGCCTGACTACAATAAAAATAATTTTGAAATATACTGGGATTTTCACCTGAAAGATTCCAGAACTCAGGATTTGTATTAACTATTTATGCATATGATAGTGCAGGAGAAATGTTGCTACTGATTACTAAATAAGGCAGGCAATACTTCTTGGGTTATTCCAGGTATTTTATCAACTTTATAAGTGATTAAATTCAGACACGGAAAGGTAAAATAACTTCCATGTAGTCACACAAGATAATAGCTACATGAGAATAAAACTCAGAATTGACAACTTCCAACTAACAAAAAATTGTAAGTTCCTGCTTGACTTATTGGGAAGGCATCATACACAAATAAATGAGTGATGTTATTTAAAGTTAGAGTACATGGCTCTAGTTCCTCTACTTTATGTACCGTCAAAGAAAAATGAAATGGATTCCTGTTGAAATGACTGTATTTACCAAAAAGTCATGAATTTCATACAAGAAGTGATACTGATAAACTGGCAGAACACTATGTAACCCATTGCATGTCACTGTTTTATCTTATGTCTTGAGTAAAAAATAATTAAGGAAAGAAAGCATCAGATTATATAATTGAGCTAAATTTGAAATAACAAAATACAAGCAATACTGTATAAGTACAGTTTCAACACAGACAAACTGGAAAGAGCTATTGATTGTTAAAGCAAATGAAAGATTTTCCAAAAACAAATTACCTCTACCAACCAGTTTATCTTTGGCTTTAATCATGACAAAGCTAAACGTTAACCATATTAAACAACAAAATTTTGAGACGTTACAAACTTTACATTTCATTGACTATTTCCTTTATAACCCCTTCATATACCAATGGATGCCATAAAAAATGCCACTATCAGTCAATAGACATTTATAGTCTTGCTACTCATGGAAGGAATATTTCTGCTATCAAGTTCTGTTGTTAACTCATGGAAGTTCCTGGCCAACACATTTCATCCTATTGATTCTAAATTTTGTCACCTAGAGGTAATATTATCTACCTAGCATGAATGTCATGGAGAACTAACACTTGTAAGATTCTTAGAAGTGCAAAATATTGCTAATCCTGAAATCTTCTATTGGATTGATAGAATTTTTTTTAATAGGTAACTTCTTTTCTAGATAGAAAGTTCATGATAAGCCAGATGAAACTTACCAATGAACTGTCCACCCTTATTTTTACTATTAGCAGTAGCCAGGGAATCAACCAAACCTCTATGCCTGTTAGCTGTTATGAAATACCATTTAAAGGAAAATTCTTGAACAGAAGCTTTTGAGTGTGTTTGCTTATGAAAAATTGGCAGAGTGAGAAAAGAAAGGTAAGCTTAACTATTCAACTATTTGTACCTACAGTTCAGCTGGATCTATTAGGAAGAGTTACACCTGCATATCCAGGAACATAATTTGCCCTTCCATGTTTTAAATGGGAGCAAGACAAAACGTGGAACAGCTCTCGGTATCCCGCACAGTAATGACGCTCCACATTTTAACATGATTGCTAAATTTTTAAAGTATTAGGCTAAGACAACCTGATTAACAGACTTCAGAAGAATCTCCAGGGAAAAGCTTGCACTTTATATTATAATTCAGTGAGTGAAAATAGTCTGGAAAAAAACCCCAAAACTCTGTGTCTTAATATTTATAATACTTTTCAGTGATACACAGAAAACAACACACACAGAGACAAATCAAAATATTACTGTAATCTATTCCTGGCTTGCTGTTCTGTTTAGTTTTATGAAACAAATAATTTAGCAGGCAATGTACAGTATAGAGGCCCTCAGTGGATTGCAATATACTAAGTAAGCATGTTTTTCTTTTTGTTAATTTATAGTCCCTGGAAAAAAAGACATTTAAAAACCTGTTGTCTGGGTTTACAAAGCTCATAGGGATAGTTAGTTCTTAGCTGACTGTATTGCTGGCTAAAATGTTAGACATACTTTACCACTAGAGGTCTTTTCATTTACGGATGTACTAAGGCCTCAAGGGTTCTTCATCAGTGGGCATATGTTTTAATCACAGAGCATTGCAAAATGCAGTGTTGTCTTCAAATTGACAACTGCAGGACAAGTATATGGATATTAACCTAGAATTTGCTGTATAAGCATTAGAGGCAATAATTACCCAAAGATAAACTGATTTTTCATCTTTTCTGATACCCTTATCATTTCTCTAGCTTGAGTAATTTCTTAAAATGTAAAATCCTGCCAAACTCTGTGAATTACAGATTTTTGGTCTCAGTGATAAAACTAAAGGGGAAAAAAAAAAAAAAAAGGCAAGAAAAAAAAATTGGTAGAGCTGACTGAATTGAGTTACTTCATTTTTTGGCTCTTGGTGCAATTTTCTTTCCTTTTTTCCATACTTTTGGATTCTTAACCAATGTGGATCGTTCTGTAAATGGAAACATTTAATGCTGAAAATGTCAAAATAAAACATTTATTCTCTTCAGATTTTTACTGTCTGGAACCAAATTCTACCAGAATTTTAAAATAGATGTAGTAAGTAAGCAACTACTTATTTTTGTGAATTTACTGTTCCTTCATTTCTAGTTAGTCATAACAGGGCAACTGCACATCCAACTGGGTTGCATACAAACAAGCCCAGGAAATAATGGGGCTGCAATCTTTGCATAGTACAGCAGAGAAATCAACAGTTGCTAAAGAAATCATAAATCACTGAAAAAGAAAAGGAGAGTGTAAGAGTTCTATGAATGAAAATGTCACGCTTTACTGGAGCTGAGAGAAAAATGCAAAACATTCGCCAGTCACTTGATTGTTTCTACAGATGCCCAGTGCAAACACAAAACACAGGAAAGACCACGTTATGTCAGTTCCATTTCCTGTCTTGTGCAAAGCTGTAGAATATAAAATCTTCTGCTTTTATCTATTCCATCAACCATCTTCCTATTTTTGCTGCATTTCATTGATTACTTATTTCCTGCTTCCCACTAGTTTTTGAGCTTGCAGATCTTACAGCCTGTGCAGTGGTATACAGTATTTGTTTCCCCTTTGGAACACATTCTGACTTCACGTAGTGTCTCAGTGTAGCCTTTTTCATTAGAAAATTGTTGCCTACAACACAGGCATGATCTATGATCTTTAAACACCAGCTACGTCAGTCAGCTCAACAATCAATTTTCATCCAAAAGCTAAAGGGGAAATTTCCTTTGCAAGGCTTCTAAATGCCAGATTTCAACTTCCTTCCTCTCAATTTTCAATGCCAAGACAGTCCAAGAAAATCTTTTAATAATACTTTTCTAAGAAGATATAATTTTGCTCAAATGCTTAAATAGCAACCACCCATAGACAGAGATCAAAGCTGGCCATTTCCAGGAATATCTTTCAAAGCTGTATCTGAGAACAGGGTCATAGAATAGATGCACACAGGCAGCCTCTACAACTGTAATTGGTGATTCAGTTAAAATAATGCAACTTAATATGATTGCTGCTGAGATCTTTGCATTTTCTTTCTAACATAAAAACTTTCCATTTGTGTTTTGAATAGGTAAGCCTACAGGGTATGGATCCAGCAGTAGACGCTTACACCACAAGGGAATAGTGGATGAATGCTGCTTCCAGAGTTGTGACCTGAGGAGGCTGGAGATGTATTGTGCTCCAATAAAGCCACCTAAATCTGCACGCTCTGTACGTGCTCAGCGCCACACTGATATGCCAAAAGCACAAAAGGTAGGCCAGGCTGGAAAATAAAAACCAACAACAAAAAACCCCCAAAACCCACCCTACCTATTTTAGGGAAGGAAAATTCTGTCAAGGCTGGTAACATAGCAAACAACTGACGTGTTCTGCCTAGTAGGGACACTGCAATTTAGTGGGTTTTTGGAAAACAGTGTCTGTGGTAGGAAATAAGTAGGAAATCGTGTGTTCTATCTCACCTCTCAGAACACTGAATAAAAGATGGAATTGCTAAGCTAGTAGTGGTGAGGCTTTATCCTGCTACTGGGTAGTAAATGACAAGTACTCACATCATCCAATCATAAATAGCACCTAAGACTTCTTTCAAAAGAGAAACCAAACGCTGAATGTTTAACAACTGATCTATACAGAACCTCCTCACTCATCCTTCCTTTTCAGGAAGGGGTAGAGTCAGTGATGAAGAGGGTAAAACACAGCTCTTCTGTTATTCATTTTAGATGTAAATGAACAAATTTGTTTTTCTTTCCTCATTTTTTTTAATTTATCAGAACTAAATTAACTTGATAGTCACTGCAATCATTACATACTTCATTTTAACTATTTAATGTTTAATATGTATATTTTCCAAACACTTCAAATATTCATTAGTATTATTTGTATAGTTCTGGAGTTCAGAGTATCCAGATTTTTGTTCCTGTCATACTAGATATACTGTACATATATGTAGTTAAATTTCACCTTTCCTCAACAGAGCCTATAGTTCAGAAAACCCACCCTTAGGCTAGGCTACCATTAAGCTCATTTCCAACTGGCTCTCCTGTTTGAGTTCTGAACATCTGTTTTACATGTTATCTGTCATCTGCTGTAAGCCTCTAGTGATATATTTTATTGCTGTTGACCCTGTCTGTCCTACACATATGTTGGCCCCACTCCTGCAGTTATCTGAAATTTTTTTCTTAAAAGAAATGGAACTGCTTGAAATCCTAGGATTTCATAGGAAGTCAGGAAACTAGCACTATATACTAATTTCCTTAATATCATCTTTATGAAAAGAACAATTGTAATCGTTCCAGCATCCATTTCTTTTCCATAAATCAATCCGTAGAATGGAATCCTTTCACCTCTTCCTCAAAAGTTTTCAACCTTCTAAAGTACTGGCTGTATGATTCTTCCTAGGAAGTATCACCTTAGCCATGAACATCTCAAAAGGCACATCTGACAAGTGAAGTGTTCTTCAGGTAGAGCTCAACTATAGACAAAAAAACCCTGTGGTTTATTCCTGTCTGGGCACACATATATTTAAGCCTTGTGGGAAAAGAAGAAAACAGGCTTGGCCAGTAATATGTGTGTTCCTTCCCATATTTGTTGTTAAGGGGATGGGTAAAGCGTTCTGTAACTTCAAGTAAAAGGAGACAAGATACCTGCCAGCTTTCTGGTGGATCTCCACACCACTTTCCTTGGAGGGCTAAGGAATGATGTCATTCTTTAGGCAGCTGTCCTCTTTCTGTTCAAAAGATAGGCAGGAAAACACTTTTCTTACAAACAGGAAGGAACAGAAGAAAGGCCTTGCATCTTTCTGCAGCAGCAGTGTGCAAGAGGGGATACTGGAAGAAGAAAAAAATTAGAAGGAGTATGTAGTAATTGAGAGAACCTAGCTGCAGAAGAAATCACCCAGGAAATTAAAAGGAGAAAAAATCAAGAGGTGAAAAGGGCAGTAAAAGGACAAGGAGGAGCAGAGGAAAAGAAAGGGGAGGGAATTAGATCAAAGAGGCTGAGAAGATGAAAAATGTTGAAGAACTGAATGAACCGTGGTGCATCACACAGAACAGAGAGAATTTTGAGAAAAGGAGAGAGAAAATAAAATTGAAAAATCAATATAAAAAAACCCAACACCTTTAAAGAAAATGTATGGGAAAAGGAGGAGAGAGGTGAATAGAAGCAGAAAAATCATAAATGTTTCTTCATGGAAACTTGGTGATTAACAGAAATCTGATGGGAAAAGCAAACTGATTTTTTTCTTAATATCTGTGGAAATTAGATTGAGGAAACAACAATACAGAAGGGACAGGAGAAACTGCCAGTCAGATTTATGATAGGTAAAAGGAAAATACAGGCAAGGGAAGAGAAGGAAAACAGAATTCATTAAGAAAAACTCTATATGAAAAAGCTCTGGTACATATTCTCATGTAATTATTATTTCTTTCTTTTTTCTTTTTGCAGTCAGCTGTACATGCCTCCATTAAGAAAGACAATGCTATGTTCATACTTTCTTCTTTGGCTAGACTCCCCCAATATGAATGCATTTAGCTAATTCATAGTGTTGATAAGTCACTGATTTTAATTAAAAAATAATTATACTAAAGTTAAATTATTTTCAGTTGAGCCATTTTTTCCACTTTATAATATTTTTCTCTCTTAATACTATATGTTATATATGAGATACATATACATATTAAGTGAATATATATGTGTAAGATAATATATATGACCTCTTTAATATTTCTTATTTAGATACAAGATTTAAGGCAGGATTAAGTGGAATATATAAGATGTTGTACAGTTACTCTCAGATTTCATACACAACCAGTTTCTTATCCCTTTCAAACTTCTAATATAGTTTTTATTTGGCATCTCCTTATAACCTTTTTAATAGACAAATCCAGGATTTGTGTTTTGGTTTAAGTGTTTTTGTAAAAGTGGTCTACTTTCCCAGTTCCTTGAGCAGATCATTCCTCCTATGCACAATTTGGTAGAATAACTTACTTCAGTGGAGCAGGGCTGTTCTTCTCTTTGTAGGTTATGTTAATGCTGATCTTTAGTCATTACATGACAAACAAGTGTTGCTACACTACACACACAATCTGAATGATGAGGGCCAGGCACTGGATGATTAATGTGGGTTGGGAACCCCAAAATGTTCATTTTCTGCTATAAGGCCAACATCAAGAGCTAGTTTTAATCCAGAGACAGTATGTGCAGAGTTTTGTTTGCTTGTAACTAACGAACAAAATATTTATTTCTTTATAGGATCATTATTAGTCCTGTTCTGAGACCTTTACTCACAAATAAATATAAAAGTATAGTGAAAAGTAAAAAATAAACATATTGTTATGATATACTTGGGGGTATTATATATACAGCATACTTTACAGATTCACAAAAAAAAGAAATTAAGAAAGAAGGAGGTTAGAAGCACTTTGCTATTGCCTCAGCTGCTGTATACAACGGAGCACATACCCAACTCTATCCTAATTTAGATGCCCAGCTTTCACCACCTCTTTTGCACTCAGCCCATGACAAAATTACCTTAAACTGGAGCAGTCAATGAATGCAAAAACCACACATAATAGCTTGCAGAGAGGAATGAGGTATGCATCAGAGCACAATGCGATAGCTACAGGCCAACCACCCTAAAGTTTCTAGTGAACAGATGGGATAACTCGGAGTATCTTTCCAGCTGGATTTCAGCACTGTGGGCCTTAAGCTGTGAACTACAGTAATACATAGTTTCTCTTGGTGCCCAGCAGTCAAACTTCCTTCTCAGACATCTATTTAAAGGATACCAAACTCTCACCAGAGTGTGTGTCCCCTACTTAAAAATAAGTATCTTCCCTACTCCCTGAAATACTTTATATTTTTTGAGTTGAAGCCTACAGAGGTCACCTAACCTGTCTGGGTCAGCAACTCTGGGAAGAAAAAACTGTTTGTAGTTAGAGAGGCTTCTGGAGCATTCAAATTGTTTTCTCCAGTGTGAAACAATAAATATATACAAGCTGGGGTACAGGATATATACAGTGAAATGGCAGTTCTCTTTTTAAATACTCAAATGTGGCATAAAACAAAAGTTGTCTTCTTGGTGACAGCTGGACAATGGTTGGTCAATGAGAAAATGCTTTAGTTTTATACAAATAGTTTTTTCAATAGCCTTCACATGTTACTGTAACAATCATATCTGAAGAACATTTTATACAAAACCAACATAGCTGGCTAAGATTTAGTAAACCATTTATTTTATATCTTTTGTTTCTTTTCCTCTGAACTTGATCTGCAAAGGTAAATTATTCCTTTAAAATACAATACGATCTACTTGTATAATCTACATTCAGTCAATCTGTGTTCTAGAATATATTGCCCTGATCGTTCAGATTCCTCAGTACAAAAGCAGCTGACCAGAAATATAGAAATAGCGTAAAATATGCAAGAACTACAGGTAATGCAATTGGTTTTCTCTAATAGGCTTCCTAAGGAAAGCTAGGTGGTTAAATATGATTTTCAGTTTAGTGTTCGGATTGATGAAATAAAAAAAATAATTCAGGACAATCGTTCTGGACTATTTCCATAAGGGAATAGAATAATTTTAGATCCCATTGCAATGCTAAGACCAAGGGCAATAGATATTGGTTTTCTTTTTTCAGTTTATTTAATTTACTTCAATGTATAAACCTTTCTATTATTATTTATATTATTAACATTAATTAGTTCTCTATATCTCTTTACTGCACTGAATGAAAAAAAATTATGTTTTGAAAAGGGAAAGTCAGAAGTTTCACATAGGAACTGCTGGAATTGAATATTTTGGTATTTCCAAAGCAAAACATTTTAATCTCAAAAAGTCAAAATAAAGCTTTTTGATTTCTTGCAGCTTTATGTTTTTGTGGTGAAACTGGTATTCTTTAAGCTATTTTCAGTCTCCTCAAAATTTCAGATTTCAAGGGATTTAATATTACTCAAAATGACCTTACTTTGCTTCTGACTATCTTAATTAAGCTACTGAAATTTAGTACTTCACCTTTTTGTATTAATTAGTATACTATTCAAATACTGTAAAAATTAAATTTTATTAAAACACTTGTATATTTAAACAAATAGGTAATTTTTTGCAGAATCACAATCCAGCACATATTCCTATTAGTCTTGCAGCAATTCTCTTTTGTAATAAATTTCATTTGAAAATTCATGAGAAATAATATTTTTTAAGAATAAGGAAAACCTAAACATTTGATCAAATAATCCAACCAACCTGCATGATCTGTTGTTCACTCATTCAATGATCACTCATCAACTATACTCATCCAAAGCCTGTTTTGTTTTCTTGTTTGCTATTTGATTACTCTGTTGAAAGCTTTCAGTAGAATTATTACTGTTAAAAAATGAGAGATACTTAGGTATTCATCTTGCCAGAACTGATAAAAAGTAGGAAGTGATCAACTGCATAATACAAATCCATTATAAAATTCTACCTTGATTACAGTTAGTTATGTATATAAGCAGAGATTATTAAAGAGGACACAACTTAGTCGTATGTCAGCATTTCTAAACCCAAGAAAGATGTCCCTGAGTTTTTAACACTGAGAACACATGTGAAACCAAAGAACATTATAGATCAAGATTTTTTTTTTTAACCTAAAACTGTGAGAATAATTGTTGACATTGCTTTCAGATTACAATCTCATTTAATGAGCAAATACATCAGCTAGTAAGGTAGGAGTAAGGAACTGGGAGAAATGTTCAGTATTTGTGCTGGAAAGCAAAGTAATTATTTCACCTATTTTTACACTAAGTTTACGTTTAGAGTTTTAAACTGCAAAACAGGAGCAAGAAGGGAAATTAAAGTTCTGTCTTCAGTGTACATGGTTCCATCTAGCTTTTCTTTTATTTGTTTCCTTCTCTTCTGAGAAATGTTAGCAAAAGGTTAGTTTTTTTACCCTTAAGTGAATAAAGTTTTAACAGCACTTTGGAAAACTAGTGAATAGAACTCAGAAAAACAACTGTTCTCTGTTCAAGCAAAGGAAAATGAGCTATTTCCACAACAATTGTGTATGTGAGGGAAGACTGTGACCTTTTTGAATGAAGCAGTGTCACAGAACCAGTGACACAAAGTTCTTTATCAATTTAAGGTTACAAGGTACCTTGAACATTATTACTTGAATGTGGACACTGGAAAGGCTGATTTTAAAATCCAGTAAATAAATAAGAGGGAAAGCAAAAAAACCCATAGTATTGTGCCATCCCCTTGCACCCTGAGCAAAAGGACCGAAGAGGTGTACATCTTGATGTAATTTTGCTCTTCCTCAGATTTTTAGTCTTTATTCTTCTTCAGGCCTCATATGTGGAAAATGCACATAAATATTTTTACCAACAAAGTATCAATAGGAAGCAGATTCTCTCAAAAATCCTTTTCAGATTTTATCTAATCTTCAAAATTTAAATAAATACTAGGTGGAACTAAGAGAGAGAGGGAAAAGATTTTAATATTTTTAGTTTAAGAAAATGCCATTAAGAAAATAGAAAAAGTATTGCATTATTTCTCATTAATCTTTTTAATATTGACAGATTCTTTTATAGTTGGCTTGGTATCAACTCACAGATACATTTACAGGCCAAAATATGCACAATGGCCCTAATCCTAATTTCTGTTGCAGCCATGCCACATTACCAAGCCAGTGAGGGAACCTTTAGGTGTAACAGATAGAAGAACTTGGCCTCTTCACTTCAGAAAATTATTTTCTCCAACTGCTTACTTTCCAGCCTTGTTATTATGTTACTGATCACACTGCCCACAGAACTAAAAAGCTTTCAAAGAGACCCCAGAGAGTTTGTAGCTAAGACATCATGCCTGTTACTACAAACATTAGACTTTCCATTTATTACCAATAAAGCAAGACATCTTTTAATGCCAATATGAGGTTTGAATATCCATCCTAATAGGATAAGAATGCTGCTGCATGCTTTCCAATACCCTTCCATCTTAGTTAAATGACCTTTACTATCACTGAGGTAGTTGTTATCCTTATGTTAATGCTGCCCTGTCTCCAAATCATAGAATCATAGAATCATAGAATCATTAAGGTTGGAAAGGACCTCTGAGATCATCGAGTCCAACCATTAACTTAGCTGCCTGGTCCACCTCTAAACCATGTCCCTAAGCACCACACCCACATGTTTTTTGAATACTTCCAGGGACTCTGATTGCACCACTTCCCTGGGCAGTCTATTCCAATGCCTCACCACTCTCTCCATGGAGAAATTTTCCTAATATCTAATCTAAATCTCCCCTGGCACAACTTGAGCCCATTTACTCTTGTTCTGTCACTTGTTACTTGGGACAAGAGACTGACCCTCACCTCGCTACAACCTCCTTTCGGGTAGTTGTAGAGAGGAATAAGGTCTCCCCTCAGCCTCCTCTTCTCCAGACTAAACAACCCCAGCTCCCTCAGCCGCTCCTCATAAGGCTTGTGCTCCAGACCCTTCACCAGCCTCATTGCCCTTCTTTGGACATGCTCCAGAACCTCAATGCCTTTCTTGTAGTAAGGGGCCCAAAACCGAACACAGTATTTGAGGTGTGGCCTCACCAGTACCGAGTACAGGGGCACTATCACTTCCCTGGTCCTGCTGGCCACGCTATTTCTGATACAAGCCAGGATGCCATTGGCCCTCTTGGCCACCTGAGCACACTGCTGGCTCATGTTCAGGCAGCTGTCAGCCAACACCCCCAGGTCCTTTTCCACCAGGCAGCTCTCCAGCCACTCCTCCCCAAGCCTGTAGCGTTGCATGGGGTTGTTGTGACCCAAGTGCAGGACCCAGGACTGAGCCTTGTTGAACCTTGTTGGCTTCAGCCCATTGATCCAGCCTGTCCAGATCCCTCTGTAGAGCCTTCCTGCCTTCAGGAAGATCAACACTTCCACCCAACTTGGTGTCATCTGCAAACTTACTAAGGGTGCACTCAATCCCCTCATCGAGATCATTGATAAAGATATTGAACAGAACTGTCCCCAATACTGAGCCCTACGGAACACCACTTGTGACCAGTCACCAACTGGATTTGACTCCATTCACCACCGCTCTCTGGGCTCAGCCACTCAGCCAGTTTTTTACCCAGTGAAGAATGCACTTACCCAAGCCATGAGCAGTCAGTTTCTCCAGGAGAATGCTGTGGGAGACAGTGTCAAAGGCCTTACTGAAGTCCAAGTAGACAACATCCACAGCCTTCCCCTCATCCACCAAGCAGGTCACCTTGTCATAGAAGGAGATCAGGTTGGTCAAGCAGGACCTTCCCTTCATAAACCCGTGCTGGCTGGGCCTGATCTCCTGATTGTCCCGCACATGCCGCGTGATGGCACTCAAGATAATCTGCTCCGTGACCTTTCCCAGCACCAAGGTCAGGCTGACAGGCCTGTAGTTCCCTGGATCCTCCTTCTGACCCTTCTTGTAGACGGGTGTCGCATTTGCTAACTTCCAGTCATCTGGGACTTCCCCAGTTGACCAGAACTGCTGGTATATGATGGCAAGTGGCTTGGCGAGCTCCTCTGCCAGCTCCCTCAGTATCCTCGGGTGGATCCCATCTGGCTCCATAGACCTGTGGGCATCTAGGTGGAGTAGCAGGTCACTAACTGTTACCTCTTGGATTATTGGGCCTTTATTCTGCTTCTCAGCTCCATCTCCCAGCTCAGGGGGCTGAATACCCTGAGGATAAGTAGGCTGGCTATTAAAGACTGAGGCAAAGATCCATGGCAAAGATCTGACTGAGGCAGAGATCCATCCAAAGTTCCATGTTTAAGGTAATAGGCTAGAAGTCTGCACTTCTCTGTTCATGAACTGACTTATGCAAAGTTGACATTTTGCATCTGTCATCTTAAAATGCTTATTGTCTTTGTCTGGGTCTGAATATCAGCTCAGAGGATCTGATAATGAAACAAGCATCACAGATAACAATTTTATATCTAATTACCTTTTTTCAAAGACGAGAAATAAGGCAAGCTTTTCTATACCAGTGCAAATGCAGGTTTGAGAACCTGATTCAGGCATTCACACTTTTTTTTTTCAATGGTCTCAAGATTGCATACTTGAAAAAATGTGTTATGTGGGTCAAAGCATTTTCTGGCATGCATGTTACTGTTGCCACCACCAGTGCCACTTCTTTGTAGTTATTCATCAAAATGCTAATTCCAGAGGAGAAACTGTTCTAAAAGTAACCTACCATCTTCCCTCAATTTCAAAGCTAGCCTGTGTATTATGACAGTTCTTTTTCCATCTACATGTCAGTATTAAAAGCTATAACTGAAACCCTGCTGCATCTTAGTATTTGCTTTATTTGGATGATAAAGCCATTTTAAAGTCAGACAACAACAGTAGTGGAGAGAATTTATACTTTCATTTGGGAAACATATAGTTAATTTTCAATCTAAGTATACTTTGAAAGCCACTGCAATGTTTGCAAAATGGCTGTTGTTTCATAATAAGGCTCTCACTGTCCATTTTATGGATCATGAATGTGCATCTTTTAAGAATGTATGACTTTCTGCAAATAAAATGTAGCATATAACTTTTTCCTGTATGCTGGCAAACTCTTGTCAAAGAGGAAAACCTAGGGGCAGCATTGATGAGGATATTTTGTTTTGATGCCATGAGGGAAAAACCAGGGCAGATGAGTCAAGGAATTCCTGTTTTCTTAGTTCATTGTTACCAGCATAAGCATTTGTAACATAAGGCGGCATCCTTAACAGTGGCAGACTCCTGTGAAGTGCTGTAATGATGATTTTAGTGAAAATCAGTGAAAATTGAAGGGTTTATCCAGAATGAGTACTTCAGGGTGAAAACTGAGGTACAATTTAGGGAAAACTACAGACAGAAAAGGTAGTTTTGGAAAAGCTGGAAGAGAAACAGGCAATGAAACAGCAAAAATTATTTTAATTTATGGATAAGCAGAATTCTGTTGACATTTCTCTTTCTTTAATCAATCCATGCTAAGGAAGCTATTTTATAGCAGTATTACCAAAATTTAAGGAATACAAGCCAGTATCCTACTGAACTGATCAAGGGAATAGAGACTAGATGATTAATCTCTTCTTCTTTTAGTATGGCATTTCAGACTAAGAACGTCTAGAATGGCAGATTCCTAACAAAGATATTTCTTCATTATGAATACTTTACTACTAACAAATTTGGCTTGCAATGATGATAAATCTTAGTTTGGCTTAATGTTCTTACTTGGTGGTGGTATAATTAATTTAACACCTATTTAACAACTAGTAATGCTTTTTTTTTTTATATTCTGAAAATAGTAATTCAACTCATATTCATCAGAACCCAATCCAAAACCAGTGAAAATGAATTAGCTCTATGTGAGCTCAAGTTTAGTGATCATTTGCCAGTTTCTGATTTATTTTATGTTTAATAGACACTGGAGGCAAATGGAAAAGTTATATACAGAATAGTATTTTATATAGGAAATCATTAAAAAAAAACCCACAAAACCCCCCAAATCATCTTCCATTTTCTTTTTGTCCATCAGAAAAACAGACAAAAATTTCATTACTTTTTAAATTTTAGAGAATACATTTTCTTTTTTTTTTTTAGGGCTTAAATAGCAGATAATGCAGTGGTAGAGCTGCATACACATGCCTCACCTTTCTCAGGGAGATTTTTTTTTTCTAGCTTTATGTCTAGCTAAACAGACATGATTTCAGTTAACTAAGAATTTTACTTCTGACGAGGATTATAAATATGGAGAGTCACTTAACAATTCTGCCTCTAGTCTGGTACAGAATGTGCAAAGATTTGGGCCCAGCTAATATTTACCAGCATGGCAAATAAGGAAATCAAACTGAAAGATATATACCACACCCATTACTGCTGCTGGAAACTGGCCGGTGCATGGAAAGACAGTGAACTAAGGGCATTATTCATTCCAAAGCCTCTTGATTTGCCTGGCACATCACCTTGTCTCTTTTTGAAAATACAAACTGTTTGGCTGCAGCTCCTGCAGTGAACCCACACTTTTTATCCTCCTAAAGGGCTTATCCAACAAAAACTTTACACATCTAATATGCCATTTATGCAAAATGTAGGTAACAGAGTCCCACTCAGCAATTTTGAAAACCTCTGACCACTGGCTACCAAAGCCCAGGAGGCTCCATAAATCCTGCAGTTACCACTTTAAAGTTCCCTGGCCCCTATACATCCTGCTTTTGCAAATGTCCTTGTTCTGAAAGAAAGAAAATCTTTAGTACCTACTGTGTGTCTAAGCCCATCCACGTTCCAGTATGCAAATGTTCCCTCTGTGACAGCAATCAATGTGTTTATGCCTAGGAGAACAGGGAATTTAGTGTACAGAAGTTTTGTGTAGTTAAGTTCTCTGTGAACTGGCAGAAGGGCTCTAACAATTCCAGCATTCAGGATAACTGTTTTCCCACTAATATGAGTTTTGTGGTCATACAGTATATTAAAAACTACCTGGAATAATTATTTTTTTTCTACACCTTCAGGAAGTGCATTTGAAGAATACAAGTAGAGGGAACACAGGAAACAGAAACTACAGAATGTAAGAACATGCCATCCACAAGAATGAAGAATGAATGTGCCATCTGCAGGATACTTTGCTGTAAATAAATTATTTGTTAAACATTGGAAGACTTAAAAAAACCCTATGGTTTAATAAGCTTGATGCAATCTCAACCAATGGGCATTCTCCCAGTGAACAATGCAACTAAACATTCCAATATTAAGTCTTTAGAAAACAGAACATTTTAACCAGCCCAGAGCTAAAAAAATCTGTGGTTGATATATTACTGTTTGTTAACCTATTTTAAATGTCCTGCACAAAATCTCTTAAAGTCCTGTGCCCCTCAAAAGCCTACAAATTTATGGGCCTTTGATGGATCCAATTGCACTAAATTAACCTATGAACACTGGCTGCTGGAGTCATTCATCAGCCTTGTCTAAGTGGTGTTTTTTTTTTATTTGCACTTCTATACAAGCAACAGGCTCTTTGTTTTACAGTGTCTGTTAACATTGTTTGTCTATCCCTTCATATTTGCACAGTTTGACATTCCCAGTAACAGCAGCAGTAAGGTAACATACACAGTTTTAAACATCCATTAATTCCATCTGTGGCATTTTGACAGAATATGGGTTATAGATGCATTTGTTTTAAGACAGTTTTATTTTTCCTTCTCTTGCAAAGATGCAGTTTATTGCAATTTGTGAGACAAAAGATTTTTAAAAGCAGTTAAAGCATACATAGGCTCTCCAACCATTAATGATTCTTCCAGGTAATTATTTTGCAACAGTATAGGTAACTTCTTTCTTCCTCCATATAATGCAGTATGTAAAATTTAGCATATCAATAATACACATATATCAAACAGTATGTAAAAATCTCTGTTTTATAGTACAACGGTGCTATTTTATAGTTTGTTACATGAAAGGGTCTGGCCAAAACAGTAATAGGTAAAAGCAAATATGAAAAGATCAAGCCAAAGATTAAATAACAAAATAGTTTTAAAAATATTCAGTTTAAATGAACTAAAACGGCTTCAGATTCCAACATGGAAATAACTTTCCCATCTTTCCCAAAAGAAAATTCAGATACTTGTTTCCTTTTAGATGTTTGAATTGTGGTGTTTCCACTTACAGTAATGTGGAACACAAATTCATAGATGCCTAGGCCTGGAGAAGACAATTTGAAAAACAGCCCTCAAATGAATTCAAAGGGTAGCCCAGCAGGGCCCAAATCTTTCTGAAATATCAGCGTTCTATTCAAACATAACAGAGGGTTACTCAAGTTCTCTGCCATTTTAATTCTTCCCACAATCAGATGTGACTAAATTGACCATTAATTAGGCTGCTGCATCTCTCCGTAAATCGGAAAAGCTAATCTAATCACAAAATTAGTGTAGAAAGAGTCCTCAAGAAGAGATGAACCGTAATGCCCTGCAAACTGCTACTCACATAGCTTTTCATGCACTCTTGTGGGAGATGTATACTTCTGGATAATCTCTGCCATGTAACCTTGATAGGTACTGCACTGATTCTACCTTCAATAACACTGTGTCCTATGCTCCATTTTTGTAAATCAACTCAGTGCTAGATCAGCAATGCAGTAAAGGTGGACACATATCCAACAGTGTGCCAAGATGAGCAATAAACTTCTCTGTGAGAGAAAGGAAGAGAAGGCAGGGGAGAAGGCACTGTTCCACCCTGTCCAGAACTGCAACATGGTTCCACTCAACTTCTTTCCCCCCATCACCCTGCACGTGGTAAGATCAGACAAGGGATGAAGTAGCCCTTGATCAGCCCCAAAGAGGGGAGGGAGAATACTGTATGAAAGGAGCAATTAAGGAGATGTTAGATTAGATCTGTAAAGGAAGCATCTCTTTTTAAAGGCTCAAATCTGCCTTACTTTCTACTACATGCATGGGAGTAGATAACTGAACTATTGATTAAAACACAAGAGAAGAATCTCTGCAGACAGTATATTGTACAGCTCCTCAACAGTTTCTTGTGAAACAGATAGGAAAGATAGGTCTTAAAAGTCTAACAAATTATTATATTTCCTTTTTTATTCCCATAGAAAATTTGGGTTTCGTATTTTTTCCAAGGAAAGTGCAATGTGTTCCTATGCAAGTCTTTAAACCCTCCACTTTCTGCGAGATGCATGTTTATATGCACAACAGGCTGCCATCACAATTTAAAAGCAGAACAGTAAATGAATAAAAAGAATATGTCACAGCTGTCACTGACTGAGAGTTATGTTGAAAAAGCAAGAAAGTACAGAGAAACAGACAGAAAAACTAACCTAAATTATGTACCAGCATTTCAATAAACAGAGGTAGCAATTCTGATATCTGTCACTGCTCTTACAGGCCTTTTTTGGTGGAGGAGATGGAGAGGGAAGTATTTTTACTTCAGTGGCTGTTAGGAATTCCGAAATGCATTCTAAGAATTAGCCATTATTTTGATGCCACAGACAAAATACATATTTCCATTTCGTGTCTCATGACTCTTTCTGTCCCCTGTCTCCTCTGAAGTTCTAAGGGGAAAAGGGAGGAAAGGTGTGAGTGCAAAAAGCAATTTGCAGATCTCTGTGGTGGCAAGTTTCTTTGTAGATAACATTTTACTGATGGACTGTTAACATAACTGAATAACCATACCTCATTGTGCTATATAATTCCTGTAAATTAATTCAAATTTTGGTTTTATCTTGGGATTCATGCACTCACATTCATGGCACCATATTTCTCCTGTTGAGAAATCATAATTAGAAAATGTCATTCATAGACAGCAATATCTAACATCAGAACTTGACAACTGTCTAAACAAATTAGAACAATTCTTGAAAGAAACTACAATAAATAATGAATACCTATGAGCTTCAAAGGCAACACCTTGCTTTACTAGAGAATAAATGGTATCACAAAATGGAGAGTAGCTCCACCACAGTAGAGGTGAGAAATACATGGATGGGAAATGCATACTTGCATAAGAAATCTCCAGTCATATGGCAGGGAGCACATGATATACCAGTCAGTGTGAAAGATAAAGGGCTGCATTAGCTTAATAATCTCAATAAATCCGCTACTTAAAGAAGTTGAAGCATAAGCCAAAACATCTCCCTCCCAAAAGTACAAAGTAGTCTGACTTGAAAAACTTCTAATTAGAGAAATTGAAGGGTTCAGCTGGATTTTCAAAAGCACTCCAGATATTTAGGAACAGGGCTCCCACTGGATGCCACTGATTCTCATAAATCACTTAAGTGGTAAAGAAAATCCTGCTCCCCATCCTTCTATATCATGTAAATCACATGACAGAAGTCACAGATTTTTTGCATTCTAGAATAGACATAAAACTCCAATTATCACACAGAATGTCACTGAAGTGCAGAAGTAAAAAAGTGAATTAAGCCTCATTATTTTCAGTTAGTTCAAAAAGGACTGCGGATCTAAACCCACTGAAGTTAATATATTTTTCATCAAGGTAGCAAAATTTGAGCCTCATCTCCATAGTAACCGTAATTAATCATTAAGAGTTTAAATGGAAAATGAATAAATTCTATATTCTGCTCAAAATGTACTTATAAACCTACACTTACATTTGTGTGAAAGACTTGTATGAGGCTCATTTGTACCATTCAGTCAAGAAAGAAAATAAAATCAAATAATGGAACACTGCATTCAGTCCCTGTAGATACATTAAAGTAGGCACCTCTTGCCCAAGACAGATTATAGTATCAAGTCCTTTTTTAAGATTAAAGGGTAAATTAGTGGTAGGCTTTCTTTGCAGAAGTGAACTCCATACGCTGCATACTACATACATAGTAGCTATGTTCAGTTGCCCCATGAGCTGATTGTTAGTATGAATGGTTAAAGTTGATTAATGAAGACTCTAGGCCAAGCACTGTGTCTTCTTGACTCTCCATTTTAACAAGCAAGTGCATGGTAAGACAAGTTCAGAAAAGTGTATGCATATTTGCTTTCCCTGTTACTGATTTGGCCAACAATGCCAAAGTGGTGCTATTGTTTTGTTTAAGAAAGTACTTGACTAAAATATAAAAGAAAGCATAAATATTTTTTTAATGTATGAAAATGACAATTATATAGGTATGGTTTATTAAAATAGAAATACAACTAGCCGTAACTTTTCAACTTTTTGTCACTCAGCAATGGCAAAGAAATCTTAAATTGATGGAGATGGGGCAGGAATAAGAGTCAAAATGCCACAAAAATTCATAGACTTGAAATGCAGTTCTGAGTCTTTACTCCAAGTCAGAAATACAGATGAAGAAAAACCTTTAAAAACAGGGAACAATGGATATGACTGAAAGCCTGTTCAGATTAATGCGAGTCCTATATCATACCAAAGATTTTTAAGCCACACTCTAGCCTGAAGTCAGTGTAGAGTTTGGCTTCAAGTCAGTGGCATGATATGATCGAGAATTTCATTGAGCACAAGGTTTTATTTTTATCTGATTATCTCCTCACTCATGGCTTGCCCCCCAAAAGTCAATATTCTTTAAAAAAAATAACACAAAGAAATGCATCTGATTTTAGCAAGGAATGAAAAAAAAATATTCCTAACATGAAACTGATGTTATTTTTAATTCTCACCAGTTTCAAATTGTGAGAAAAAGTTGAAATATATGGCTAACTGTCTGTGAATTTTTTTTTTAACTTTATGTGATCACTATGAACATCCTAATGTGCAAAATTTCACATTTCATTGTTTTGTTTTGAAATGATGGTAAGTTAAGCCCAAATAGAGATTCTTGGAACCTATAGGCTAGATAGAATACTTATGTTCTGATGAAGGTATAATCAATATATTTAAAATGTTTTATTTTGAGTCTGAAAAGGAATAGTAATAATTTATTTGGGGACTCAACCTATACTGGTCCCTCTTTTAAGGATACTGTTAAGTGCAAAGAAGTCTTCCAAATGCCAAACTTCTATTCAAAACCAACATTCATTCCTCCCTCCCCCTCCCTCCAGCAAAACTAGTTAAAACACTATTGCAACATGATTTTATTGTTTGTCTGTTTGTTTTTTGGGGGTTGTTTTGTTTTGATTCACTACTTTGTTTTGATTTGGGGGACAGGGGTAAGGAGGAGGAGATGAGGCTTTCAAGTGATTATGATTTTTTCCTCTCGGGTACAATCCACAAAAAATAAAGAATTTGCCTTGATGAGATTATTAATTATCCAATTCATGTGTGGAAGTAGCATTAAGTAAATCAACTAGATTAAAGTTGTCTTGAAAGAAGGTAAAAATCTTATTAACACAGTTTTTAGTCATTCCAATCTTACACTGTACATTTTACTTCTCACAACATTGGAATATTCTACTGGACTACAACTGTCCTAACACACAGTATCTGACATATATAAATTTTCTTTGATTTTTTACATGAAGGGTGTTATGAGAATATCTAAAACTTGATTACATATGGTACAGTATAGAGATACCAGTCTAGCAGAGACCAAAACAAGAAGGACCTCCCTGATGCTTACATTAGGAAATCTTATACTAGTTGCATAAAGGGTGTGTGTACGTATATATAGATATATACACATATATAGACATATGTATGTATATGTGTATATATATATAATGTTATAATGTGTGTGTGTGTAAGTGCATGTGTGTGTGCACATGTATATTATGCTTTTCTTTTTTCTCTCAAGTAAAATTTGAATTTCTTGCTTTTTACAGATTATTTCTCATGGATTATAGCCAATAATACAATTGGATTCTAATTTTAGAAGAACATTGTATAATATGGGTGTCACAAGTTAGAGCCTACCTTTATTTTTCACACCTAAAGAAATGACCTGATTTTTAAATCATGAGACACTTTGCTGTCATCAGGCAAATCTACCTATCTGTTTAAGTACAGATATAAAATACTAACTCTGAGGGCCTTATTATGAAGACATTGATTTAAAAATTTTCTTTTATTTCATTCTTCTCCAGATAACTTCCATTATGTGAGATTTTTTAAGTGTAAGCATCCCTTCGTAGTAAGAATAATAGGTAATATAAACAGAGAAGAATGAAAATTTCTGTCATTTAATAATATCACCTCAATTATTCATTTGTCAATTAGGCGGTTTTTGTAAGAATAATTCATGCCTTTCTGTAGTACCCTTAACTATTTCAGAAGTGGAAAAGACTTAGCACTGGCAATTCCTATATCTCAAATTATTTATAATAATTTTTGATTTCTCTATATTCTTCAGTAACTCTTTATTTTGCTAGCTTGGCTCACAAAAGTCATAAAAAGCATCAACATGATACTTCTGCTGCTAAACATTCTTTCCCACAAATATTTAACACACATACATCCACCTACAATATTTACATATTCACACTTGATTGAAGTTCTTAAGAAACAGCACAAATATCATTGGGAGATTTTTTTTTTTTCACATTTTAAAGGTATGAACCATTTTTTAACTAAATCAAAGACATTCCATCTAACTGTATTTTACATTCATTAGTATCATCTCATTCCTCTAAAACAACAACAAAAGAGTTGCAGAACAAAAAGGACTCTATCTTGATGAATAGGATCACATTTCATGTACTCGTGTTAAAGAAAAAGGCTTAACCAGCTAACTATATTTACAACTGATTCAATGAAATTCATGTTTTGTAGTGAAATATTTAACTCTGTAAATTTTAAAATCAAATGAACATTCCACTCTTCCTGGTTTACTGGCATTACCCTTGTTTATGGTATTAAAAAGCCCACTTTAATAATGATCAAAGACAAAGGATCCAAGACCAATGGACTAAAGTGCTACCAATGAAAGAGGTACCATGTCCTTATTTTGTGCATAGGGATGATTTCTATCTTAAATTTTTTTTAGATTAGAATTTCAAATCAAGTTGATATAAATACTGCATAAAAATTATAATACTCTTCATTGTTTCCACTTAGAGACAAGTTTGAATATAATAAAGCACATGCAAGTTACACTGTATGATACAGTATATAAATCTTACCTTTTCATTTATTACGATTTCTAAGGAATTAGTTTGACTGAATTCTATAGAAATCCTGTGCAAGAAGAAAAAACAATTTTTAAAAGTGTATAATGATAACAGTTGCCTGATTAAACTAAGCCTCATCAAACATGAGTCATAAAATGCTCCACTGAAAGCATACTGGTACTTCATAATGTTCTGAACAGCTTCACCTGTAGTCTGATATTTCACGTTGCTTTTATTAGAATGTGATGGTTCTGTTCTATAGTTTCTTAATCCTTGGAGTCTTTGGGTTGAATATTAAACATGTTTATCAAACCTCAGGATTTTAGGAAACAAAGGTACAGTAGAAGAAGCAGCACCACCTGCTGCTGCTAATCAAATCATACATGAGCTTTCTCTCCTCCCAAATTATCTGCAAAGCCACCCAGAAGTGCTAAATGAAGAGATCAATAGCACTTGATTCAGGAGGACACCCTTTCCAATAGGAATATTAACTGTCCTCCTTTTCTTCACTGTTGGACTTCAATTGGTATCCTGACAAAAACTGGGGTTTCCATGATGCAAGCATGAATGTGGATACATGAATTTCTGATTTCACTACTGAATAATGCTACTATTATCATTTCAAGTCATTATAATCAAACAGTGACAAGTGTTAAATGTTCATTCACTAAAAACCATATAAACTCTCTATTAAAGTTCTAACTGGATTTATTCTTTCTTTTTTATTTTCTTGTGCTTACTCATAATACAATGTCACTACTTGATGACAAATAATATTTCATACTGTGTATGTAACATCATTGTGTTGCAGAATCCCCCAAATACCTCAACAATGTCTTTGTTGCGCTATTCTCCCCATTTAGCACTTATAAGCTTTTCTAGTAACAACCAATAAATCAAACAACGGAGCTCTTAATATGTACAAATATAAAAAAAAAAATCAAGAATTTTTGCTAGTTTGCAGTTCATGTAATGCCATTTTGACCATTCTCTTCCCCTCTCTCTACAAGCTGTCTAGAACAGTAAACTTTGCTCCATAAATAATAGTGTATTCATGCTTTTAAAGGCTTTTATATGCATTTATTGTAGGTAAAGGTTGGAAGAGGTAGTTGACTGATTTTCACTTTTATCTACTTTGATTTCAGTAAAGGGCTTTGTCACTCTGTATACAAAAAGGCTAATGCACCCTTTGGTTTGTAGAATGTACTGAAATGTTTGCAACCCTCTTGGTATCAGGTCCAAAATGTGAAGCATTACTGTTAAGAGGGTATCTTTCTAATGTATTTGTATGTATAGTTTACACCTCTGTGAGGTCTAATAAAGGATTATGGTTAATAAAAAATGCGTTGAAAATTCCTCATCCACATAGATTTTTGCAGTAATTTGCATTCTTCCTTTCTCTTCCCTGGCATATACATTTAATTTCTCAGAATACACCAAAATCAGGACATACCTTAGCAGGATGAGCAGGCTTCACTCCTAACAGTGAAACAAACTGTATTCATGCACAGATGATGATATCTGAACTCTGGTATACAGCCACTCAAAAGCTCCTTGCTCTATGAGAACTGAGCGGTAGCTAATGTATACTGACTTTTCCAAAGATATCCAAGGGACATTTAAGGAACTACAAACTACCATGCCTTATATCTCTATCACTTAAATTGTTCTCAAGAACAGAATCTGTGGGTATATGAATAAATATGGCATCTTGCAGGAAAAGATGGTTGTTGTGAAGTTAAGCCTCAGAAATCTGTTGGGAGTTCTTTGGAAGAAAGGACAAGCATGTAGTCAAGAAAGATCGGGGTGATTTTGGATTTCCAAACTTCTTGTAAATTAGGTCCCTCAACCAAAGTTCTTAAAAACACTAAACTGTCATGAGAGGCAAGTTCTTCATACGTGCACTCTGCTGATTAAAAAGTAGAAAAGGTAAATAGGGAAAAATGGCCAGTTGATAGTGGAGGGGCACCATATGTGAAATCCTGCTGCAATCTGTTCTAGCACCCACGCTGTTCAACCTGTTCCAAAATGAGCTGGAGAAGGTGTGAACGGTAAGAACACAAAGTTTATGGGTGATACTAAGGCAATGAGGTAGATCAGGCATGCCTTGGTAAATCTATGCTGACTGTTCCCAGTTGCTGCCTTGTATTCCATGTGCTTGGAAATAGCTTCCAGGAAGATTTTTTTCTATAACTTTCCAGGTACTGAGGCCGACTTTTATCTCCACAGATCCTCGCCCTCTCAGATGGGTGCAATGTTTGCCTTTTTTCAGTCACTAAACTCCCACAGTTGCCATAACCTTTCTAATATGATAGAGACCAGCCTCATAACAATACTGCATAGCTCCCTCATCACCCTCATATGTATCCCATGTGGTCCCCAGAACTTGTGTGTCTCCATTTGGCTTAAGTACTCCATAATTCCATCTTTTTTTGTTGTGGGCAATGCTTCACTCTGCCAGTGAACTTATGGTTCTGGGAGGCCTGAGGACAGCCTTACCGCTGAAAAAGCAAACAGACACAAAAAAGGCCTCTGGCCCAGGAAGTCTCTAAATTGTAAATCAATGGAGAGTAGGAAAGTTTCACTACATGTTGCCTTGTTCTAGCGTTTTTCTCTAGATATTGATTTTGGCTACAATGCAAAACAGTTTCCTGAACTGGTTTCTCCATCTTATCTTTACTCTTATTTCTTGTATTTTTATCCTGCTGGCATAGCAGCCATTCTAGACTCTAAATGCATAACCCCTAAAGTAATATCCTTCACACAAAATTCTCTATATTTAAATATTCACAGCCAATAATTTTTAAACCCACACTGTCTTATCGTAATACTTGAGCAATTTATGGAGATTTCAGTTTAAAAATAATCACCCAACAATAATAAACATATTTTCATTCTTTCTGATGATGAGATGCAGTTAACAGAGACCGCAACAACTTGTAGATTGGACAACATAGCCAAGCAACATTGCGAAAATCCATTCATTTGTAATCTTAATCACAATTTTTTAAAGTTTTTAATCACATGTATTGCATACATTATCACAAGTTTTCAATCTTGTGTGAACAACATGTACTTATTAATAAATACGACTGTATGGTAAGCTATGCTAACACAATCAAAATAAGAACACTCCACAGGGATTAAGAAAATGTCTAAGAAATTACTAATAGTCCAGAAAAAAAAAAACAAACTTCAGTGGCCAGCTCCTTTTTCAGTTGTGCACTTCCTCAGATGCAGATAATTTCATTTATAGAACCTTTTGATCAAAGAGTAGCTGCAGATTAACCAAGCCTGGATATTGACTTACAGGGAAATTATTTATTGCCCTAACTTGGAACTGTTTTTGGATCACAGCTAAAGAGAAAAAGCAATCTAGAAATCCATTGCTACTTGAAGACCAGCAGGACTTCTGGAAGCTTAGTGAAAATTAGGACTATCAACAGCAGCTGTTAAAAATGTCATGGAAGCAATTCTTATTTTATTAGTGCAAAGTTGACATTGTGTGCGGAGAACTAAACTGATTTTTTTTTTTTTTTTTACTAGGGCTACTTCATTCAGCTACGTGTGGTTTTGTTCTGTATTTTCATACTGTTTTACACTTGGTTAAAAATACCTTTATTCACACCTTATTGCCTTAATTTTGGCTTACAATCTTGTATTTTTACTTATTGTATCTCTTGTGCATACTTTTTAGATAAAGTTGATTAGTGGTGATTCTAAGCCAATCTTTCACCTCTGCAAAAAGGAGTTACTTCTGAGAAGTATGTTTTACCAACTGAGAGGGTAACAGAGCTATTAACATTCGTAACAGTTTGCACATGTTGTACTATGCATCAGTGGTACACAGATTCTCTGCTGGCTTTCTGAAGAGAAGTCATTTGTCATCTCTGTATTTTGATAATCAAAACATTGAGAAGAAATTGAACAGAACAGGAAGAAAAGTGTTAGTCAAACTGAGATAAAGCAAAGATTAAAGCAGGATTTCCAGATTACCTCTGGCTTGGTTTTGTTTGTTTGGGAAGTGCTTGGACTTGACCTTTAATACAACAACCATTTCAATTAAAATGCACTGTCTCTGGACCAGACTCCAAGTCCTCCAGGACTCGTTGTCTCAGCATGGGCTCTCTCCACTAAGTGATGTTTTCACCCTTTTTATTTGCTTTTTTCCTTCTGTTCCACGTATCACATATTCTTGCTACATAGTGACCAAATGCAATAGGAGAAGCAGCAAATGCCTTCCAAGGCCTTCCAACAAAAAAACCCCAAAAAACTGGTAAGTCTACTGATTTGGGAATGCTGTCAAGAAGTGAGAGATAAAGGTTTGAATGCCATCAGGCTGAAAATGGGATCAAATCAGATCTCCCAGTGATTTGACACGTATTGCAACTAGCTTGCAATTTGGGAAGAAGAAAAAAAAAAAAAAAGCAACAATGCCAGCATTTTTTGGGTGCCCAATACTACACCATTAAGCACACCCTCAGCCTTCCAATGAGATCAAGACCTTTGAAGACTTAAATGCTATACAGGATGGATTCCAGATCCCAGTGAGGCTTGCAGAAAACAGCGATATTCTAATTGTTGAGGTGGAACAGCTCTGGGCACACAACACACTACACAACTTAAATCACTTTAAGATCTCTTAGGTTTAAAAGCAGATAGAGCAGGGAAAATCAGTTATTTCCACCATTAACAGGCCACAGAGAAGCTGCTAATTTTTATTCAGTTTTGGTCTAGGCATTGGTATTTCAGATATATATTTTCTTTAATTCTTTCGAATAGTTTATGTTTCTGTCACATCCATCATTTGTATTCTAGTTCACGTTACTGAAGTATCAGTCTGTTACCTCTGTGTGGATTCATACGGATTTTATTGAAACTACTTGACTGCAGAATCCCTACCAAAATCTGTATTCATGCTGTGTAAGGGAGATAGTTTTCTTCATTTCATATTCTTCAAATCCTTGCTTTTCCAAAAATGCTTTATATCACTGCCTTTCCTGCAGATCTTCATCTGTATATTGTTATCATTGCTGGTACTTCCCAGCATCAAATATTTTTTTCATACACATAACTCATTCCTAGCTTTTACAGCCAAATCAGTCAGTAAATTTCTTGGTAATTTAACGTGCTGAACACAATCCCTAACTGCTTTAAGCACATCCATTGTTTTTTTAGGAATCAATAAATAAGCAATTGACTTCAAACAAAACACTTGAATTAGCCTTTTCTGCAAATATAACTATCAATTTCCTGCTGTTCTTGTTCTATCTAAACAGCATTTAGCTTTTTTACTCAGCTTTTTAACCTAGTTCAAATACTGTGTGTTCTCTGCTATGCCAGCCAGAACGACAGTGCCAGTTAATATTAAAACATTTCCTCCTATTCTTAATTTCACTTTTTGCTCCTTCTATTTCAGTGTTCACATTGCCTATAATCACAAAATCAAGATAACTTAATAGCTGAACTTGCAGCATGCTAACCCTATCACTACCCAAGGACTCCAGTGAGTCAAAGAATTTCATCAGCATCTCACAAACTTAGATCTCATATTCAAATGGGGACAATTCTACCACCTTTCTGGGGAACCGCTGACATCTAGGGTTTTCCTTTATATCAGTTTGAAGCTTGTATTTCTGTATCCTGTAGAAGGCCAGTGGCCAGCAAGTCTGTCTATGAAATACTGCTGAAATCTTGAGGATAAGGTCAACACGCTTTTAACCATTCTATTCTGAGATGGACTGGAACTTTCCTGGGCACTAAATAAAGAAAATCTCTAGTTGGTATGATTTATCTTTCAGTCTTTTTTGCATTTCTATTTCCTTTTAACAAGGAAACAGACTGGTTCTTTAAACTTGTTTCCTCTAAGTCCCAGTGCAGTAACAGAATTACCAGTATAGAAATGCCATCTGAGTCTTTGGCCAAGATTCTGTAAGGTACTTGAATCAGTATGTAAATATGTACCATAAGTAGGCTCATTTAAAATGTTTCTCATTAATAAAAGTGATATTATTAAAGTCATTATAATTCTACATCCATAAGTATTTTTCCATGTAAGGTAAGTCTACTAATATAGATGTACTATTATATTTTCTTTCTTTATTAACTCATGATATGCCTTTTGCGACTTCAACAGAAAGCTATGCAATGAGTTTTATTCTTTTTTAATTTCTCTCTCTGTATACTCTCTACTTCCTTCACTGACATTTTTCAACAATATTTAATAAGAGGTAAGTTTAAACCTTATTTTATTTAAGCACTTTATTATATGTCTTTCAAATAAATAACAAAGTATAAACTTCAGGCTTCCGATATTTCATATAGCTCTGATTTTTTCCCGTCAGAGTAGAAATCCCTTGATTTGATTTTGTTCTGCTAGTTACCTTTATATATGCTGCCTTACTTCTTTTCTCTGTTCCTTTACTTCTTCCTTCTTTCTGTTCCCTTATGCAATGCAAAACCCATCAAATCCATATATTCTTTTCTAATTTTTTGAAAGAGGATTCTCATAGAGCAAGGTTCTTCGTTGTCTCCTAACAACAGAGAGACTCTTAATTTCCTTACGCTCTCTGGTTTTCTTTATGCGGCTGGATCTTTGGTTTTCGGGTAACACTGTTTATTAAGGAGCTGCCACCACCATTTGTTAAAGTTAGCTTCCTAGAATGTATCCATATAATCGCATTTAGCTAACACAATATATCCAAGATAAGAATACTCTGTAAATGTGTGTTTACATTTTCATCTGAAAGTACTTTTCCGATGTATTGACAAATTATTACTTCAAAAAAATGTCATTTATTACATATCTTGTTCTAAAACTATCCTTTCTGGCACATTTTGAGCATTCAACAGTACTGTAAGTGCCTTCTTTCTCTCTCTGTTTCTTTTTCAACAGTTGTTTTGTGTGTGCACAAGTATCTTTGTACAAAAAATATCAGTGCTAAACATTCCTTCCCAGTCCCTCAATTTCTAGTAATTATACATCCAGAGAATCTCTCAGGAGAGCATTTTCCATGCAATCTGACTTCTGTGTGGGACAGTAAGTCTAGGGCATGAGGAAGAAACTTTGTTCTCCCCTTTGCAGTGCTCACTATTCCTTCAAGCTTCCCAGCAGCAGATAAACATGGTAATTTATTTGCTTAAAGCTGAAAATTTCCAAAGAATATTACAAAACCTCCCTCATTATGGCTCTCATACCCTCAAATGTGGGAAATGAATGGCAATGTTTTCATTTTATTATGGGCTGGACAGAATAACTTCCCCAACATCACTCAGCACACTAGTGTCAGATATAGGTAAATTGTCCCTGGCACCTTGGTTAAAAAAAAAAAAAAAAAAACAACACAAAAAAACCCAGAGTTTAACTGATGACACCACAACATTTCTCCAGCATCTTGTGATTTCTTCCTGACCTGTACATTAGTTTCTTAAATTCTTTCAAGCACCAGAAAGGGTAAGAATCATTAGAAGTACATGGATGTATGCAGCACAAGCTTGTGTAGATGAGGGATATCCCAGCTGCCCAAAAAGCTGACAATGTGCAATATAAAATTTTGAAAGATTCATAAACCTATCAAGGCAAACAATGGAACAAACAAAGGCAACTTTTATTTGGAATGTCTCTCTCATTCTAAAAAATTCTGTTCAATATTTGGCTAAAAACAATACTCAATAACTTATAATAATACAGTGGATTCTTTCCTATCCAGCTTGCCCCTTACACAGAAATGTCTACTTCTTCCCCAGTTTCAGAGTGTACATACAATTACAGATACTACTCAGGAAGCGAATAAATCTGCAAAATTTTAACCTTAAAAGTTTCAGGAAACTGAAAGGCCAAATGCAAAAACCTAAAAGCTGAAAGATAACAGTAATTATATAATACTCTACGATGAAGGCCCCTCTAAAACTCTCAGTTTAGAAATGTCATGTGGTGCCTCAGATTACTGAAGCCTGAACACATTATCAAGGTGGTATGCCATATAATTTGAACATAACATAAAAAATTGACAGTAAGTAGTACAGATAATTATGTTATGAGATCATGAATGAATAATTCTTTCTACTTATGGAACATCTCACAATGTTTTTCAGAAGAAAATGAAGCAGAATTATCTTCATTTTGCATCAGATGAAAGTCAAAGACCAAATTCTAGCTAACTTGCTAAAAAATATACAGGTAGTCCATAACAGAACCAAGAGCAGCACTCGAGAATTCCAACTCTGTTTTTATAGACGCTGTTAAAAACAAATATCTTGCTTCAGACATTCTCTTATTCTAGTCTGGGGAAATAAAACATCAAGTGTAGGATAGATCTGATGAGAAAGCTACTGGAATCAACAGGAAGTGCTGTCAAGGCCTTTGAAATGTTTGTGACATCCTTTTCCAGTTACAAAGAGATTATCTATATATGTCATGGGACAATGCTACTTCATACATTTAAGTTTGTTGACTGTCTCTTTAGCTTGCCTTCTAATTGTTCCTAGTCACTGTTTCAAATTCTGTCTTTGTCAATGAAGAATTTAACCTGTGTACTAAAATACACACATAAAGTCAGCCCAGACTTTTCAGAGTAACTTCGAAGAAAAATTAAGCTATTACATTCATTTGAACATAGTGTTAGATAAACATATCAGGTATATATATAAGGAATATATTTATCCCACTTTTGATGTATCATCCTAAAAGTTAAGTATTGGAAGTCTCAGACATCAGAATCTACCAGACTGCAAATTCAGAAGGTGAAAGGCAGTAAACTGGTATCCTGACATCAGCCTAGAAGTCTTACTGAAAACACCATATAGTGCAGTCCTCAGATATCACAGACTTCTTAGAAGTCCTTAAAACAAACAGATATAGGTTTCCACAAACACTGTAAACACTTACATCTAGCAGTTTCACTTGCAATCTAAACTATACATGTACTCCTAACAGGTTTATTTTTATTATTCTTCTGCCAAAACGTAGTCTCATTGGTCTCCTGGAAAAACATACACAGAAGCTCAGCTACTAAAAGAGATGGCAAGGGGGTTTTGTATCTCTCTTTCTAATAATCTCTTGAGAAACCAATGCCTAGATGGGATCAAAACAAGAATTTACATCATGTAAGCAGCCAAGTGATATTGAGTTAGGAGAAATCAGCAACTGCTACATATTTCTCAACACTTGCTCTGTCAGTAGGGCTGCACAACAGACATTACTCTGTCAAAAGGGCAAAAGCTTCAAAACAGGCAAAAGAGAAAAATTACCTAATTCAAGAAGATAACAAACCAATACTTTCTGAATCACTGCTAACTGAGACCACTCTTCTAACCACCATGTGGCTGGTAAGATTTAAGAGTCTTGTAATGTATTTATGAGGGAAACAAGAGCATCAGACAAACAAACTATAACAAGTACACACTAATTTACCAGCTGATTGAAGTTTCCAACTTTAACTGAAAAAAATGTTTAAAAAAAAAAATCTCACTGTGAAAACAGTTCCTTCAGTCTCTGGAGAATAAAACTGTATTCATATAAGAGGAAAGACTAACATGCAATGTAACAATGTCTTATCAAAAACAAAAGGAGGCAATGAAAAATTGAGTATTCATCAATACTCCTAATGGCATTCACGGAGGTTTTTTATGCTTAATCAAATGACATTTGGCCAGTTTTTGAATATCAAAAAGACAATACACTAAATTCACATGCCGATTATTTGTCATGCACTTTGCTCAGAACAGGACTAAGATTTTGCTTATTTTAAAGGCTTGGTAATGACATCTCTGTTTGCATAACGTGTCAAGAAGAAAGCAGCAAAAGCATGTAAGCATCTCATTGATTGAAGAAAAACATTCATTTCACCTTAAAGTCAAGATCTGAAGAAGATCAGATTCATAACTACGATTATAGTGCATGTTTTCCTACTTTAAAAAAAGTCAGATGACTGCCTCAAACTTGTATTTGGAAAATATACTATGGAACATTTCAAGAATCTAAACTTGTCCTTGCAAACACGTTTCGATAGAGATTATGTGTGAAGTTTATGTATTGACAAAGCAGCATTTCAGGTGAAAACATTTGTTTCAATATTCTCATCTTGATGTTCTAGGGCATGCAGAGGAGCTAATCCACAGTAGAAACTTGAAGAGGAATGCCAGCTGACCCAGGGACACCTTTAAATGTCAAGTTACAGCTTTGGGGTTACAGTACTGATTTTGGTCATCCATATTAACTAATGCATACCTACCTCACTGTAGAATTTTAGACACATGAGGCACTGAACAAGTAATTTCTGATTTCTGTATTACAATTAATTTCTGCTAACTTTAACTGTTAACTTTAGTGAGTCAAGCAGATGCTAAGATAAAGAGAAAATAGAGAGAGGAATATCCAAGAAGTTTCCATCTTTCTCCACTGTGGATTTGCACTCATTTATCACCCCTACACGTAGCCATTGAAAATTTTAGTTTCCAGGCCTTCCCTTTAAGCAGTGGAGAAAAATGTCCTCTGAAAGTGTCATTATTTTGTCCTACCATACATAGGATGAACTTAGACACTTGATATTTTTAAATATTAATGCTTCACCTTTCTATTAGCACAAAATCTAGGACTGAGAAATTGTGACGAGCCTTCTGCTATAGCAACTGAGAATGCCTTATCACTCATGTAACATGGGGCTATGGATCCGAAATTACAAATCCTGTGCTGAGGAAGTTCTCACATCCTAATATAAAAAGACCACAGTGAAGGAAAAAAAAAGAAGCTCTTCTAGTATTTGACACATAGATTTAATGATACAAGAAATACTCTTCATCTTTAACAAAGTTTACCTAACCATTTATGCTGTTTCTAAAGGAGCTAATTCATGTTAAAATGCATCTTTCAAACTAGAGGAGAAGGAGTAGAAGGTCGAAAGAAAACACAGCAATTTCAGAAACGTTAAGGCTTCCACTGGAATACTGTACTCAGTTTTTGCATGAAATTCCATAGATGGTGTTGAATGGACAGTACCTAAAGGGATGCAAAACCAACCAGAAGTCTAGGAAACATGGCATATAAGGAAACATGAAAGAGCTGGGTTTTTTTTAGTCTTGGAAAGAGATGGCAGAGTAAACAAAACACAGTAAAAGATTGTCGCATTCCATTAACTGCATTGTCTGATAGGCAAGTGATATTAATGAATCTATACAGTGCAAAACAAATATTAAACATTTAACAGAATGTTCAGATATGCATAGTTGAGTTCAAAATTTATATTCTGCCCATTTCTTTTTAATTTTGCATAGGAGATGTTGCAATCTGTTTTTACTGTAAGTTTTGAAATTCATTATTCACACAGCATTCTAACAAATCTATCTAATTTGCTGAAAATTATAAGTAACCTACCTTCAAAGCTTTAAAAAATGGTCCTCTAAACTGGACATATACGTAACATAGTAAGCCTTATTTTACATCGGACAAACAAGAAACTATTTCCTTTGTGCAAAAGCAGAAGCTGAAATTTGAAACAGGCACAGATTTCAGATTCATTCAGTATCCTTTCTATGGCTATATTATTTTAGGTTCTGTCTCTGGTGCAAATTCTCAGCAGACACTCAAGGCTATGCTCAGCATGCAAAATGTTCTGCTCTAAAATAAGACTTTTTTTTTTAAAATCCATAATTTTTATGACTTGCTATCTGTCAATAACACAGAGATCAAGGCAAGCTCTTTACCTTCATAGCAATGGAAATCCTAAAAGTTTAAACACACTTATTACAGTGCCAGTGTGAAGATACTCACAGCTAGTAGGGTACTTCACTGTTATTTTTGTTATTCATTAGAGAAAGAAAAATTGATTTCTCCCCTTGGAATCCCACAGATGTGAAGCAGCCAAAAGCCAAAATTTTTGTATAATGTAGAATTAAGGACAACCAAACAGGAAAAGAAGGTCAAATAGGTCAGTGGAGTGAGAACCTACATATTAGTAAGTATCAGGCTGCTATTAGCAAGAAAGAGGAGCAGCAATATCAAGGAGAAGACAGTCTAAGAAACTGATGCATAGGGAAACTACACCAGGGATGACTGACCAGAGTACCTCTGAGGAATCTTAAGCAGTGCACATTTGGTTCCTCTCCTCATTGATTTTGACAAATCCTTTTTGGCTTGCTTGCTTTCAGCCCTGCCTTCTCATTTTGCGCCTTGTGCTCCATCCCACCCCCTTTTGCTTTGTAGCTTTACTTCTCCAACTTGTTGCAGCAATTGTAGCCTCAATATATTCAGTTCAGTGAGTTTCAGTGGATTTGGCACTCACCTGACTGTCTAATATGACAGACACAGAACCTTTAGAGGATTTTGAGAGGAGCTACAGCTCCCTGACTTCAGTATAGATGAATGTATTACAGCTCAAATGTGATGCAAGTCTGACTAACAGAATAATACCACTCATATATGCTATGTGCAGTAGGTGACAGCAGCTCTGAATATTTCAATTATACATTCCTTATATTAGAAAACTAAAAATAGTTCAGCTATAAGCCTGCCTAAGAGTCCTATCCAAAATCTAGTATGATCAATGGAAATCTCTCCTTTCATATTAATGGAACTAAAGAATGATTTTAGGTTGACTGGAGTTTGGTTTTGTTTGTTTTACAAGAAAGACATAAAGCATGACTATTCTGCAAAGCAAATATTTTTACAGTCCATCAACTTGTAACAAATAAGTAAAAACACAAGTTAGGAAAAAATCATTTACAATCATTCTGAATGTATTCATGTCACCCAATTCAGAGAGGAAATCAAGCCTTTCAGGTTTGGTGTCTTGTTTTGAGACTTGTTACTTGAACAGGTTATTGCTCTTTCTATGTTACCAGCTAGAGATTCAGTTCCTACATATAACAGCTGGTCAAGACACTGTTAAAAGAAAAAATCCTGAGTCTGTGCACAAGAATAAACTGGAAACTCATCCTTCCCAACATTATGAAAAACACACTCATCCTATGGCACTAAGCTTTAAAGTGCTAACATTCCAAGGCTCATGCACCAGGCAACATTCCTGTCAGCCAATTTTACATGCCAGATGTCTTAGAGGAAATGAGATCCTGGAAAGGAAAACCAATAGAAAAGAATACTAGGTCTATTTCATGAAAACATGATCAAGTTCCTTTAGTATGGGAACAACTACAGGCCAAATGCTGCAGGTCTTAAATTGAGCAAAAATCCCACTATAGCCAAGAACTTTACTGATTAGAAATCATAGATTTTTGGCTCAACATGATTAATGCAAGACAGATCTGAAGTATTGTGCAGTTATTGAAAAATTTTATATAGACAATATTATCACAACATTCCCCACAATAACAAACCTCATAAACACATAGGCAAGAGGAAAAGGGAAGTGGGGTTGGGAGGGTGGGGAAAGGGAATTTAACCATTAACTTAAGTGGGTTTCCAAATTTCAAATTCCATTTGATAAATGGAAAAGCTATCTAAAAGTTAATATGAAGAACACCACCACATGGCAGGAACAAATAAGTTAGGAAAAAAAACCTAACTTAACCTAACTTTCCTAAGTTAGGAAAAAAACCCTCTATCTCCATAGCTAAATTTGCTTAATTAAAAAAACTGTTCACCATTCTTATAAAACTATGAATGAAAAAAGTAAGGATAGGAAAGTCCACCATGGAGGTGGAGAGACACTATGGACTTAAAAAGACTTTGCAAAAAAAGAATTGTTTTGGTGTGCTTGAGGCATGTACTTCCAACACTTCTGCAAAAGTAAAAGTGTAATTGCTGCAAAAAAATTAGAGGAAGAAAGAGGATAAATTCTAATAATCTGGTAAATATTTTCCACTTGAATCAAGAATAAGAAAAAGAAAGTTCCTACTACATTATTTTATGCTTGCTGTGTTCCCTGCAACGTATGGCAGGGATATGGTTAACTGACCTCATTTCAGTTACTATCAAAATGTGCAAGGAATATACCAACAGTAAAAAGAGATGGAGTTCATATATCTTCATTTTCAAATCAATGAGAAAAAAAGACTGAGGATGCGGTATCCCTAATCCTGAGTGCCTAGGAAATTACAATACCTTGATTTATTTCATAATCATGTGTTTTATTATCTACTTTTATATCCTGCAATTTGCATAAAAGAATGATGCTCCTAAGGCATATTCCAATTAAAAAAAAAAAAAGTGTTCTGCTATTGATTTTTTATGTTTTCATTTGTGGGTGTAAAGATTTGCATGAAAGAGACTGAAAACTTCTTACACATTTCCGCAGAATGAGATTCTAAGATGCTTGACCAGAATGAAGTATCTCCAAGTAAACACCCGAATTAGAGTAAAAATCTTAACATTTAGCATTTGCTACTGTATGCAAGCCCCATAAAATGCCTTTTCCCTGGTCTCTTTCATTTGAGGTCACACTTCTTGTCCCTCACTGACCTTTATCTGATGAAAGACAGTGCAGAGAGGAGAGCAGTTAAGAGTGCAAACTTGCAGCATTTAATACAAATGGGGAATGTTTATCCTGAGAAGTTATAAATAATTCAGGGGACAGAACTTTTGAAGAAGGAAAGCTAGTTAGAAATATGATAGTGTTACTGAAAAAAGAAATTAGGGAGAAACATTGATAGCTTCTGTCAGTGGTTTTTCTGGAATTTTAAAGCACTTAAATAAAAGAGCAATTTCATACATATAACCAACAGTGACAAACTCAAAGGGCCAAGAACTAGACGTGATGTCCTCAAAGTCTTTTAGTGAGAAATGAGAGTCTAATTCCCTAGGGCTATTTGAATAACCCTAGCTCTTGGCATTTACTGGGCAATTTCAATTCCCTGAATTCAGGTGGCCTTAAAGCATTTGGCTTTAAGGGATTCAGGGCTACAGAAACCAGGCTGCCAGTTTGGAAAGGCTAGCCTGGAGATTTTTTTTTTATTATTTGTTTATCTTTTTTCAACAGTCAAGCAGAAATGCTGGAAAAGTCAAAGGGAGGAAATACTTTTAGGCCATTTTGAGGGAGGAAAGAACAGATTATCAACCAAGAGGAAATGATTGTGTGAACAGTGTGAGCCACAAACACTAAGGAAGCATTATAAAAGAAAAACCAAACACAATATATTCCTATTCTACCAAAAAAAAAAAAAAAAGATGGTGGAGGGATAAAAAAGGCACTGAGCAAGACAAGATTTTCCTAGTGCTGATTATGTGAAAGGACCACTTTCACCTCCTACTGTCAGAAATCAAAAGCAGAGTAGACGTTTTAAATAAATATACTTTAGTATTCCACAATATTAGTTCCAATTATTATGCCTTAAATGTAGTACAACTGCAGACACTGATTGTAATTTTTTTAATTTTTCAAACTATAATGAGAAATATTTGATGATTAGACGTATCCTTTCACTTTACACGCTAGAGAGACATGCAGAGGACACAGGAGATGTTTTAATAGGTGAGGAGAGGGGGGAAGAATGTGATGTTGTTAGGATCAGCAGTGGCATAACTATAATAAAATTATTAGGAATAATGAAAATATATCAATAAGGAAGTTGAAATAAACTTTAAAATTGTATTAGAAAGATATAAAAGATGGTTTCCTCACCTATCCAAAAGAGTTTCCAATTTCTGACATAAGAAGAGAGGGTGAGAGAGCTGGGACTGTTAGCCACAAGAAGAAAGGTTCAGGGGAGATCTTAAGAATGTGTATAAATACCAGATGTAAGGTAGTAAAGTTGTCAGAGCCAGACTATTTTCAGTGGCAACCAGTGAAAGGAAAAGGGGCAATGGAATGTAAAACAATGGAAATTGCACTCAAACGTAACAAAAAAACCTTTTTTACTGTAAGGGTAATCAAACACCAGAACAGGTTGCCCAGAGACGTTGTGAAGTCTCCACCCTTGGAGACATTCAAACCCAACTAGACACAGTTCTGAACAATGCGCTGTAGTTGACCCTGCTTTGAACAGGGAGGTTGGTCCCTTCCCACCTCAAGAATTCTATGATTTTGTAGCAACAGAATAAAATAAATGAGGTGCTCTGGGGAAAATTATAGTAGCTAATTAAAGTACTTCCTTGAATTTATATTTATCAAAGGAAGTGCAATAAAGTTACGGATACTTTAACAATATGTTGATAGGTGGAGAAATCTGAACAGCAAAGTTTGCGATGTCTTCCCAAAATCACCAGTCTCACCCATTCTAAAACAACTTTGAAAGCAAGAATTAATTTGCATTTCTAGATGTAACAAATAGCACACAGATGTCATCTTTAAGTATCATCAAAGCAATTTAGCTGTATATTTGATTGTATCAGACTTTAGTTATTGTTAACAACTTCTGCAATGGGTTGGCCTTAAGTAAATGAAGAATATGATAGAGCACTGAGATGATCTAATATTCTTATGTCCCATAGTGCCTCTACCACTGTTTCTTGCCTATTTAAAACACTTAAGTGTTGATCATCTTGGATTTTCTCTTCCCCAAGTTTATCTTGAATTATTGTTAAAAAGAAGTTGATGATTAGCTAAGACAGCAACTGCCTCTTTATGATACATTTCTTGATAGCTTTACCATAAAAAAGGAATCCCATTTACACGTAAGAACAAATACGCAAAGGACATGCCAATAGCATGATGCCTTCTAAATCAAAATGTTCAAATCTTTTTGCTTTTATTGCCAAACTTCACATAAATAAAATGTAGGCTGGTGGCTATCAATTACATGCTATTTGTAGATGTTTAATGTTGCAGAAGGATTAGAGGTGGCTCAAATGTGCCCAGATTTCTGTTTGAAGAAGATTTATTTGTGTTAGAGCTGTGTAAATCCCAGGAGTGAAGTGTATTAAATGCAGACATTTTATGTCGACTTGAAGATTTAAAGGGACCAATGGTATTTCTGGTATTCCTAGCAAAATAAGAAGAAATTATAAAGAGGAGAATTAAAATTATCAAAATAATGGAGAATCATCAAAATTATAAGAAGAAAATTCCATTGCTTTCAAGAAGATTTTTCATATTTGATCAACACACACATTCCCATGGTGGCTAAGCCTTCCCCAATATTTTTTAACATCTTACTTGACCTACATTTGAAACCAACATTGAAATACTCATATTTCTGTGTTTGCAAATTAATAAAATTCTCCTAGAAGTTTCTAGTCCAATGTCCTTGAAAACACTTTGATGATGAAGAAAGCAGTAACCAGCTGCTGCTTCACAGATGCTGAAAAAGCGTGGAACAAATGATACTGATTGTAATGATATGTTGCAAAAGCAATAGCAGTGGAGCACTTCTGTTGAAGACAGCCTTCCTGTTAAACAGAAGACCAAGCACAGACTCTTCCTCTTGTTCCGTATAATATGACTGCTACAGATTGCAAATCTCTCAAAATGCCAATAGGGTTTCTGACTAAAATTGAAAAGAAATTAGAAGACATCCAGCTAAGGGCCAAACAATATGAGCTGAGACTCCTGTGTTAGTGGAAATTATATAAAGCTTCCAGTTAGCTACTAGGAAATAGGAAGTGCAATCAGACAATATCCAAGTACAGATTTCTTAAATCTAAGTTAATTTACTAAAGTTATTTTATTTTCCTTAACTTCTGCTGCTTGAGACTAACTTTCACTGACAGCTACAGATCTTTCTTTTAAATAAAGATAACTCCTCAGTTCTAAAAGAACTATCAATTTTTCTTAAAACATACAAGTATATTTGATTGAAAACTGAAGATTTCCTGCTGCACAGAAAATGTCAACACCAAAAAAAGGGAAAAAAAATCCAAGTAAGAGCAAAATAAATAACAGCCAAGAATTAGTCAAGATTTCATTTTTCCACTAGAGAAAAAAAGTATTCTTTCACAAGTGTTTGTTGGCCTAGATTAGAAACATAATCTGACATGGTGCAGAATGAACTCATACTAATCTTGGAGGAAATATAGGATGTTGAGCCATCTTAGGAGGAATAAGTAATTGAATCTCATGGCCAAATTTTATGCATATGGAAATACTGACATCGATAGTAGCACTTAACTTTTTTTAAAAAAATGTTTAGTTATACTGAACTGAACTCCTTTGTGGAGTCTCTCAAAATTCATCACATTCGTACAATGAAGATAAATGTGTAGACAGTGATTACCACTGCTGTTTTATGTGACAGTTCTCTGAAGAAATCTATAACTTATAAACTGGGAATGATGAAGTGTTTCCAAACATAGATCTTATATTCTGTACAAAGAAAAACAAAGTTTCGGAAGTGAATCACTAGTTAGGTAAATAGTTTTATAGAAAAGAAGTTCCCATTCCTTCATGAGAGAGCATTATATAGTTTGGATCACCTCTGTTTGAATAGTCAAGGACTATTGGGTAAACTAGGGAGAAACGCATTTAATAACAAAAAGGGAGGGTAAAAATTGGGAATAAATGAACGCTCATTTAAGACAAATTTGAATCTCCAAGAACAAAATCATATGAACAAAAAGCATGTAAGGAACTTATCTGCCTATCACCTAGGCTTTTAGAACTCTGATATAAACTACAATTAGAATTTTTCATTTCTGAACATATATTTAACCCAGTTGATATTACTCAAAAGCGATGGGATGAGCTGCATGACTGAGCAATATAATCACCGAGTCTAACCTTTTTAAGGGGAATCAAGCAGATAAAAAGGGAAGAGCAACAATTCTGTCAAAAAAAGCAGTTTTGAGATTACTGACAAACCTGAAAACAGATAGTCTTTAAAGCTTATTAAAGTCCAAGATGCAATTCTTGTTAGTAGTTGAGTGCCAAATCAAGAAATGAAGCCTTCAACTTTGTTCTCATTGAACTGTCTCACTGCTGAGGCAGTTTCCATCCCTGAACACTTAATTCACTGACTCTAACAACAGATAAAGATGTCAGAGACCCTTTGGGCTGAAATGAGAGGCAAGAACTGTACTATCCAACTCTAAGATAAATATCACCTCTCTGTACTGTCTATGCCTGGTTTTGGATAGGTGATATTATATGAGCCTCCCAAAATAAGACCATTTTTGGTGGGTCTGCAGGTATCTTTCCACTATCACTGAGGCCAAAGCTGTTGCCAGACTTTATACAAATCTTGGCAGATGCAGGCAGAAGCTGAACCTTGATTTAAGGTCTATAAGACTTCCTTCCACCTCTTAGTTGTTAAGGACTGTACTTGGCTATCATATTGTACTAGAGACTCTTTGATAGGACTCACTTGACCTTAAGTTCCTCTTTTCCGGACAATCTTTTTTCCCTCTGCTGATAGTGTAAGAGATGCAGTAAAACTTCAGTGACCTTAAGTAATTTGCTTCACTCAGGAAAATTCCATCTTGGTTTCTACACATACCACCAGCTGAAGGATGTCAAAGCACAAGGTCCATCTTGCTGACCTCCCTCTTCATGGGTGGGCTACTTCCTAAATTCTGAAAGTAAAATAGCTGATTAAAAAATGAACCCTGATTTTTAAACCCTTTACCTGCTTTCTGTTATTTAATTAACTTTTCCATGGGATTCTTTCTCAAATGTATTATGAACGCAGAGCCTGCCCTCCACTTGGGGACCCAAGTCCCCACACTGCCAGCCAAAACCAGATCATGCAGCAGAAGCTAGGTAACTCTCGGCAGAAATAAAGAAAAGAACTACCTAGGATCCTGACAGTCCTACACAGTGACTCTAGAAGAAAAACTGTCAAAGATAGCTTTTCCCTTATGATGGCCTATTTTAAAATGCTTTAAAATATTTCCTCCAGCCACAAGTTTCTTACTATATTTTCATAAAAGTCAAGATTTCAGTTAAACAATGTTTTCTCTTTTTATATATCTATAATTCACTCTTACCATGTCTGGAATTGTTTACTGCTTTAGTTGATTCTTACACTTTTAGTGATTAGGAAAGTTGCTTAGTAAAAGTTATTATGGGCAGACAAGAGAGTTAGACCTCTAATGTATGTATTCTAAAATTAAAGAAAGAAGGACATAGTGAGTCAGAATGATGAAATAATGCAAGAAACTAAATCTAGTAGTTGGATCCGCATTCTAACAAGAGTTATTTTTATTATTTTGGGCACAAAATATGACTAAATATATTACTTATTAATGAATTGTCATAACTATGCATTCATCCAAACAAGAGACAGCAATGTCTCTGGCACCAAACAATTTAAAATCTGACACAATCCTGGGATTAGAAATTTATTTCATTAAAGCAAAGATAACCAAAAATAAAAGACACTGATAGACATAGCCATGACTGACTTAGATATTGTTAGTGATAGTGATTCTATGACCTTCCCCTGCAATCTTTTTCAGTACCTTTGCATCACACCGGAATCCACAAAATTCCAAGAAAACAAATAAATTATTCTACTAATTACAAAATAGCCAGACACAGCTCTTTGATGTTAAACAGAAACAAACTAAGATCTCACAAAAATCTTGGGGGGATGGAAGGGGGAAGAAATCTGACTTTTAATTACCAAATTAAAAAATAAAATGCTCATTTTTATTGCTATCAAAATGCCATCATCATAAAAAGCAAACTTAAATAAGAAGCAAAAAGACATTCCATGAAGAAAATGAGTTTCATCACCTACATTGAGTAGACTCACAGTCGTACAGGTCTTACACAGAACTTTCAGAAAAGAGCTGGTGGGGATTTTCTGTTTAGGCAGCTGAAACTACAGCTGAGTTTTTCTGGGTAATATCAGTACTCTTTTTTTCCTGCTTAGACTTCTAGTAGTTTTTTAGATTTCTTAGAGTCATCCAGATTCACTAGTAAATAACAACAAGCAGCTACAGAGAAGTTAATATCCTTTCTTGTAAAAGCAATACATTTAAAAATCATAGTAACTTCAGTAGGATTAAGTATTTATGCTTCCAAGTGCTATGAGTTTAAGCAAGTTCCAAAAACATATTTTTGGACTATAACTAAGCACTTTTAAAAGAGATTTGGAGCCCAATTTAGATCCAGTCTAAATTTATATTTAAATGGCTCTGTCTTTCCCAATGTACACTGATCCAGACTGATTGAGTAAAGGTTGGATTTTTTAGGGAGTTTATAGTTTTGTCTGGTTTTGGTGTCTTAACCAATTAAAAAATATTTTTAAAATAAACCAGCACATGAACATGTTGTAGGAGATGTTAGAACATCATAAATTCTTTTAAGTGTTTTAACTGTTTATTCTAAGAATAACTGTTTATTCTAAGGATAGTTTTGCCAGGTGTATACAAGTATACAAAGCTATCTTCTTGTCTCCTTTAGGCAGCTAGATCAGCCAGTACTATAAGTTCTCTGTCAGACTGAAGAATCCTGCAAAAATAACTGTGGAAATACCTATGGTGAGGAACAAGCTTGTGCCAAGCTTTATGCTCTACTACAATTTACCTTAACAGAAAAAGAAGTTGCTCTCTGGTGTGTTACTTATGTATAAAAAAAAAAAAAAAATCACACTTTGCAAAAAGCATCTTAACATCTTGCTTTGCATTAAAAAGAAATTCTTCAATAGAATCTAATTAAGAAGTCTTCTAACATTCTTAGGTAGAAGGAGACACAAAAGAATCAATAACATAATCAGCATGAATTTAGTTTGTGATAATTTTTAAAAAACACAAAGGATCAAATCCTATAAAAGACTAAGTTTTTGTCATTAAATCCTGTGTGATCATGATACATGCAGCAATGCATCTGTCTTTTTCTAAAAGCTCTGAACCAGCTGCATGTTTCAAGAAATTTGGTAAGGTGTAGAGGTGTCAAAGACAGTAAGTTTCTACAAATTTAGTTTCTACAAGTTTTATGTAATAATAATGGGTAGAAGAATGAGATCCTCTTAATGCTCCCACAGATAGAAGGGCTATAGTCTGAACTATAAGTGGGAAAGTTTTCACAGAGCAGTTTGGTTTTTTTTCCTGTGTAATCTACAATATTGATGAGTCATCATGATACTATTGTTAAAATACAAGCTAGGCACCAGTATCTTATTCTGTTCCAAACTGTTCAGTTTAAGTTTTACAAGTTCTATTCTTTAAAGGCTACCTGCTTTCCCAGCATTACAGCATTTTTTTTTTCAAAAAAAAATTTAAGATCAGTTTTTAAACTAGAGGTACTGCTGCTCCTCTATATCTGATTAGGAGTTTCTATGTGTCCTTCAGCCATGTGCATTTTCTGGCAAAAAAAATAAAGAAATAAAGCTATCCAATGAACATTCTTCCTCTATTGAAAGCTTATGAAAGTGCCTCTGCTTATGAAAAATTAGTCATGAAACACTAGTTAAGAATTGTTGTAAAATATGAAGTAACATCATTATAAGCAGTATCACTATATATCATGATTATAGAACACAAAAGCATCAACAAATATTTAGATTCAATGATGTCAACACCACTTAATCTACGAAGTCAATGCTGGACTTCAACAGTGTTAGTTTTAGTAGATGAGTCCTCCCAGCAGCAGAGGTTTATAGCAGCAGCCTTTCCTGTGCAGTCTAATGAATCTGTGTTAAAAAACTGATACTATTCCCTCTTTTTCATGTCCCATATGGCTACAAACAGAAGAAGTCTCCAGGAAAAAAGAACTAACCAGGACAGTGTTGTGAACCCTGGGTACAATAAGAGTTCATGAAGTTTGGAGTAGAAACAACTGAAAGGTTAAAATTGGGGTGGGGGATTTCCTCTCAGTTATTCACTTCTTGTGGAAAAAGAAATATATTCATATGTAATACCTATCAGTAAACAAAATTCTAGAGGTCATTTTGTCTAGATTAAAGATTCCAAACTATCTGCTGCTAAAACAGGTTCACATCTATTTATACTGAAAATGCCCCATGTAGATGAAACTTCTACTGCTCGGAACTGTTGTGTCAATTTTAGTGTCGGATAATTGAACGTTATTAATCTGTCAAAAGAATTTTTTATCCTTATTTGGCCAAAATATTGTAATTTAGTCAATTAACAGAAACTATATTTCCATGGGATAGACCCTAAATTAATGATTTGCTCCCCATAAATGAAATCACAGTCTCTTCCACTTCTTCAGTTCCAAATTAGAGCTTACTTTCTTCCATGGAAAACTATATACATAATGAATTCTGAAGAAAGATCTCTGTATATCAGAACGCATTGGAGGTTACACTTCTTATAGTCCCTGTTAAGGCTACCTAAGAAGCAAACAGTAAGTCGGAAATTGAGATATGCCCAGTCTCCTTAAAGTGCTATCTTGCCTCTTAAAGGAACAAAGGGTTAAATGATGACTAAATTTTTTTGCTCACCTGCTAATATTGCTACCGTAATCATACCAGTCCATTTCACGTAGTAGCCCATGAAAGCAACAGACAAGGCAAAAGTGAGCTCTGCACAGCAGCATAAAGGCACCAAACACCAATTTTCTCTGTTCTGTTGACAATGGGAACACATGACAATTCTGACACACAACCCAGAAGCTTGCCATCGCTGCTTTAAAGTCCTATTCAAGGCATATAGTTGAATCATGTCGGGAAGATCACAGTTCTGCTGCCTGTGCTACATCTGTTCACAGACACAAATTGCTGCTGCCTGCGCTGTGTCTGTTCAAGGACACAGAGGAATCGTTTCAAAACTCCAAGTCAGTATCTTTTAACAGTGCTAAATTCATATTTTGAAAAACAATATATAAAAAGGCAATTCAAATCTCTGATCATAATATACTAAATCAGATGCAGTACTCTGGGCAAACTATATTTTTTTTTTCCTTGAGGCTATAATTCTTTATGTCAATAAGCTTTTGGTGACTCACACAACCATATTGTACCAACAATGCTCTCAAAATGCAAATTGCTGATGACTTCTTTTAGCCCAATATAAATCTGGCAAATAAGTGCAATTCAATGCAGCATTTCCACCTGTACCATGAACATCTTTCCACATAAGTCTAAAATAATGGCAATCAAAGTTTTATGTCATGCCTAAAGCTATTGTCTTTACTGAATAGGTATGATGTAATATTTGGAAAACAGTGGCATTCTTGCATATGGTACACTCCTTCACAGAGTTAACAAACTTTTTATATCTTTAAATCATTATCAACAGAACACAAAAAATGCTTTCTGTTTTTTGTAATACATTTTCTACTATTTTTATGACTACTGATTTATAATATTTGCCTTATTGTAAGCAACAGCAAAAATCATATTTAAATTTTCAGGTTCAAAGTTTCAGGTATATTAAACCTTTGCATGCTATTAAATCAAAATAACAGGATAGCAATGAATTATACAATGTGTAAGAATTCTTGAAGTTCATAATCTCAATATACATTTCAGTGCAAGGTTTTGAAGTTGAAGCTTCACTGCTTAGAGCAAAGGAAGTTCAATTGCTGTTTTGCTGGCTATATTATGACAATCAACTGTGCAATTTATGCAGTCAAATCAATATTTTATATTGGATACTGAACTGTAGAAACCCAACCCATATACTCTAACAAAGGTTAATATGTGACTTAGCTTTTTCTAATATAGGAAGATTGTGGCTTTAATACCAGATTTTTTTTTCCTGACTAGCTAGCCAGCCCTGGGGTCAGCCCTGGCTGGACACAAGGTGCCCACCAAAGCCGTTCTATCACTCCCCTCTTCAGCTGGACAGGGGAGAGAAAATATAATGAAAGGCTCGTGGATCGAGATAAGGACAGGGAGATCACTCTGCAATTACTGTCACGGGCAAAACAGACTTGACTTGGGGAAAATTAATTTAATTTATTACCAATCAAATCAGAGTAGGATAATGAGAAAATAAAAACTAAATCGTAAAACACCTTCCCCCACCTCTCCCTTCTTCCTCAGCTTAACTTTACTCCTGAGTTCTCTACCTCCTCCCTGCCAGTAGCACAGGGGGACAGGGAATGGTGGTTGCGGTCAGATCATCACACATTGTCTCTGCCACTCCTTCCTCCTCAGGGGGAGGACTCCTCACACTCTTCCCTTGCTCCAGCGTGGGGTCCCTCCCACGGGAGACAGTACTCCATGAACTTCACGGGAGACAGTACTCCATGAACTTCTCCAACTTGAGTCCTTCTCCACGGCCTGCAGTCCTTCATGAACTGCTCAAACGTGGGTTCCTTCCACAGGGTGCAGTCCTTCAGGAAGAAACTGCTCCAGCATGGGTCCCCCACAGGGTCACAAGTCCTGCCAGCAAACCTGCTCCAGTGTGGGCTCCGCTCTCCACTGGGCCACAGGTCCTGCCAGGAGCCTGCTCCAGCGCGGGCTTCCCACAGGGTCACAGCGTCCTTCGGGAGCATCCACCTGCTCCAGCATGGGGTCCTCCATGAACTGCAGGTGGATGTCTGCTCCATCGGTAACGTCCATGGGCTGCAGGGGGACAGCCTGCCTCGCCATGGTCTTCACCACAGGCTGCAGGGGAATCTCTGCTCCGGTGCCCAGAGCACCTCCTCCCTGCCCTCCTTCTTCACTGACCTTGGTGTCTGCAGGGTTGTTCCTCTCACATATTCTCACTCCTCTCTCTGGCTGCAGGTTGTTGTGCAGGTTGGGTTTTTTTTTCCTTCTTAAATATTTTATCACAGAGGCACTACCATCATTGCTGATTGGCTTGGCCTTGACCAGCGGCAGGTCTGTCTTGGAGACAGCTGATGTTGACTCTATAGGATATAGGGGAAGCTTCTAGCAGCTTCTCACAGAAGCCACTCCTGTAGCCCCCCCCACTACCAAAACCTTGCCACGTAAACCCAATACATCAACAAAGAGACTGAAACTACTGATCAATAAATTCATATTATGATTACTTCTCTATGATTATCAGAAGTAAGGAGTACACTGTCAGAGTGGGGCTTCTCCTTTAATTTAAATCTTCTAACAAGGACATAGGTGATATTTAAGATCCTTGCTCAAGGTTATTTACAGATGTGTCTGGCATATAAATAAATGAAGTTCTGTCACCTAGGTTATGTATGAACTACTGTGGCTTTATACGTTTACAAACAATTTAGAAATCGTTACTGAAAGTATAATCATTTTATCTGCTAAACTTTGCTCTCTCCAGTCTCCCAGATATAGACATATGAATTCAATAAATATGACAGGAATGATTCTTGAATGCCAATCGATGACTAATATCTGTCTCTATCAGTGCATATCATTAAATGACAAATGAAGTAAAAGTAAGATATTTTAAAGTAAGCGAGATTATAACTTTCAGTAAAACTTTCAAAAGCACCTCAGCAATACAGAAAACAAAGACTCATTTTCAGAAGAGATTCGGGCTCTTAGATCTTGACAGAGGAAGGAAAGAGTTACCAGCAGCCATGTGAGGGACCGATGGACCGAGTTGATGAGCAAAGAGCCTGTGATGGTGTGAATGAAAGTGAACACAAAAGAGCTTAAGCAGGATCACTTCAAGTATTTGTATATAAGCAAGGAAGTGCCTACAAGTAAACACTATGGAAAAAACCTTCAAACCCTTTCTGGGAAATCAGCCTGTACACTAATGCCTACTGAATGGACAATAAACACGAGGAATTAGAGATTTGTGTGCGGTTTCAGGGCTTTGATCTTGTTATGATCATGGAGACACAGTACAATGGATCGTATACCTGGAGTGTTGCAATGGAGGGAAACATGCTCTTTAGGAAGGACAAGCCAGGAAGATGAGGCAGTGGAGTTACCCTGTTACTCAGTGGAGTAACAGAATAGCTGGAGTGCATGGAGCTCTGACTAGGGGTGGATAATGAGCCAACTGAGAGTTTATGAATAAGCATTAAAGAGCAGACCAGTATGGGTGATATTATATTGGATGTCTGCTACAGTCTACCTGACGAGGAAGAACAAGCAGATGAAGCCTTCTGCAGACAGATGGAAGTAGCCTCATGCTCACAGGCCCTGGTTCTTATGGGGGACTTGAACCATCCTGATATCCACTGGAAAAACAACACAGCAGGGCATATGTAATCCAGGAGTTTCCTGAAGTGCACTGATGATAACCTCCTGACCCAAGTGACAGAGAAGCGGTACTGTGCTGGACATCATACAAACATGGAAGGGCTTGTTGGGGATGTGAAAGTCAAAGGCAGCCTTGGCTTCAGTGACTGTGAGATGGTGGTGTTCAGGATCCTGAGAGGAGGGCAAAAAGCAAGATCACAACCCTAGACTTCAGGAAAGCAGACTTTGGCCTCTTCAGGGATTTGCTTGGAAGAGTTCCATGGGATAAGGCCATGAAGAGAAGAGGGAGCCCAAGAAAGCTGGTTAATATCCAAGCACCATCTCCTCCAAGCTCAGGAGCAGTCCATCCCAACGAGCAGGAAATCAAGCAAAAATGCCAGGATGCCTGCATGGATGAACAAGATGCTTCTGGCAAAACTCAAACATTTTCCTCAGTAGAACAGAATCAGTTCAGGGAATACTTACGCAAGCAGGACATACATAAGTCCATGGGCCTTCACGGGATGTACCCTAGTGCTGAGGGAGCTGGCTGACAACATTTCGAGGCCACTCAATAGTCTTTGAATGATCATGGCAGTTGGGAGAAGTGACTGAGACTTTAGGAAACCAAATGTCATTCCTGTCTTCAAAAAGGGCAGGAAGTAGGACCCAGGGAGCTACAGGCTGGTCAACCTTACCTCTATCCCTGGGGAGGCGATGGAACAACTAATCCTGGAAACCATTTCTAGGCACATGAAGGACAAGTCATCAAGAATAATCAGCATGGATTCACGAAAGGGAAGGTATGCTTGACCAACCTGACAACTTTCGATGATGAAATAACTGGCTTGGTAGATGAGGGGAGAGCAGTGGATATTGTCTACCTAGACTTTAGCAAGGCTTTCATCACTGTCTCCCGTAAGATTCTCATAGAGAAGCTGATGAAATATGGGCTAGATGAGCAGACAGTAAGGTGGATTAAAAACTGAATGAATGGCTGGGCCCAGAAGGTAGTGATCAGTGGCACAAAGTCTAGTTAGAGGCTACTAACTAGCCATGCACCCCAGGGTGTAAACCAGGTGCAGTACTAAGTGCAATCCTGTTCAACATCTTCGTTAATGATCTGGATGATGGGGCAGAGTACATCCTCAGCAAGTTTGCTCATGACACAAAATTGGGAGGACTGACTGATACACCAGAGTGTTGCACTGCCATTCAAAAGGACCTCGATAGGCTGGAGAAATGGGCCAACCGGAACCTGATGGAGTTTAACAAAGGAAAGTGCAAAATCTTGCACCTGGAGAAGAGTACACCCCATGCTGGGGGTAAACTGTCTGGAAAGCAGCTTGGCAGCAAAGGACGTAGAGGTCCTGGCGGACACCAAGTTGAACATGAGCCAGCAATGTGCCCTTGCTGCAAAAGAAGGCTAACAGTCTTCTGGGCTGCAGTATACTTAACTTAAATGGAAGAAAAACAAAACCAAAGGGTCAGGAAAAGTAACTGTCCAGTGTCATAGAATAAATCATTGGAACAGCTGGAATTAAATTTCCACCTCATGCTCATTTTTCTAAACTGTGCTGCATCAACTAGTTCTCAGTTTTAACCTAAACAAGCACTTCCATAAGTACTGGAACTAATGAAGCTTAGTTTGCTTCAAACTTATGTCATTATTATGAGCTCCAGTTGAAGCTTTTCCTGTATTTGGAATTCTCATCCATATTCATGCCCTAGACCCTAAGAAAGCATGAACTGAGACAGAAGCTTGTCTTTCAGTTGGGGAAACTTAATGAGTCTCTCTTCTTGCCACATACTTTAATGAAACTCATAGGAAGTTATTTATCTGAAAAGATCCTTCATTCTCCTCCACCCCCCACAAACAAATTTCGTTGAAATTGGCAGAGAGGTAGAAGCTAACAAGACACTCTTACAAAATTTACACACTCAGTGTGACTGCCACTGCCTAAGTCTTATTTCCTTAAGGAGTCAGGCTGTAATATCACCAGGTTTATGACAGAAATTTCAGCATTCCTTTTTGGGTGAAAGAACATTGAATTTCTTGTGGAACATCCTTCTTCTGTTCAATTAACCCCAAGTTTGTTGGGGTTTGTTTGTTCATCTCACTATTATATACAATGATCTTAAAGGAAGAATAGGAAAGGGTGTTCACAGGAGTCATGATCAGCTGTACTATTTTCACTCAGTGAAAACTAAAGGATGTTCTGTCAAAAACACATAGTATACAAATTGCTTGACTGTTGGGCCACGGGGTACAAAAAGAATAGCATTTTGTGAATTTTGCCCCCTATTTGCAGATCAGACAAGGTTAGCTAATAAATTCAGCTTCTATTCAGATCAATGTTAAACCACAAGTACATTTCTCAGTGAATAATCTACAGGTGAATAAATTACCTAGGTCTAGTGATGCACATGTAAAATATGCAGTGCAAGTGCTCTTACTTCCGGTCAGTTTCTGGAGGCAGCCAGAGATAAAACTAATAACTCAATGAGATCGTGTATGTCAGAGAGAAGTACTTGTTCCTTAGCATTCTGCTAAAGAATAGGGTTTTTTTCCAAATCAGTATAGGGTTGTATTACAGTTGAATTACACTAATATAGTGTTCTCATTAGAGGGTAAAATTAAATGCCAGTAATGAACTAATATTCACCATCACCGTACTAAATTTCCCTGATTATACATGAAATCACCAAACTGGAACTGGGAAAGAGCTGTTATGTTACTGTCAATCCTGTTGTAGTATGCTACCTGCACAAGTTTTGCAGCAGCAGTTGATGAACAGACATACAATGACATTAAAAACCATTTTAGGAACTTTGATGGCCATAGAACAGTGTAATCATTGTAACACAGGGCGGTAACACAGAGCCAGTGCTGCATAATGCAAGGGTTGCCTGAGTTAATCACTGGCTATACTGTTGACATGCTTAAGTTAGAAATGAGGTTAAGTGCTTTGTTGATATAAATCCACTTTTCTTTTTATTCTCTAAACAGGATGAAACAAATACGACTTATCAAGTCTCATTTGCAGCAGTTCTTCGTCACCCCTTCCATGAATAGTATTCCTGCTACCAGTAGTCTCTCACTTTCAGAAGCACTTAGCACAAATATACTTCCACAGAATAAATTCTTAATGAAAAGCATTTTTATGGCTGTATATATATGCATTTACATGAAAGGTCACATTCTAACAAGCATTCTAGTTAAAACATGATAATTGTATACCTGTGAATACTTCAGACAGGCCTTATCTTGAGTCTTATTAAATGCTTAACTAGCACATTTCACTTCTGGAAGTGACAAATGAACCCCATGAATAAATTACAGAAAATCTAGTTATGTTATTTACCTCACCCAGATCCCAAATAATCATACACATCAGGAAAGTGATGATTTAAAGGATGAAGTTATAGGATTTAGCTCAAAGCTTGTCTTATTAGCCAGCTACAGCTCTAGCTCCTCTTTTAAATTTTTCCATTTATAGCTTAAACTCCTGTAGCTGGATTACTACTCATTACCTTATTATTTTAGAAGGCTAAATTCTCCATAACATTGCAAACTCAGAATATTTTCAAGGACTGCAAATACGTTATCTGTTAAACAAGTGAATTAACAAAGAATAAATGCGTTCTTTAATTTCCTAACATTTTTTTGTCAAAATTATCCTCCCAAATCCCTTTTTATGTTAATTTAGCCTTTTAAAATTCTTTTAATGTTTGTAACCTCTGTTCCTTATAACTTAAAAACAGACACAGTATACACAGGCAACTATAAAAGCCCCCTGTGTTTCTCCACTAGCCTATAGATAAAACAATCTAACCCATATTTAGAGATTTTTGAAAGTGAATTTGAAATATGCTAGCTAAATGGCAAGTTACTAGAGCAGATACAGAAATCACTTAAAAAATTCTACAAGCTTGATTACACACAAAAAACCCCACCAGAAACAATCGGGAAACCTTAAAACTACAACTCTTCTTATGAAAAATGCGAGGATGTTGTATTGGACAGAGCACCCCAATACTGTGTATAAATTACACAGAAATAGCAGAGCATGTTACGTTTATGGAGGAATGATAATAGATATAAAGAAAGGTTAAGCTTAAGTTAAAGAAAGGTATATAAGGTAAGGTTAAAGAAAGGTAAAGAAGTTAATTAATGATTCATAACATTTGAAATCATACTTTTGCCTGTTGTATGCCAGAAAAATACACGCAAAATCAAATATAATACCTCTTGCATACCTACCTGTGGCAGATGGACAACATTAAAGTAGAGTTCCAGTTGTTACTGTTGCAATTTAAAAATATAGCTTCTATTCTCTTCACTCCAAAGATTTTTGCTTATATAAAAGACCAAATACCAGGCTCCAGTCACACTCAGATGTGTGTGCATGAACCTAATCACCTATGCAGGTGTTTCTTTTGTTAACAGGATATATTTTTCAATGGCTGAATATATAGTCAGTCATGCTTAAACATGATTGTTAGGCAACTACTGTTCAGTTGCAGTTCCTTGCTCTTAGTACAGCCTTTTGGATAGTTCCCATGGGACTGCAAAGACTGAAGAGGGATGATCTCTCATTAATTTTCTGACTATCAAGCACCATATAAAAACTGTATATAGCATACTTCATGCTAATCCAAGCTTTATATAGGAAAACTGAGAAAAAAAAATACATTTCTGCATGTACTTAGGCATTACAGTTGATTCATTATTTACTGATTAAATCTCCTTCCTAATTTGGTATCTTTAAGGAACAGAAAGTTCATAATTTACTATAGGTGTCTGTATGAAACTCTGATTAAACTGAGACTTATCTAGCAAAGAAAGAACTGATAACTCACCTATTCCCAGAAGCACAGAGCCATTTTCCATGAACTTTCAGAGTGATCTTGCATTTTCAACTCAATGTCAATTCAAAAAGTGCATTCCTTTCATAGGCTCTGCAAACAGAATATCATTAAACAAGATACAGTTCCACTGATACTGGAAGTAATAAACATGCTTGATTTTAATTTACAGACTAACCATGCATCTTAGGAAAGAACACACAATTTAAAACCAAGCTATGCTTGTAAGAAAAGACTACAGGAAAATGAATGAGGATGATAATTTTTGTGAAGGTGAAGAAAAGAGAAGCCATGGTCCTCTTCAGCTGCAAAAATGATGTTAGACATGCAGGTAAAAGGTACTATTGATATGTGGAGAGAGCTTCTGTTTGTTCAGCATGCAAGGATCACATCCCGAAAGGACTCATACCCACAAGTGAACAGAAAAATTTAGCAGTAATGAAAGGAACCACCCTTACTCAAACAAGTAAAACTTATAAGCACTCTTCTCCAAATAGGATATAGCACATGATCAGCTTTAAAGGGAAAAAGGTACATTTAGTTCACAGCATAGCCTTTCCTCACAGCAAGACCTGCAAAGACCTTAATCAGAAACCAGTCTTACAGTCTATTGACTTGATGCTTTCCATCTTCACTAGCTGGCAGTAGTGATCTTCTAGGCTTTCCTTTTGGAAGCCTCCAAGGACATATGTTCTGCCCAGAGTAGCAAACAAATCTCTTTCCTCTTTTGCAAACTAGAGTGCTCACAGTTAGAATTAATATTTACATACATATCTGACTCTCTTATTCTTCTTTTATAAAAGTAGCCAGCTGTCTCCAAGATCCAGTATTGCTAGATACTCAAAGGTGATGTATTATAAAATTTATTACTGACCTTTGACTGCATTACCTGCCTTTTGTCACCCTTTGCCAAGACTAATGTGCCTAGCATTTGGGGATTCCAACAAGCTAATAACTACTACTAGTAACTGCTGTTATTAATATTATAAATAACTTGACAGAGAAACATTTACACTTCTCCATGTCAATTTTCCTCCCAAATACCAAATACTCTAACTCTAGGCTGAATTCTATTTAGTCATATGCCAACAACATTTTTTTTTTTTAAACTTGTGGCATTTTAACATGTAAGATCAGATATTTCATTGTCTGGCTAAGCTATAAATGTCAAGTCAATGCAAATATCTCAGTGAGACCCGTTTCCCAGTCCCAGAACACTCAAAGATAACTAACTTAACACAGTTCTTTTCTATGTATACATTTACACAGATACTTTTACTTTAGTGAAAAGCTATTGCTGGTCAATACCAGAAGTGTTTTGCATTTATATTCATTCTACCTATGAGCTCTTTTGGAGTAATATTAACTAAATATTCTGGCTGGTTTTGACCAAGCAATGCAAGAAAGTTGCATTCAGACTTCTTCATTCGTAAAATAATTGTTCTATAGCAGATGGTGCATACAGAATGTATTCAATGACACTACTTAAATATGCCATGGATTTGACATTTGTGAGAGCATAAGACCTCAACCTCCCACAAAAGAAATTTCTGTGTGACAGAGACCCACTATGTTTTCAAACTGTTGTAAATCTAGCATATACATACAGGTAACAAAACACTGAATTTTTATTTGCAGGCTTAGTTTAACATATAACATACTTTTCAAAATAAGCAATGGAATACATCATCAACATAAATTTCTTGTCTTTATATTTAAAACTGTAATTAACAATTACTTTTGATATATAAACAACCTGCTTTCTATTTCACCACATTTTCACTGTTCTAGTTCATTATGTGATGGCCAAATCCAGCTGTTTCCTAAAACAGGTATATGTCTAAGTCTAATTATAAGTTTAACTTCAGTGATGTCTTTTGGTTGATAAAATGCTTAGTGATTTAACAAGCTTCATCTCTACATGATTACAAGAATTAACAAGTCAGTGTTTAAAATGGGAAGGAAACGTTATATAAGCTTCTCTTGAAAATTAAAACCAATTTTTCATTAAGCACCACAGCTCTCACTGAAATATGTAAAGTTAATGACAATACCTAGCAAAATGTAGAGCTTGCCTATTTCTAATGAAAAAATATTTAAAGGACTGCAACTAAGCACATCATCGGAAGCATGATTTTGCACAATCATCATGTGGCAAATACTGCAGGGACAATCTTATTCAATATAATCAATGTCATATATAATTGTTTAGCTTTTGTACCCATTTTAGTATGCTGATGATAAACAATTTCCTTACCATTCTAGAAATGTTTGCCTATTTATGAAAGAAAATTCAACAACAGGAAAAAAATCCAGATGATTGCAATTGATACATTTTTCTAACATCAAAACACTGTTGGTTTTAAGATTATCTATGACTTCATCTACAAAAATATTCAAGAGATTATGTAATCAGAAATGATGGTGCAAGGAGAGTGCCAAATAAGGACCAATACATAAGTGTTCTTAAGAACCAGTACACTATAAAAATATCATAATAATAGTAAGAAACATTTTTTTTTCCTCTTTCAACTTACATACGTGAGGAGGAGGCAAATGAACCAGCTTGGCATCTACCCTGGATGTCTTTATATCTTACCACACAGTTCTTCACATATTACTTCATGATGTCAATAACATATATATACAGTTTAGAGCCAATATTACATACTATGCATAAATCAGAAATTAAGTCAGATTCAGAAGTCAAGTAGGTTCTATTCTTTGTACAGAACTCTCAAGAATTGTGGAACTATACCACATGGGTTGACTTCTCTGTATTTTCTCTGACTTCTGTTTCTATTCATGCTTAACAACCCTATGGAATGTAATAAATATTCACTTATTGCCCATTCATTAAATACAAAGAAAAAAGTGGCTGTCTACCACTTTCCACCAATGAACATATGGCTCTATATATGGCTTTCCATCATTTACCACCAATAAATATAACGTTTCCATATTCGAAAGTCTTGTATCACATTTTCTGGAATGTTCTATGACTTTATTAAACATATTAATGTAAAATATGGTAATGTAATTACATTTTAAAATTAAAAGTCATGATAAATGCGCATGAAGTAGAAGTCACAAATACAAATGATGAGAAAAGTTGTTAATGATTAAAATTGTTCTTGCACAAAGCAGTGATATTGCAAGACAGATATTTTTGACTTGCAAGACAGAAAGAACAAGTTCATCACTTCAGGTTAAAAATACTCATGCTAAATATTAAACTCAGACATTTATTCATTAAGTAAAAGAACAAGAATAATTTTCATTATAAAAGATCAAAAAGAAAACCAGTTCACTCTGATCACTTATAGATCATGTTGTTATTAAACTTGTTTCCACTCACTTTAACATCCTGAAGAAAGCATTTTTGTTGAATATTCCAGATTCTTTGGTAGATGAACTAATAAATCAGGTAGTCAATGCAGGTTAAATATACACCTGCTGAAGCAGGAGATATAGATTAAAAGAAAGTTAAGCTAATAGTATATAAGGTTTAAGAAAATGTAAATTTAGCAAACATGAGATTCCACTGAGATGTAAAAATTAATTCATAATTATAAATCACAGAATGGTTGAGGTTCGAATGGAACTTATGTGATCTTTAGTCCAACCTGCTGCTCAAAGTGGGGACATGCTCCTTATGTCCAGTTTGTTTAAATGCCCCCTAACCTGATCCTCCTCTATGGAGAGAAAGTGCTTACTACTCCAGATGCTCCCTCTGGACTCAGGGATGTGGGATTCTTGAAGGCAAATCCTATCAGTAGAGACCGAGGCAAAACCAGCATTGAGTACGCTAGCCTTTTTATTTTCTTTGGTGCCCAGTTCCCTGCCCCGTTCAGCAGCAGACTCACATTTTCCAAATTCTTCCTTTGTCTGCTGATAAAGCTGTAGAACTCATTTTTGCCCTTTGCACTCACCAGATTCAACTCCATTTGGTCTTTGGCTTTTCTAAGCCAGTCCCCACACATTCAGTGTCTATAGTCTCCCACGTTACCTGTCCTTACTTCCACATTCCTTATGATTATTTTTGAGTTTTGTCAGGAGCTTCTTCTTGATCAATACAGGCCTCCTGCCACCTTCCCTTGACTTTCAGATGGACAAATCTTGAGTTTAGAGGAGGTGACCCAGCAATCCCGGACCCCTCTTCTCTCCAGGACTTCATCCCATGGGTTTGTCCCAAGCAGAACCCAAAATAGAGCAAATGAAATTTGCTCTACTGAAATTCAAAGTTGCCCTGTTCTCTTCTCTCAGGATCCTGAACTCCATCATTTCATGGTCACTGCAGCCAAGGCCACTCCAATCTTCACATCCAGTTCCTAAGTATTGGTACCAGGTCCATCAAAGTGCTTCCCCTCATCAGCTCTTCAGTCAACCTGTGTTCAAGAAGTCATCATCAGTGCACTCCAGACATCTCCTGGACTGCTTGTGACCTGTTGTGTTGCCCTTCCAGCAGGCACAAATTTATAGATTTTGCAATAAAATCCCATCTTAAAACCTGATTGTTCCTTACCAGGAATTGCCTAATATGTTTATTTAAAATTAATGATTGCAATTATAGGTGGCATCTCTGAATCAACAAGTAGTGACAACCAATTCTTGATCAGGACTGCATATTAGTAATATCTTAGAAATTGTAAATGAGTTCAACTGAATCCAATCTTAGCAGTTCAGAAAAATAGCTAATGGCTAAAATTTCATTAAACAGCAATTTTTAAGCACGAAATCTGTGAAATCGTTAGTAGCTCAAGTTTCCAAAAATTTTGAATTAGGCTTGGGTAAGCAATGGGTAAATGCAATCTCTGTCTTCCATTTTGGTCAAGAAAAAACATTTGTCAACAACATAGATGAGATTTCAAGATTATACCATCCTTACATAATACTAAATAAGACAGTGCTGGGGATTTTGGTTTTGGTTTGCTTGGTTTTTTGTTTTTTTAATAGGCCCGTTATTTTGAAGAGCAAGTGGGTTTGAAGTGTGACGCAATAAACAAGGATTCTTTAGATTGTGAGGAACAAAATCTATCGTTGAGTTCAGATCCTAACTAGAACAACACTGGCAAATCACTATATATCCAAAAAGAACCACTATCCATGCAAAGCAGCAATAAGACATCCAGCTGAAGCTGTAGTCTATATTGGTTCTATACTTTGTGTGTACGTGCCACTTCAGTTTAAAAACAAAATCAAGATCTTGTATGTAAATATCATGTGTACTCAGCTGCCTCATACCCAAAGGGCAGGGAACCCTTGCTCCCTTAAAAGTCACTTGCAACTCACTGTCCACAACAGGCAGGGCCAGCAAAAATGGAAATGGAGTATGTTATGGGATGCATGCTGATAACGCCTCAGAGAATTGGACATACTGTCAGCAAGTCATTATTCTTTGAATGTGAATCAATGCGGATACAACTATTAATGGCAGACAACATCCCCCTAAATGGTGAGACAGAGTAATTTCAGCTGCAAACACTACTTTTATCCAAAACTTGGCATCTAAATGAATGACCAAGTTGAAGTCATAATGGTAGGCACAAGTCATTGCAGCAGTACGTTTCCCAAAGATGAGAGCTGATATTGCTCACCTTTGGGCAAAATAGCCCTTAATATTCAAAATATGAGGTATGTCAAACAAGTGCTAAACACAGGGATATACTAGTCTAACCATTTTAATTTTTTGCTGGAAAATTAACTGAGTCTTATAAAGTATAACTGGCTAAGGGAAACCTTTCACAATTCTATATCAATGCAAAAAATTATTGATATTTAACTGACAGCAATGCTATCTTCCATGAAAGACACCCCTGATTACAACAGCATTAGTTCATAACTAGAATAAGATAATTTAAAAGCAGGCTGGTTTTGCTTCTAATTAACTAGAGTTTTGTGTAATTCTTTATCTTGTGGCATTGATCGTTGTAGACCTTGATACTCACCTGTCCAGTGGACTGTTGCCACAGTTAACAATCCCAAGACCAGTGTTTATAGACTTGTTCAAAGCTTGCTGAAAGCACTGGATAACAACAATCCACGCATCTGGATTGTCAACACCAAAGCAGCAGACATCTGCCAGAGTAATTTGGCTGAGTCCAACAGGCCCTCATTTATGGGAATTACAAGACATGCTGGCATAGAGATACATAATATGTCCAGAAACTTATGTGATTTGTCCTGGACAGCTTCCATTGGAATCTCCAGTGTGACTGCCACTCTGTGCAGTAACTCTTGAAAACTTTTATAAGTATCTGGCTGTACTTTTGAGTAACAGTGGTAGCACAGTCTCATCCACAGACAAAGGTAATACAGCGTAGAAACTGTATGATTAACAGCCTGTAACTCCTCTTCCTCAGAGTCTGTGAGACAGATGTTTCAATCACATACAAAGTTCATATGATTGGGATGAAAAAGACCTAACTGTAATTGATATAACAGAAGCCGGTGCAATTTGGCTATATTGCTGGCATAGATAATAGTCAAGAAAAAGTGTTGCAAGGATACAATAGTCACTAAATCATAATATCACTCCTAGATCTTGGATAACAATCACAAGCATTGCAATAATGACCTACTACTGTAATTAAGAGATCACAAATATTGGAAGGTTCTGTACACCACAGTGCTAGTACCATATGAATGGCATGAGTAAACAATAGAATAGTCAGTATCAAGGACTGGTATGGCAAACAAAAGAGAGAATACCAGGTGGGTCCTTTGTAGGTTTGAATTTCACTTCACAATTACAGAATGAAAAGATATCTGATTGCTCGTGCTTGGACCCAGGAGGAGAAACCCAGACTCACACCTTAGGTATGTGACTCGGCTTACCACATGAAAAGTATACTTAGAGCATTTCTGTGTTCTCTTCAGGCATCACAGCTTCTTGTAAACACCTTTGACCTTTGTGTTCATTTCAAGAATTACTTACAAAATAGCATATCTCAAGTATGTACCTTACTTCCAAAGCAGTGTAAAAATACTTTGTGGACTCATAATGCAATGTTATTGCTTCACAGGAAACAAGATTCTTAAAACCTGAGGTTTATACTCTGTCCTAAGAACAGAACATTAGTAGAAACAACTCAGATGAAAATGCAATTCTTTTTAAAAGGGAATTAAATGTAAAAAAGAACTAAACAAAAAAAAAAGTTTATTGATAAAAACAATCCAAGTGTTTGGATTTTTACAGTGCCGATTTACTGTACACCCGGTCTGTGAAAAGGAATTGTGGCAGAGTTGGATTTATTCATCTTATAGTCCCATGTGAACAGTATGTCAACTCTCATCATGCAAACAGACTCAGAGGATTCAGCTCTCTAGAAGAATCTGTACTGACACGGGTGGAACACAAATTCACCTTCAGTAGAACTTATAGATAAGACCTATGACAATATTGGTAATAACATTCCTTTAGCTTACCCAGACTTCTTTCATATGAAGTTGCAAATAGAAGAACTGCTGCTCCTCTCAAATGCAAGCCACGGTCAGTCTTACGATCATTGTGTATCAACAACAGTATTCACTGTCCTTTAGAGGTCTTGATCCACTAATGGTTCCAGTAGCATTGGTTCACCACTTTCAAGAGGCGATACTTCTAAACAAATTCTCCTGCCTCAGGGTTAGTTAGACAACACAAATGATTCACCCCAGCACTATCAAAACTGTATGAACCATAATGGTGAAGAGTAGAAATCACAGGAATTCTAGCAGACTTGCACTGGATAGCCAGGTTCATGGCCTCTCCCAGATATTACGTACTCAAATGAAGTTCAAAATCGCAGTTGCATCTCCTGCTTTTTCCTGTACTTTTTCTTGGCTGAAATCCTCTCATCTGCCTGCAAAGAAAAGGGTCCTGGTCTTTCTTAGCCTCTTTATTATGCTTATAAGGAAGTTCATGCTGTTGGTTGATTTCAGAAAAATTGATTGTTGCTCATCTACAATAATTTTGTGCACTAGGGACTTCTCTCAGAAATGTATATTTTTACATCAAAACAGACTAATTCAAACTCTTTTTACAGAATATGAATGTAAGTGCAAGGATGGATATACAAAATATAGTTTGTTTGATGAGGTACTGTTGACTGAAGAGAAACCAAACAGTCTAAAAATACATACACAGAGGCCAGGCATTCTAGCAGACATAGCAAAGCCTACGAAAGGGAGACTGAGGTTAATAAAGCTTAAAAAATGACCTAAGGATTTAATCTATACTCTGAAGTCCAAAGCTATTCCTTGCGTTATCACACTAATAAGCGTCTCTGCTTACAGATTTATCTTGAATCTAACAGCAGATAAAAATTTATTTGAATCTGCTGTAATCAATAGGTCAATATTTATAATTCTGCTATTCAATTTTTGCCTAGTAGTCTAGCTTTTATAGAGCATGTTCACCGTTACCACTGCTTTTTTCCTCATTAAGAAGCTAATATTGCTTGAGGAATTTTCCTTGCTCTTTACTGATTAATTGGGAATCCCTTCGTAGAGTTACGTATGAACTGTTTTGCAAAAGGTCTTTCAGAATAAGAAACTTTGTTGTTGGGAGGGAAGACTGGTTTCAGGGTTTTTTTGTTTGTTTTTAAGCAGTGAAAAGAACAATTCATTTTAAGCATAGTGTATTGGCAAATTGTTCCCATGAGAACAGACCATTTTATTCAGTAAGAAGAATCCTAAGAAAGAAATGACACAATGATGAATACACCTATTATTATCTTTTGCTAGAAGGAACTACATATGCATTACTCAGTTCTCCTGCTGTACAATTCCTTAAGAAATATGTACATTTCTATGCAATTCCTCCAAATGAAATTCTGAAATGCCTTTCAAAATAAGTTATTTCCATCAATAGCACAGGAATCTCCACTTTAACACCTGCTTGTTGGATTAGGGGTGGAAGTTGTTTGGAACTAAAACACTTAGGTATTTAAGGTAGACAGTCTATATAATGAGGTGCTAAGGTCACTGAACAAAAAAAGTGTCCACCTTCAAGAGAAAGTTTCAGGCCCTGGGTCCAAAATGAGGAAATATATGGGTAAATATAAGTGATACAGCTAATACTCAAGAAAGGGTTGGAATTTCAGATACAACTCAACCTCATTACTTCCTACTGACCAGCTGTAGCCAGCTTCTTGTGCTTGCTAGATTCCATTTACATTCTACTTTGAAAGAAAACAACTGGCTAGCCCAAAACCAGTATAGAAAATCTAGGATTCCTCTTCAAGGCTTAAGAAGGAACTGCAGTTCCTAAGCAAATAAATCCTTTCTGGAATTTTTTTACCTCCATTTGTATCAGTGCTAAACAAAATGCACAAATCAGCAATTCATACCACCAGTCTATTCTTTTTACTCTAAGATCACAAGAAAAAGGATCAGAAAAAAAAAAAATCTATGCCTGAGAAATTAAAACAGATTCACCTAAGTCTCTGATACAATGCACAATGTATATGGTGCTAAAGTGGACCTCTTAATAAAATAAATACCACAAATTTCTTTTTTTGTAATACAAAAAATCTAATATATTCAGCTATTTATCAAGGTGGACTTGGCAGTGATAGGTTAACGGTTGGACTCGATCGTAGGGCCTTTTCCAACCTTAATGATTCTATGATTCTAAGGTAAGAAATGCTTTGTTGTTACTCAAAACTACTCAAATATTTTAAGTGCCCTGGAAATACATTTCATGCACATAACTCCATGCTTTTACATTCTGTAGGAATAAGAAAGACGGTCTGCATTTCCTTCTCTGCTACTAGAGGATCACGCAAATGAACAAGCACGTTGTGAAGAGTTTGGGTTTGGTTTTAAATCAGTCTTCCAAAGTCTGTGTGGCTCCTGGTTCAAATGACAAATATCTTCTAGTTGCACTCAAAAAGGACTGAAATACAGCTGTTTATATAAAATTTACAAGATTCAAACTAAAAAAAACCCACCAAAACCAACCAAACAAAAAAAACCACACCACCTTTTAAAATCAGTAGTAGTATGCTACTGGGCAAATTAACATTGATCAGGTATTTTTGTGCTATTTTAAGCTTCAGTAAAATGATTTGTTAAGGTTACTTAAATACTCTCTCTTGCATTGTAAAGTTTTTCAGTTCTGATAATAGTAAAAAAATATTTGGCTTTTTATAAGATACACCTGTCTTATTTATTGTTCAGTCAATACTCGGCATGAGGCTCAAACACTTGTACACTGTAATTACAGTAGTTACAAGACCAAATAATACTATTGCAATTGTTTCATAACCCATTCCTAGAATTCAAAATGAGTATGAGAAAAATTCCAGGCACATTATCAACTAGATTTTATTTACTCACATATACCACATAAGATTTCACATGTTAAGGGTTCATATTTCATTGTAACAAGATGCAATGTTGAAGTAAAAAGAGTTTCTCAAAATAATTGTTATTGCTCTGTAAGCAGCACTAGGTTATTATTTACTATAAAATAAAAAGCCAATTTGATAAACAATGATAAAACATAGAAGTTGGTATATTAAAACATTTTACATTTTTACTAAAATTGAAAGTTTCAAGATGAAAAGAAAAAAATGCAGACAAAGTGTTAGGATTCCCAAAGGCATTATGAAGAGATATATACAGTGCGTTGCAAATCTGCATGTGTACAAAAGTTATCTACTGCTCTGAAGAGGCAGAAAAGTCACTGAATTTATAGATATACGCTATTGATTTCTTCCTATCTAATTAGGAGGTTCTACTAATTATTACCAGAACCACCTCAGATTTTCAACAATTCTTAAAAATTAACAGCCAGTTCAAGAAGCACTAGAGGATACTGGGGGAAGTACCATAATTTTGCCCTGATTGTATATTCTTCCATAGACATCAGCTTAAAGACACAGTAAACAACTAAATAGACACTGTAGATGGACTTTCCAATTGATCCAGGTCAGTTGTTCTTAGTTTAACTGTGCTTTGTATTAAATGAAAGAGAAGCATTTGAAAGCAAGCCATATGTCATATATACTACATACCTGTGGGTACTATAGCTTCAGATAAGCAGAAGTTCTTGCCACATACACAATTACTGGGTGGATAGCTTGTTCCCCAACTCTTAATTTATATACCAACATATAAAGAGAAAGGTTTGCTGCCAATAGAAACTCCAAAGCACTCCTCCTGTTCTGCCTAGGCTGAGCTAAATGAAAAGCACCATTACAGATCATACATGGCTTTTGCTTTATTAATTGAACAAAACTGTACAAATACCGAACGTGAGGGAAGAATACAAATTAGCAAAGGGAGGTTGGATGAGAAGCATAAAACCATATACAACTGACTTTCAAATTTGTTTCCTCTGCAGCCAGGCAATTAAAGTGAAAGAAAAGAAACCACTTCAATTGCCCAGAGGCAAGTACAGGCTCTACAGCAATGAAATGAAAAGAATGAGAAGCAATAATCCTATTTGTCACACATGCTCTGCCCGGAAAGAATTAAATGCACTTTCCTCATCTGGGGAAAACTGGGTATACCCAAAATGTCTCTTAGTCAAAATCTGCTTAGTCCAGCAGGACATATTTTCCCATGAAACTTCTTACCAAGAAGTTACTTTGGCAAGGCAGTCTGCTTTTCCAGGAAGTTTAGCAGTGAACAGTGATTAAAGATACCACAGTTCCAACAATGCTGGTCAGTTCTTCTACATAACATCCTCAGTCTGTGGATTAGTGTTGTATCATTGCCTGTTTTCGGCAGGAATCATTATTATTCTTTCCGTACTTCCCTAAGACTATGCAACACCTCTCAGCAGCACTCATATTTCCTCCCTGGACTTCTTGTAACAAGTATGAAGACAAAATGTATACCTGCTCTCTGTGACTACCATTGACGTGTTGTAAACTTGTCTAGACTACTAAATATTAATCTTACTTTCTCCTTCACGCCACATCAGCGGTAGGTACTAGAGAAGACCATCAGAAAACCAGTACAAAAAAAAAAAAAAAAAAAAAAAGGAGAGGAACACTGTTAGAAATCACTTTTGCTAATAAAAATTTATATTTTGTTCCTAGTGTATGACAGTACAGAGAAAAAGCAGGAAAAACAAAATGCGGAGTGAGGGAGGAAAACAAGGGGGAACCGATACTCTTTCTGCTTAGTCAGTTTCATGGTCAGTTTCCTAGTGGTTTGCCTTGCCTAGCAGGATATTTGGTTCCCTGCACTAACCTAAAGGTTAAAACAAACATGAATTTAAGAGATAGGAACCAACTAAGAGGCACACAGCCACTGAAGAGGTGGTTTGTATCACTGACATTAAGAGATTAGCTAAATTTGAGCTGGCCCCATTTGTTTCCCAGATAAGGTAAAAAAAAAAAAGTTAGGTATGCAGAAACTCCTACATTTCCTTCCACAGGGTAATAGGTAGACTTCAAAGACTTTTTAAATTAAAAACTGAAGTTTACTTTTCTTTCTACATTCTTAGCAAGCATATCTGACTATATTATATTTGTAACTGGGAAAGGTCTATTTTCAGAAAGAAAATGCAGACAAATATAATTACTTACTTCTTAATAAAGATTTCTAGACATAAGCTCTGAATAATGTAACCTGACATAATGGACATCAAAATATAAATTAATGGTTTCAGCTCTAACACAGTAGCAGTCTAAGCTATTGTTAAATTTCAAGCTTTTCAACTCTTTAGTGAATCAGTTTTGATCAAAAACTATGATAGATCACACCTTTACAACAGTGCTGCTTACTTACGTAGATTAGTTCCTTTTCTTAAATTGCCTTAACTGGACGCAAGGCTTTATAAACAACACAAACGGACATCACTTTTTCTGTGAACTTTGTTATACTGATCCATCAAAAGGAACTAATCTGTGCTGTTCTAAAAACATAAAAAGAAACAAATTATCCATGCTAAAGAAATGTTTAAGTAGTTCTAAACCACAGATGGGATTAGAAGGATTATAGAAAAGGTTACTCCTAAATACGAGTCATTTTAAAAGAGTGAACTCATCAGCCATTGAAGTAGTTTCCATTCAATCTGTAAAATATATAAAGTGGGCACAGATGCAGAACACATTAATTTACAACTGGAAAACATTTCTTAAAATTTGAAGACTGCTTAACTTCTATGCAAGCATTAAGTAACTAAGAATGTGTATCTCATCATACACATTAATTCTCTCTCTCTCTCTTTTTTCTCAAGGTTTTCTACTCTCAGTTTCAAAATCTCTGCAAAAGGTAGAAGACAAAGATATGTTGCTAACCACATTAAAGCTAGGAAAAACTCTTCAAAATGGAGATAGAACTGCGAACAGAGGAGCTATACCTTTGCTGAAGCATTATAAGACTGAAGACAGCAGTGTTTTGGATGAAGAGGATGACAGAAACATGAAGTTTTTGGTGAGTTTTCAGTTTTACATTTTGGCTTAATTGTAAAATGGAAATTCTCTTTATAGCCCTTTATAAAACAAGTACAATAATTTAAAGCCATAACCTGGTGAATATACAAAAATATCAATTTGGCATACTATAGTCAAGAATAAGTTTTCAACTACAAGTATCTAATTCCAAGATTTTAAATGTGTAAGTTGGAGAGTTGAATAAGAGTAATCTGATTTTTACAGAACTATAGGGAGCCAAAACTTGTGGGGAAAAAAGCCTATATTTATGTTTGATTCAGCATGTCCCTATATGCAGCAACAGGCTTTTAACTTCACCAAATATAAGACTCATTATTTTATCATGTTCTTTACCATAAAACCAATTCAGCCAAAGATGTAATACAGGTCATTACTTTTAAAATATCATCTTGAAAGATAAAATACTTGCACTGCTGAGTGTAAAGTATAAAAAGTGAACACAACTGACTTTATTTAAAGATAAACTGTTACTCTTGTTTTCCCTTAAAACAGGACACAGGCTCCAGACATGATTTCTTAAATCATGTTATGCCAATCAACTTAGGTAGAAAGCAACTGCCTTATCTTGCACTGAAGGGAGTCAGGGCTTTTCCAGCTGACACTGAAATTCGAAATATTGAATCAATACAGGAAAGAGAGACTGCAGATGAAGAAAATTCAGCTAAATTCCCTATAGGAAGAACAGATTTTGACAGTAAGTATATTTTCATTTTTACACAAAAATTATTTCATTCTGGTACAGTATAATGCAATGTCTACATAGCAATTTGCTAAAGGTCCATTTAGAAACTCCATGCCACGTTTGGGATTTCCTAGGGCTGATGAAATCTTGCATTTCCAGTTTACATCTATTGTGATTTAGTGCACAGGGGAGGAAGCATTTGTTAAATTAATATTTCCAGAGGACATAAAGAATTCTAGTTCTTTGATGATTTATGCTTTCAGATATTTTTTTTTTTCCTGTAGAGCTCAGGTGTATGCTGGGAAGAGTCTATCGACCTTGTTGGCAAGTCTGAAAACTAGTGATCTACACCACCTTCTTTGAAGACTAAACATTTTATTATGAAGTTAATGTAATTTGAAGTTACTGTGTTTTAGTGTGGCTATACATTTGCATCCAAAAATACTTTTCCACCGCATTGTAGAAGGAAACATAATTCATTACCAAAAAAGAACATAGCTATAAGTACTAATAATGTATTGTTATCAAAGAATAAAAGACTTCTGCATAATCCAGACTTATAAGTATTTGTCTAATATTACACAAAAGCTACTTCCACTTATTTGAGTATGAAAGGAAGCAATTAATGAATTTCACCCTTTTCTCATAAAATTTTACAACTTCTGAACCAGTCAACATACTGTGTATGTCAAAACAAAAACTTACAGTCTAAAAAAGTGAGTTAATTTTGCCTGACCAGCAATCAACTTGTTCTTGCTTGCAGTTTTGCTGTGTTTTCTTTTTCCACCAATTTCGCTGTCCAATTCCTTTTGAGGGTTGTTTGAAGTCTTAGGTCTTTTAGCATTTTTTTGCAAAGATGGTTCACTTTCCTTATCACAGATTACTTTGTCATTATTCAAATCCATCTGTTCATTCTTGGAGTTCTTGTTTCTTGGCTGACAACTCAGCTTTCCCATTTCTGTATAACTTCTAGTCTGGTGAACATTTTCAGAAATAGTTCCAAGCACTAGTACATCATCAAGACATGAATTCATACCTTCTGTCATATAAGAATATCAAAAAACATATGTGAAAAAATAAAAAGTTACCTGGGATTAGTCATCCTTTTTCTATCAGAGGACTGTCATGTGATTTTTTTAATCAAAACTAGTGCTTTATCAGTAAAACAAAACTATACCGGTCATTGCAGTTACATTTGCTATGTGTTCATAAGTGTACTGCCAATTTAAAATGACATTGCTCAAAAACATGTAATAGCAACTAACTTAAGGAAGTGGATTTATGACTAAGATATTGGAAAACATGCTTAAAGGGCCTAGAAATTATATATATTATATGGTTTGTAGTGAAGTAAAACAAATTTTTCTTTTTTGAATGGCAAAAATACAAATGTCACTTAGCTTACTTCTGCAAAATAAGAAGAAACATTACGTAATGTATGTAAAATATATTTTTTTACCTCAAGATAGCATCAATACATATTTTTCAAACAGGTTTATATTTTCAAAGCATTAGCATTTTAATTTTAATGCAAATACATTTAACTGATCATATCATACACAGAGCAATGAAACGTTTTTCTTGAAAACATATTTATACTTGAGTTTTACTAAAGCCTTGTTTGATAACATTTGAAATACCAGCTATCACATTTAATTATTCCATCCTACTACAGCTTACCTGTGAGATATCCAGCTTTTAAATGTTGCTTTGGTGCAGGATGCATGCAGTTTGGAACTTGGCTACTGCTGAGGAAGTGCTGACCCTTTATTTCACTCAGCTCATTTTTATACGTACATGCAAACTGAGATTTGATTGAAGATTGCTTTATCTGCAAATAGCAATCTGGTATTAGATTTAATTATTCACAACAGTAAAAGACAACACCTGCAAGACTACTAAAATAATGTTTCCCCATTCTTCTGTCTTGAAAGCTTTTAAGTCAGGTAAAGTATTAGAAAAATGAGTATGTTATGAAGTATTCATTTACAAAGTGTAAAGGCTTTCAAGAATACTAATAAATTATTCTATTAAAGTCCTAAAATAGTTTTAAAATCTTTTTTCATCTCTCTCAGAAAGTTACACATTAAGTTTTAAAGCTTCAACCTAAGATTTTGTCAAAGTTAGCCCCCTCTTTTGATAGACTGCAGACTCTACCATTTTGAGTAGCTATCATAGCTACCACAGTCAATTATCATACTTCTACAGGTCATCATCTCTGAGATGTCAGTAATATAAACTGTAATATACCTAAAACTGTAATATAAAGTATTATTTCAGATCTGTCTTTGGCAAATTTCAGATTTCCCATTTACTCACAAAATAAAGCCATTTCCTTATTGAATGCCAATGTCTGACTCCACATTTGTCAAAACATACCAATATAGCATAAGTTGCCAGAAATCTACAGTATTGAAGAACACTATTGTATCTGGTTGTGCATGCTTATCTCCACCTCCTAGTCTTAGAAGCAGGGAACCTAGTCTCATAGCACGGGTAAATCAAAACATTTGGTTTGACTACAAAAAATTAAATAAGATTTTTCAATATATTCAATATATCCATATTCAATGGAATCAATGGTTACAGGTCAAACTTCCTCAGTTTACATTTAAGTTACAGCTTCACATCAGCTTAGAATTTCAGGGTCAAGCTTTGTAATTTCTAGCCAATTTATATCACAAATGCTATAGACTCTGGAAGATAAATTCTGCCCCCACTTCCATTTGAAAGTCTACCGGATTATAGAAAAGATGTTGAAAGGTATAGCACAGAGCAGATAATTACAATATATTAGCTAATAATTTAGCTAATAATTCTATTACAATAGCACAGATAAATTCAAATAAATTTGAGCTGAACAGGTGCTACAGTACAAATATCAGGACAAAGAAAAAGCAAGAAACATTGTCACAAAATAAATGTTGCTATATACATAGATAACAGGAATGATTTGTCAAAAAAGAGGTTTACAGGCACTTTTCTGATTAAAAAGTTTGCATCATGTAAGTCTAGTTTTCTTCTTAATACCAGCATGTTTAAATTTTACAGTTCAGGTTTGACCCTTGTAGATATATTTTTCTTCCAACTCAAAATCTCAGATTTAGACAGAAAGAAAGAATACGTTCCCAGAAACCTCCTTTCACGCAGGCCTTCATCCACAAAATTCAGTCACAATTTATGCCACTTTCGTCAGATGCTGTTTTCATCCATATAAGCTAACAGACTCTAGCTTTTTACCATCAAGATGCAACTGAAGTATACTGAAGTGTATATATCTATATATCTATCTTCATGATACTGCAGTTGGCCAGGTGAACACACCTACAGTCTTTTTGGAAAAAAAAAATCCCGTTTATTTACAGAAATGTAGTTTTTCTTTCTGACTTACTATGTCTGCACATATATAGTTTCACTTTAAACTCAGTATTCCCTTCAAGAGTTAAAAAGACCCAATTTTCCCAGTTGTCCATCACTCCCAAAGTGCAATTTCTCTGTGCAAGATAACAGCCTGAGAAAGAAAGGCAGATTTAACAGGGAGAACTAGCCAGCCTGACTCTCAACAATTCTAATCTTTTTTAAGTGTTAATCTAGTCTGTACTTAAAATATTTACCATAAGGTAAGACTATATACATAGACATTTACAAGGTTTTGTGTGCTTTAAGTTTATGCCTTAGCTCACCGAGTCACTAAGTATACGTCATTAACTTTATACGCTTTTCAGAAAGTATTTTGAACGATAGAGAAGCTATACCCAGGTTAAGCTAAAGAATTTGAAATAATTAAAAATGCAACTCTAATCTAGCTTAAACAATCAACATCCTATTGTACAATTACAATATTTAGAATATAAGGGGCTTACATTTTCTTTAAGCTTAAGGTTACAGTAATATTAATGAAAAATATTTTCCTGTATTTGCTATGTTTCTTAAACACTTAAAATTCCCTCAATTCTTAATTATTGTTCATCAAATGACATCAAAAATCACATACTCATATTGCAAGAGGCAAATAAGCTAGAATTTGTGCTGAGTTGATGAAGATATAATGAACACAGCACGAAGAAACTGGAGCAAGAAAGCCTGATAGTCACGATTCTATAACCAACAATAAATCCACTTATTTTTGGGGACATCAGGGTTTCTTTTTACCACCCCCATCCGACACTTCACTAATTCAGTTTGCAGGGACTAGAATATGAAGTCAAAGGACAGAAGTCAAGCTCAAATACCGAAAAACTTGCAGCACAAATCCATCTATCTGTTTTAACTTCACCAAAGCTTGAAATATGCCTCAAAACTTCACTCGGTATTGCACCATATACCGTTTAGTCATTTGCAAACAGTATATAAAGCTCTACTAAATACGACTGTTTCGGCTGATGTTAGCACTAATCTAGAGGGCATATATAAATCAAGAGTGCAAGACTAAATTTGTTGAAGCAGTCAAACTTCCCAACTAGTCTAGGAATGTATATTCACTAGTAAAAACAACTGTATTACATTGAGATAGCAATAAGTAAATTTTAATAGCCTGAAGGCAGAACAAAAGAGCACAAGTCTACTGCTGAATTAAAGAGTAGAGCTTCACTGGAATGTTTTTAAAGAAAAAAGAGTAACTTAAAACTTGACTAATGCACACATAATGAAGCCTGTCAACAGCTTGAAATAACTCTTAGAAATTAGAGTTCTTTTACATTAAATTCCCTGAAAGCCACTGCTTTGAGGGCACCATCCCAATGACTCACAGCACTGGGAGAGCAAAAAGATACTGGGAGCTCAATTTGCTAATCAAGTAGTTGCACACAAATGGCATGCAATAAGCTTGGACTTACTATCCCCTCTCCTCTTCACAAGCAAGTGGGATGTTGCTGTCCCTGTACAAAGAAATAAATTTTGCTGCATTTCAAAAGGTGTTCATTGTTACCCCTGTTCAGCTGGAAGAAAAGTATGACAGAATTTTAAGACAGTGTTTCAGCACATGTAGGTCAATTAGTAGTCCTAATGAGTAGATAAAGCAGTACATTCTCCCACCTTGACTTCTATATCTAGAGAAGTTTTTCAGTTGTTCGAGGTGCCAATAATAAAACATTCACTTTTATATGAAATGTTAATGGTGCATGATCTATTTATTTCTAAAAGTTAGTTGATAATCTATTCCAGATCTCCTTCCAGCATCTGCATACAGACAGTACTGCCAATATTTAGTCAGTAAGAATGTTGAGATTTGGTTTTTATACACTGGAATGGCATAATAGAATTTGAAAACCTACATCAGTAACAACAAACATATGTTTTTATTTTCTAGCCAAACAGAGTACTATTTGGAAGAGGAAAGGACATAAAAAGAGAAAATGTCTTTTCTCCACCCTTACCCTTGTCCTTTTAGAAAAAAAAATTAAAGCTAATTTGAAAGAGAATGTTGAAAAAGGGAAGGGAGTGCAAAGGGAAGAGTAACAAAACAATAAATGGTAACATTGCCAAACCAAGGCATCATGTTATTCAAACATGAAAAATGTCCTGAATAGCTCAGGTAATAGCAAGCTTTTATTGCACTGAAACTATCAATTTTTTTTAGCATGACATTTTACCAGCCTTTTGCTATCCCAAATTAACCTACTACTGTTTTGAGAACATTTAGCCTCAAATCACCTCATTACTGGGTTTTGAAAGTACTCAAAACTCACAGCTACAGATCCCAGGAAAGCAGTTTAGGGGTCTTGTAGAAACAAGACTTCCACACAAGTGTGGCTCATCAACTGACACTAATGATAAAGTCTTTAATTTGTGCTGAACATAACCTTTTTCTCCCCTCCTCCTCTCTCCTCCAGATACTCAGTTTTAGTATACTCCATGCACATTGAAACTACTAGTCAGCTTAGTGTTCTCCATAATCATATTCCACTTAGAAATAAATATTTCTTGCTACAATAGATGAGACTACTACCTGAGGAAGATTGTTTTCTCTATTACTATGAATTCTCTGCTCACAATTAGAGCAGACATACAGAAAACTCTTGATAACTTCCTGTTGGTAGTTTTCCAAGTCACAGTTTATTTGTACTGGAATCACAAAGAGGCAAAACAATTCTCTCAAGTAACAGCATTTAGAGAACTAAGCAATGAAAAATAACAGCAGTGCATGAAGCTAGATATTAAGTCATTTTATATAGGCATGAACAAGTCACATGAGAAAGGCAGACTGAGATTTTTTGCTTTGTGGAGCTTTTTCCTTGGAAGGATTTCTATACACAGTAAAATTACAATGGACTTCAAGCATGCCAAGATTTGTTAGAGTTCTTAAGCCACAAATTCTTTTCAAAACTAAAACTACAGTTATGTTCCCAATTGGAGGGAAATAGTGCCTCATATAGGAAAGGTTGTCTCCAGTTACATTAAGAAAAAACCATGCCAAACTACTGAAATTCCTTGCAGCTGTTTCAGGGTAAATGTGTTAACAATGCAGCAGGATTTCTAAAACAATGTATCAAAAGGCCAAAACAATCTTAAGTTTACAAAAAAAGATCTGGTACTCTCTCATATATTGCATGCTCACAGCCTAATAGCTTTTGTTCCTTCCTTCTTAACTCCTGAAGTTCTCGGTTTCACTCAATCCCATTTGTTCAGGAACAGAATTTTACCTACGACTTTAAAGTCTAATTAATCTTTTCTGGTGCAGAAGAAAGATGAGATATCTTATTATGCACCATTATTGTTGTCTTAAGTTGCTCTTTAACCTAAATAAAGCAGGTGATTGTAACAGTCCTTCCATTCCTCCCTCTCACCAATAAGCACGACTTACATAACCCCACTGAAATCAATAAAATAAGTAGTCAAACAATAGGGTATCTACCCATTTCAGATAAAGGGAAGTATGATTCAAAGAAGCAGACAAAGTTGGATGAACCCTTTTTAGATAATACACCTCTTTCCTGTCCAATTAAACTTTCTACATATTTTTATAAAGCAGAAAGGATTGATAAAGATAACAACAAGAAATGTAACTTGATAGATGTTCTGTAGACCTTTCTGAATTAAAGACTCCTTCCACAAAATACCATTCACCAGAAGACACTTCACTTAAACAATAGATAACAAACTTGAAACTCTAAGTTGTCTCTCAAAGGAATATTGAGTTTCTTATTACTCTTACCTGCTTCTGCTGGAGGGAATGAAAAAAATGCAACATGCTAGCTCCCCAGACTTCTTTCTCCTCAAGGGATAAGAGCAACAGCTTTGCCTCTAACAAATGCTGTTATACTTAGGTGATCTTTCTGCATCTCTTCCAGTATTTAATGAGGATTGGAAGACAAAAATATTTCTTTGTCTTTCACTGTTGCCAGGAATTTGTTTTGGCACAATGGAAATACCCACAGATTTATTTTATTTTTAAACACCAATTCCAGTTCATAGCTACCCGTTTACTTTATCCACTCTCCATGTTTTTAGATACTAAACACATACGCATGATGTTGTGCCCTAGGTCTAAATACTGTCAATCTGTACTCCTCCACATAATTCTGCAGAAGTTGAGATATCAGTTCCTCTTAAGGAAGGAGAGGGCATAATGTCTTCCCCCCTGTTTTTGTTTTGGTTTTTAGACAGGTGTTTCTCCTTTCACTTCCTAGATTTTCCAAAATTTCTTTATTTAACACATACATCTTGATGGGATGCAGCATACAACCAAAATAATCATCACTACTGTGTTTTTCTTCCCCTATCAAATATAATGGAAAAAGACTTTTATGGGACAAGTTCTAATGAGAGATCATGAATTTGTACTATAGACTAACCATCTAACCACCCATCAGAAGCAGCATGGCAAGAAGGTCCTTAGGACAACTTTATGGAACTAATGCTACCATCACACACATTGCATAAGAAACTTCTCAGAAGAATCATTGACATTGAAAAGAAACATCATGTTGCTATTGTCTTAAAAAAAAAATGTATTGTATCTCTGAGTTAATTGTTAAAATCAGTGCATTATGCGTAACAAAATTTACAGCTCTGAATTTTACAAGCAACCTGTACATATTTCAAGATGGCTGTATGAAACAACAATGAAGACTGATACTCAGTGTGAGAAGGCGATAAATATTACTGCAGCACTTGAGATCTATGGTCATGGACAAGGAATTTGTTGTGCTATGTGCTGCACAGTAAAGGCAGAAGAAAATTTATTTCTACCAAGAGATATTACAATCCAAGAAAAGAAATATATGGATTCATAGAGAAAGGAACTGAAATTAGTCATTGTAATAGGCATCTATCTCAACACAAAGCACTGCTAAGTTCTGGGGAGAGGTTGATTTAAAGGTACTGAAAAATATTTTAAAGGAGGATAATGAGTTCTGCAGATACCTATAGAAAGTCTCTTCAGTCATAAGAAACAGTATAAAACAGACAGCTGAAAGAACTAGTCTGAAAATTAACAAATGAACAATGAAGATTTGTATTGCAGGCTGAATGTAAGCAAGGACAGATATCTCAAACCAGCAAATCAGAAATTATCAATGGGTTGGGATAGGTGAAAACAAGTAGCTTACCTCTACTACAACTTAAAGGAACAGGTTGAGATGCAAACAGAAGAATGGCATCTAGCATCTAATCACTTTGATAACAACTTTTTATACAGCAATCTCAGTGGTGCAACTATCAAATCCAAGATACAGCAGCACATCAAAAAGCAAAATGAACCTTTAATAAATTATAGTTGAGTGGACATACAGATAGAGAAGAATATATTCCAGAGGTGTTATGGAGTGAAAAAGCAACAGGTAGGATACCATCCTGAATGTTAAGTATACCAGGAAAGATACCACCTCAAGATCAATAATAAATATACCATAAATATACCACCTCAGGATCAACAGCTGGGTATTCACAGGATGGCACAGAAGTAACAAAAGATGTCAGTTTTGACAGAAGGGACGCTTAGGTCAGATGTAGATCTGTGAACTGTTCATATAAAGTTGATAGCTGATCTTCTGTTTGTAGGTGTGTTCATCCACAAAGAAGGTACAGAAAGAGAAGAGAAAGACGAGGCCCTCTAAAGTCTTCATAGAAAAAGGTAGAAAAGGAAGGAGTAGAAACATGCAAAAGAAACTCTGTAGAAAATGTTAGAAAGGTAGAAAGAAAACCAGAAAAAGACAAACTGAAAGATTAATGTTTCAAGAAAGAAAGCAAGATTTTACATGAGAGGCTGAAGATCAAAGGTGAATGGCAGAGAACTATCGCAGTTTTAGTTAAAACAATCATTAGCTGTTTGGCAACAGCAATTTCAGCTGACTGGAAGGAGAAGCAAGACTAAAGAGAACAGAAGAATACCAGAAGAATAATTCCAGTCTTCACAGCAATATAGCGTAGTTTAGATGGCAATGTGTGGCTGACACACCGAAAACAGAACAGTAAACATAATGGAAAACACTCAAACATCTTATCTTGAGTAAGAGGACTCTATGCTGATACATAATTGAGGAGCATTTACACTCTGAACTGCATGATTTTTATTTTCACTTTTTTAAACGGAGAAACATCTTGAGATACTTGGCCTCAGTTCCATGCTGTACTTTGTCTCTCTGGTACAATAGGATACACTGGAAGAAAGCCATAAAGAAGACTGATTGTGATTACTAGAGGCAGTTTAGCAGCCTCAATGTTGCTCTAAGATATGAATTGTATAGCTCCAAGCAGCCATTCAGTTTAACATGTTAATCATGTTACCATCCACATTGCTAAAGTAGGGGAAGAGAGTCCACCATCACAGATATAATGTACGAAACACTATAGGCAAGCTTTACAGTCTAAGATGCCAAAGAAAGTTTAGAAGTGTGACCCACAGACTTTAGACCTGTTGCTTGTCCTCTTTCAATTTTGGTTTTCATAAGACCAAAGGTCATTTCTATTTCAATATAGTCATCCTCGATTATATTAGGCACCTGGTGAGCATCAAAATCAGTTCTAGAAGTTGATTGAAAGATCTCAAAAATTATTGGCTAAAAACATTCGATGTTTCATTCTATTTTGCTACAGGTACATTCTGTTTTGTCAATCATGGTGAAGGAAGACTAGGACAAGAGTCCTACAGAAAAAGTCAGATTCTTGTATTGTATTAACAAGAATCATAGGAGTCACAGAACCCTCATTAGATTCAGGCATTAGAAAAGCAGCACAGGAGAGTGTCATGGTGAACCTTTACATGTAATTCCTGCTCCTGAAGTAGAACTCATTCAATTATTCAGAGCCCTCTGAAAGAACTACTATTTGCACAGAAATTATGGTAGCTAATCTGGTTTTTTTTATTAGCAAAAAAGTATTTCCAAAAAATAAAAATAGTTTCATAACATGAATCAGCCTCGAGATTCATATTTTTGATAGTTTGTGTCAAAAACCTTGTAAGTTTCCAGAAAAGATCTCAAATGTGACAGGTAATTACTTTTAGATAATGATTTTTGCACTTTGATACTGAACACAGCTGTTCATGAATCCAATTATAAAACCTCCATTTAGATAAGAAAACTATCTATTTCAATGTATTATGCAAACAGCATATCACATTTTTGCTATTTGATTAATAAAGCTGCAATTTAAATATGCTGTTTATCGTAAAATTAATATAATGAAGATCCTTTATAAGCTTCAATCTTTCATAATTTGCCTATGAGTTTTAAGCCAAATTTCACCATAATTAGTGCATGTATCCAAAATGCCCATCATTCACCCCACCCCCATACAAAAAAAAGCACTCAGACTGAAGTTGGAGTATATTCAAAACACGCTGAAAAGGTTGACAGGGCTTTTCATTTTATTTCCTTTTAATAACTTTCTACTTGTCAAACACATATATTAAAATTCCCCTCATGTCCAGTGGCAGAAATAGTTCTAGAACAGCACAATGGAAAATATTTCTGATGGCTTAAAACACCTCTGTTTTCTTCCTTATATACTAATTATATTTGCATTTTTACCTGCTGTCAGGAATAAGTTCATAAAAAATATTAAGTCACTACTTTTATTTAGCTCTCTGTTGAAATGCTGTGGAATATACAAACTCTGTCTCTTTCCATAGTCCTAACACTCAAGTTTGGCAATTTTGAGGAAAAAAAAAAGACTAACAAAATGCACTGGAAGACTGCAATTTTCAGAAACATTGAAGTTGTTCTTTTGAATAGTGCCACTCAACACCAACATACTCTTATAATGTTCCATTTCATCTACAAAATAGCAAACATTAGCATCTTTATTTTATTGTTCACAAAGCAATGTTATGGAAATGTCCTCAGAACGTTACAAATAAAAAGCATTCCAAAGAAATGCAATGAAAAAGTCATTACTACACTTTTAGAATGCCTATATTATCAGAACTGAAATCAGGTGCCTGTATTCAGTTTCGTCTCTGTTTTCACATAGCTCCAGTTTTATTTCTACAGTCCTGAAATACACAGATAGGCAAATTAAGAGATACAGATTAACTCAGTATATCTCCATTAAGAGATCTTCATTAGGAAGTACGTTTAAGTTTAAAGCCCTTCTCTTCTGGAGTTTTAAATATTTCCATTCGTATTACAACACTGTTCAAGTTCGTCCAATTACCACAAGTTAATCACAATTACATTTCTTAAGCTACAGGATAAAATTCTCAAATACTTGGCTGAAATGTAACACTGTTATTTTCATTTTAGCATTATTATTTCAGGGCATCTATAGTCGCATAGCAATTCCTACACAATACCTTAATTTCTTTTTCATCCATACATTTCCGAATACGTTGTCTAAGAGGTTTTGGAGAAGATCCATTGGATTGTGCTGGAGATCTATATTAAAGAGAGATAAGAAGTATTTAGAACATATAAAAGCAATTAGTTAAGAAAAGTAGTTACCACACCAAGTTCCTCAGAAACAGGAAGGCAAGCATTTTCATTCTCCAAGCCTTACTTTGTTTTCTCCCTTCCTAAGTAACCACATGTACTGTGACAACTGAAGACAACATAATGAAACCAAACCTACAGTTCCAGTTTCTGGTATCATTTTGCAGTATGTTTACAATATTATAGTTCTGCAGCCACAGTATTATTTGTAATGCTGGTGATGAGTTATCAAGTCACCATTCTATTTACACCTCCTTGAATAGCATCTAGTTGACATCCAGAATAAATTTTCCTCATATTTACAGACTTTTCAACAGAAGTACACAAACAAAATGCTTCCACCCTCCTATATTTCAGTATGTGAATAGTTACACACATTAATGAAAAATTTTGATGCATATAATGCAAAAAATTATTGATGCATATAAGAGGGGATCTTTTGGTCTTGAAATAAGAACTAATCTGTGCATCTGTAAATAATTACTTCTGTGTTTATGCTCATGGCAGGCCAGTGTGCATATGACAAGTTTTTTTCAAAAATAACTCATTCTTTATTTTATTTATTTAGCTCATTCTATTCAATTATTCCATAAATAAAATTTATTTTATTTAGCTCATTCCTTATTTTATTTCTTTCTATTTGTCTGTGGTGCAAAATTTCCACAGGACCTTGCAATGTTTTTGCTACTTAAATTGCCAAAACAAGTAGCTTCAGCACACTCCCATCTACACTGTTGTTCTGGTTCGTGAGTCCCCTTTGTAACTCGTAATGACAAAATTCTCAGCATCCCACTTTTCCAACTACTGATGATTCCTCAGGATAAGCACTGATTAAATTATCACTGCTTCTCCAGTGCATGGATAGGTTACTTTCCTTTTCAGTGCCCACAGAAATGGGTTTTCAAGAGATTCTTTGTTTTGTACACCAGATCAATATGGGTATTCCTTAAATGGAAGGAAATTTTAAAAAGCAAGAAAAGAAATTAGCAAGAAGTAATGACTGGCTTTAACATTAATAGGATAGGAAGATGATGGGAATGATATAAAAATAGCAGCAAACAAGAAGTTGCCCCAAACCCTGAATAGCTGTTGAACCTGCAAAACCAGAAAAAGAGAACCTTTATTGCAAAAAGTTATGAAAATACTTAATCCATGGTCATGCAAAATTTAACTCTAAAACATAAAAAAAAAAAATCATTAATTATATCAGAATCACCTTACTTTGATTTCAATATCACTACATTTTTATGTTTACTTAAAAAATTTAAAAATACTATGGGAAAAATAGCACACTTCTGCCTTGCATGCAGCTTCAAAATACAAAGAAATAGCAAGAGAATTTTATTTTAACTTCTATAATACATATCTAAAAAGAATATTTTCCAGAAGATTGAAACGAGGTGCTTAGAGAAGGAAAATATTTGACGGATATACTAAAGGACAGATTAAGTAAGAAAAACTTCAGCTTGGTTAGGATGTTCTAAAACACTGAGGACATACTGTCAGTGCTTACATTTTCAGTTCCCAGATATGCATGCATTTCACAAATTACAATGAAAATATTTTTAATTAAAGAAAGTCAACAAAAAGTCAAACAACAAAATAGCTGCTTCTCAGCAGTAGCTTTTTTGCAGGATTTCAGTGCAGAGAGATAAATCTACCCAATTGATCTAGAAGTTTATTAAAAGAAGAGTAAAACAAAGCAAGAAAAATTCCTGAAATGCTGAAGTTTTGAAAAAGAGGCGCTCTCATTTAACCTCAGTCTTCACCTGAAAACTAACAGTGCTCTCTCAAACTGACCAGAACCCAGACAAAACTACTCACAAACTTTAAACATGTTTTGGGATTCTTCGGTAATGAAGTCTCTAGAAATATTAAAAAGCATCGTGAAAAACCTCAACACAATAAGTACCATGTGATCAAAAACCATGAAACAATAACTACCACATGAGGTGACCAACAATCTGATACACAGAATCAGATTAGCAAAAAGAATCTAAAAACTGCAGTGATGTTTACTGCCAAAGGTACCATTTATCCTGTAAACTTCCAGATTTACTATTAACGATAGATTGGCAAGAAGAATGCAAACACTCTAGATCAAATATTTGAGACACAAGCATTAACAGAAAAGTGCTGTACCATAGAGGTGCCTGTACATTGAAGCAAATCAGAGTGACACCTTAGCTACTATCCTTTGTAGTACTAAGGTGTTCAGCATTCATAAAGCAATTGGAGCCTTACAGTAAAGCTGCTAGAGAAATGCAGAACACAGACTTGATAAAAATTGAGAACAGGTGTTGTTTGCAAGTTTCATTTCAGTTTTTGCAAAGTTTTTTATTCCTAAAAGAATTATTTAGGATCATAAATTCAATACTTCGAATAAATTACTTCTAAATCAAATTTTTAAATGGAAGCACCCAGATAATATTAAAAAAATCATATACTGGAAAATAAAACCTAAAACAAATTGACCACTAAGAATTACTAAGGAAAAGAGAAGAACTGTCTAGATTCCAATATAAATTCCCAGATAGCAGTACCTGCTTACACCTACACCGAGAAGATTTTAAGTCAAGCAAAAGTTTTATCCTTTTTGGGGAAAATTAAAGAAAATTAATTCAGCCGAAAAATCAAGTGAGGTAAGTGAAACCAAAGCACTCAGTGGGCACTCATTCAGAAATAGGTGGTTTAAAAGCCATTTAAAATTAAAGAGTTACTCTAAAACAAAAATCAAAATTTCTATCTCTGAATAATACCACTGTTTAATTCAGAATTCATGTGGGCCTTGATTCCATTCACATAGAGCATTAGCCTAAATTGATTACGCTCCTTTTCATTCTGATAAAAATTCAACCACGGTGAGGTTTATTAAAATAATGAAACCATTTTAAAAGTAATGTGGATCAATTTTTCTGAATCTGAAGTAATGGAAAAATAAGAGACTGAAATTGGGGTTATTTTAAGCTTGTTACATAATGAAATGGAAACGTATAGCTACAGCTATCCACAGATATTTGGGAGGAGGTAGAAATATTCCACAATATGTTGTTACAAGCTGACTTTTATATTAAAAATTATTACAGGTTTATTTAGAATTCTTATTAGTGAAACTAATTCTTAAGTTTTATTAGAATGTGCTTGTTCCTTTGGTTTCATAAAAGATGTCGAACAATAAATCTAATGGAACCCTTAAATTTTTTTACTTTTAGGAACCTCCATCTTCCAGTTTAGGACCTATCACCATTTTTCTGTGTCCTTGCTCTTATGCTCACAGCCTTGCACCTGCACACTCCAATAGTGTTGTTATGGTGGGCTGTCATGGGAAATGACTGCCACCAGCATAAGAAACACCCCCTTCTTCCCCACTTTTCCCACCCTTTTCACTGTACCTCTTCTTTTATGTTAGGGAAACCAAAAATGTGCATGCACAGAGATTAATAAGCGACGGGCCACACAGCCCCTGCCCTGGCGAACAGATCCTCCAATCACCACTAAAGGCATTAAAAGCAGGGACAACCAATAAGGGGTAGAGGTAGAATGCTTTTGACAACTTGAGACTGTTCTAAGAGTGCCTTCCCTTTACATCTAATCTCCCAATAGGCTGCGCTTTGGTCATTTGCTTTGTGTAAGTAATACCAATGCTTTGGTAACCATTCAGTATAAGATCTTAAAAAACAAACCAACCCAACACAAACACAAAAAACCTTCTAGTACTCACCTGAAGAGTGTCAAAACAGAGGTGATTCCAAACAAATTTAGGCTTTCATCATCATATAATAGTTCTGCTTTGTTCTGGGTAGGAGGACTGACAGCTTCTTCATCCAGAAGAACTAGTAAGATCTTTACAGTATCTCTGCCACAATACACAGTGCCATGATTTATGGAATGCAATTTTGGCTGAAAGTAAATAAAATTAAAAGGAACATACAATATGAAAAGTCAGCAAGCCAGACCAATTGGTCCAAAAGGAACCCATATCAGCACAAGGTGTGAGAAACCCCTCCTTCCCTTTTCACAGTAAGCATTTATGGGGAAGCTGCCCATGAGAAAGTTTCTTCCTCATCCCAATTAATTAGTAGAGTTTAGATCACTGCCAGCTGGAGGTATACATTGATGACCAAGTCACACAGATAAATATACAAATATGTGATGAAATCATGCAGCAGAAATTACCATATTGTTTTCTCACAACCAATTTGAGTGCTATGGGGTACAGAAACATATTCTGGTGAAGTCCAACTCGTCTGACTGAATCTGCTAAAGCAGTTGGTTAAAAGTGAGATTTCCATCAATATTTGACAATAGAGGTACTCAGCACAATCTCCTGTTGTTTGGAACAGGAAGAATTCCTTACGATTTTCCACAAGAATAAAGAATTCCTTAAAGAAAATAATAATCCACATCTGGAAGTGCTCAATGCTACAGTCAGCAGTACATATGTAGAACTCCATAGCCACTATGGGACTGCAAGAATTGCAAGTTTGCTATATTTTTCTTTAAAAGTACTAGTTGTTCCATAGAGAAATTTAGCGCTTAATACACAGTAGTAGATTTAAAAACCTATAGGCTTTCTTATTTACCAATACACTGAATACCCTGATTTTGTTCACAAGGACAGGACAATCAACGAACTGCATTTATCTAATCAGTTAACTGCTTTTAAACACAGTCTTGAAAAGATCAAATTCTATTTCTCTCTCTATTTGATTACATCAATTAGTGTATGTAGCTTTCAAGAAACCATAGCAACACATGTCAGTCAGTTACTATAAGTTATAATCAATAGCTAGAAATAGCAATTACAGAAATGGTTGTTACTTGGCTTTACAGAATTGGCCTATTTCAGTACCATTTAATTTCCTCAAAATTTATTCTGAACCTCTTCAGTCATTACATCACCACATCATAGATTTTTATAAAATGTCATGTGTGTCATGGTAGACTTGTCTTAATGAGAAAAGTGCAAATTTGGCATCATCTTGACTGATTATACACAAAGGAAAAAAAAATCTTTAGCATATAACAATCTCCTAACTGCGAAAAGATGACCTTCAGAAATCTCATGTACTACAACAGTGACTTGGTGTACTAACCATAGACTAAAATCCTATTGTCCACACTGCAATAAGAATTTTAGGCAACACAACAATCCCTGCCATAAAAACCTTGTTTATTAGTAAACTTAAAATCTTGATTCAAATGATTTTTTCAAGATAATAGTCAATCAATCTTTCAAGGGTAGTGACCATTATAGCTACTCCAGACTATCCTGGTTAGTGCCAGAACCACAAGCCAGATTCCATTTACAGTAGTAATTTTCTCAGGAAGAAATTAATCATAATTTCTATTAGTCATGCAGGCTTCAACACAAAGTAGTGCTTCCTGCTACATAAAGTAATAACTTTCCCTGGAGCTCTAGATTCTTATAAAACAGGTATTTGCAGGAAAACTGAGCAATGATGGAAGAAAACTGCCACTGCCAGGAGAAAAGCAAATATTTTTCTAACAAAGTAACTCTTTTCAGGTACACTTTTATGAGGAAGCAGCCTTCCCAGGAGCTAGTGGAGGCATCATTTTCAGCTCTATAGTTAAGATCACATTTTAAATTTGCACTTAAAGAAATGATTCAATCTCTTACGTATGAAAAAACATAACATCATATCAAAACCAGGACTTATTCTGAATATAGAACAATTTTTCTGAGAAATTACAGCATCAGGGTTTGAGCCTTTCTTTATAAAGTGAAAAACAAAACACAATAAAAAACAAGCTATATGTGAAACTCAGCACAGAGCATTAATCTTTGCTGTCCTGATATCTTAATGGAACAATACAGATGCTCTAATTTTTTTTTCATACAGCTCAGATTCATTTGGAAAACTTACGGGTTTTTTTGTTTTGTTTTGTTTGTTTTGGTTTTTAATTAGTAATGGTAATTTACCCCTCTATATGCTTAGTAAAATGTTCTTCCACACCAAGCTCCACTAAAATATACAATTTGGTATCAGTCTCTTAACATTTGTCTAAGCTCCCTTTTCCATCCCTCAACTCTCTGAATCACATATTTAAGAATTATCATTAAAATATACATTCATCACACAATCTTCAAAAACTTCATTTACATCAACAAAAAGAACTCCCCACACAAAAATTAAAATAGCATCATCACAACACCGACAAAGGCAGACCATTTACACACACTCCACTCCTTGTCCCTTCACCACAATTACAAAAAAAAAAAATCCCCATACTTATTCCACTCTCTAGCAATGTTCAGTCCACATTTTGCCTGTTACCTCTTCGAATTACTGTCCTTATCTCTAATGCCTCAGGCCCCACATTGGGCACCACAAAGGACTGTGGTGGGTTGACCTTGGCTAGCCACCAAGTGCCACCAACCTGCTCTATCATGCCCCCTCCTCAACAGGACAGGGAGATAAAATATGAAAAGCTCATGGGGTCGAGATGAGGACAGGGAGTTCACTTACTAATTACCAGCATTGGCAAAACAGACTTGACTTAAGGAAATTAAGGTAATTCATTGCTAATTTATCAAAATTGGACCCCCTCCCTTCTTCCCGGACTCAACTTCACTCCCAACTCTTCTACCTCCTTCGCCCGAGTGGCACAGGGGGATGGGGAATGAGGGTTGTGGTCAGTTCCTAAACGCTTCGTCTCTGCTGTTCCTTCTTCCTCTGCTCCTGTGTGGCATGCCTTCCATGGGATACAGTCCTTCACAAAATTCTCCACTGTAGGTCCTTCCCACAGGCTGTAGTTCTTCAAGAACTACTCCAGCATGGGTCCTTTCCACATGGTGCAGTCCTTCAGGAACAGACTGCTACAGCATGGGTCCCCAATGAGATCACAGATCCTGCCAGAAAACCTGCTTCTGCATGGGCTCCTCTCCATGGGCTACAGTTTCTGCCAGGAACCTGCTCCAGTGTGGGCTCTCCACAGGGTCACAGCTTCGTTCAGGGCACATCCACCTGCTGCGGCATTGGGTCCTCCATGGGCTGCAGAGTGGATATCTGCTCCACTGTGGATCTCCATGGGCTTCAGGGGGACAGCCTGCCTCACCATGGTCTTCATCACAGGCTGCAGGGGAATCTCTGCTCTGGTGCCTGGAGCATCTCCTTCCCCTCCTTCTTCACTGACCTTGGTGTCTGCAGAGTTGTTCCTCTCACATATTCTCACTCCTCTTTCCCAACAGCTGCTGTGCAGCATTTTTTACCCTTTCTTAAATGTTATCACAGAGGCGCTACAACCATCACTGATTGGCTTAGCTTTGGTCAGCAGCAGGTCCATCTTGGAACCAGCTGGAACTGGCTCTGTCCAACAGGGGGGCAGCTTCTGGTGTCTTTTCACAGAAGCCACCCCTGCAGCCCTCCCTGCTAACAAAACCTTGCCACATAAACCCAATACAGCACCAGATTTTTGAAGCCAAGGGGCACATCAGTCACATCCAGACCAGTCACCTCTGACGGCTCTCAGTTACATCCATGCTGTGGTGAGTATGGATGCACTGTGGTGAGTACAGTGAAAAGGATTAGCTTAAAGCCCATCATCCTCTGCTATGTACTCAAGTTTCCTCACTAAGAAGAACTATAGTAGAATCTGCCCATCCACAGTAGATGGGATGTTCCAGCAATCAATTAACAAACTCAAGAACTGGCAAAAACTTCAACATAGAACCACAGACTCACAGTAATATAATTAAGTTCATAAGCTGCCGTCAGGTGCCCATTTTGAGAAAAATATTAACCTCATACTGCTCTCAATTGGATTAAGTATTTAACCACATTTCCTAACAACATCAGGATACAACCATCTTTGCTATCTTCTGCCTCAACAAGGATACTGGTAAACATTTCTACAGAGTCATTAGACTGTGAACTTGACCTATGGAGAACAATAAGAAACACAAACCATTTTGGAAAAGCAATTTTTTGGTGAATTTCTCTGAAGAATGAAGCTTTATTAAAATAGTTTTACCTGTCTTATAATGATCTAAATTTTTAAAAAAATTTTCTCAGTAATACAACTAGCTAAATAAAGACAGAACTGATTAACAGTGATCAGATTTTCAGATGGGGAAGAGAAAGAAATAGAAGGATATGAAAGGGGAAACAGGGAAATACAGTGATGAAAGGTGCAGGGGAAACAGGAAAATGAGGATGAAATATATACTCCAGCTGCTCAGTGGAAACACACATTTAAACCAGTTTAACTAGCCACTAGGGTGTGGCCAGTTTTAGCTCTCATAGAAAAGAAAAAAACATATTGGAAGTCTGATTAAAATTTGTTAAAAATCTTATGTTACCATGGGGTAATTCCAGTGATTTCACAAAACAAAGCGTTCTAACAACATACACACATGCAATGTTTTAAAAAGTTTCCTAGACAAAAATACATGACATTAGATATTTTATATATCAACAAAGTAAAATAAAATAATTAAAGCTGGTTGATGTTTCCATCACAAAAAATATCATCATATAAACCTGAGCAGATTCAAAATACAAAACCCACAAATAGAAAGCCTGTATTCTGCTCTCCACACTGGACTTACAGAATTTTAAATACCCTGATTCCTTCCACGAAATTAAAATCATTAATAGTTTCATTAGTGTCTTGAAACACTAAAAGATAAAAACTTACATGTTGATTGTTTGGGGTTTTATTTTTATTCCCCTCCCACTCCACATTTCACCATGTTTTGGACTTCATTCATATTTAACCTTATTTGGAATGCCTTACCCTTAGAAATACTTGATGCTGAGCTAATTAAAGCCTGTATATTTTAATCAAAATTACTGATATATGTTATCAAATCTTAATTCCTCTTTCATGAGGATTTTTGTTTGGAAATGTGTTATAGCTCTACCGCCCTGAAACTAGTGGCAAATCCGTCAGTTATAAGTATCTACATCTATAACAACTGCAAGAACAAATTAAGTTTTGAAGAGTATTTTATTTACAATTTTGAGGTAAGAAATTTAGTTTAAGTAAATCAGCTTTTTGAAATCCACACTGTAATCCTCAAGTATAAGTCTTTCAACAAGTTTAAAACCACAGCGTAGAGGAAATGACACTACTCTGTACTGTTAGGAAAAGATAATACTCTATATAAAGTCCTTTAAAAAATGAAAAAGAAACAAAACAGGCGAAAGACATTTGCTTTCTTATAAAGCTAAATAGTAAAAAGAACAAAAGAAGTCCCATTACCCGTGCTGGACTGACTCCAGTAGTACTGGCAGTCAAGACTTCATGTTGTGAATCGATAATATTTTTAATCTTCAAATCCAAATCTTGTACAACTTCCTCTACTGCCTGACAGAAAGGATCCCCATTGCTTCGGCCTTTTATCAAATGCATCTTCACTGTTGACAGAATTCGCCCCCCTGCAATTCTGAAAATAGGCACAGGGTCATCTCCACATTAATCTTGGCAGCACTTTAGTATACCTATTAGTGTTGAACATAGCCAGTATTCACAGTTAATCAAAACTCTACAGAGAACAGCTTTGATCTTTTAAATCAAACAGCAGTGTAGAAGTATTGTACAACATAATAGTTTGCTGAAAAAGAAGATTATATGGAAAGGTAATGAATTCAGCATTTAGTAATACTCTGAGCTGCAACACAAAACTAACTTCTCCATAAAAGTTCAAAGAAAAGTACTTTCTTTAAACCTACTGTTACTGTTTTGCTCATAAGCTGTTAAGTGTAAACAAAACGTTTCACTTGAACATGCATTCCAATTTTACAGCCTATTAGATTTTTTAGTCTTTTGTGCTTCATGAAAGTGCTTCAAATATCAATCTGCTTTCAATTTTATTTAAATAGATAATAATTAGACTAGGTGAACACCACTGTTTGCCATAAAGGCACACACTATTAATCTCTTTTTTTCATCAACTAGAAAAAATGCCTACAGAAAAGAACTTAGGAGTTTAATTATGAAATGTCCATGCAGTTTGACATCAAAGATATAAATAATTGAATCTGATTGAAATAGGGGCTTTATTTCAACTCTTCTTATAGAAGGATAAGAAGGCACTTGTGAGTGCACCTAAGCTATGTTTAGACTGTTAATTTCATTTTGTAGTTCTGTACCTCGAACCATCCACATGTATGATAGACTACATTTGGGATTACTTTTGGATTAGAACTACCAGGTCCCTCCCCAGTGAAACTCTTGAGTGATTAGCAGTTACAGTTGTGCAGATGATGCTCCAATAGGCAGTACTGAGAGAACTACACCATGTCTTGCTCCCTCAGACCTGCAAGATCCACAGATTCTATAAAAATGGAAATATAACAGGCTGCCAGGTAGACCGCATTATCCTGAGTAAGGAAAAAAATAAACAATTCTTGAAGAATCACAAGAAAACCCAAAGATCTTGTGTCCAAAAAATGGCTGCAAGGACTGAGGCTCTTGTGACAGTGCGCCTTGATTTACACAGACCGGGTGAATGAGAAGCAGTTACAATTTAAAGAGTTCCACTGGCCATTTACAAGTGCATCTTTCCATTCAGGGGCTGAAAGTGCTGCCCTGAACAATGCTGCTCAAAATTAATAAAATAACTTAAAGCTTATAATGACAGTCAGCATAGTCCCATTACAAGAATGCAAAATTCAAGTATTAGGACCAAATTGCTCATTTTGCGAGTGCAATGTGTGGTGAGTAGGTACAAAAGCCATATGGAGGTATGAAGTTATGCATCACTAGTCACGAGGCACTACTATGAACTATGACTATGAACCAGGCTAAGTAAATTAGCTAGGGGGGTCACAGATCTTATCTCAGAGGTGATAAAACTATATTGAGACAACAAACGTGTCTTGACTACTTTAATGAACATTTAGTGAAAGACAGAATAAACCCCTTGAGTTAAAAGCTTAATAATTTTGTCCAGTACCTACACAAAACATTAAGTGAAAGACCATGTTTTACCATTGCTTAAGTTTGGGCAAATAAAAAAAAAATCATTACAAGAACCACTCAACTCTCCTACATCATAATGCATCTCTTCCCAAAAGCTTTTTGAAGTTGCATGCTGTTTGGAAACTTTATCTTCAATTCTCCAGTCTTCTCAGAACATGAACCCATCATCCAGACCAACAAAGTTGATTACAGTCAAGATTCCCCTCATCCCACCAAGCAATAATTTGTCTTCTGTTTAACATCATGTATATATAAGGACTTCATTATTTCTCTGTGACTTTTGTCTTCAATTTCATTCTCTTTCTGTTTCTTTTCCTCAACCTTTTCAGAGTGTGGTAGTCTATATTTTATTTTTAGCTCTAATTTATAGGGGCTTTAATTGATTCCCTCCCCCCGCTTTTACTTTTTCATGTAAAGAGTTATTTTCACCTTTGAATACCAGCTGATAACACATGTAAGAGTAAAGGAAGAAATAAAACCATAACAAGAGGCACAAAGGACCCATTCTTTAAAAAAAACTGATTCCCAGGAAAAAAGGTAGAACTGTGTTCAGAAAATACCCTGAACTGAAATTAGAGATTGAGACAGCACTCAGGAGAAGTATCATAAACATTGTCTCTGTTCTTACAAGGCACATATTTATTGCCAGTGTTGGAGACAAGACTCTGTGCTTGTGGACCCTTCTTTTGAAGTTATACAATCACATTTCATACCCTTAAAGTAACACAGATTCTCTGTGGTGACACTACTGACTCAAAAAATTAAATGAAAACAAGAAAAAAAAATCTCAGCATTCCAGTCACCATGTTTTTGACAAAAAAATTCCAATGAAGCTAGATATGCTCATGATGAGTTATGAGTTATCAGTTATGAGACTGATGTCCTGTCAGATTTTTTTTTTTAAGTTTTATGAAGCCTAAGTATAACATTAGGCAAAAGCAACAAAAGCAATTCTGTTCATTCTGAACTCCTGCTATAAGAATTTTTCCTTTGCAGTCAATCTGCTTCGTGATCTATTGCAATAATCCATCTTCCCTTTCCAATTAACCTACAATTTCTTTTTCCAGACTTTAAGAAACACTAGCCATTTTCCTGCAACTTCTAATAATTGGACAGGATGGCCAACTGTAAAAAAGGGTAGCCTGTTAAACTTTGCCTTTAACAGCAGAATTAGTGAGGTTTTATTTTTTTTTTTCCCAAGAGTCAGGTTTATAGTCAAAAACAAAGCAGAAATGCAGCATGTTGAGTATAATTTAACATCAGTCTGTCTAGCTCAAACACCAATAGTTTTAACTACACCATGGACTGTACAAAATTACTCCATGTTAATTCACACACCCTGAACTCTTGAGCTGCTATTGGCACCTACAGTAGAATTTTTAGATACATCTATGATGCTGCACATTACAGCTCTGCCAAAAAAAACCCAAAGCAATGGCTTTATTACTCCAGATGACACAGCCAAGAGTCAGATGATGACTAATTTTTCAACTTCCTCCATGCTTACTGGCTTCCTCCATGCTCCTGCCTACTTATCCTAAAAGGATACCTTGTAAATTGAAAGAAAGGTATATTTTGTACACATTAAATTCTGAAGATGGATTTTGAATTCTAGTTGGGAGAACCTCCATCAAATGAAACTGTGCATGTCTACATTCATATAAAATATAAAATAAGTGGGCAGAGCTAGGTAAGAATATGAATTGAGTCAGAGGAAAACTAGTTTGTTTATATTGTTTCCTGTTAAAATACATGGAGGGAACTGGGCCAGAGACCTTGCTGTTTTGGCTTATTCTGGCTGAACAAGACTCCCGTAAATAACTTAGAAAACCTGAAGTTAACTTGAAACTTTTTTTTGGCTTTTTTCCAGGTCAAAACCAAATATTTCCACACAATTCTCAGCTTTAACTTTCACATATTAAAGATTATTCAATTCACATTAGATTTGCAGGCTTGGTTAAACAGAAAAACTTGTGCTTTGCAGAAATTTAAGCACAATGTATGCACTTAGCCAAAAGAAAAGTAACCATGTGAAGTCTCTCTGCACACAGGTCAAGAACCATCCAGATCTTAGAAAGGATAGCTTAAAAAAAAAAAAAAAAAAAGAAATATGCTGGTGTACCTCTGCTCCAAAAACCACAATTCAGTCTAACCACAAGAGAATGAAAAGTTCGGGGGGGGGGGGGGGGGGGGCGGGGGGGTTGGGAACCAAAAACATCCAGTGCAAGTTGTCAAGAGGTAAGAAGAGAGCACTGCTGAAGTTCTGTCTCAGAGATGCATATATGAACTGTAGCCAAGTCTCCTGATGCTTCTTGCCAAACTGCTTTATTTCCCTCAGCCCTAAACTGACACTTTCCAAAATAATACCCTCAAATGAGAAAAGCATTGTATTAAATAAGTAGTATCTGTTCCATAAATACTGTGCTGAACCTAGAACTCCAAGACAAACAAGCAGGTGAAGGGATTGACTGAAGTTGTCTTTGAAAGCCAGGTTCATTCCTTTCTGTCTACAGATAACTTGAGCTTACTACATCATTATAATTTCCACACATTTTACATACATATACATGGATATATGTTAGAAGAAAAGGTATTATTATACATATAGCACTGGGCATCAGTTAATTAAGATAATCATGCCCTTAATTTAAATGCTGTGCTCTGTATGTGACTTGATTACCTTGTAGCTTTTCACTGAGAAAAAAAAAAACTGCAATAGAAACATTTTCTATGTTTATTTTTTTGCCTCTACTACCCAATACCAACTAAGGATACTTGCTATTAGAGGTAAAGTTCATTTAATCTCTTTTTCTCCCCATATTCCTTCTTCTTTTCCAGGAAAGACTTCCAGTCCCCCATCAGATATACACAGTACTAACTGGAGCAAAGAAAAGGAAAAGTTTATTCATACTTCAGCTAGAATTTATATAAACAGGCCAAGACTTAAAATGCTGATCTAATGTGTGTGGATTAGCACTGAAACACTGTGCCATAGCTTATGCCATTTTATACCAGGATACGATATAACAAAATAAGTTGTGAAGTTTGTTTTATTAGTCTTGAATATATAAAATGTTGAATCCACCTCATTCGTGCTATTTCATTAATATTTCAAAGCTTTCTACAGAAAGCCCTAACCAACCATGTCTAGCAGTTTCAAAAAGTAAGGCCAAGCCAGTCTCAGTAGGAGAGGCAGTGTTTTAATCTCTTTATATATGCCATCTAGAGCACAAATGGAGATGGCTAGGGCTCTGTTCATGTTTATCGAGCCCTTTCTGTGGTAAAAAGAGTATCATCTTTTTCTCAGAAAAGACAGCTCACTGGATCAAAAAACAACTTAACAAATAACCATCTTGAAGATGAAACTATCAATTCAACAATATAACATAGCAGTTTGATTTAAAGCAACCAAATAAGTTACCTCTGAGCAACTTCAGATCCACTAGTAGGACTTCATTTTTAGTGAGGTTTAAAGAGATTAACTAAAAGCATGAAGAAAAAAGGAAAATGTGGTAAAAATGCAACTTGAGGGTTTTTGCGGTTTGTTTGTTTATGGTTCTTGGGGTTTTGTTTTGGGTTTTGTTTTTTTTTGTTTTGTTTTGTTTTGTTTTTTACAAAAAGGAAACCTTCTGCCAGATTGCTCTGATATTAATCTTTTATAGGTTTATATAATGCAGAAAATCAGTTGAACTTAAATGAACTTTAAAATATCTGGCATTGTACCATAAAAAAAAAGTTTATATGAACGGAATAAGGTTGAAAACTGTTATCCACTTTGCAGTTCCTAACAGCTACAAGGGCAGCAAAGGTTTGTTTTGAATATGGAATTACATGGGCAAAGGTATCTGTCTTCAGATAATTTTTACAGCAGCAAGACTTTTAGTTCTTAATTCTGAAAGAGGAGCAAGAAAGGTAACTGAATTCAAGAGTGAACTTGATACATTAAACAAAGCAATGCCATTTGTCTAAGGCAATAAAGAACTGGAGAGACCTTGTCCCGTTCCAGTCAGGGTGCCTGCTAACAAGCTTTCTCTGATGTTTCATTCAGATCATAGGTTGCTGACATGAAATATTCTAGGATAAAGTGCTTCAGTCTCGTGTCCGTGGTCTTTTAAATCATATTGAAGGAGGACTTTTATCAAATCCAGTTAGCAGTAAACATCTGTCAATTACCACTATGACAGATGTTGTAAAATAGTATTTTTTTTTTTAAAAGCTAACAATATGATCTTCTGTTCAGTCAAGTGCAACAATATTTCTTTGTTCAAAAGGTATGAACTGAAAGAAACCTCAACTAGAAAACCCACTGCTATCTTTACCTATGATAGAAATAACCAAAGAAAGTCCATCAGAACAATTATAAATGCTAAAAACCCAACCCTTAAGACACAACCACCTTCCACTGTCCAGCATGGAATGTTCAGACACAAAAGCCTGGATCCAACAGTACAGTGATAATCTCCCACTGAGTGGACTCAACGGAGTCCAAATGTCACCATCAGCATGTCTGTCCAGTATTCCATATTAAGTCCATAGCAGAAGAGACCTAGAACCAACCACCCTTTCCCTTCTTTGATGGCCTGCACTACTCTTCATTTGCTTCAGCACCTGGAAAGGGTCCAACAAACACTACCATCTTCCGTTACACAATCTCAATTTACACTCTTATTTCCTATCCACAAAAGCCAGGACTGCCAGGTGGGCGGGTGAGGGGAAAGCATGTGATCACACAATTAAAGACTATGTTAATGCATGCATCTCAGGCAACTGAACTAAGACTTCAGTGGCAGCCTCTAAGTGTTTAGTTTTACAATGTTCAGTTAACTTTTTTTTTAAATTAACAAGTTCCCAAACATTTTAGATCAACTGACAGAAGGAATGGCTTACCATCTTCAGCATGAACCAGCACTAAAAGAGGAGTAGACAGTTCAGGTGGGATTCATCTCACCTGTCTTGTAGCCAGAGAAAAACACATGTCTACATGAAGATAAAATGAATCACATACTAAAAATGCCTTATTGCATCAGTGCTGCTAAAGGGAGTTTAAAAAAGACAGTATAATATAAAACTCTACCTGTTAACTAGGCATTGTATAAATCATTGCTTCTACTAAAAATATTCTAAGATCTTGTGCCCTTTTGCCTTACATCATCTGTGTCCCAATCCTATCTATTTCTATCTCATTTTCCTTATCAAACCATCTTTTCTTAGGTTGAGATAACTAATTTGTAAGAAACTAATTGCATGCCTTGTCTATTTTGTTCCTACTGAGATTATCACACAAACAAGCTCCTCTGCTTACCTGAAATCTAAATTACATCGGCAAGGGCTCTTCTGACAGAACTGCGGCCTTAGTGTACAAAGTTAATATGATGCAGAAGCACTTTTATTTATTTTCTGGAAATACATCTTTTATGGAAAAGAATGAAGTAGCATACAGAAGAATAAAAAAAAGAAAAAAAAAAAGATTTGAGGGTATGGACAATATTCAAAACCTGATAAAAAGCAGAACAGACTCCTGAAGCCTATTCCAAGAACAGAAAAGAATATATCAAAATTCTACTATACTAAGGTCATCATTTTTATTCATTCATTTCAACTTCTCCAACAGAGGTAAAAAATAGATGACAAATACAGCTAACTTACATAGTGGGAACAAATGTCTTAAAACAAATTACAACCAACTAGTGATCATGGGGTGGGAGGGGATCACAGCCTTTTTCTTTGATATGGATTTAGGAAGCTGTTTTAGAACTGCATAAGAACTGAACAGTTATCCAATTTTTTAATTTAGAACTATATGAAGAGAGTAGGAATCTAATTCTATTCTCAAACTCCAAGAAGCAGAATGTCAACTAGAGCTTCATCTACCTGGGTAGAAGAGTGGGACAAAATTTATCTAAGAAACAATACAAAACACAAATAATCTTAACAGAGCAGTAACTGTGCCTTTAAAGCAAACCCAATGTTTTTCCTAGTTATGGTCTATGCATAAATTCTTAAAAATTAGTAGTTTATGTTAAATTAGATTTCAAAATTTCAACAATAAAATTGTATCAGTGAACTTAACTAGATTTTAAATATATCTGTAAAAGAAAAAATTACCTATATCAAAACACTCATAGTACTCAAAAATTCCACCACAAACAATGGACGCATGCATCATTACTCCTATTTTTTAAACCATACAGAACTAAATATTAGATGAAGAGCTTGCCTTAGGCCCTTCAGAGTTTTGCAGCTTATTAGATTCACAATAAAAGCACAGCAAAAAAGAATCCTGTTGCTAAGTATTTTTCCATGTTGCTGCTGCCACTTTTGCTGTATTGCCAAAAATCTCTGTCTTTTAGCTTGGTGGAAGAAACCAGAGTGACTCTTCCTCAGGAAGTGCCACCATCTAAATGATCTGGTACCTTCCCAAGAACTTACTGCAAAATACAAAGTTGGTATTCTGTCTATGTCCACTCTCACCAAGATTAATTTTGGATATTCTCCATACCAAACAATACTCAAATCCATGATGAAGCTACTATAAAACTAAACAAGTATTCTTCTCAGAATAAGATTCTTGATGAGCAGCCATGCACATTCCATGCTACAGTTCCATTGTTCCACCATAACACACCCAACTTAATAGTTCCCTCTAGGCATAATCACTTTCCTGCAGTTTACTGAAATTTATCAGGATTGGAATTATGGTTAGGGAGCTTCCAGACTGCTTCTCAAATCTGGATTGAAGAGAGGCCGTGGGAACAGGTGAACTAGCAGTTTGATATACGTACGATGGCATAAGGGTAAGATTTTTCAATCCAGCACTGATATAAAAGTGCCATAGAACCACAGCCTCCATGTCTTCCTTTTAATTAAAGGACTATACTTCAATTTCAATATTTAGGACATAATGGTCAGTGTATTCTCCAGCACAAGCCTAAATTAGGAAGTTAAGGAAAGGGAGAGCAAATTACAAGAAAAAAAAAAATCACAATTTAATTAAATGCAGTATTGTACAATTGGAGAACTTAAGATACCACACGTCAACTGTGATGTCTTAAGGCAGACTTACCCTCAAAAGATCAGCTTTTTCAACGAAAGTTTTCTATTTTCTTGCAAATCCAATTTAAACCACAATTAAGTTATTTTAAAAATTCTTTCTAAATATATTTTAAAACATCCTCAACATTAACTTTAAATGAAGACAATCAGATTAAAGTATATCAGTATTTCCATTATAAAGTTAAACGTGTAGGTAAAGCAGGTAATTTAATTCAAAATTATGTTAAAGCATGTTACTCTTTGAATTGGCAAGCATTTTCAGGGAAAATTTTTTTAAGACTCTGGTTTAAATCAAATTTTTTTTTCTTAAAAAATAATTATTTTCTTATGTAAGCCTTTCTGATATTTTTCTATTTCTTAAAAATGCAAGAACATTTTTAATTAAGTCACAAGTACCGTGTTTGTTAACATGGTAGAGTGGTAATACAGTCTTAATTTGGGTCATTCTATATAATAAGTATCTTTCAATGTAAATATTTAAACACCAAAATATTCTTCATTTCAACGATGCTATGACTTGAGAAACTAAGGTTAGAGTGTCTAAGTTCTCAGTATTTTACTGGGAAACAGCACATTGCAAATACTCTAAAACAGTATAGAGAGATTTATCCAGCAAAACACAATAAAACAAGTTAGAAGGAATATAAGCTCCTCACAGTTACAGAACTACAACTTCATTGGAATAACCGAGACATGGTAGAACAGCCTGACAGCTGGAGTGCTGCAAAGGATGAATACAAGCTCTTCAGGAAAGACAAGGCGGGGGAGTGCCCTCTATATGCAGGAGCTACTCAGAGGTATGGAGGAGCTCTTCTATTGGACAGACAAGAGGCTCGTTCAGAGCTTGTGAATCAGGGTCCGAGTTTGTTCTAGATAACCCAACACACAGGAGGAAATGGGCAGAGTATTCTTAAAGCAACTCTCAGCAGACTCTGTGTCACAGACTCTGGTTCTTACAGGGCACTTTACCACCACCACCCCAACATCTGCTGGAAGAGCATCACAATGGGATGCAAGCAGTCAAGATTTCTAGAGGGCACCAGAGATACTGGATGGGCAACACACTGGGTTACACAGATGGGTCTGCTATTCACTAACAACGAAGAATTGGTCAGGGATGCGGGGCGGGGGGGCGGCAAATCAATGACATTCTTGGCTGTAGCAATCATGAAGTAGTGGAGTTCAAGATCCTAGGGGACCAAGGAAAGCAAGTAGCAGAGTATAGACTGTGACTTTAGGAGAGCAGATTTCAGCTTATTCAGTGAACTGGTACACGTAATCCCATGTGCAAAAATTCTAAAAGGCAAAGGAGCTCAGGAAAGCTGATATGTTAATAATGACAGTATATTACAAGCACAAGAACAGTTCATCACAATACTCAGGAAAACATGTAGAAACATCAGTAGACCAGCTTTGCTAAACAGTGAACTGATGACAGAACTTCAATGCAAAAAGGCTTTACACAGGATGGTAAAGAAGGGACAGGTTAAAAAGAAATAATCTAGAAACATTGCCTGGGCATTTAGGGATGTTGTCAGGAAAGCCAAAGCTCAGGTGGAGTTGAGACTTGCAAGGAATGTTAAAGTAGCTTCATCTGCTGCTTTTGTATTAAAAGAATGAAGAAAGAAAATGAGGGACCTTTGCTGAAAGGCAGGAGATTTTGCAACAGTGGACAGATGAAACTGAGGTACTCAATCCTCTCTTTGCCGCAGTCTTCACCAACTTGGTCTCCCAGGCCTCCAATTAGAGAGTTTTCAGAGAACTGCCAGCAGTGGATAAGGATCAAGTCAGGGTTTACTTGACAGAACTGAGCCCATATAAGTTCATAGAACCAAATGGGCTGCATTCAAGAGCACTAATAGAATGGGCTGATGTCCTCGTAAGGCCACTCTATACCATCTTTGAAAAGTCATGGTGATCAGGGGAGGTCCCTGACAAATGGACAAAAGCAAATGTTTGCAAAAAAGACCAAAAGGACAGTTTGAGGAACCACAGGTTCTTCAGCCTTACTTTGTTCCCTGAGAAAATAGTGTAAAAAGTCACCTGAGAAAACATTTCTGGGCATATGAAGGATTACACGGTGGCTGGTAACTGTAAGCATGAATTTATCAAGTGTAAATTATGCCTGACCAATCTGTTTGCCTCCTATAGTAAAGTGACTGGCTTTGCAGACCAGGGGAGAATGGTAGATTCCATTTACCTTGATTGTAGCAAGGCTTTCAACACTGTCAGAAAATACTGTCAACATACAAGTTTGGATGTTACAGTCTGGATGGATGGACAACTAGATGAGTTAAAAAGTGGTTGGATGATCAGGCTCAGAAGGTAGTAAACATGTTGTACTGTATCTGGAGGCCAGTAACAAATGGAATACTATAGCGGCCTATCCTGGAACCTGTTTCTTTCTTTTAAATATCTTTGGCAGTGACTCGGTGATAAAAATAGATGCTCATCAAGTTTGCAGATGATACCAAATTGGTTGGAACAGTCAATATACTTGAGGGCAGAGCTGCCATGCAGAGATGCCTAAACTGACTGGAGGAATAGGCTGACAGGAACCATATGAAATTCAACAGGACATGCAAAGTCTTGGAAAAGGATAACCCCTTGCAATGATACAGGCTGGGGAGCAGCTCTCTGTAAAAGAACCTGAGAGTCTTGCTGCATGTTCAGCAAGCTAACCATGAGCCAGGAGTGTGTCTTGGCAGCAAAGGCGGCCAACAGTATCCTTGGCTGCATCAACAGTAGTGTAGCCAGTAGTCTGAGGAATGTGATTATCCCTCTCTAATCAGCACTTGTTGGATCAAATTTAGAATACTGCCTCCAGTTTTGGGCCCCCCAGTCCAGGAAAGGCACTGATAAACTGGAGAAAATTCAGCAGAGGGCTGCCAAGATGGTCAGGGAGACATACCCTGTGAGAAGCAGCTAAGGGAACAGCTTGTTCAGTCCAGAGAAGAGAAGGCTTCAGGGGTATCTACTAACAGCTTTCCAATACCTACAAGAAGGTAACCAAGAAGATGGAGCCAGGCTCCTCATCTTGGCAGTCAGTGGAAGGAAAAGAGACAACAGGCATAAATTGAAACAAGAGAGGTCCCAACTCAATATAAAGAAAAAAAAAACATTTCACCATGAGGACACTCAAACAGTGGAACAGGTTGCCAAGAAGGAGATTGAAAACCTCCAAGGATGGAGACTGCACAAAGCTTGACTGGATAAAGCCCTGATTAACTTAGGCTGACCCCATAATTGACCCTGCTTTGAGCTTTTGAACCAAAAACTTCCTGATGTTCCTTCCAACCTGAATTATTCTATGATCCTAAGTTTAAGGAGACCTATAGACAATGTTTTGCACGTGCTTGCACACCTTTCCAGCAACTTTAGAACACTAAGCTCCAGGGCTGCGTGAATACTATCCAAGCAACTCAAACATTCAGCACAAGACCAGATGAAGTCTCATACGCTTTCTCTCCCAAAATACTACGTTATCTCCAGGTGCAATCACTACTTCACAAAGTCAACATATACAAAATAGCGTTTTCCCTGTCAAGGGAAAGCTCAATGCACTAATCCACGTGCACGATCAAGTCAAGCTCTATAACTTCTACAATTGACTGTGAAAACTGCTCACAGCCCTGAAACGAAGACCCACTCCAAAGCATCATACTCGCTCAAATATGTTGAATGAAACAATACAGCTAACTTTAAACAGCTACTAATGTGGGCTGTGCAATAGTGTCACCTAGTGGTCAGTGCTTACAGAGAAGTCGGGGCCCACTTCAACAAGAAAAATTACTGCCCATCTACCAACTTCACTACTCTACAAAATCGGTGGGGACGTTTAAAGTATATATATGTATACACACACACACACACACACACACTTATATGAGCCAACAAGTGAAGTAACCAATAAGACAAATGCCTTTCCATCATTCAGTTTTAAGTTACACACACCTTATACAAACTTGAAAAAAATCATTCCAGAAATGGAATAAGTAAGTTCTTTCTAGATGCAAGAATCCTTATGGTCTGGCCTAAAAGAGAAGGATTTCCAGAACGATGGATTAGTACTGCACTTTCTCATTTATACCAACAGAAAAGAGCTTCCAGATCCTGAGGTGTATAATAATCATCCCCTTCGCTGACAAATACAACATTGGTATGTTTCTTGTCAAGAAACAGGCGGAAGTAGTAGAACATCCAAGCTCTCTATTTACTTCATAAACATTATCCAAGTCTTATATGTACAGAATCTGTAAATAGTTTTAGGGTTCTAAGTTTTACAGCATCCTCAAGCTTTAAAGAGTGTTCATGCTACCGATTCTTGAAAGATTAGTGATTTCTTCTAATCTTAGACACCTGGAGAATGAGAAGAGGCAAACTTGAACTATTTCAAAATTCCAGAGATTTGTAAGAATGGTTGTTCTGCTCAGTGAATACACCTTGAAACTACCAAAGTTCATCATATCTTTCCATTTCTCCTGCTATCAGGTCTGCTTACACTTTTTGCCATATTTGAATCAAATCACCAGAGTTTCATTAAATTTCCACTCTGTTCAACACCTTTCCCTTCCCTCATCTCATCTGCTGTTCACTTTGTTAGCTGAATGACTTGGGGATGAGACACGCATTTTTATTATTCTCCATAGGTTAGCAGATACTTCATTGCACCATATCTCCTACTATGTTCAAAATATTCTTAAGCACATCCCATCACTGTCCAACTTCTTCAATTCAGTTTCTAGGTTTCCAGAGCAAAGGAACTTGACTCAGGCAGATGAAGAAAGCCTCTTTTCAACATGTGTTCCACAATGACCCAGCATTTATTTGGCTACTTTGTATTTTATGCAAGTTCAAGTTTCATAAGATCTCCACTGTAACAAGATGAAACTGAAATCACAGACTTCTAATCATTAAGTAAACAACCAAAAATACTGCATTTTTCTTGTGGCATAGCAAATACTGAGACTTGGTTTTTGCAGCTTGGTTAATCTCTGCATCAGAGAAACAGCAATACTGCACATAGATTGTCCAGTTTGCTCTTAGATTTCTCAGCAGGCTTCTAAAGACTAAGCAACTGAAACTTTTGCTGCATTGTTGCTTTTTTTTCTTCTGCTCTTTAGATTGCAGTAGTAACAGAACTAGAGAAATTTCTTGTGTAAAACTGCATCTTCTGGAATTCATAACAACTGTCACATCACAGGCAGGGTATACCGATGATCCTCACTCATATGTTTGCTTACCAAACACTTAAGAAAAATACCTCTTTGTTCACCAATGTTGTGACCCTTGGAGTTTCTAAGCTGTATACTAGTTCCATAATATTTGAGAACTTCAACATACTAATGAAGATTCTTTCAAAGACAGCCAACTGTTTGGTATATTTCTATAGGCACTGAGCTATTATATAGGTACATATATAAAAACAATAGCAGTATTGTACATCATGAGGTTATAAAGCCCATACAGAGTACAAGACATACTAGAAACATCACAGTACAGCTAGCTTCCATTCTTGGTCAATGATACAACCAATGACACCTACATCCATACATGCAACCTAATGAACTCAGCAAAATCTTACATTAATGAGATTTATATCCCAGAATAAATGGGACAGCAGGTACAGCAGAGAAAGCAACAGAATAGCTAAATGCTGAAAAGAATTTCCAAGCTCTAGAGAATTCTCCCAATTAGAAACTGATAATTCCCAGCAACTATCCCACTCTGATTTTTCCCACATGACTTAAACAGAAGGGTCATTAACAAGATGTAGCATTTATGTTACACTTTCCTGAACTGTATATACCTGAAAAAGTGGTCTTTCCACCCTAAAAAATAAGTTCATGCACATAAGTGTTTTTTCATTTCTCATTTTGATCAATGTACAGCGCCAGATATGATTTAAATAAAGAAAAAAGCATACATTAGATGTTGAGTCAAAAGTCACCAGCACACTGGCATCCAGGATGTTGAAATGAAAGAACAAAGAAGCAGAATTAAAAAGTAAAACAGAAACTGCAAAACAGCTTCAGAAATACTTCCTACTTCCAGCTTCAATGCAATCTGAACAGTAATTTAAATAATGGTTATGGTTTGCTTATAACATTTTGTTTATAACTGTGTGGATTAGACTCATTCAAACTTAATAAAAAAAAGATTCTTTAGTATCAAGGACAGAACTATTACAGATGATTTGCTAAAGTTTTGTATATAAAAATGAGTATAAATAAAAAATCACTAATTTCTATAATGCTTAAGAAAATTGCTCTTGTCTCTGTACTAATGCCAGCACTTACCAATTCAAATTCCTGTGTTACACTTACACTTCTTTAATTAGACTCACATTTATAAGCCTGCCCTAAAGACTAACTTCAGGTCTTCAAAAACATTCAAAATCAGTGACTTCACCAGAGCCTTCCTAAGAAATAATTCTTATGCTTTGTTTATGTAGTTAAAAAGAAAAGAAAAGAAAGGCTAAATAACCAATGTCATCATTTGTCAGGAGCAATAAAGACTCCTTTATATAAGGGTACACACAATGAAATGACAAAAAGGAAGTCATTAATGAGCAAGAAGTAGTAAAGCACATATCAGTTTATGTACTTACCAGACCCGCAAGATTGAAATCTTTGGAAGTTCGTTTACAATTAGGGAACTAACCAAATAGCCATTCATACATTGATTTGATAAAAATTTAATACAAAGAATAACCTCAAAAATCTATAAGCTTACCCCAATTGTTTTTCAAATACTTATATTTTGTAATAAGGTTTAAACATTTACTCTGAATTATTTAATAAGTAAATTATTAGATTCTCTTTCATTCCTCCTCCAAGACACATGCACAAGAAAAAAAAAAGGTGCTCAACAAGACAAAAATATAACAGAAACTCTATTACCTTGGATTTAAGATTTCACCAACAATTTCTTGCAGCTTGTCAATAAAATTAACAAAGTTTGAAAGCCCCTTTACATGGGCTTTTAAAGGATCAAATAATGAAGACGCACAGCCTCTTCCTCCAAGTTCTACAGTTCGGATAAAAGATGTTGCCATCTATTAGGAGAAATATTCAGAAATATGAAACTGTAGACACACGTGAAATGTATGGACGTTGAAGTGAGCCTCTCCTACGGATTTGCAAACTGTGTATAACAGCTAATTGACAGCAGAAATTAACTAAAATCAATAGAATACCTCTTAATAGCAAGTTTTGTACATGTCACCATAAATATTTGCAAGATCAATATTTAAATAGTGCTGCAGTATAAAAAAAACATAAGCCAAAGCGAAAATGACCCAGCTAATTTGATATTTACACTGGCCTTTTGACAGTTTAGAAAAAACTTTAGGACAGCGTATAGAATTTTTTTGTTGTTGCTGCTGTTTAAATGCTTGTCCTGACCTCACAAAAACTACTTATATTCAGAGAGCTGTCCATGACCCAAGAACAATTCTTACATAAGTAGTATATTTATTTCCAGAGGTCCAAATAAAAATAATGTATACCCAAAACTTCTGAAAAATTATGACAGTTAAGGCTTCTGTCATCACAGGTACCCAATTCTGAGAGCTTCCATTTTTATATGCTGTAAAGACACTGAAAACAAGAGATGTCCCAAAAGCAGTATGCCTTAGAAGACAACCCCTCAAATTTTAAGGCAACAGTCAGAATAAAAAGCTTAGCAGTTCTCCAGAAAGGTGGAAGTAAAGATAACAATCCAATATGCTTGACACAGATGCAGTAATATTAATTCTACATATAAATTTTAATTTCAGACTCTACAGCTAAAACATAAAGCTCTTAGGACTGGAAAGAGTACAACTGGAATTACTCTAGCAAAGAAAGTAAACCTGCCAGTATTCCTGCCTTTGTGCTAAAGATTTCCTGTGGATCAAGTACAGTTCATAGGACCTTGCCTTCCTAATGGCAAATATTCTGGCTTTGCAAGATTTCTGCAAGACACAGATGCCAGAAAAGAAGACTTCTTTACACGGTAGAGAAGTTTCCCCTCTGGCAGCTGTGAGGAAGAAGTAATAAATCCAGTCCAAACACTTTTTTTTTTTTTTTTTATACAATGTTAACAGAGCATTAGGAGCTAAAATAATTAATCCTGGAACTGAGATTTCACAAATTTTCCATATTTATCCAACCATAAAAATCTGAGAACGCAACTGCTTCATTGACTGTTACATACCCATACTGTTTTTCCTTGGTCTGCTGTTGTCTGCACTGAGGCCACTGTGCATGCAAAATTTGATTATTTTGAATATGAGAGACTACAGTGGTTCTCTGGAGAAAAAATTCCTACTCATCTTATTCCAACTATTTTTGAGATGGCTCTGTACTGACTATAACTACTGTAAGCATAAGTGCACCTCACATACCAAACTAGATTCTTTAGCAACAAGCCTGTGTGAGCACTGCACATTGATGCTGTAGCTTTTCATATTCCTATACAAGGGCACTGAGGAAAGAGTATACCACTGTCTTAAGGGTTTTTTTCCAGCTCTGTGCCTTTGAGAATAAAATGAGCAGGATTGTCCCATATCAATCACATCTTGAAGAGTGTTTCAAGACTGATCAAGCTGCAAATGACTAGAAAGCATTACCCTCCCCAAATTCTGAGTCAAAGCTGAAAAAACTCCACTATTGCCCTTTCAAATTTTGGCCTGTATTCTAGCGTACGTGTCAAAGGCAGGGGTTTGTCACCAGGTTGCTCTAAGAAAAGCAATTTGTACGCAGAAATACTTTAGGTTCCAGATGTCTCAAGTTTAACAAATGCACAGAAAAATACTGTTTTACTATTTAACCAAAATACTTACAGGACTTTAAAACTGGAACGCATTGTAATGCATTGTTAGTGGCTTGGTTTTGTTAATGTTAATACTGCTTTGCTTGGTTTTATTAATGTTAATACTGCTTTGTGAGATATTTGGTAAGCAGCAGCACCTAGTCTAATGCCATCTTTTCTTCCTTTGTCTTTTTTCTTTGATATGCATACTCATGACCTCACTTCACACCATCTACCAAGATTTCAAAATTTTAAAAGCAATAATAAAAAGCATATTTTATATTCATGTTTAAGATGGTAAACTTTTTCAGGATTTCAGTCACTGTTGGGATGAATAGTCTCGCTGCCTGTTTTTATGATATCATATTTTAGAGCTCTAGAGGTACACATGCAGACAATTATTTTTCTGTGCATCTTTAGATCTCATGACCAAGCAAGCACCTGTTTCTTCACATAGAATTTCTGTTGTGTCTTTTTAACCTGGAAACAATGTTTATGGTGGTATTTGACTTGGCTTGCAAATGTCAGTCTTGCATGTGAGATTAAAGCAACAGTTTATGTTCACAGAGCTATTTCATTGCCTCTGATCTATGGCAAGTTTCATTTGACACACATACCAGGAAAATGGACATTTTTCTCTTCTGTGAGGCATGTTTTAGATTAGTGAAGGCTTCTCTACCAAGTCCTCTGTCAGGAACATTTAGAATATGAGCCAATGCCAGATCATCCTTGGAATTCACCAACAGGCTTAAATATGAACAAACACACTTCTTTGCCAGGATTGTCACCTGTATAAGAAAGCACCACACAAATTGGTCACCCTGCTGCTAAATTATGGTCCTTTTTTTTTTTTTTAACTAATTAGATATGTACTGATATGATTTTTGGAAGAGTAAGAATTTCACCTTGCATAATTTCAAAATGCTACTTATGTATGGGATTCTGGAAGTATTAACAAAAGCAAGCCTGATTAATATGTTAAAATTACGTATACTGTACTTGAATATTCACAAAATATTTGAGGGTTGGATCTCTAGCTATTAAAACTGGCTATCAATTTCTACTTAAAAACCTCTTCACAGATATTTGTTTTCTATCCCAAGGCAGAATACTAGCACCATTAAACCACATAAGGATTTGTCATTAACTTCAAATAGGCTAAGATTCTAAACAACTTGCCAGCTCCGTGCCAAATTCAGTAATTTTTCCCTTGGCTTCCAGGGGATTTCAATCACAGAAACTCCACTGATTGAGTTTGGACATAAAATTATGACCCAGCTCCACCCACATAAACAAAACATAACATTGTAATTGCTTATATTGCAGCACTGTTCTGGGCCTTATATGAACAACAGTCCCAGAACTGAAGAATTTACAGTTTTTTCACAAGCAAAGAAAACAAAAAAGGCCATTAACAAAAGGAAAGATAATGAGAAAACCTACATTTGCTATGGAATTTCTTCTTATTCAATAGGATGTATACAACAAAAATGTAGGCAGTAAAAAACCAAATATGTATGTGTGACAGTCTGAAAACATAGATGTAAGAGAAGGAAAAATGAGCAAGGAATATTTTTACTACACAAGTCAGAGCAGCAAGAAAGCCATGTTAGTGGTAGAAGTGCTATCTAGGGGAGAACCTTAGTTCAGAGAATATTTTCTTGTTCAGAAATATTTTGAGTTGTACCCAAATATTGACTTGAAATTGCCACTTATGAGAAAAGCAAGTTCAGAAGTGATTAAAGCTCCAGCATTTCAAGCATTGTTATGCAGTATTCAGAGATTCTTGTTTTGGGGGTTGAAAGGGTAAAAGGAAAGAATCCAGTATTCCCAGAAAGTCCTCAAGTCCTCTACTGGGACAGACAAACCTTGTTTGCTTTGCTACGTCTACCACTACGGTGGCTATTCAGATTTTTCTGTATGTAAGGGAGTATGAGCTAATAAAATTAAATCAAAGATGTTTACTTCACCTACCACTTCACTTTGCAGCATTGGGCAAATCACTTAACTCTTAGTCAAGACAATGTTTGAGTGATGGTGTACTTGTAGGAAAATTTATTCCCTGGTGTTTCAAGGCAGATTAGGTCTACATCAAGTGCCTGCCATAAAAGGACTGTCTTCCAGAATATAAATTTCTGGACTTAGCCCCATACACACACCTACAATATAATCAAGTGATACAGAGTTTGAATACACACGTTCTGTTTTTTTAAACCAGCAACATTTTAATACCAATAATTGGAAAATGAAACTATGTTATATTTCGTCTTTTCAATGTATACAGAACAGTACAAAACAGACAGAAATACTTTTTACCTTCACATTCTCCTGGCCCTGTCTGTTGAGTGGTGTAGAAGGAGTAGAAAGAACAGAACCATTATTTTCTTGTACATTCATTATGCCAGAAATAAATTCCAACAGTTGAACCTTTAATGAAAAGATGAGAATAAACTTAAATATAAAAATTACTAGAAAGCAAAAGTAGTATTAAAACCTGGTGAAACTACGTCTCTGCCAGTTTGCTAGTGTTTTGAGGTTAACGCAGCCCTTACAACCTAGTCTTGGTTTTAGTCTTTAAAAGTACAACTGTTTTAGTAGAGAAATGAGCCATAAGATTCAAATTAACTTAGAGATATCTCAAACAGTTATGTAATACACTTACACTAAAAGCAGCTGCTTATGTTTTGGTGAACATTTAATACGTTATACCATGTTTAGGAAAAGCTTATTAACCCACCCAAGTTCTCTATCTTCCCCATGAAAACAGTAAAAAAAAAAAAATTTTAAAAAATCGCAGTTTCCATGTCCTTCCTGAACTTCAGTTCTCCTTATAATCTCTTTTGTGCCCAATAATCACATGAGTGTTTGAGTGTAGGTTCTCTGAACCTTTAAGGAAGTAGGCAAGCTGGTTACAGGAATACTTGTCACAGAATCATACAATAATTTAAGTTAAAAGGGACCTATAGAGGTCATCTAGTACAAACCCATGCTTGAAGCAGGACCAGTTTGACCAGGTTGCTCAGTCATATGCTGAGCCAAGTTTTTAATATCTCCAAAGATGAGATTCCACATATTCTCTGGGCAACCTGTTCCAATACTTGACTAGTTTTTCATGACGAAAGCTTTTCATTCTTACTAGGGCTGGAAGGTAAACAGTTTTAATCATGCTATAACTAGTAATTCATGGCATGTTCATAATATACCTCAGTTCAATTAACATTCAGTTACTAATATAGCTTCCCTTGTATTAAAATTACCATCTGATTAAACATATATTAAATTCAGAAGATGAAATAAACAGTAATTTGTTTAAGTCTGCAATGCTGAGAGTGGGCAGTAGAAGCAGACAATTAACTCCTCTCTAATTTTCGTGATAAGCTAGAAGTATGTGCATCTAAATCCAACACTCACTAATTTTTTCAGTATCAATATCCTTTGTCTTTTGACCTTTCCATGGTCCAGAGAGCACAGAATCAAATAAAATCATGTGGAATGCTTGTGTTTCAAACTTATCTTAATTGCTACTCACGTATATTTTTTATCCAATAACATAGAGATTAATCAAATTCATTTTTCATAGACTTTGATAGTCTAAGAGTGGAATACACACTAGAACTTCTCTAGCCTAGAGCATGGCATCACATGCAGTGTCACAAGAACATCTGAGCTGCAACAAAATGCAACAGAGCTGCTGACTGAATGGCTAAAGTGGAACCTCTGCTGGTTTCTGGAAAAAACTAACATGGATCTACATGTAGTATAGGGAAGTTTTTGCTTTTAAAAGCATGGTATTTTTAAAATGATAGCCATTAAAAATATTTTGACTGCATATCAACATAGAACCAAACCTCCATGACACATGTTAATCACTAAGCTTTGTTACAGTCTTATCAAATCTCTACAGTTCATTTTTCATTTCCGTTTCTGGCAAAGAATTATATACTCATAGAAGAGCTGTGGGACCCACCCATCCAGCAGGACAACAGAAAGAAATAATTTTTGAGTGAATTTAAGATCTCTTTAAAAGATTTAGTAATTTAAACTCATCTCCTTCCCCAATAGAAGAGCAAAGTAGCTTGTGAATAATTCAGAGCTCCTCTGTATATTTAGAAGTGTCATAAATCCATAAGCAGAATCAAAAATATGTCAAAACAATATCAGAGAGCAAACAAACAAAATACTTACAGGGGCTATGCTTTCATCTTCAGATATAAGTCCAAGACCATAGCACTTCTGACATATGTCTATTAGATCTAACATATTGCTTCTTGCTAAGAAGGCATGATAGGTTTTTTTTAGGTCAGCATAATTTTCAGGTTCTTTCATGTTTTTGTATGATAAACCCAGTTTGTCATGTAACAAATATTTCCAAGTTTCCAACACATCACTAAGAGATACTGTGAAATCTCCATGGTGCTAATAGAACAGAAAAAGGAGAAATATGTTTTGTATTCAGCATAGTTTTTAAAATAACTTTAAAACAAGCTGCATATATATATATTTTAAAAGTATTGTAATCTAAATATTTAAGTTTATAATAAACAAGGTCTTACTTATACTTGAAGTTCTTCCAGTGTTTTGCCTTTGCAGTTGAGTTTTGTTATATGCAGTATTTGTTCCTGATCTTTAAAATACCAGGTATCTATATTGAACTTTACTCATAAGAAAAGACATATTGACTTCTGCAGGACTAGTGCTTGCATAAAGTTATTTATTTGCAGAAATAGTTTTCAGCATGGCAGGCATTTACATCCCAAAGGCAGTAAATAGAGCTTAATTACCTTGCTTCAAGCAGTAATCTGGGAAAACATATGTCAAAAAAAAAAAAAGAGCTTTTTTCCTGTGTTAGTACAGTTATACTTCAGCATAACATTGATGGTGTTGCTACATAGATCTAACAAATATATTAAAGCAAGGTACACCTATCTGTTACTAGTATGATAACTAACATTAATCATACAGCATAGGCTACAGTCTTATACCCAGCTTCTGGCCCACTCTCCCTGTCAAAATTATTAGCTTACATTCCATGTGCTCCTCTGCCTTCTCCCCAACCTCCAATAAGAAGAGAATTACAGCTTATCAGAAAATTAGCAGAATTAATAGAGATTAATATAGAACTAATTTAAAAGAGCAGATGAAGTAGGTAAATGACAACAAATACACAGGCAGCAAAAAAACTAACAGCATTTTATTAGCAACTGAAGAACCTTTTCCTATTCTAGGCAAAAAAGAAAATTCAAATTTATCACAAAGAAACTTAAGAGGCTTGTATCACAGTTAGAAGTCCCTTTCTTCTTCCCAGCTCTTGAGAGGAGTGCTCTCTTGACCTTTGGTGGACAGAAGCAGAAAATATATCAACAGGAATGACTAAAATCATGTTTAATTTACATATTAGTTTATCATATTTTTTCAACACATTTACATCAAAGTGGGGACATCTGCTATTACTACATTTATATGTAGGGGTGTATTAAGTAATCATTCCTAAGCACTTCTTAGAAGAGTGAATACTTAATTGTAAAGCAATAAGCTTGCAGTTTTGTTGTGCAGTTCTAAACTAAAAGGAAAAAAGGGAACAAATTTTTCTTAAAAAGTTATCTCTACATGGGAGAACAGAAGACACTAAGAATGAGGGAGACTGTATGTAGTCCATAACACTACATGTAATCTCATTTAGGAAGCAGAAGTAACTAAAGAACCAAAGTTGTTAGCAAACCTGGCATGGTTGGAGGTTACAAGGATGGCAGCAGGGCACAAATGACAAACAAAAATTTGGAAGTGTCACAGCAGATAGGAACAGATAGTGGAGCTAGAATTCACAGAAATTTAAAAACAAGCTGAGTAAGTGACAAAACCCTGTTATTTGAGTCACAAACTGAGTGATACATTACTGAAGGAAGTAGGATGCAAGCCAGCTACCATCCAGTTGTATCAGTAAGAAGCTAGAGGAGAGAGCAGCTATTGCTGCACTCTAAGAAAGAAATAGTTAGGTACAATGCATAATCCTACCTGTTTAATCCCTGACATTGTCTTTTTTACTTTCAGTAAAGTACTAGTTTTTTTAAACCAAGTGATTCACAGTTGTGAGTGGGGTAAAAAAAAAAAAAAAAAAAAAAATCAGCTCACTGAGCATCAGACACTTTTAATTAAGTTTTCCAGTTCAGCGTGTGGGTACAAGGAACTGCGAGAAATCCGAGCCTGTCTCTTGTGGCTGCCAATAGAGGAGATGAGTGTATTGTCAATGGTTAAAGACTGCAACACTGAGGAAGCCAGAAAATCAGTTTCAATCCCTGTAAGCCAAGCTATGCACACAAAGAAAGAATTGCATTAAGATGCTATTTATATAAGTGAAAATACACAGTAGCAGAGAATTCTGCTACTAATTAGATTGAACTAAAGGTAACAGAGACAAAACACAGGGTTTGGGATGCAGGATTACATACATATTTCTGGCCTCTAATTCAGAATTTGGTCCTTTATTCACTAATTACTACTTAAGTTGTTTTTCATCTCTTGACCACTGACCCTGGACTTCCGCTCCTGTACTGTTCTCTGCCTTTCCAAAATTCTAGCTAGGAGTTGCTAACCTCCCTACACACCCATACCTCATTATATTCTGCGCCTATTTTCACCTTACTCCCAAATCTTGGTGTCTTATCCAACGTCCATCACAATCTCTGTTTTCTCATAGCCATGTTTATTGCAGATCTTTTCATACTACCATACTCTACATCCTCCTGATGCCAACTTTCCCACCACCACTTCCTCTTTCCCCTGAAATCTGTGACTTCCTTACTGCTTCCTCTTATCCGCTCCTATTTCACAACTAGACTCCTCATTTTCATCCACCCCCTGCTCTTTGATCTACATACCAGTCCCCACTTCATACTGTTAAACTTTTTCAGCTGAGGTCCTTCTATTTCAGTTAGAGCTCAGAATACATGCAACAAGGAATTTTGCAACTGTAGCAAATTTTCCAGTTTTCACCAAGGAAACAGAGTTCATACTACTGGTATCTAAAGCATTCTCCGGTATATGGCAGCAAAGAAAAGCAATATTATACAGTCATGTAATTCATTATGTAACATGATATAAATGCCCTGCAACTGAGTGACAAGCCTTGCTTTCCTATATCAATAACGGCAGATAACTCCTGTCTAGTGCAAAGGTTTAATTTTATTTCATGGCATTTTCACCTTAAGCAACTTTAATCTGGATAAAATAATTACCTACAAACACCATTAGCAACTGAATACAAAACTAAATACAAAAACAGTTCAGGAAAAATTCTAATAATTTAAGTTCTTCCAGCCCAAAAGATCCCTCCTTAGGGTTCTAGCATACTTAGCACAACTTTCCCAATAGACCTGGTTAAATATACAATTCCAAAGTCCTCAAAGTTGACTATTTTGATATTGCCTAGACAAAGAACTAGGAGTGAAAATGAAAGAGTACTCATGCATATTACTTTCAGAGCACTCTTTTGCCACAAATTTGTGCATGGGTTACGATAATTCAGCACTATGAACTTGCATGCTATTCCACAGATTACCAGAATATTAAAATGGCATATATGTTTTCTGAAAAGTACTTGTTTTCCATTTCAGCCCCTCAAAAAATTAAATATGTAGTCATATAACCCAATTTAAACAGATCAAAACAGCAGTAGGTTGGAGAAAAAAAATGTCGGTTTCTCACTTTGTTTTGAAACAAAATCCACCAGGAGTACCTAGTTAAAGTACAACTTCAATATAGTATCTAATAAATCAAAACCTTTCCTTACCAGACCAAGGACCTGCAGAGATCAGCAAAGTTTATATTAGTGCTGCAAAAATATTTTAAATCCAAATAAAATTGCACTCCAAATATGATCAGGTGCTCACTGTAACAGTGTGTTCTGTTACTTACACAGTTAATTTGTCAAGAGTCTCTTGTTTTAAAATTAATTTAAAAAAATGTGGTGTTTTGCAGTAAGCATATGCCAACTGACTAATAACTTAAGGAAGTTCAAAAAGTTCCATACTTTCATTCCAGGATAAACATTGCAAATATTGTGTTTCATAGGCATAGAAACAATAAAGTATTATATAGCATCTTCACTTCTTGGTAGCGCAGCATGTTAAGTTTCCTTGGACTCTTGTTTTCAAATGTCTGAAATCCAGTAGCAACATTTCATGCCTAAAGTCACCATTTTTTAGTATTTTGTAGGTATTGCAAGCTTTCTAGGGCTAACTACATAACAAAGCAGCTTTTATTTTGACAGAAAATTGTTTTAAGAAACAGAAAGCGATGTGTATTTCAGCAATATCATGTTCTCTCTGGTCACTAACCATTTTTGGAATATGTGTGTTCAAAACTGCTATGCTTAACCACCACCCAGGTGTCGTCTCTAGTTCTGTTATTTTCAGGCATGCTCCTAGACTGCAATATTGTTGTCTGGCATTGCCCCAGAGTTGTGCAATTCTGCAGTCTTGTCACCTCTGGTCATACTGAGCCTTCACTGCTTGCGTACACTCTTGTACAAGAGAGAAGTTCCCAAACTGTGGTACATAAAGTACATTAAAGTAGTATAAAGCAACATTTTGAATAAGTTTCTCATTCCACTGAACGCTGATAGTGCTGTGCACAGATTTAGAAACTGGTTCATATAAGCACAAGCATATAGACATAAGCATCTGATAGCAAAGCCAGTAAAGTTACAGGCCAATATCCCAAGCGTAAAGAAATGCCAGTATACATTGCATGGGTAATTGTTTGGGACTGAACACTTTTTTTGGGGGGAGGGGGGGAGAGGGGACATTCAAGGTGAAAAGTACCAGGGCCAAAGAGAGTAGATTTATGCTCTGTTTAAGCAGGATTGTACGGAGGACTGTTTAAGGAGCTACAGCATGTATGGGTCAGTAGAACAGTTAGTAGTTGCAACAATAGGATCCTGAAACAGACGAAGTAAAAATTGTAGGTATCCAAGCAACAAACTATTACTTTCTAAAGTCAACACTATCAACCATAGCAGTAATAAAAACAAGACAGAAAATTTAGCGCACTCCTGGTTAAAAACCAAACAAAACAAAACAAAACCACCACATACCACCGCATTCTTGCTTCCCCTTCCACCCCTCAAAACAGAAACCTGTAATACTATAGAGAAGGGGGGTGGGAGGGAGAAGAGAAAGTCCTATTCATAAGCTAGGGAGGATGCTTCAAGATTTAAGTAGCAAGAGTTTTAACACGGTTAAAACAACTCCAGCTGTTAAGGAACACTAAAATACAAGAAACAATAACGTAACAACTTATGATTTGGTTGCACAGGGTATGGGAAAGACAGTAGAATGGTTTCAGTGTCTCATTTGCTTTTAAAAAAATCCAATGAAATATTCATTACATCAGCCTTTTTTCTACAAAACTTCAACCTTTTTTCTAAAAAGAGCCTGTCCCTTATAGAGAAGATTACTCAGCACTGGTGAGACCAAATCTGAGTACTGTGTCCAGTTCTGGGCTCCTCAGTATGAGGGAGACACACTGACATATTGGAGAGAGTCCAACAAAGTCCAGTGAATCATCCACAAAGATGATTAAGGGACAGGAGCATCTCACATATGAGGAAAGGCTGAGAAAGCTAGGGCTGTTTAGGCTGGAGAAGAGAATGCTCAGGGAGGATCTCATCAATGTATATAAATATCCGAAGGGAGGGTGCAGAGAGGATGAAGCCAGGCTCTTTTTTAAGGTGCTCAGTGGCAGGACCAGAGACAATGGGCACAAACTGGAAGAAACACAGGAGGTCCCCTCTGAACATCAAGAAACACTGTTTTACCATGAAGGTGACCAAGCACTGGCACAGGTTGCTCAGGGAGGTTATGGAGTCTCCGTCCTTGGAGATATTCAAAAGCCATCTGGACACAGTCCAGGGCAACTGGCACTAGATGGCCCTGCTTGAGGAGCAGGGTTGGACAAGACGAATTCCGAAGGTCCCTTCCAAACTCAACTCTTCTGTGATTCTGTGAAAAATTAATCATACTGAAGAACAGCCAAGTCAATGTCTCTTGGTAGCATCATTACAATGTGTTACAACCAACATATCATATAAAATTGCTACAAAGTTGGTAGGAGTCTCTCATTACCAAAAGGGAGCCAGTTACAACAGTTTAAGGGAGTAACACTGTAAAACAACTTTGCATTTTTCTTTATTTGCCAACATGGAAATAAGAATATTTGGGAAAACATTTCAAGAAATACAGGATACTGAACAGAACATAATATTCTTCAGACAGTATACAAAATGCACTCATGGAAGCACAGGTTAGAATTAAACCATATACCAAAACTGATTTCATACAAAATCAGGAAGAGACAAATTTCTAAAGGAAAAATATATTTCTAAAATCAACAATGAAGCACTTGTTCCTCCAGTCTCACAGTCCTAGTGCTAGAAGAGAGATTTACAAAACATTTAAGACAAGTCTGAGAATTTAAATTCACAAACTCAGGTAAAACAATTCTTTTATATGATGTCTCAGTTTCCCCCACTACTAGCTAAAACAGCCATGATCTGAAAATGACAAGTGATTATTTGTCCTAATAACCTGTCTTCTACCCCTCCTGATCCACAGGTGCAAATATCATAGAATCATAGAATCGTCAAGGTTGGAAAAGACCCTTAATATCATCAAGTCCAACCGTTAACCTAACACTGCCAAGTCCATCTATACCATGTCCTCGAGCACCACATCTATCCGTTCTTTAAATACCTCCAGGGATGGAGACTCAACCACTTCCCAGGGCAGCCTGTTCCAATGCTTGACCACCCTTTCAGTGAAGAAGTTTTTCCTAATATCCAACCTAAACTTCCCCTGGTGCAGCCTGAGGCTGTTTCCTCTTGTCCTATCACTCATTACTAGGGAGAAGAGACCGACCCCCACCTCGCTACAACCTCCTTTCAGGTAGTTGTAGAGAGCCATAAGGTCTCCCCTCAGCCTCCTCTTCTCCAAACTAAACAACCCCAGCTCCCTCAGCCGCTCCTCATAAGACTTGTGCTCCAGACCCTTCACCAACTTCATTGCCCTTCTTTGGACACGCTCCAGCACCTCCATGTCCTTCTTGTAGTGAGGGGCCCAAAACTGAACACAGTACTCGAGGTGCAGCCTCACCAGTGCCGAGGACAGGGGCACTACCACCTCCCTGGTCCTGCTGGCCACACTATTCTTGATACAGGCCAGGATGCCATTGGCCCTCTTGGCCACCTGAGCACACTGCTGGCTCATGTTCAGGCGGCTGTCAACCAACACCCCCAGGTCCTTTTCTGCCAGACAGCTCTCCAGCCACTCTTCCCCAAGCCTGTAGCATTGCATGGGGTTGTTGTGACCCAAGTGCAGGACCCGGCACTTAGCCTTGTTGAATCTCACACAGTTGGCCCCGGCCCAACGATCCAGCCTGTCCAGGTCCCTCTGCAGCACCTTCCTACCCTCCAGCAGATCAACACTTCCACCCAACTTGGTGTCATCTGCAAACTTACTGAGGGTGCACTCGATCCCCTCATCCAGATCATCAATGAAGATGTTGAACAGGACCAGCCCCAGTACCGAGCCCTGGGGAACACCACTTGCGACCGGCGGCCAACTAGATTTGACTCCATTCACCACCACTCTCTGGGCTCGGCCATCCAGCCAGTTTTTAACCCAGCGTAGAGTGCACACATCCAAGCATTGAGCCACCAGCTTCTCCAGGAGAATGTTGTGGGAGACAGTGTCAAAGGCCTTACTAAAGTCCAAGTAGACAACATCCACAGCCTTCCCCTCATCCACTAAGCCGGTCACCTTGTCATAGAAGGAGACCAGGTTAGTGAAACAGGATCTCCCTTTCATAAACCCATGCTGGCTGGGCCCGAGCCCTCGGTTGTCCCGCACTTGCTGCATAACGGCACTCAAGATAATCTGCTCCATGACCTTCCCTGGCACCGAGGTCGGGCTGACAGGCCTGTAGTTCCCCAGATCCTCCTTCCAACCCTTCTTGTAGAGGGGCATCATGTTTGCTAACTTCGAGTCATCCGGGACCTCCCCTGTTGACCAGGACTGCTGGTAAATGATGGAGAGTGGCTTGGCCAGCTCCTCTGCCAGCTCCCTCAGTATCCTCGGGTGGATCCCATCTTGGCTCCTGGACTTGTGCGCATCCAGGTGGAGGAGGAGGTCAGTGACTGCCACCTCTTCAACAACTGGGACTTCACTCTGCATCCTATCTCCATCTCCCAGCTCAGGAGCCTGAAAAACCCGAGGATGACCAGTCTGACTATTAAAGACTGAGGCAAAGAAGGCATTAAGTACCTCTGCCTTCTCCTCATCCTTTGTGTCAACTTTATATATAAAGAATATAGTCAACTTAAGGCAATTACCCTCAACTGAATTTAAACTTGAGAATTGTTATTTCTATTTCAAATGTTAAGAAATGTTCTTGTTCTTGAAAGTTTTCCTATACTTTAGACCTATACTAATCAGTCTAGGTAAAAGTTATTAACTTTCACCACAGACCATATGCCACTTGTCTTTATGCCATATGGCTACAACTGTGCTAAAACACAAAGTATTTTCAGGGGAATTCAAAGTGTAGATTTTTTTTGTTGTTGTTGTTTTCCTTCTTTCATCCCTGCTATTTAATCAATGTTTATCACACTGTTTGCTACCCTTATTCTTGGTGAAATTTAAGACTAATGAATTATAAGACTTTTAAACTTTTCTGGAGTTCTCCAAAAAGCTTTGTTATTTTTCATTTCTACTACAGGTACAGGTAACAGTTAAAACACCAAATTCATTAAAATTGTCCAGGCTCCTAAAGAAAGAGAATAGGTTTTTGTCGTTTGTGGTAGTTTTTTTTTCAATCCAGCCAGTCAATAGCCTGTTAAGTACAGTTATTGTTCTTACAGTAATTGACTCTATCATAATAGACTTCTATTCTACAGGTGTTATGTTAACAATACAAAATTATCGTACTTAAATCAGAGACCTAACAAGGGACATGCCTACAACTGTAATATTCTGCATCTTAGTTTGAAGTTTCAGTGCTGAACAAAATAAAACAGCCATATTTAACGCTATAAACATCAAAATGGACATCCAATTGAAGAAATTGAACTTCGGAGGCAGCACATACAAGTGCTAAAATAGTTTTAATCCACACATGCCAGACAAGGTTTATGCATACTGCTAATTTTTCTTATCAGACCAACTAGTGTAATCAGTGGAATAAACTAGTTACCTCTAAGGAAAGGAAAGAGCTTATTGTAAGCTGTTAGGAAAGAAGTAGCAATGAACCATAAAAATACCGTCTTTATCATGTCCGTAATTTTTGGCATCCAACAGAATAACACATTTTAGTTCCCAGAGTTGGCTTTGGAAAAACGTTTGTAGTTCTCCCTTGAGAATCACAACAAACACGACAAACAGTGATTGCTTCCACAGGTAGTTTTGCATTATTGTCCTTTATCAGTTCTCCAAGAGTTCATTTTGATGCACGATAATTTTCTAGTTTTACCTACATAGGTATTGTGAGGACACTGGGATCCTGGCTGGAATATATTACATTCTATGAATTACAAATGCAGAATCTTGGGATTCTAATATTTCTGCTGTAATGTTTATTACAGTGGGAATGAATTGACCAGTTTTATACTTAATGTTTAGACAAGAGATATCCCCATTCTGCATAATTTAGACTACAAAGCTTTTTCTGATGATGAATTCAGTTATGTTAAAGAGTGGTTCTGGAAATATTTCTTCCAAGTTATAAGCATCTTCCAGTACAAGTGGTAATTTTTAAAATAATACGTTGCAACTAGGATTGCACAAACTGAACCAGGTTTTCTGTTTGTTTGGGTTTTTTTGTTGGTTTGGGGTGTTTGGTTTTGGTATGGTTTTGTTGTTTATGGTGTGTTTGGTTTTTTGTACTACATGTTTAATTTACCATGCAACATTTGGGTAAGTCTTCCAACCACGGTAATTTATTTTCATCAATAATTAAGCTTATTGACCTATAAATATATCTTTAGATTATCAAAGTGACTACTGCAATTGTTCTCATTAGATGAGACACATGCAGAAGCCTGTCTGTATGTTGCAACAGTTTTTGGTATGTTTCAGATGACTGCTAATGCCCAACCTTTCAGCTGTGACAACCCACAGTGCTTCTTACAGAGACACTTAAGGGTTACATCTCCTATCCATCATTTGACAGACACTTCTTGCACACATGCAAAGAAGGCCCTATATTTCCTACTGGTAGTGGGCGCACACTAACAACTTATATGTATAGGTCTTCATCTGATGAGCCTCAGGAAAAAGCCAAGAATGGACTGCTGCAAGCACAACTCATGCAGCCTACACCAAATCAGTTTTATACTCATATTCTTCTCATGTCATTCCAAAGCATTTTCAGAGCACTCAGAAAAAAAGATGCATCCCAAATGCCATAGTTCTCCCACCCTGATCTACAGCACAGAAGAAACATTTGATAGAAATAAAAAGAAGTTACATGATCAGGAAAAATACACTAAAATTTAATATTAAAGTTTAGAACTCAGATATACACTTAAAACACTTCCATCCTCCCATCTGTCTTGCAGTTCTTTTTCGAAGCCCTGATTCAACAGTCTGCTTAATCATATTAATTTTAGTGCCTTGCTGCATCTGGCCCTCAGTTAAAACAACAATGAAGTGACCAAAACGGCCATTTCAAGTAGGTGCCTAAGCAAAAAGTCCAGTAAATGAACTAAGTTTGAGATGTACTAAGTACCAAGAACATACTGAAAGAACGCCAACCTGTTTATTGACTTCAGCCATTGACAGTTGCAACGCCATCAGCATGCAGTCTGCTCCACATACAGTAGTCCTTTCAGAGTTTGAAAATAAAGGCCATTGTCTTCTGAAACACTTGATCAAGTTTAAAATTTTTTGCTGGAAAGCAATCATTGTCTAGAGAAGAAGACAGAAATAATTAAGAGAAATAAAAATGAATATAACTATGCAAGAAGCCTATGCACATCTTCACCTTCTAATAAGCTATGAAAATCCTGTTGTATCTTCTTGCAGATCAAGTTCCTAGAATAAATTCTTCCCACAAAACCAAAAGTCTATTGAGACTCGCCTCGCTATGACAGAGCAACTACAAAGATAAGGGGTTAGAAGTGCTTATGTATGACATGTCTTCATGAAGACCACTTACTTTCCTTGTACACCATGCCAACATAAAAGAATAAACGTTATCACAAATATGATAGTCTCTTGTCTCCAAAGGCAGCCAGTCTGCCCCAGAGAGTGTCTTCTGCACTATCCACATTCACTACACATTCAGACCAGTATCTATCAAAATGTTTTAAACCTGGAAACAAGAGATTTAATATCTCTAAGACTTACTAGCAAAAACATCTCTAAATGCTTTTGTTACCTATACAGTCTTTTTCCTTTTTTTATTCCATAAGTCATTATCTCCCCTATTTCCTTTGGCAATGAGTTTCAGTATCAGTTTTGAATTTGACTGCCTCATGCTTTGGTGTTTTTCACCTTCTTGCATTTGTCAAGACACAGGTACATGAGACTTAGAAATTTGCCTTCTTCAAACTTCTTTCCTGAAACACAGTTCCCTAACATTGCAATGACAGTACAGAAGCAATACCCATACCATTTACTTTCAGAACACAAACCCAATGTTTCCCCTTATTTCACCTAGCCAAGGCACAGTCCACAGCAGTTTTTCATAGAACCACAGAATGCTTTGGGATGGAAGGGACCTTTAAAGGCCATCTAGTCCATCCCCCCTGCAATTGGCGGGGACATCTACAACTAGATCAGGTTGCTCAGAGCCCCATCCAGCCTGGCCTTGAATGTTTCCAAGGCTGGGGCACATACCACTTCTCTGGGCAACCTGTTCCAGTGTTTCACCACCCTCATGGTGAAAAATTTCTTCCTTATATCTAGTCTGAATCTACCCTCTTTCAGTTTAAAACCATTACCCTTTGTCCTGTCACAGCAGGCCCTGCTAAAAAGACTATCCCCATCTTTCTTGTAGGCCCCTTTTAAGTATTGAAAGGCCACAATAAGGTCTCCCTGGAGCCTTCTCTTCTCCAGGCTGAACAACCCCAGCTCTCAGCCTTTCCTCATAGCAGAGGTGTTCCATCCCTCTGATCATTTTTGTGGCCCTCCTCTGGACCCACTCCAACAGGTCCATGTCCTTCCTGTACTGAGGACCCTGGAGCTCGATGCAGTACTCCAGGTGGGGTCTCACCAGAGCAGAGTAGAGGGGCAGAATCCCCTCCCTCGACCTGCTGGCCACACTTCTTTTGATGCAGCCCAGGGTACGGTTGGCTTTCTGGGCTGAGAGAGCACACTGCCGGCTTATGTCCAACTTTTCGTCTACCAGCACCCCTAAGTCCTTCTCCACAGGCCTGTTCTCAATCCCTTCATCCCCAGCCTGTATTGATACTGGTGATTGCCCCGACCCAGGTGCAGGACCTTGCATGTGTCCTCGTTGAACTTCATGAGGTTCACACAGGCCCATTTCTCCAGCTTGTCCAGGTCCCCCTGGATTGCATCCCATCCCTCAGGAGTGTCATCTGCAAACTTGCTGAGGGTGCACTCGATCCTGCTGTCTATGTCATTGATGAAGATATTAAACAGCACTGGCCCCAGTACAGACCCCTGAGGGACACCACTTGTCACTGATCTCCATTGACAACTACCCTCTGGATGCAACCATCCAGCCTATTCCTTATCCACTGAGCAGTCCACCCATCAAATCCATACCTCTCCAGTTTAGAGAGAAGGATATTCTGGGGGATCGTGTCAAAGGCCTTACATAAGTCCGGATAGATGACATCCGTAGCTCTTCCCTTGTCCACTGATGTAGTCACTCCATCATAGAAGGCCACTAGGTTGGTCAGGCAGGACTTGCCCTTGGTGAAGCTGTGCTGGCTGTCTTGAATCACCTCCCTGTCCTCTATGTGCCTTAGCATAGGTTCTAGAAGGATCTGTTCCATGACCTTCCCAGGCTGACAGGTCAGTAGTTCCCAGGGTCCTCCTTTTTAAAAAATGACTGCAACATTTCCCTTTTTCCAGTCCCCAGGGACTTCACCTGACTGCCATGACTTTTCAAATATCACAGAGAGTGGCTTGGCAACTGCATCAGCCAATTCCCTCAGGACTCTGGAATGCATCTCATCAGGACCCATAGGCTTATGTACATTCAGGTTCCTCAGGTGGTTGTCCACCTGATCTTCTCTTATAGTGGGAGGACCTCTGCCCCCCTGATCCCCATCAAATGGCCCATTGACTCGGGAGGTGTGAGGAGAGAGGTTGCCTGTGAAGACTGAGGCAAAGAAGTTGTTGTGTGCCTCAGCCTTCTCCTTGTCTGTTGTTACCTGCTTGCCACTTCTGCTCATCATTTTTTGGTGATTTGTATGACCAGGAAAAATGAAGTGTGGGAGAGGGGCAAGGAAAACAGGAGGCATCAGGTAACAAGGAAGACTAACAGCAACTGCAATTACTTACTGTCCAAAATGTTTGAAGGGGGCAACCTATTTTATTATTCTACGTTGACATGAACAAAGCACGCACGTTACAGAGGCTGAAACAGGTGGGCAGGTACAAGTCAGCCTGGGGCAGACAAAAAAATCTCTCCAGAGGCGTTTCTCTCTCTCTCCCCTCAGTCTGAGAGGTTTCCAAGGGACAAGACCTGTCACTCGGAGCGAGCGCCCAGCGAAACAGTCCGAACGAGCCAAAAAGCCGGCGAAACAAGCCCCAAATCCTACAACCCTAAGAACTAACACTACCACCGCCGCCGCCCCCGTCCCGCTCCCCGAGCTGCGGCCGCCTCAGGGTCCCCCCCTCACCGCGGTCCAGCCTGGCGCAGCTCCCCCGCCTCAGGTACAACGCGAAGCCGCGGCACCCCCGCCTCTCCCAGGGGAGGACCGCAGCCTTTGCACCCCGCCCGCAGACCGGCTGGAGCGCTCCTGCTTTTCTGCAGGGCTACCGGCGTGACCGGCAGGACAGAGCTACCGGCAGGGCGAGACAGTTAAAACGCGTCACTGCGCTCACCGGCGGTTTAAATTTAAATCCTCCGCAGCTGACCAATTAGAGAGCGGGAGATGTTGACCCGGAAGTACAGGGTTGCTGCTCTCGGGGTGGGAGGTGCTGTTGGCCCTTGGCGGGAGAGGCGGCGGCGGGTGATTTGGGGCTGTAGAGGTGCGTGTGAGGCGGGGGTAGGGGGGCGTCCCGGCCCGGGGGTCAGGGTGAATTTGGAGCTTCGCTCGGTCAGACCGAGGAGCCGGGCTGGCCTAGCCTCTGTGCGGAGGAGCCTGGGCCCTCGCCCTTGCCTGGGGACCGGTAGCGCTGTGGGACCGGCACAGTCTGACAGCCTGGCTCGGGAGTACCAGCTGGGCCCTGAAGGGAAAAGGAGGGAGCAGAAGGTTAAAGGTGGAGTGGGGGAGGTGACGGGCACCCAGACGGCCCAGTTGCCCGAAATGTGTGTCCTAAAGGCATGAAGCTAATAACATTCTTGGCATTTTCACTTAGAACTAATCTGGTGGCCTGTGTTCGTAGGAAGCCTTAAAGGAAGAAAACTATGGATAGGGTTAAAATTTGCATTTGGCCTTAGGAGCATAGCTATGCAAGTTATATGGCTAAAGTATTAATGGGGTGGTTTGTCATGTTAATTAATAAATAAATGTTGCAGCTATGGAGAGCCTTTTTGTGTCTCAGCGATGCCCATGTCAAACCTGAGTGGCTCCCAAGCAAAATATTCAGTCTTGGATGCTGAGACCTTCAGGTTGTTAACACGGCAAAATCTGTCAAAGGTCTGAGATTTTAAGCTGGTTTTCCACGTGGTGTGTAATTAAAGGTCTGATTTCCCAAAAAGGCTTAAACTAGTGTCAAATGTGTACTGGGACTGAAAGGAGTGATTCTGAAAGCGGTTATGTATCTCGGCCTCTTGTGTTCTAGCACAGGAACCTGATTTTCTTGAAAATTGGTTGAATACAGTAAAGTACAAGTTCTTTGGTACACAGAGGTATACATGCTTTGTCCACAGTTGGGGTGGCTTAAGTCATGAAAGCACGTTTAAATATTGTGCATGATGGTATTCTCACTTACAGTTTTGCAGCCTTGATTAACTCTGCTTTTAGTTATACACATACAATCTTTAAAGGGGTACACAAGTAAAGAGAATTTGATAGTAGTAATGTATCATTTCTTGTCATTTGGTTGAAAATGTAAAGATTCTGTATGTGACTTTTCTGGTGTGTACTGTTGCTTCATGTCTTGTCTTGGTGTTGGGTTGCCAACAGCAGCACAAAATCTGCAGGTATTGCTGAAGTCTGTAGAGACAGGTTTGAATGTATGTTAGGTTAGTTAATCTTTTGATTGATGAAACTACATGCTACGTCTAAAAATAAGGAGCTTAAGCGCAGCTTTTGTGTTCTTCAATATGATGTTACAGGAAATTTTGATTTGTTGTGCCAGAAATACCTTTTACATTTTTTTTCATGCAAATGAGTAATGCATGCTTTTTAAAACTTTCTATGTAGGAATGTAGATTTTCATCCTGGAGAAGACATCACTTCCGTGATACCTTGACTTAGTCCACTGAAAATGAAGCAAGATTCTACCAGAAACACTTCTTACACTGTGGATTGTGAAGATTATGTGCACGTGGTAAAATTCAATCCATTCGATAGTGGAGATGCATGTTCCCTCATTGCATATGGTGGCAATAATTATGTAGTCATTGGGACTTGCAGATTTCAGGTTAGTTTGTGTTATTGTTGATTTTATTAGTTGCTTCCTGAAACTTACTTTGCCATTACCTCTACTGCACAAAGACCCTGGTCGCTTTCCTGTTTCCTCCCCTCCCCATGTGATCAGGCGAGGGTTTTACTTGTTTATTACATTAACAAGTCTGGGATATTTGTTCTTCAAGAAAATATGTATATATAAGTGTATATATATAAAATACACAGTGGTATAAATTACCATCTTGCATAAAGTTCCTTTTGAATAGAATCATCGAATGGTTTGGGTTGGAACGGACCTTAAAGATCATCTAGTCCAACCCCCCTGCCATGGACAGGGACATCTTCCATTAGACTGGGTTGCTCAAAGCCTCATCCAGCCTGGCCTTAAACACTTCCAGGGAGGGGACATCTACAGCTTCTCTGGGCGACCTGTTCCAGTGTCTCACCACCCTCACAGTAAAGAATTTCTTCCCCATATCTAATCTAAACCTACCCTCTTTCAGTTTAAAACCATTACTTCTTGTCCTATCACTGCACTCCTTGATTAGACTGCAAAGAAAACAGGAGTGCTCTACTGGAAGAGTAATCCCATTTTAGTATCTCTTGCTAATGTTGGTGACTGCTATCTGAGAACTTAAGCATGCAACTTTGGAAATATGTGGCTTAATATTTGCTGTATGTTGTTCTTTATCATCACAGGGTAATTGGCTCCTTTTTTGCACAGTTGTATTTTGTTATATGTACATTTGCTGTTTAGATTAAATTATCTTCTAAAGCTTTCAGCTAGCCTGTGAAACAGAAAGATTACAACTTCTTTCAACTTTACAACTAAGGTGTCTGTGTTAATTTTATAGATACTCCTTTTAAGGAAGGACTATAGAAATAATTACTTAATTTTTTTTTTTGCTTTCCCAATTGTTTTTATTGGATCTGTCTCGCAGACTGTTAGAAACAGTAAAATATGTTTTCTTACCTTGAAATTATTTAGAGTCATCATATTATGAAAGTTTTTAAAATGTAAAATACTGCATACTGTGTATTTTTATACTGTATAAGATTTTTTTAATTAGGGGTTTTTTGCCTAGATGCTTGTAAATCAATAGGAGACAACTGTTATCTTTGGAATCTATTTTTGAGCTTTTTTCTTCAACTCACTGCTCTATTATACAGTAGTATTTTTGTACTTTATCTAATACGAATAACAGCATAACTGGTCTTTTTATTATTATTCCCCAAAGTCTTACTGTTGGAAATTTTCTGAAAAGCACCTAGTGCTAACCACAAAAACCTATTGTCATCTGTATTACCCTCTATCTTGTTTCTGGTATAAGCCTTGAAAAAAACTAATTAAAATTTTGACAACCACTGGTACAAAGTAGTTTTTCTGTAATTTTCATACCCTCCCTTCCACACGTGGAGTCATTGAGTATTTCAAAGTAGGGGAAGAAAATGCTATTCTTGCTCCTTGCTTCAAGAAGCATTGAAAAACTCAAGGTTCTTCCTAGCCTCTACATTATACAGAGGGCATACAGAGAGGTTCTTTACCTTAAAGCAGAATCGTGACATAGAGAAAATTTTGTAGAAATGTCCTTTGAGGTGCGCCATTAGATGTTTTGAAAACACTTTAAAGTGTTTTAGAGGTCAACTGATTGACTGAGTCCACAACCCCAACTCCTGTTTCATCTTTCCCACCATCCAGCGTGCTCACCAGTGGGAAGAATAGACAAGTTAGTAATTTTGGTCATGTTAGATGACAGAGGGTGCCTTTCTAGCTCCTGCTGTTTGAAGAATGTTGTTCTGGAAGTGCTAGCATTTTTCCATAGTGTAAAAACAACTTGGAGAGAAGATAGCTTAAATGATGTGCTTGCTTTTGTTCCCATTGTTTCTTCTCATTGCAGCGTGTACTTACTTACCATGCTGTTGTAAGTGGCTTTAGTTTTGTCTGTGAAGATATTACTTGTACAAAGAATGCACTCAGCATCTTTGTAGTTTAGTTCTGATTTTTGTGCTCTGTGTTGGCCTCTGGCTTAAGACTGCAATCGTTTCATTTTTAAGTATATTATATTTCAAGTTAATGCTTTCTTTGTGTTCCAGGTTTTTGTTTTGAGGGTGTTACAATCTAAAAAGATCCCAGATACATGTAATTTTGAAAACCTTTCAATTTCATATCAATCTGAATTGTTAGAAGTCATCAAGATGTTGTTCACGGTTAGCTAACTACAATATTTCTATAGGAGGAGGATGCGGAAGTGGAATGCATGCAATATAAGACACTAAGAACGTTTCATCATGGAGTCCGAGTTGATGCCATAGCGTGGAGTCCAGAAACTAGACTTGATGCTTTACCTCCCCAGATAAGGTATTTATAATAAATTATTACAATGAGGCCTTGTCTCTTACCCATTTTCCCTAATTCCTTAATATTGGACTAAGTTTAAAGCTTATGGGTGAAATCTAGAAATCACTGACAAAATCTCTGAACACTTCACTGGAACACTTTAATTTTTAGTCATTCCTTTTTTGTTTGGTTGGTTTTTTTTTTGTTGTTCTACTTCTTGTGCCCCTTGCCCCTCCCCCTAGTGAACTAGGTGTAAATAATTTTTTTCTTCCTTATTCATTATTTTAATGGACCTAAAACGTAGTTAGTTCTTTGTGTGAAGAAGGAAGTCTTTTAAGAGCTTTACTAAGGATGAGACTATTGTAATAGCCTGCTTTGTAAAGCTATTTGTAATGGTCTGCATAGTATGGGCTGTGTTTAGGAGTAGGTCAGATGCTATTTGTGAGACCCCTTGAGATGTAAATCTAGAAAGATAAACTATTAAATATGCACTTAAGAATTAAAATGTTCTCAGTAGCTTGTAAGCCTCTTCAAAATTACGATGATTGCTTACTGCTGCATTTTTATACAGTCTTTTGTTTAAAATATTTTAGAAATTGGTTTACGAATTTATGTTTTGGTATTTTAAAACACTGATAATGAGGGTTCTCTTTTGTGCTCTGCCACTTAACTTCTTCCAAGGAAAGTTTCAATGGCATTTACGAGAGATATTTCAGGTAATTGATAGTTGATTCAGATTTAGGTTTGTAAAATGTTTTACGCTTCTTTCCGTGAAAAAGTATTCTTGGCACTTGATACACACTATTTTATAGATAAGTTCTGATTATAACTCTGCTTGTTGCCAAAGCAGAAAAGTTAAGATAGAAGCCTTTGGCTTTTTTCAAAATCTGAATTTTCCTTTGCATGTCACTTTACAGGTTTAAACTGAAGGGAAACTGATAAAAAGTCAGCTATTGCAGTGTTAATTGACTGAAGTGCTTTTCTTTGTTGAGCGTAGGTTTTGTACTGCGGCTTCTGATAGGAAGTTAAGGCTATTTACTTCAGACCTGCAGGACAAGAATGAATTTAAGGTAAGGGCAGCTAAGCTGATTTTTAAAAAAATTATTTAGCCTTTAGTAAAGTCTAATCTTTAACTGCCCTTCTTCACCGTTTTGCGTAATGTACTGTATGAGATAGAGCACTGAACTGTGACAGATCCTATATCCATCATCTCTAAGGGAAATCATTGTATTGAATATACCTGTCTGTCTTTAAAGCGGCAATAACTGCACTTATCAGCTACATGATCTTTTGATTTAAAAGTACTTACGTAACAATTTAACCAAATTGAAGAAAAGCACGTAGAGGCTTATGGATCATCTAAAATATACTCATAAACAGAATGTTCTACAGCTGAATTTCAAGTACCATGTTGGATAAGGTTCCTTTATATAGAGACCTGTAAAATTTTATGTGGTATTGGTTATTGGAGTCCTCTAAAAGAAAAGCAAGTTTAGTAATTTCTCTTTCATGGGGAACTGGAAGTTGCAATTCAACTCTTTCAAAGAGTAGAAAATTTAAAGAAAGAATACTGAATTTAGTACATAACTGCAGACAGGTACACTAAACATGCCCATAGGCTGTCACTTGTTTATTTCTAAGATAGAAACAAAGGAAACGTCTACTTCAAATACAATTTCACTTCCCCTTCTTTCAGTGTAGATAGTAGTGTTCCTAAACCAGTGATATAAAAGAAGCCAGGTCCAAATCCTGTCTTCACTTTAAAAGCTGAAGATTGGTTTTCTGGAGATTTCTTTTGTTTGCAAGACATGTCTACTCCTATGTTGCTTGGATGTGTACATATTCTTCAAAATTCCGCCTTTGAAACAATGCCCCAGTCCAAGTACTAATATTGATTAGGTGTTTGTGCTAACCAGTTTTAATTTGTTTTGTTGATGTCTCAGCCAAGAATAAGCAAGGCTAGTTAATACTAAAAAATTGGGGGAGAGGGTTCCCTCTTTATTAGTGCTTTGGAATATGATAATGCCTCTTTTGGTGAGAGTTGTGTATTGAGTATAAATGAGAAAATAATAGACATTCATTTGTGGTTTGGTAATTTGTATTAATAAGACAATGATATTTGTCATACAGAAACTAAGTGAATTGCAGATGTCACTTATGTGGCCATACTGATAATAGAATGAATAAAGATGTGGCATAAGAAGTAAAGATGGATGTTACTAAAAAACAGAACATCTTTTCTTTGAAGAAAACACTTTTTATTTTACTTCATACATGCACATACCCTTAATTTCCTTCTTTCATGTTTGGTCATCTTACATGGCTTTGTCATCCAGGCAGTGGGATAACTGACATAGTTACAATCAACTTGGGTGGCACTTCTGACAAAATATTTCTAAAAGTTCTTAATGCTGCTTGCTTGTGAGTTGTCTGTCATTCCTTATTAAAGTTATCTATGCATATATCTGCCAGTTTTACGATATCGCAGACAACAGGCTTTAATGTTAAGTTGTGAATTAAATCTTTTAACTTTTTAGCAGAATGTAAAGTTACTTCTTAATTATGTATGTCTTTTGCAATTTGAGAAATTTATAGAACTGTTCATAAGCACGCAGAAGAAAGAGAATGGATGAAATCATTAATAACAGTGTAGATGATGGATGGTTAATAAGTGGAAATAATCAAACACATGGATGAACCTGGTATTACAGGCTCTATTTTGCTAAATTCAGCATCCAAATTCTGTTTTTTTAATTTATTTTGGATTAACAAGGGACCTGATGGACTGTCTGATAAAATCAATGAGAAGTCTCTTGACTTCAGTGGAGACTGGTTCAAGCCATGGATGACTGTTTTTTTCCACATGTTTAATAAACATGAAAGCTGTTAATTATTTTTATTGGGGGTTAATTAATGATCAACAATTTTATGTGTTTTTGCCAAAAATTCAATGTGACAGCTGTGATAGTTCATAACTCTCATGCCTCTTCCTATCCCTACATCATCTGGTCCTTAGCAAAACGTACACTTCTATACCTTCCAAGTAGACCTCATGTTTACACCAGCTTTCAGACTCTCCACATTGATGTGGGATACAGCCCAGATTTAACATTAGGAATTACCAATAGGATCTGCCATTTTGCTCATTAGGAACTAATTGCTTCCAAGAAATAATCAGTACTATAACTTCATACAAACACACCTTTGATAATTCATGAGCTTAAACTTTCAACATACAAGTTCAAATAAGCAAGTTTATTCTTATGAAGAATTCTAGTAAGCTGTTTATTACTGAATTAGAATGACATTACAAACAACACACTTTTAAAATAACAATAATTTTGAATATACCCAATTAGAGGATTCTTTTCTAGCTTATTATCAGTGCATGATCTATATTATAACCAGAGAAGCAAAGGGGACAACTCAGTAGCACAGTCTGCTTAGTGCTGTTTTTTCAGAATAGAATTTCTGTGATGGGTTATTGTTTTCCCAGTTCTGATGAGATTTTTTTTCTGGTATCTGACCAACACAAATGACACTTTAAAACATGCACTTCTAATTTAGGGGAATTTATTACACAGTAGCTTTGACTGGACGCCTAGAAATAAATTTGAAATGCCACATTTACATTTCCATTAAGATAGCAATTATTTTTCATACAAAAGGGTTCGTTGGAGAACTGAGTCATCTACCCTTAGGACTTCTTTCTACACAAAACACACTGACTTGCGGTTATAAACTTGTACTGCAAAAGTATGTTCATTGCATAATGCACCAGAATAATTTTTTATGATAGGTAGTGAGTATAGAGACCACAGAGCATTAATACAACAGGTGTTGGACATTAGAATGTGGTATTTAGGCTGAACAGCCACAGCTGTAAGTATAGAAGTTATTTTGCCCCAGAAGGAAACAAGCAATTACAATACCTTAATTATCAACTCCAGTTGATATGACAGAAGGATCATAGAATTTGATTTTTGTCAGCTGCAGATATCATGGATGCTTCTTCATTTTTGACACTACAGAAGACTAAAGAATGTTTGGTGCTTATGCAATACAAATGAGAACTGTTGGCTTGAATTTAACATTAAAGCTATTAGCTTTGTTTATGCCAGCTCCATCACTGGAATTAACAGTCTAAGAACTTCATTAAGGATGTACCGAGACTGAGGAAAAAGTAAAAATCCATGTTGTTACTGGGTCAGGCGTGGTCTAATGTTAAAAATAATCAGAAAACAGCTAAAAATACATATTTTTACCTAGTAGTGAGGAACTTATTAGTGAAAAGGAAGAATGTGGACTAGTGTGTTTATATTGGTAACAATGTTGTCTTTGAGACTATCTTCTGGCTTTTTTTGACAAAAAGCGTGGAAAATACTTTCTCCAGGTAATCATCTTAATTTCTTATACCTGGACTATCATTGTACTATATACTTCTTGTTAAGAAAAAAGTAACACCTAACTCTGATTTGAAGTATTTGCAAAGTCTCCGATGTTCACAAACACTTGGTGAGCCATGCTGAGCTGGCATTCAATAAAGTTTGACACAGTGGTTTCTTAGTAACAGTCAGCTGATACCTCAGAAAAGCTATTTCATAAACCTGAGGTTGAACTCAGGAAGAACACATGGAAGACTTTGATCCATTGTACACTGCACACTTTACACATGGGATTTTCAGGAGAGGTACAAAATGTGCAAACAAAGCTGAAGGAAGTATGTGATTACAGTCAAAACGTAATCTTTGAACATTTTGTCTTTTATAGTAAACAATTAGTGTGTGTTGCTTCTGGAGGGATAGACGGAGTAATCTTACTCTGTTTTCCCAGTGGAAAAACTGTCTTGATGTAATTATCAACAAGGAACTTGAAGCATACTGAGTTTTCCATTACTCTATTAACACGACTAATCCAAAATTTATGGGTTGGATCAAGCCCAGAACAACAAACAAAAGGTAAAATATGACTGATGGATCTTCATGAAATCTTTTTCTTCTTTTAAGGTTTTCATGTGGAAATAAATTGTGGCTTCCTTCTCCTGCTTCAAATTTTGTTTAATAAAAAGCATATTTCATCAGAACTGTGGAAGTAAAATGAGGCAGGATATTTGAAGTCAGAATGCTGAAAATTTTCAAAAGACTTGTCATTTCTGTCTAAATAGTTTAGCATCATCTTAGGATGTATTAGTTCTAGTATAATCCACTAGGTTTTAATAAAATTATGAGCTATTGGAAAAAATTAAGTTGGCTGCTGAAAATGTTTCTGTATGGAACTGATGAGGCATTCATAAAATTTTTAGAGAGGGGGATTTAGTTATTGTGCATGCTTGAGAGAATTTTTTTTTTATCAGTTCTGCATTTGTTCCTCAGAATAGCTACACTTAGAGAACAGAGAGTGTGTTTTCCTTTCAGAAAACTGTGGAGCTGGTTGTTTTCATTCGACCTTGTTTTCCTCTGCAATCCCTCCATGTCATGCTATTATCCAGAAGACACTTTTGTCTCCTTTTTATGATACCTTGCTGGGCAAAACAAGAGCAGCTATGCCTTGAGACTTCATCAGTGGGACTGAAGAGGATGAAACAGTAACAGATAGAACATCTGCACATGGACATTTGCCTGACTTAAAATTTTAAGTGAGATTTCTGTCAAAAAGACCATAGATGTAGTTAATGAGAGAAAATATGTGTAAAACCTCAGATGGAGCAAACTGATATCTTAACTACTTACAGATTTTCTAATGAGACCGGAGATGATTTATTCATACCTAGCCCCCATGTGAATGAATTTGAATGTACTTTAAGCTTTGTTTGGACCCTAAATGAGATGAGTTTTGCACGCTTGCTTAATGCTAAATGTATATAAATTCTTTCACTTAGGTTTTTGAAGATACTGTAAGCCTCAAGAGATTACTTATGTCTGTAGATAAGTACAAAACACTTAACAGAATTGAGGAAAAAAAAAGATGTCATGATATTATGGCCAAGATAGCTGAAAAGCCTTCGAAATCCATAAAAATATCTAACTTTTAATTTTTACTAAAACCGGGATTTTGCTTTTATTCAGAAAAGCTATGCTGCTAAGCTGGTTTTTGTTACAGATGAATTATTCTCAGTACTTTGAAATAAAAATGTCATGATTAAGAAGCTTCAGGTGAGAACAATTACACAGTAATAAGGTTCCATTTCAAATGACTTCATGCTTTCTGATACAACTGTAAATGTTTGCTTTTGAGTGACAGTTCACAGGTACATTCACACCATGAGTGCTCATATCCTGTTATTTGAGAATGGATGACCTATTAATTCACAGTAAAAAAAGGTGTGCACTATTACCCCGTTTTCTTTCCTCTTCAGCCCAACAGCATATAAAGCAGAGAGCACAAAGCACTGTGTCTGTTCTTCTCAACTGCTTAATAGAAATTGTGCTTCATTGCTAAGGTGTTGTATGGCTTGCTTGGTTTTGCTTATACTGTTGTTTGTCATTTTTGGTTTTCTTAAAATCTTCAGCGTGCATTGTCTTCTGTTTCATCTTCTTTCACTGAGAGTTTTTTCACTGTTTTTTTCTGAAGGTAGCCTTGTGATCTGCCATCTTTAGTGGACATATACTCTTAGGCAATCTGTGTGCTGACTGCTTGGAAAAGGGCATATACTAGACAAGTGGCTGGTTTATTGCTGCTTCAGGAAAAAACTCTCTTGCTGCTGGCAGGAACCCCTAGTAAAAACTACTATTCAGAGATAAGATTTAGTTACCAGTAATCAGAGTTCTTTAAGATATGTAGATCATGCATACATTCACTTCCTGCTCATTCTTCTCTTTCATTCTGAGATTTATTATCTTCTACCTTCAAAATTCAGTGGTTGAAAGGAGGATAAAAAGTTCTGGTGTGATTCATGGTTCTCTGTCAAGAAGGGCATCAAGCTGACCTCTGTGGTAACTACAAGGAATAGTGTGGGGGGGAGTCTTTTCACCTGCAATATGAATCTACATGTGAATTAGATATTTTAAAGATACATTTTTTTTTTTTTTAATTTATCCAGTTACTGATAAATACTCTTTTTACCTTCCATGTAAAATGATACCTTTATCTTAACACTCACACATCTTTCCTTTAGTGGGTCTATAAAATACATTGTGGACTGATGGAACAGTCAGCTTCAAGGTAAAAGTATTTCTTTTTTTGTGATTGACAGACATTTGATGGCCACTCAGATTACATTAATGATCTGGTGTTTGCTCCCAAAGAAGGTCAAGAAGTTGCAAGTGTAAGTGATGATCATACCTGCAGGTATGCATTTTGTTCAAAACATTATTGAAATAGTAGTGTCTGGCTTTTTCTGTGCATGTATGCTTTGTATGCTTGCTTAAATAAATAAGCATTTATTTATTTATTTTTAGTGGGCCTTCATAGCCCTCTAACAAGACTAGTTCACTAACAAGACAAGTGGACTAGTCTTGTTAACTAGGTTGTGGACTGGCTTTTTGTTGTGACTTGTGGGTTGTTTTTTTTCAAAGCAACATTTTGAACTAACTCGATACAAGGTGAAGAAAACTGTTCTGTCTTGGAATTACGTACACTATAATTTCCCCTACTGGGACAGGAATAAAAAGCATGACCATAGGAGAGAGAAGACATGCATAGCTGAGCACTGAACTGTACAGACCCTCTCTATCCATTCTGACATCAGATGAGTCAAGTTTAAAACCAGTATATGTATGTGAACTTGTCTGCTTACCAAAATTTATTAGTCTTACTAGGAGGTGGGATTACATAGCCTAAGGACAGTACCATACTAATACAGTGGCACTGGCAGCTCATAATACCATGATTATAGCTGCTTCAAACCCATGTATTTAGTTATTTCTAACTGGAAGTAAAAGGGAAACATGGGTAAATACTTTGAAAAATGCTGGTTAAGCTTTTGTAGGACAGGAGTTTTTACTTGTCAAAAGGTCCTCCTCTTCTAGTAGTGCACATGAATCTAAAAGCTGCTATTCTTATCCATCCAATGCAGCTCACAGTTGGAGAGATCAGGAGGGCAGCTATGCAGGCTTTGCAAGTCATTGCAGTAGCAGCAAGAGACTTAAGAAAGGATCATCTTTGACTTTTCTTTGTAACAGCTGTGATAATTCAAAACTTGTCTCAAGTAAGGAACTGTTTAATGAACTGTTTTAGTTTTTTCTCTGATTATATATTTGCTCTTTGAAGTTACTACCGTATCAATTCCTATGTAAATGACCAGGTAGTACTCAGGGGGAAAAAGGTCATTTTTCACTTAAGCCATCTTCTACCTGCTAAGAGAGAAGGGAATAGTTCTTAGAATGATTAGTCTGTGTATGAGATTTTGTAAAGGGCAGATCATCAACTGGTATAAATCACAGTTTAGTAGCTTTAGTTGAGATACTCCCTCCTACATAAATTGAAAATCTAAAAGGCCTGTGATTTTAACGCCCCTAGGGAACTCAGAAATACTACTTTGACCAGCAGGCAGATTTTCCATAGACGCCCTGTCCATATTCCCAACAAAATCATTAGGAATGAATAGCAGAAATGTATGACTTATTGGTAGCTTGTTCTGATTGATTTCCTATTCTTGATTTCTTCATTAGATCTAAATTAATATTGGGCTTATTCAGCAAAGAGCTGTTTGAATGCGTGGCCTTTTTCTGTTTATTTTACGGAATGCTCAGTGTTCCTGGGATGAAAGAGAACTGGTTTAAAACCAGTAGTCTAATTGATACTAAATTAAAAGGAAATAAAAATGATATAAGTAATGTATACTATTCAGATTTCAACTTAGTAACTCTGAAAGACATTTTATGCAGTAAACCATAAAGTCTTTGGTTAAAAGCCATGGGAAATAAGTAGGATTTTTTTTGGCTACTTGACTTCTTATTTTTTCCATTCATGCATGTGGAGCATGAAGACTTTTTTTATTGAATTTAAAGGTTACACTTTCAGAACTAATGGAAAATGCATTCCCTGAGACTTACCAAAATCATTCCTTACTTACTGTGTAATTTGCTTCAGCAGTAATGTAAGAAGAGGAATAATTCTTCCGTCTGTACTGAGTTTCTATCCTGAAATTGTTCTCAGGATACATCATCTGTTAGTACCTTTGGAAGAAAGTTCCAGAACAATCAGTACAAGAACATGAAGTTTTGAGTATTTGGTATTGTTCCGTTAGAGTTCCACTTCTAAATCTTAATAATGTCTTAATACATTGTCTCAGTATGTACAGAATATATACAAACATGTTTAGATTTTCCCTGGTTTTCACTCAGTAGTAACTTTAGCAGATATCTCTAAGGAACCCAAATTTTCAGTTTTCATGCACGAAACAATCTTGCCACAAGCTGCTGCAACAGTGATATCTCAGCCTGGTTCAGTCATTTTGGTTGGAAGGCAGACAGTGTAGTCAGGTACTGGTTGAAGAGGCTGTGGTGATATATTCAATGTTCTTACCTTTAAATTGCTGCTATGTTATTCAGGAATTCTTGTTGTTTCTTGCACATAGTCTCTGTTGGCCTTGTTGGTCTCACAACACAAGACTTTTTCCTAGCTGTGAAGTAGAACTGAATTAAAAATACTCTTGCATAAAAATAATTGCAGTAGCCATCTGTGTTATGTAGTTGTGAATAAAAGTGTTGTGTGCATTCATAGACAAGTGAAGAGGTGCTGGTATGTAAAAATGCTGTATGCTTTAATAATACCGTGTTTCTTTGCACTGAGAATCTCAAAACTAGTGTAACCTTAAAAAGAATTGCTTTTCTGAAAGAAGACACCTTTAGAAGACTCTTAAAACCCACTGTGTTGCAGTTACTCACAACTGTATTTATATTAAAGATCAAAATTCCTGTAGCTAAAATTACATCTGCAAAGTTGATTGAAAAATTCAAATCCTGGATCCTAAATATTGTATATTATTTCCTTCATTTTGTCCCAAGGATGGCTATGTTACAAGATGGATGAAGCTGTTCACAAGCATATAGTTAATTTATATCTTTGCAGGCTATTGTAAATTTCAAATTTTGCCTATTTTATATTATAACATACAGTAAACTAATATTGAGGAACTTGCAGGATAGTTTCCTGTGTTTTACTTTTTTATGCATTTCATAATTGCTTTACTCTTTCTTAAAAAAGAGAAAATAAAATTAGTTTTAAAGTTTGATTGCAAAATTTAAAGCAAATGATAAAAGACTGGCAGAGAAAATAGCTAAAATAACTACTGCTGTATTAAACAAAAACTTGAATCAGTTTTATTTATAAGTCATATGTGTTAACATTGAGTACAATAGAAGTAAAAATAAATAAAAGTAAGTATCTTGTGATACATTAAAAAAGTCATATTTAGGGTATTTATACATTCCTGCTGAAAGCCAAACTTGGTCATGACAGAAAAGTAAATTACCTCTTGGATTTAATCTAATTGTTTTCTTTCAAATCTAGTTGTTTTTTCTTCATGATCTACCTTTCATATGTCAGTTTCAAAATTCTATATAATATTTATGTGTAATTAAAGTAATTTGCTTGTCCATTTCTTGGTATCGTAAGAGCATGTTTAATAAATAAGAAAAAATCTTTTATGATAGCTTTAAGGAATATTTCATTCAATTCCTTAAAATTATAAAGCATTATACACTTCTTTGAACATTCGCATTACATGTAGGAACACGTGCATCCCACTTTCCTAATGAGAACTGTGTGTGCAACTCCCTGTGCACCACTCAAGAAAAAAAAAAATATTGCTGGCTTTTTCATTATGATTTGGAAAGACAATATAGGAGGCTGCAAGGATTCAGATGTACAAATCATTTTGTTCTGATACTTAATGAAGCCTTTGCAAAAAGAACATAGGAAATGTTTGGAAAACAGCATGAACTTAACAGACACCCCTCTCCTGTTAGTAGTTTTTGACACTATCTGATGTTTCTTGAAGTATTTAATGCAAAATACCATCCTGGTAAAACCCACTAGTCTCATATGCATGCTAAAAATTAACCTCTGACTGTTAAAAGGTTAATTCAATCTGATTGATAACCACCTCATACTCCATCCTCATATTGAACTGAAAGATTACTGACAGTGTCAGGCCCTTAATAATGACAGCATGGCAATTTCTTATGGTCATCAAGTGCTGGATTGGCTTGTATTTTAAAAAGCTGAAAAGGACTCATCTATCCCTCTCTCCCCCTCCCTCTCTCTTTGTCTTTTTTAAATTATTCCTTAAACTACATCATCTTCCTCTCTTTTTACGTGTGTAACAGAAAAGAATGTACAGTTGACTTATGTTCCACTTTATCTGTGAATGTACTTGCCCTTTGATTCCTTTCTGAGTTCTGTTCAGTTACTTATGCCATGGCTCATGTTGCTTCATAGGGAAGGACTTTGTGAATTTATTTATCAGTCACTGTCAAGTTCGGCCTTCTCTGTTCCACATACCACAAATGCCAGTCCATCAGGAGGTTAGTTTTGCTCCCTGGACAGAGATTCGAGGGAAAGGTTTGATACCACTGGAAACTAAATTAACTAGAGCCTCAAAATTTATTGTAGTGTTTTGTCTGGTTTTAGCATTTTTTAATCTGTAGTGTATTTGTTTACATGGTACTTCTATGCCTTAGTTATTTTGTGTAGGTCTTTCTCTAGACAATATGAAGGAAAGCCAATGGTAACTCCTGTTTGTTTGGGGTTTTTTTGTCTTGTGTTCTTTTAATGTGTTGCCAGTGCTTGTTGCACTTTAGTCTTACCTTGTTAATTTAGTAAATATTTCAGTCTTTAGATATATATTGAAAAGTTGCCATTCTCACTTATTCCTGCCTCCAGAATTATATTTTATTTGTATCTTCCCATTCCTAGTGCACTCAATTATGGATTTTTGCCAAAATTTTAAAGAAAGGTATCTTCTTTCATGTTGTACTATCTGCATCTGTTTGTTGTGATAGAATTCCCCAGTGCTTTTCATATAAGAAAGGTCATACCAAAATATTTATCCTTTCTGAGGTATGCTGATTACAATTAACAAGCTAGTTATGCATTACAATTGATGAAAATAAAGGAGAGTCTTGGATTATTTTTAAGAGTCTAGTCTTTGACTTTGCACACTTTCTGTATGCATCCCCGTATGTCCCCCAAATGTAGTCTTACACAATTCTCTTACACTTTACAGCCAGGATGCAAGTATTAACCAACAACTTCTGTTGTACTTCACAATCACTACTCAAGTATTAACTGGTCTCCTGTTACAGTATCCAGTCAGCTTAAAAAAAAAAAATCACTTTCCAAATCAAATGTTCAGAATGCTATTTCAGTCTGGTCTTAAGTGTGGATGAGTAAGCCTTTAGTTAGGAAGTCTTCAAAATATGCGGATGAAATGGTAGCTATTTCCTGTGTGACACATTGCAACTTATGTTAAAGGTCACATAGTCCTAGAATGTAGTCTAGCGTATGAATTGTTCTAAATAGTAATCATTGCCTTAGATTTGTTTAGCAGATACCTTGTATTTTAGAAACTCATTGGCAGAATTGTAATTGAGTTTCTCAGTAACAGTCATCCCACAGAAGCATTTAGTGTTATGTCTACATTGGAAACAATAAGCTGATAACTCTAACAGCTAATTTTTCTTTGGTTGAAAGGATACAACTGACGCTTCACATTTTTGCAAAAATACTGCTTAGGCTCTGGCTTTGCTTTAGATAACTTTAAGGGTATTTCTGTAGTAGTAGTGTGTTTCTTGAACATATTTCTGAGCGTGCATGTTCTGAAATGCATATTAGCAAAGAACAGTCAGTTTAGACGCTTGAGATAGTACATGTGCAGCTCCCCTGCCTCTCCTACTTCTACTAACGTTGCAGTGGATAATCAGAATTACATCCCACAGTTACCAGTGAAAAATAGCTCAATGCTTGCATATCCAAGTAGATATTACAAGAAGGTAGAAGTAACATGGATTTTAATGCCAAAATCCCAAAGATTCTAATTACTAATTCTTTAATAACTTTGATATTTCCTTTGACCACCAAAAGAAAATGGTGAACATGGGTCAACTTTCTGAAAGAGTATTTACCTGTTTACTCTATGAAAAGATTTTTTATTTCATGGATCAAAAACAAGTGAAGGAAATGCTCTACGGGCACAAATTTAGGAACCTGTACGCTGAGTCAGGAGATAGTTTACGATGGCTGTGCCTGGTGGACTAGTGCTAGGCAGCACGGATGAACTTCCCCTTTCTCCCATGCAACCATTTTTGTGCCTTGTTTCGTACAGTGTGCTGAATAGGGAGTTCTGCTACCTAATTCTGCTACAGATTCTGCAGCAGCGAACTGTTAGTTGGGCAGTGCATTACCTGATTTATGAAAACTTAAATTCTTTGTCAGTAAAATAAAATAAATTACTAGAAATTATCTGTAATATTACACCTTTCTCTTCTTCTGAACAGCTAGAGGCTATTTCTACAGTTCCACTTCAGTCTTCTGTTCTTTCATGTCCTACCTAGTATCTTCTTTGGATCTTTGATAACCACCTCTGTATGGAGTTGGCAAAAGACTTGAGACAAGGCCAGTGTTGGCTGTATTCTCCACAGTGTTAACTAATCTCTGCACTTCCATTTTCCTTTTCTGAGATCTTCCTCTCCTCGCTCCTTGTGCTCAGTGAGGAACAATTTTGCTCTTTACCTTTGTTGTGTGATCTCCTGTAACAGGAATCTCTCCCTTGTCCATAGTTCTCTAGGCTTCCCAGGGGTGATAGCATTTTCCTCACATATGGAATATGTCTGATGGAGATATAAAGAAACATCAGCAACGGGTATTTAAGTTATATATTATTAAAAAACAAAACCAAAACCATGTTGGGCATTTTAAAAACTGGGTCAGACAGTAATCTGTGAGTAATGGTTCAAGTATATGCTTTGTGGTTGGGAATGGTATCAGATGTCAAGGTTTGTTCTAACCTCCACCCTACTCACTGAAATTGTTGGAAATTTTATGTTGAAAGAATTCCCTTTTTTACTTCTATCTTCTGGGGATTTGAGAAATGCCTGAAGGTTGCAATATGGTTTTATTCTTTTACTATCGCAAATGATGGGTTTTATTCAGTTAGGATTTGGTTTTGCTCTCTAATTAAAACTATTCCGAATTCAGAAGGTTAGAATATAAAATAAGGATGCGTCTCTTTTGCCACAAGACAGGTTTTCAGATGTTCTAATGAATACTTTGCCAACTTTAATAAAAGTCCATTGTGTGATAAAATTACTGCACATATGCAGCATGGCATTATCCGTATTCATGCATGCAACATACAATATAGTTGTTCCAACACAGTTTGAATATCTTCGTTCTTTGAGATAACTGCAGTTGTCATTTGTTTAATCATAGGATGTGAGTGACAAGAGAAATGTACTAATATCTCAAGAATTTTCTTTAATGGCATTTGTAACCGTCTGTATTAGTTTAAATTTTGTGAGCATTACAGCATGTAATTTCTCAGTCCTTAGGTACTTAAAAAATAATTAATTTACTGAGGAGATTACATATTATTTTTGAGCCTTTCCATTATTCAAGCTTTGGCCCTTATTTCAGCTGTGGTTATTAAAACTTTTCTCCTTTAAATTTATTGTGGAAGCTTTTTCAAATATCAAAAAAATACCACAAGCCCAATAACAACTCTATACAACAATGGTTGGTGGGGGAGGAGGAGAAGTAAGAGGGTGACACATTGCAGGGTTACAAAAAATAAGGATGTTTGGAGAAAAATAGACACTAGTTTGCTTTGGTATAAAATCATGGTAATATTAGTAAAGTTTCAAGGGCTTTGAATGGGAGACAAAATGCTCAGTCTTTTTGGATTGATTTACATGATAGGAATGTGGACAAAACTAGCGGGTTTTTAGCATCTGTAGCTGATTTGGTTATGATTACTGAGTAATTGAGTAACTGAAATTCAGTTTGGCTAAATTTTTGGTCTTTGCACATTTTTTACTTGAGTTAATTGAACACATATGTAATTGTAAACTTCCATTCCATTATGGACTTGATGCATTCAGACAAGGATCTGTATTGATATGTATTGCCTGGTTTGTTTGTTTGTTTGTTTTTCCCCCAAAACTAAATGATACCATCTTTGTTATCAATAAAGAAACAAGAAAATACAAGAGGGGCATTTATCCTTTCCCCCGCCCTCCTGTACTGTTTGTTACTAACAGTCTTACCATTCTTACAAAGTAAGAGATACAAGTTTGGCATTTTATAAATAACAAAGTTATGGAGGTAGAAAGCATAAATTTCTGTCTCAACACCTAATAACCTCACTCACTTCAGGGAAGGAAACATGATGGCATGCTCCTTTGGCCAAAATGATTCACCGTCTTCTGTTATACCATAATTTTCTCCCTGCACAGTAAATACACATGGAAAGTGTTGATTTGACTTGGACAAATCTACAAGGCAAAATTTTTGGCAGTAGAAGAAAGTATTGTATGTTTCTAAATTACCTAATCAACTAGATATTTCATTTTTTAAACGGTTGTCAGGTTTTTGTTTTGACTTTTTTTAATAAGGACACTGATCCTTCAAGATTAGAGACCCTGTGTTTTCTACAGAGAAAACAAATATTTGATCTGTTGTGGTTTGGCATAAGAAAACAACATTGTTCATTAAATATATTTACTTTATTCCCATATATTTTGTCTAGACTTATAATGTATTATTTAAGAGTTTTTTGAAATCTCTTAAATATAAGGCTCTAAGCACCCTGGTGAGATATAAACTGAAAAAGTCTGGAGGAAGTCAGCAAAAATCCTCTAGAATAAACAATAATAGGATGTAGCCACTCATCTAACTCAAAAAGACTGGGCAGAACACTACTTAAAAAATTGGCTGTTTCTAAGGTTTTGCATGTCAGGGAGGAAGGATATATACGTATGTAAGTTTTGGTGTGAAAATGCATATCAATAGTATGCAGCCTTGTGGTTCAGGCCGATGTTCACAACCGTGATGTCTTTGTCCTACAACTGAGCTACTGGTTTTGTAGGAAAAGAGGCAGTTGAGCAGTGGCTGTGAGGTAAAATAGTCTCAATTTTGGTTTTGTTGCATTTCATAAACCAAGTAGTTTCATGGCTCACTAACATTCATATCGAATGCATCCAAAGAAAACTCACTCATCACCTAACCTAGTTTTGGTGTTTCAGCATACACTTCCCTGTCAATCCATATTCACCAAATATTATTGATTTTTCTAATTTCTTTTAACTGCTTGATATGTACTGTAGGTGCTTCTAAAGGAAAAGATTAAACTGGCACATGTGCTTTATTTGTTGAAAGCTTGCCAAGACCCTTTGTGGGCTAGTGTTACCTCTGCTGTAGATCTTTTGTTTGCCTTAGCTTAATTTTTAGTTTCTTATATTTCCATTACTCAATCTTGTCTTACCAGGAAAAAATGGAAATTCATATATTAGACAAGCAAAAATACTTTAGTGCATGGTCTTATCCTTTACATGGTAATGTGGACAATTTAAGTTTCTTGGTATGTCACTCTAGGTTGCTTGTATCAGCTAGACCAACACTGACCTTCCTGCTTTGTGTTTTCTCACTGTTATTTATGGTACAGTACAAAAGCTGTAGCATTTACTTATGAATAAAGTGGGAATGTATCATCTAGATTTCATGTCTAGGCAACTAAACTTGTCAAATTGTTTGGACATTGCGCTTTTAAACAGAGGCTCTGCCTCGTTCATCAATGTTAAAACACATTATCTTCAGCACTGACTGCTTTTACTGACTTCTTGAAGTGATAAAGCACAAACTATTTCATTTGGTCACTTCCTTTGTGAATGTATTGAGGCACTGAAAGTTAATGTATTTGCAGTCAAATGGCAATAAATAGTTTAATATTTTGCCTTTTTTTGGGTTTTTTTGCTTTAGGGTCTGGGATTTGGAAGGAAATGAGAAGGCCCATTTTGTTTTACGTTCTCCTGGAATGAGTGTTTGCTGGCATCCTGAGGAGGCTTTTAAGGTTGTGTTTTGCAGCTCTTCACCTCACCACCTTTAAAATAACAGGAAGGTGTACTTATCTGAACTATGAATCTTTGATGCTGTAGTAAGATTGAAGTTTGGGAAGCTTGTGTACATTGTAACTGGATATTGGTTGGATCTGCTAATGTGAAGTCACTGTAAATTAATTCTCATTCTCATCATTTTACCCTCAGTCCCTCACTCCTTCTATCAGAAATATTCCTTCTTGATTATATACATCAATTGTTGTTGATAACTATTCTGCTGATTCCATATTAACTTACAGTTACCAGAGACAAGTTCAAGTTTTTCTCAGTCGTGGTAACACGGTTCACCAATAACATAGACTCTTAAAAGGCATGCCAAGTTTTGAAAAGGATCTGTTTGAAGTTAGCAAGGGATTTTTTTGTTTTTCTTGCTTGGAATATATGAAATATGTGCTGAAAAATCAAAACAGATCAATAAACTGTGATTTTATACTTACCTGTTTATTGTACTGGGGAGGATTAATCAGCTGATATGTACCAAAAAATTCAGTTTCATTAATGGTCTAGCCCTTGCAATCTTGGATGTATTATTCCTGTTGTACCAATCAATAACTGCCTTAAGCAGCTACAAATAGTTGTTCAGATTGCCACAAAAACGCACACTTAAAACAGACAAAAACAGTCAAATAAGGTATAAAAATATTTACATAGCAATAGGGAAGAAGGATCTCTTCTCACCACACTTTCCACCAATATCAATATCCAGTCCTTACTAAGAAAACTACGAAAACTGTTGATTCAGGTAGTATCACAATCGAATGTGTTTGCTACTCTTTGCTACTGGGCAACTTTGTTAGCACAACAAAATTACTAGATTAACCCAAAAATATTGCAGTATTACACCAGTTAACTTGTCTTTTCTTTGACCCTTATGAAAGAGTAGGCACAGGTTTTGTTTGTGTTTTTTTTTTAAAGAAAAATCCCTTCAAAAAAGCTAGTAAAACTTGACAGACTGATGGTTGCTGAGAAGCTTATTGCAGGTCAAAGTGCTTACTGCACCATATCCTTTGGTTCGCAGAATCGTATGTTTTGGCGACAGCTCGCTTTTTCAAAACAAACTTGGATGTTATTGCAGTATTGTTTTTAATGCTTTTTGCCTTCCTTAATTATTGTTCATGACTATCTGAGAACCATTGTCTCCTCATGGAGAAAAGCTCTTTCATCATTTAATCAGAGAGCTCTTCCTATACTACTTAATAAACAACTACTTTAATATATTACTTTAATAGAAAAAGTTTAGATAAAATCTGTTGCAAACTGTTATAGGATGAAGCAAGAGATGGTATATGAATTCAGTAAGCGTGAATCCAGATTCTACAGTTACATTGATCAATACTGTTTTTTACTATGTCTGTCAGTCAGTTCTTTGTAGTCAGGACAGGAACTTTTTAATTTTAAAAGAATAATTTTTTGCTTTACAATTCTAAAAGCACAGTGCATCTGTGGTTAAGAACTGGTGCATCTAAGTGCCAAAATTATATACATAGATATCTGAAGATATATATAGATAAAATCATGTAATCACTATGTATAACAATATGGCAGTAGTGTAGATTAAAGTGTTTTTTATTTATAGGTGGAAGAGTGTTCAGGAGAATGTTGTCTGGTACAAAGTGAAAAATTGTACCTATTTTAAAATTATTTGCTTGAAAGTATGCTAGGTTTGCTATAGAGTAGAATCATAGAATCATAGAGTGGTTTGGGTTGGAAGCGACCTTTAAAGGTCATCTAGTCCATTCCCCCCTGCAATGAGCACCCTTTAAGTATTGAAAGGCCACAATAAGGTCTCCCCGCAGCTTTCTCTTCTCCAGGCTGAACAACCCCAACTCTCTCAGCCTTTCCTCATAGCAGAGGTGTTCCATCCCTCTGATCATTTTTGTGGCCCTCCTCTGGACCCGCTCCAACAGGTCCATGTCCTTCCTGTACTGGGGACTCCAGAGCTGGACGCAGTACTCCAGGTGGGGTCTCACCAGAGCAGAGTAGAGGGGCAGAATCCCCTCCCTCGACCTGCTGGCCACACTTCTTTTGATGCAGCCCAGGATACGGTTGGCTTTCTGGGCTGAGAGAGCACACTGCCTGCTCATGTCCAGATTTTCATCCACCAGTACCCCCAAGTCCTTCTCTGCAGGGCTGTTCTCAATCCCTTCATCCCCCAGCCTGTATTAATACCAGGGGTTTCCCCAACCCAGGTGCAGGACCTTGCACTTGGCCTTGTTGAACTTCATGATGTTCACATGGGTCCACTTCTTGTCTAGCTCCCTCTGGATGGCATCCCGTCCCTCAGGCATGTCAACCGCACCCCTCAGCTTGGTGTCATCTGTAAATTTGCCGAGGGTGCACTCGATCCCGCTGTCTATGTCATTGATGAAGATATTAAACAGTACTGATAAAAATACTAAGATTCATTACATGCTCAGTTTCCAACATTCTATTAATTTCTCTTAACAGCTGATGGTAGCAGAGAAGAATGGAACAATACGATTCTATGATCTAATTACACAGCAGGCCATTCTCTCCCTAGAGTGTGAACAAACACCACTGATGTCAGCAGACTGGTGTTTAAAAAATACTCTTAAAATTGGAGCAGTTGCTGGAAGTGATTGGCTAATCTGGGATATCACTCGTTCCAGGTATTTTTATACATGAGATAGGTTTCTTTATTCTCTTCTTAAGCAGTACATGAAGAAATGTGGCTACCTTGCTAATATAGGACTTAAATGCACTATGTATTATATCACCTATTCAGTAAATAAATGAACGTTCATTAGGAATTATGAAATCAATACAGATCATTCCCTGGCATTCTTTGTTTCATCTTTACCTATCAGTATTTATCTATTAAAAATAACATTGTCTGTCTTTTTGTCCATTTGAGACAGCACCTCACTACTGTTTGCCTCTCAGTGTAAGTTCTATGTGTTTGTTAAAATTTCATTCTAAGTCAGAAATACATAATTATTAAACCATAATAAACTGGATAACTACTTCAGATTTTTCTACTCCAAATTGAGATGTAAGCTGCAGGAATGCTCTGGTTTTCCCTCAGCTTCTTCACAAAGAGTAGACAGTGTGTCCCCTTCACTATTTAAATGATACATGCTTTTGGTACTTACTGTATGAGCTGTAGTTGTTTGCAGAACAGTTTTTTACCCTGAATGTCTGTCTTAGTTATCCACAGGATAAGAGACCTGTCCATGTCGATCGAGCCAGATTATTCAGGTATAAGAGTTCTCTATTCCATGGTTTTTGTCTATATAAATCTATGTATATGCAAGCAGTTGTGAGTTTAGGGCCCTCGTTGTGTCTCATTTAAATAATTTTCAGGGGAACCTGGTCTATAAACTTTGTGAAATTCATGAATGACCTACATTTAGTATATATGTGTAACATTCCCATGAGTTTTTTTCTGTTTTACAATGACATGCATATGGGGCTGCGGGTGGTGAATCATTTACAAGCCATTTCTCTGAATTTATTTCTCTGGTGTTAGTTATCTGGCAGCTTCATACAGTTAACCACAAGGGACAGAACTCCACTTTGTGTGCACTTCTGATAGTCTGATAGGGAGATTTGAAAAGGACGTTCATTTTATTCATAGGTGGTCCCGAGTGAATGAAAATCTGTTTGCAACCACTGGATATCCAGGAAAGACGACGACTCAACTCCTTGTTCATCATTTAGGACATCCCCAGGTAAATTTCTGAGTTTAGCTTTTGACTGGAACTGCATCTGTTCTCTTCAAATCAGGCTCATAAATAGTTAAAAGCTACAATTAAAAACTAGCCCAAACAATCCAGGAATGCTGCTTGGTCTACGTATTTTATTTCATTTTGTGTCATCTATGCTAAGGAAAAAAAAGTCACACCATGCTTAACCTACTAGTTAAAATGCTGATTGATCTATATGTTTTATTTTGCTTTGCCTTATCGGTGCTAAGGGGAAGAAAACCACATCTAACCTGTTATTTAATACATTTTTCAGTATTTCTGATTCTAAAGAGGCTAAAATCAGCTGGTTATGTATTTTACAGGTTTGAACTAATAATATTTTAAATCATTAATGAAAATATATCCAGAGACAATGAATGTAAAGTCTAGGAAATATTTTGGTTTTGCTGGAGTTAGTATACATTTGTAATGCTTACAGTAAAAATATTACCTCCAAACATACTAATAGTAAGTACACTTAAATAACAGGAACTAATTTCGTTAAAAAAGGTTTCTAAGTTTGAAAGTATTCCTTTAAAATAATAATAGTGTTAATAATAAAATAGTTGAAACAATTTGTTATCATGGGATATTTTGCTGCATCTTACTTAAATGTAGTAAGTAGTACTGGAACTAAGTAGCAGATAATCAGATTTTTCAGTTGGATTTCTGTTGTATTTTAACTGTATTTGTTAAGGAGTACTAAATCTATGGTGTTTATTTGTCTGTGCAACTTTGTGTATGTGGTATAGTAATCACTTACATGGTAAGTTGTATTGATATTTCTCTCTCTCTTTTTTTTTTTTTTTTTTTTTTTTTAAGCCCATTCTTACTGGAACTGCAGCTGTAGGATCTGGTTTGACATGGCATAGAACTCTTCCATTATGTGCAGTCGGAGGAGATCATAAAATTTTCTTCTGGGTAACTGAAATGTAAAATAACATTTGCCTTCAATATGAAACTTTACAGCATAATGTCTCTTTCCTAGTAAAACGAAGGAATTTACGCTTTGTACTGGTATTTATTCACTTGGAGAACATAAGAAAGGAACAAGTAAAATATGAAACATTTGTGTTTGATTTTTAGCTTGCAAATACAAGACCTTCTGTAAAATCGGTTATCATACATCTGATACTTGGTTACTTCCCTTAAAATAAAATTGACACTTTTTTTAACATGGTATTTGGAGTGAAATGAATTTTTAAAAGTGTTTTTTTTTTTTTAAGAGATTTTGTATCCAGTAATCTCAGTCTAGCAATTTCACTCAGTTAACACAGCTCAAATACTTTGAAGTTGACTATACTTTTGAAGTTGACTATAATCAGTGGATTGTATTTATCAGTGTTAAAATACTTTTAGAAAACTTCTGTCATAATTAAATTGATACTGTTATAATCCTGGAAGGTCTTTTTTAAGGATTGTCACTTTAAATTTAATTTGTTTGCCCTCTTTTAAACAAGAAAGACTTCTTGTGTCTTAGCACCATTTTCTTCTGTGTTAACATTCTCACTATTCTGTAATATTGCCACAAAACAAACAAACAAACAAACAAACAAACAAAAAAGCAATAATTAGCATAGATCGTGAGTTTTCATTTGTGTAGCTGATGATATCCCTGCCTCCATAAACTGTGACATAATTGGACAATTCCGAACTATTTGGAAGACCTTTTTTACTTTCTCCAGTGGGGTTACCATCTGCTGCAGCTTGATCTCCAGTTACACTTACTAAGGAAACAAAACCTGAAACTATCACAGAATTTAATTCTGCTAATTTTGGAGGAAAGTAATTCCAAATCCCAAATCAAAACAACTTCCATAGATAGAAATTGGAGTACTCCAAAACGCTGAAATCTGAAAGACAAGTCACTTTGCTAGGCTTTCAGTGAAAGAGGTAATTATTAGAGCAACACTAGAGATCCTTGTACAGAAAGCAAGGAAATCATTAAAACCAACAGCTGGATGCCACAAAGACAGGGTAAATAGAGTTGGTGTAAGGCTGTCCAACAGACTTATGTGAGGATAAATATTTTGGTATTCCAGTAGTGTCCAGTGGGAATCAATTGCATGCAACCTTTTGACCCTCTTTTTTTTTACCAAATTATTCACTTGCCCACATACAGTGCAACCAAAACAGATTTAATAATAAAAAGAAGATAACCTTATAGAACCCTTTTGGGTATCCCAGCTGGCTGTAAGAAAACGTCAAAAGTGCAGAACAAGCACAGAAAAGTTGATAAAAGTGCAAATGGGTCTCAGAAGTGAGTAACTATTTAGCATGCAACCAAGAATCATATAGCAGTGTTCTCGCTGTCTTTGCTGTTGTTTTCTGTGGACAGTCTTTGGTCATACATGAGCGGACTGAATGGTTTGCATTTGACTATGCCACTTCCCTAAGCATCTCATGGCTTGTCTTAACATTGGAGCTGTCCAGTGCCTGTCGGCTTTATCTTGTAATAGGTTGTGGGGGACTGTACACACAAGCAGTGGTCCTGGAGAAAGAGCTAGGAGCTGCATCTTCCCAAATAGCACCATCACGCCTTTGGTATCGTCTTCTCAATTCACCTTTGATCATGTTCAAACATATCCTTGTATCTCTGTCCAGTTAGGCGTTTTGAGTCAAAATACCACACTGCAGTTCATCTGAGCTTTTCCCTTACCTGTGTATGTCTCTTCCCTGAGACTCCTGGGGACAGTCCTCAGAACCGGAAGGACTCCTGAACTAAAAGAAACAACGTGTTATTTTTTTGATTGTGGAATAAGATATAAAAATAGACCTCCTTTTGATTTTCATGACAAAACTGCCTGTGAATACTTCAAAAGTGTTTTTATTCAATCTTTGTTTATGGGTCTCTTTCAGAAGTTTCTGATCATTTTCTTGGCCAAAACTGATGCAAAGATTGCATCCTAAAACCATCTCAAAATATTACATTGTAAAGTGGAAGTGGTGGTAATCCCAGTAAAACTCTAATTTCAATATTTTTAAATTACTTTAAGATAGAATACCTTGGTCTGGTATCTGCTGAAAATTTCAGACTGCTGCTTCCTATGGTACTGGTGGAATTTCCATGACATTCAGCTTTCAGTTAATAGATAGGAATTAACCAGGCCCCACCTTCCTCCAGCTGCTGTGCAGTAGCTTGCGTGACAGAAGATTCCTTTCATGGAAGACCTCCAGCTGCTCATTGCTGTTTGAACTTGCCCTATGTTCTGTGGAAATCTCCATATTCATTATAGGTAATGAACACAAACAGATTATTTCTAGGTGAAATGTATTATTTGTGCTTTAAATTATTATTTCCCTCCAGAAGGCTGGCTGTGTGATGCAGAACCCACATAAACAATGCACCAGTGTACAGGTGAAATTTTCACAGTGCGGATAAGCAGCCATGGTGTAGGGGCCTTCACCACTCTTCCCTTGTAATGCAGCAAGTGGACTTACTGTGTCTAATATGCTTCCTGTGCCGAGCAGCAGTCCGACTCCTCCCCTCCCTGCCACCATCCAGGCGACCATTTCCAGGTAGGTGCAAATAACTGGTGTTACTGTAAGACTCAGGTCCTTGGAGTCCATATAACATAGAACTCTTGGACATTCTGTTTGCCAAATACGCACAAAGTGTTTGCCATGTGGACTCAGCTAAGCGCCATAAAATAAGTTTTCCCTTCTTTAGCTTAGGCAGTAGAGAGTTAAAAGCAACTGGCTGAATATATGCAACCAAAAGGAAATCCCAGTGTGTAGGAAACAAGAAAATGCTGGGCTAGAACTTACACAACTTGTCAACTTTAAGATGGGTTTGGAAGACACTCCAGTCTTGACTGGTGTGTGCTTAGACTGCAAAATAAGCAGACTGGAGGATGTTTCAAGATAGAGCACTTGGTTCATCTCGTATCCATAGCTTGACCAGAGAGTACAGGCTTAACGGGAGGTTTAATTGGCTCATAGACACAGCTAAAAATCTTTGTGGGTCTGAGAGGAAGGATCGGACTGGGGCACTGCTATCCTGGATGTGTACTGAAACGGATTTTTTTTCTGTCCACTCCCAGAGCAAAGCTGTAGGTAGCACCTAGCTGTGCAGGGTATCATGCACTATACTGAGCACCCATATTGACAAAGGCAATTTGCATTAGGTATGTGCAGGTGCATTTTGACTAAGACTTTTTTTATTTAGAGTTGCTCAAAACACAAAGGGGCACAGGGCAGAAATTCTTTTGCTCTGTAGTTTAATTCAGAAGCCAGGATGCTTGTTTTTAATACTTTGTTTTTAAGGTCTACTTAAATCCTTACCAAGGATTGGAATGATCTTGCCAAGTTGAAGGCTCTTCGTATTAATTCTTTCCAATATAAAATGGGTATTTAGAAAAAAAAAAATAAAGGAGCAGCTAATGTTTTTAGCATGTTCCCCATGTTCTTCTGTACAGAACAAAATAATTAGTTAATCCTCTGATGTTGCCTTAGCACAGTACTTGGAAAACTGAAACTGAAATAATTTGGAAGTAAATTGAGAATTTTGTTAAATTTTAAACCAAAATTAGCATAGCACATTTGGGTTCTAATCTTCAAGGTATTAAAGTAATTAAAAGAGCCATTTTCAGAGAACTGCAAACCATTTATCATTTAATTTCTGGGGTTTTTTTCTAAAATGAGCCTACCTAACACCTGACATGGGTATTTCTCAGTCTATTTAACTGTCAAGGGTTGGTAATTCTCTGAACCTTCTGTTTACTAAATTTGTACATATTCTGACACATGTAAATTATTGAGATAGATTTTTTTTTTTTTTACTTCAGTCGAGGGAAAAATCATTGAGGCAGTATCAGTTTCACATAGCAAGCTTTGCCAGAATACCCTTTGCAAGCATGGATTTAGGACACTCCATGGGAAATAAAAATATGTTAATCCACACTCTGACCTTTTCAGCTGTTCATTGGATCACCTTAGTAAAAACAACTTTTGCCCCTATGGAGGATCAGGTGACACCATGTCTGGAAATTTTTTTGGATAAGCTTTTTGTTTCTCTTTAACTTGCCTCTCAATTGTATAGCTATTTGAGTTCTGTGCTGATTCTAACAGAATATTGTGTCTTGGGACCTGTAACAGTATATAAGCATACAAAATGCATACGAACACGGTTACAGTAGCACTTGCCAGTTTTTTTCACCTTGTGCAGTTTTGTTTTGCAATTGACAAGAGGCTCTGATTTTGTGCAATATAAAAATTTATGTAGCGGATCCGTTTCCGTGCTTTGAAACCCACGCTGTCACCTTTACTTTTTAGTGCATGCTAATCACAAGACAAAATATTTTTTACTAATGATGAAGACAAAGCTTTGATCAGTTTTCTGTACACACAGCTTTCGTAGTCCAAGCTAGCCTCAGCATCTCTAGGGTTAACATCTTCAAAATACTGATGTTCAATGGAACTGCATTTCAGTAACTGTTCAACAGTTTAATCTTTACTTCACTGAAAGGTGGAGCTGCATGACTGTGTCTTTAAATCCCCACATATATATGTACACATACATAAGGTATAAACTGCCAGCAGTTACGTACTGTACAGTATTTATTCTTTAATTTGACATTATCCAGTATGGGTGCTGGTACAAAATACATTTTCAAATCGTACACACTGTAAATCTGGATATTCTCACTCAATTATTTTTTATAAATTCTCCCATTGGGGGTTCAGTCATTAATAGTTCCAGTTTAACAAACCAGGTCAATTAAAACGTTTTTCAAGAGGTTTGGGAAAAATTTGGATCATTTTCCTCTATTCTCTGTTTTTCACTTTTCATACCCTGCATTTCCTAATTCCAGCTGGGAGAAAAAGTGCTGTGTTGCACTTTTCTATGCAGTATTTTTGGCCAAATTAAAAGCAGGAAGTACCAGAAAGTTCACAGAAGAGCATATTCTTGTGAGATTTCTTGTCCAGCTTTACAGACCAAGAGATTCAGATAAGATTTGACTAAGCATTTACATTATTACATTTCTGTGGCATTGCCTGGAAAACTTGTATTATGGACATTTTGTGGTAAATGAGATTAATGCTTCTTGAATATAACTGAGGGAGAGTTTTGAGGTAACTAAGGTGGCAAGATAATTCACTTAGATAATTTAAACAAGCAGATCCTTTGGCCAACAAGAATTTGCACAATTCCTATAAGCTAAATTAACCCTACTGAACTTTGTAGGCTAACGCCTTGTCCTTCCTTTGGGAGATGTGAAAAATTGCCAACTACATGTCATTGCTCCAAAACATAGTATGAAACACAGGTTGTTCAATAATTCAAACAGTATGGGCAAAAAGACCTTGCTATAGTATTTTAGTAAAAGAGTAATAAGGATGTGCGTATGACAGCAGGTTAGTAATAAAGATATTATGAAAGTAATAAATATAAAATCAAAGAAAAGCTGCTTCAGTACATAACTGAGAATTTTATGTAAACTTGAGGAACAGATCTAAGTGCTCTGTGTACAGGTACCATGGATTTTGTATGTGAGTTTGTAAAATGCTTAGCAAACTGAAATAATTTGGAAGTAAATTGGGAATTTTGTTAAATTTTAAACCAAAATTAGCATAGCACATTTGGGTTCTAATCTTCAAGGTATTAAAGTAATTAGTGCGTTTTTATCCATCTCCTCACAGGAGAAGCTTTCTACTGATAGCCTCAGACTATGGTAGATTATCTTAATTGCTCTACATTTACGATAGGTTTTTTTAATTAAATGTAGCAGTGTTTAGATGTAACCATGAAGAATTTTCACCAAATACTTTCTCCACAACATTCTATTTGGATTCAATGCTGTAAACAAGGACCCCAAATCACCCTGATTTGTCTTGCCTTCTAGTAGTACACAACCTTAGAATTTAAATGAAGTAAAGTTTTACGTAACAGGTTGAGCTGTTGGTAATCTTTTGCTCCAATGTTATAACAAACATAACACACGTCATCATTCTAGGATTTTTCGTTGCTTAGCCTAGATTCTCCAAAACTTAGCCCACATGACAGGACTGGGAATTCAGTGTTCAGTTTGACATTCCATCCCTTTTCCGAAGGATAGATTCTTTTCTGAATTGATTATTCCTGGCTAACATGAGAATAAATTCTGAGAGTCAATGATAGTTTTCATGGAATAACCCAACAGATGCAATTTCCATATACTGTTCAAGCTGGGGTTTACTAACAAATGCAACCGTGTGCAATGCTCTGTCTGGAACCATGTCTTTGGAGATTTAAAGGTCATTTCTTATCTTTCATTCATAGTTAATCAGCCTGAGGGTTAGATGCATGATCTATATGCAATTGCCGTTCCTGACTCTCCATAGAGGCAACATGTTCTCTAATGTTTAATGACTTGTTCTTTAATGGCTTTGATCCCAATCAATTGTCTGGCCGATCAGTCCCAGGGAATAGATGTCTTGGCTTATAAAAGACCTGTTGAAGATGCAGAAATCAGATTATTTAATATTATACAAGATGGGGTCAAATATACTTTCTGTTCAGCTCACAATCCTTGTATGTAACCATGTGTAACTGTACATACCACATTCAAAATTTTATTAGCACAGATGGCAGATGAATTGGCAGTACCAGGAGTTCACATCCCGTTCCTAAGCTTTCACTGTGCCTATCAGTTTCAGCCAGTAGAGCTCAATCAAGCACAACATAAAAGATCAGGTGTGTGTCCAAGAAAGAAGTATTTCTGTTGCTGTTCTCCTGAAGTGTCACAGGTGAAGTTGCATGAGGTAGCAGAGTTATCTGTATTTTTGCTACCAAAGCCAGCAACGTCTTACTCTGTAGCCCTGCTCACCAGACTCTGGTGTTCAATGCACATTGTGGCTGATTTGATTCAGCGCATGAACCAAGCACAAAACAGATCCTCCTCTAATGCTAGTTCTCTGCCAAGATGGCAATTTGAACTGCCTTAAGGAAGGGGTCACAGTGTGCTCTAACTGACAGATGGTAAAATGAGTGCATGTAGCACTCAGTGGGGAGTGAGAGAGAGATGGGAAATGCTTTCTGATGATGCAACCCATTAGAGCGGTTCAACCCATCTTTGTATCAGGACCCCACTTCTAAATGATCAGTCCTGTGAATCTGTTGTAGAGAAAAATAATACGAGCAACCACTCCAGGATAAAAAAAAACAGGTTGGTTATTTTACAGTTAGGGAATTCTTCCAGAGGAACCTCTGGAAACCTATGGGCTAGTCCCCATTTCCTTGGAGCCTGGTACCTCTGCGGTTCCTTGGCTTAAACGGAATAGACCTACTTACACCCTAAGCTTGAGAATGAAGTGAAAGCAGGGATAGGTAGTGCTGAACAAAACAAAAACGTTAGAGAGGCCACAGCTATGTTTGCCATACCCCCTTTTGTCCTTCTGCGTAAGCATTAAGGTACAGCAGCCTTTTGTACCACGACGACAGCCATGCTTTTGTCTTTTTCAGAAGATCCCAGGCTCATTCAGTGCTCATTCTTATTATTCCCCATTTTCAAAGTGTGGCCCTTCACCACCCAAATGATGCATACGAGCACAGAAACAGTTTCCTCACTGGCTTTTCTCATTATTTCTTCCATGTTTGACCGCCGGGGGAGACGCTTCATCGTCGCAGCCCGCCCTACCCAGGGCCTCGCCGGGTAGCGCCTCGCCCTGGGGCTGTGGAGCAGTGTCCCCACCTGCGTGAGTCAACGGCACCCGGCGCAGGACAAGGCCGGGGCCCGCCGCGGCAAGGACGATTTAGAGAACAAACCACGCAAGTCTGGGGAAAAGCAGTGCATTTATACTTCAGGAGCATCTGGCCAGGGCGGCTTGGGCTGCGCGTTGCCCTGCCGCAGAGGCGGGTTACGAAGAGCCGGGCAGAGGCCGCGGGAGGTGTGGCGGCAACTGCTCCGCAAGGCGCCGGGCTCCCTCCCCCCCCGCGACTACGCTTCCCATGGTGCATTGCGTCGGGAGAGGAGACTGCGCATGCGCAGGCCCCAGGGCGCGGAGGTTTTGCTTCCGGGCCGAGGTGAGGAGGTCGGGTACGGAGCGCCGGGGGCTTCCGGGGTGCGGCGGCTGGCGGGCGCGGGGCTGCGCGGCTGCGCTCCGTCCCGCCGCCTCGGCCCCCGGGGATGGACGCGGACGGGCTGCCCATTGTGGGCTCCGGCATTGACCTCACCAAGGTACGGGCTGCGGTCGCCCGGGGGTCCGGAGCTCTCCCGCTTCCTCCCCCGGCGGCGGCTGCGCTGGCCCTGGTGCTGGGGGAGCCCCGTCTGCCCCCCCCCCCCACTCCGCTTCCCGGCCCGGCCGCGGCCTCGCCGGGCGCCCCCGGCCATCCGGCTGCTGCCGCGGGCGGGGAGAGCTGCTTCTGGGGTGGTGTGCCCGGGGTGCCGAGGCGGTGCCGCCCCGTCAGCGCCCGCCGCCTTCGTGCCGGCGGCCGAGTTCCCGCAGCGGGGTCGCAGGAGGACGAGGCGGTTCGTCTTGTCTTCAGCTGCGTCTCCAGGAGTGCGGTATTAACGTTTTCCAAAGCCGTTTTGGACACGTTCTGTGATAGAACTTGTTGTATTTAAAGGCTAAGCTATTTCAGTCTTAGAACTGTGAGGCAAATCCCGTGCAAAGCTGCTTATTCATGTCTTTTAACGATGCAACAACAATTTTTTAGCTTTGTTTCTCAACTATAGACCATAAAGACAGGACAGTTCCAATTGCTCCAATCATCCTTCCATCCTTTGTGCTACCCCATGAACTTCTGATCAGGTCGTAAGCACTGTTTGACAGTTTTGGAACTACAGAATTGAACTTCAGCAAACCCTGCCATGTGGCTGCACAGACTGAAAACTTGAGGTAGTAGCAACAACGATCTCACAAAAAATCAGGATTTGCAAAGTGTAGTGAATGGCTACACTGACAAACGGAAGACCAAAGAAGAGGTGAAGATCAGAGAGTCACTATAGTCACAAACCGTTGTTCAGTGCAGCTGAAGCTTGGCTGCAAGTATTTTTCCTTGTAAATCCTTCACTTTAGCCAATTACAATTCCATAGAGTAATTTCCTGTGTGAAGTTTAAGACTTAAACAACTGTCCAAGGTAATTAACCCTGAGGCACTATAAAGTTATACATAAACATTTCTATGAATGTGCCTGATTCCGGTCTTGTACAACAATTTAAATAAAAATTCCAAATGCCTGTTATGTTATGAGCACCAGGGGTTTTTTTTGACAAACATAACATTCTACCTTTTAGTCTGAAAAGTATGTGTGCATTGGATCTGATTTGGAGGAGTGTCACTGAAGTGTAATTTTAGGATAGTCTGGACTTGCCAATAAGAAAAGGTATAGGTAGCTACTAAAGACTGAGACAGCAGTTTCACTACTCTATTTTTTATTATGCTGTTGATTGTAACTGAGTATTTGTATGGATGACCAAGTTTTATGTTCTTTCTTAACCTTCAGAAGGAAAGATTCTGATTTCCTCTGTGTTTTTAAAAAAAATTAACACTGTTTTTCAGGAATGTTCACAATTTCATCTAAAAGTGTTTTTTTTAAATAAGGTAACAGTCCTTCATTTATGTGGATCTTGTTGCCTTTTTGGTGTATCCTGCAACTTTTCAACTGTCATGTGGAAAAGTAGGTTTTTAGTGAAAAAGGATTTGTATACGTGTATACGTATATATATTAAAAAATTGTTTGTATATATATGCATTCATAGCAAGCACGCTTAAGGCAGATTTCTAAAATAATTTCTTCTAAAACATTTGCATTTTTAACAGGGCTTTGAATCCAAATGTGAGAATTGACATCTATGTATAATCTAATTTTCTTATATTATTTAATGCAGGTTCCTGCTATTCAGCAGAAAAGAACTGTAGCATTTCTAAACCAGTTTGTCGTTCACACAGTGCAGTTTCTCAACCGCTTTTCTACTGTTTGTGAAGAGGTATGTTTATTATTTTCCTAGCTGTCAATTTATACAATGAAAAAAATCTTAGAAATAAGAACCATTCACTTCAGTATTTTTGATGCAGGAATACTGGTAGCTTAAACCAAAAATTTTAGTCTGCTTTCTGTTCAATGTTTCTCTTGAGGAAGTGCTTAAGACAGATTGTTTTTCCCCCCCAAGATATCCACGTGAACTGCTGATTATACCACACTTAATCCTGTTTACTTAAACTTTTGTGTTTGGCATAGTCTTTGAACTTTTTGATACATGGAATTTGTTCTGAGCAGCCCCATCTGTGGATATCATCTTGTTTTGGAAGAAGGATGCCATATTCCTATGGTGCTGAATCCATTTTGATAGTCAGTATCCTTCTCATCTGTGTCTTAGGATATTGCATCAAGACTTCCTTTCAGGTTTTACCACCTTTAATTTAAAAGGGTGATACCCTAAGCTCTGAATGTAAATAATTTTGATGTGGAAAAAAAGACATTTTTGGCAAGTGATTAGTATGGAATATGAAGCAATTAATTTTAGTGTCTTGTGAAAAAGAAAAAAATAAAAATATTTAGCATTAACAACTTTTTAGTGTGACTTTAGCCTCAATGGAAATATACCAGACTGACGGGACTAGAATTGTCCACTGAAAAGGACAAGAATGCTTCCTCCTTTGTAGAAAGGGTGTTTTCTAATGTGACTTTGAGCTTAACCTTTTTGTCATTAGTGGTTTTTTTGTAACTGTTCGCTAGTTTATTCAACAAAGACTACTATATAGCCCTAGCCAACAAGGCTAGGGCAGCAGTCAAATCCAATTAGACTAAGCCATGTAATCTGAGAAATTCTGTTATTTGTTGGTAAAGTTTAGAGCCAGACCCATGACAAGTATAAAATTTGGCTACCACATAAACATATGGAGCTCCAGAGGAAAAAAAAGTATTTTTTTTTCTAGATTTTTAAACTTATTGTAACTTGACACGTGGGACAGTGTAACTGCCTGGTGATGCTGTTGTCAGTTGTCCAAAATTCAGTAGTCACATGATCTCACTATTACCTCTTGCATAGGCACTATGGAAATCAGAACACACATATTTAAAGCCATCTTGAGCACACAGCAATGCTGAGAAGTACAGTTAATAAAACAGTTATTAGTTAACCTAAGCATATTGTTACCCGAGTGACTTTATGAAGTCCTTGAAAATTTTTTTGTATTTATGAAGTACAGAAGTGTTTTTAATGCAAAAGGTCCCAGTCTAAATCAACAGAAGCCAAGAAATTCAAAATTAGGGCTGACACCTTCCTTAACTCTAAATTTCTTGGCTCTTGTCTAGTCAAACTGACCCGTAAAGTTATGTAACTGTCTTCTGTACATCTTTCATCCCCTTTCCCCAGCTACATGTAGGGCACATAGTTCCTTTCAGTAGGAACTAACTCCTCTTCATGAACAAAGAACCATCTGTAAACAAGTCAGTGCACTATCCAAAAAGACTAACTCCTGTCAGTCTTTTTTTACTTTTTCTAGCATATTGGCAGAACTGCCATTTTCTTAGGGTGTTAAAGTTCTGCTTCAGAGCCAGGCAGAATCTTGCCAACGTGCCAGAAAGCTGTCAGAGTGGTACATATCTGCCAGCCAGCACGCTAGCCAACTTCACTTGGACAGGTCTGGTGGAGTATGGTAGTGATTAGTTCAAAGAGTGACAGTTCTTACAGAGTACTTTAGAAAATCTTAAGTTGTATTTTTTAAAAAAAGTGTCAAAATTTGATTGAGGTGCACCTGGAGCATATAAAGCTTCTGGTTAGCTCTCATTCACTCTGCATTTGGCTATATAGGACTTTCAGTCACCTGCTGTATTCTTTACCAGATTTTTCTACTTTGTATTTCCTCAGTTACATGCACACGCATCACGTCTTTTCATCTTCCACATTAGGAAAAAACTTTGAAGGAAGATGTTTTGGTAACTGCGAGAGTACAATATGTATGCCGTTATTCTCCAGTTGCTCAAAGTAATACCCTATTTATTTTGGCTTTCTTTTGTACATAGTCTGTCTTCATTTCTGTCAGTCATTATTTGGGAAAACTAAATGCCCAGTGAAATTATTTAAAATTTGAACCACTATAGCTGCTACACTAAAAAGGGATGTCATTGCTTCCTTTACTTCATAATGTTATCATCTCATTTACACTCTACTCTGCCTTCAGCAGCTAGAAGACAAAAGTGATTTCGTTTAGCTAGATGTGAACTGTTTTATATGTGTAAGTGGCCTAGGGGAGTGTTTTCACGTCCTAATTGTTTTCTATTCTAGAAATTGTCAGCGCTCTCTCTACGTATCCAACAAATTGAAACAACACTCAATATTTTGGATGCAAAGGTTTGTATGTGTACAGACTTTGTCTTCTGACAGTGACAGGCTCCTAGGTCACATGAACTAGATTCCTTTTCATAGTCTGAATTGAGCAAATAAGTTTTCATAATGATTTGAAGGAGCTAATACGAAATGCTCACACGGCAAATTCTTTCTTTGCGTGCCTTGCCACTTACATTGTGTAACATTTGAACACATAGTTGATATGGAAGAAAGGAACCAACAGCACACAGTGGAAACGTTGGTTTTGTCTCTGTTAAGCATAATGAACAGGGAAGGAGCACTTGACTCTTGAAAGGGCAACTGGACTACATGGCAGCTTACTTCTGTTGGTTTTATTGCAATGTTTGGTTTTAAGAAAATGGAGGGAAGTTTCCCGATATTACAATATGCAACTTGTGTTGCAGGGTTGCAGTATGGAATTGCATTTGCCATGCAAACTCTAATGAGAAATTTTTGCCCCCTTTGTAAAGCTAAAGTATCTCTGTAAGTGTTACCGGACTGTAAGGATTTCAATTGGTATAAGTAGCTAGATAGGTGCCTTGTAAACCTTTTGATATTGAAATGTGACCTGAATTGGATCTAAGCTGACACAAATGTGTCTGATGTATCTTCTTTAGCTAAAATGATAAAGTGATATAATCTATAGTCATGTATTATCGTTTAATTTGCTAAAAGAAAGGAAAAAAAAACCAAAGCGAAAACCCATCCACTGTAAGGTTTTAACTGATCCTTCTTTCAGTAATGATGGAAGCAATTTCGGTTAGCTTTTCAGGGAGCAGGGGTAGAACATTTTGCAACCATTCATTAAGATCTTTGTGAAAAAAATACTGTAGTAATACAAAGAGTGCTTACTAACTCTTATTTATTTCAAAATATTTAGAAATTATCAGTATTGATAATTTTTGCAGAATTCTTCATAATCACGTTAAATAGAATTTCCTTCAAATAAATACGTGGTGTTATTTAATATCCACTCTCAGCATTTCCTTAAAAAAGAGTGAAAGGTGTAGAAAATTGCAAAATCTGTAACCAGTCATCCATCTGTTAGGTAAGCAAGCTGTTCTTGTCATGATTTCTTTCACCGTAGAGGAAGTAGCAGAGAAGATGGCACGGCTCTCGTGTGGTTGATAAGTGCAGTAGCAAAATACTGGGAAGGTGTGGAAGCCTTTCCTGCGCTGCAACCCTGTGTTAGCAGTGAAAGCTCCAATGGTGTGTTTTGGGGTTTTTGTTGTAGAAGCCACCTGAATAGAAAAATCTTCTTTTTTTGCCAATCAAAATACCAAAACTAGTGATAAAAAGTTACGATTTTACTAATGTGAAACCTACCTGGGGAATATGTGGTAAGCAGCATACTGCAGATTTTATTGTACACCTAGACTTACAATATGCTCATTGCTTGTTTGATGACGTTTTGTACATTCAGTTATCCTCTATTCCTGGCCTAGAAGATGTCAAATTTGAAGTGTCCAGTGCAAATATGAACAGTGTTACAAATGGTCCTGTGGCACAAGCTACTACGGATCAACAGACAGCTGTGTCACCTCAATCTGGAGTAAGTAATGAAGCATAACTAACACATTGAAGGAATATACCTCTCTCAAGTTTCTAGTCTCATTTGAAACAGATGGAAGCAGCAAGTCTACTGGAAGAGAGCAGTCAGCTGAAAAGACCTAAAACTACATTTTTCACTAATGAAACTGTTTTTATGAGTGACTTAAAACAAAAAAAGGTATAGCCTTGAATATGTGGCTTAAATAATTAGGACTAACTTAAATCTAATGGTAAATGCCTCGTTCCTCTTCTTCAATCAGACTAAAATATGAACATTAATTACATCAGGGGACTGGGAAGGTCATGAACGAAAGTAACAGTTTGAATCACATGATTCCAACTCTTTTCTACTTCCCTCAGAATGTGAGCTTTCAGCTCAAATTGGACTTTCTAGCATACTTTATTTTAAAGAGGTTATTACAGTGAATGTTTTCTACATATTATCATCTATGTCCAGAAAATGCCAGCATATTATAAGTGATCAACATTAAGATCCTATCCCTGCAATTAATTTTTTGCTGGGTTTGGTTTTGTGTGTGTGTGTGTGTGTGTTTGGTTGTTTTTTTAACCCAAACTTAAATCCTGTGATCACCACTTCACTAAGTGAGGCTTTCTGGCTGATTTATAGATGGAGTTCTTTCTTCAGTTTCCTCTTACAGTTTCTTTTCTTGGAATCTCCAATTCCAATCTCTGTTCATTCTCTTATTTGGTGGAAGTTGCTGTGGAGCAGCAATAGTTGGAGTACTCTGCTGCCTTTCCCTGCCTCTTAAAGATTGTAGCTCTAATTTGCAGCCAGCAACACGGGAGACAGAACGGACAGTTAGCATTGCGTGTTTCAGTCATGTTAGAGAATGACTCCCAGTTATTGCCGTTTTCTTTAAAATGTTCCTCCTCTCAGATACTACAGTAGGGACAGATACTCCTGAAAGGAGGTTTCCAATGCTACTTTCAACTGGTTAGTTTAATAGCAAATATGCAGTTTTCTGTTGCCCTTTAAATAGTAGTATAGCTTCTTGTTATTTTTCATTTTTTTAACTAATTACTCTCAAGTATTCTTTGCTTTCATTATGTTATCCTTTAGGTTAATGGTTTATACTAAAAAGTATAGTTTAAAAGTTACATGATCTGTATGAAACATTTATCAGGGAATCAAATAAATATTTTGAGGAAAAAAATGCATTGAAACACTAGGGGAGATATAAAGATATAATCCTCTAAAAAATTATATTTTATAAAGTTAGGATTTAAATTTAGTTCTGTTTTATTCATTAAATATAATAAACTTAACAGGGCTATTATAGGCTAATTTTTTTTTCACTTATTGTGCAATAACTTAAAATTGTGACTAAAAGTAGAAAGTGACGCTTGTAACAGTTGATAATGAAAGAGCTGGTTTTTGTGTATTCATACATCTTGGAAATCTCTAATACTGTGAGTGTATATCAGAATAATCTTGATGCAAGAAGAGTTGCACTTTACGCTTAAATTACAAATTTTATGGATTGAAATCTCTCCATGCTTCTGGTCTGCATACCTAACCATTAAAGTGTTACCTTCTTTGTATACAGCAAAACAATATACATGAAGAAGGGTTACAGAAAACGGAGGTAGTAACAGAAAATGTCAGAACTGTGGCCAAGGATCCAAGATATGCCAGATATCTGAAAATGGTACAAGTGGTAAGTCAGTTCTCTTATCATTCTTTGGCTACTCCATTATTTTTAGGTGGAACATCACGCACAGCTGTAAGTGAACATTAAATGTCTGAAGATATATATTGCATCAGTAATCTTTAAGCTAGGATAACATCACAGTGTTTCTAGCACAGCTTCTCTAATAAATGAGCTGATGTAATATATTCCCTCAGACAGCTTCAGGCAAGATCTTTCTACAAAATTCTGCCAATATACTTGTGAACTGAAGGTGTGAAGATGTGGAAATGCAGAGTAGCATTAGCTGGAGTCACAGAAGATGCCACTGGAAGTGTACTTATTCTGGCAGAATTGGTGTCATTCCCTACACACAGACATGATTACAGTGTGGTTTTGCTGTAGGGTACAAAATGCAGCTTTGCTAGTATAGTCCAGAGCAGGAGTATTTGATATTTCTGTAGGCTTCAAAATAGAGACAGAAGAATTGCTTCGCTACTTGGTTCCACCGCAGTTTCCTGTTATTCATGATGCAGGTTTTTTTACCTCTTTATCTGTGGGCTGTTCTAGAGATAAATAGGAAATAAATTAATATAATCTCAGTATTTACATGTGTGAAAACTAATGAAGGAGTGAAAAAGTGAATGGGAGACTCTTGGTGACATTTTTTAAGAGCTCTTTTTTTCACATCCACAAAATTAAAAATGAGATTGGAAACAAAGGAAAAAATCTGTCTTTATTTTCAAGCTGTCAGTGGAAATTTTCCTCTAAAATATTATTGTAATTTTGGAATATATGACTGTGTCATAGTATTAGTAAAATGTTGCTTATGTTAAAACCAATTTCATGGTTTCACTCGCTCTTCAGAGCAATTATTACAATTGGTGTGCTTGGTACTTTGGATGATGTTCCAGACCTTATTTTTCATTTGAATCACAAATTGGCGCTTTATGGGTGGCTTATTACAAACCATTTGGAAAACCTAGCAGTGGGGTAGTAGCAGAGAGTAGAATGCTATGTTAGTGTATTGATTGAATGCCAGACTTCAAAGTGGATATGAAAGTGCTGGATGGTCTAATTACTTTGACTTTTTTCTGGTGACTGCTAGAGGAGTGACATCTCACTTTCCACATTTATCCTTTGTCCTGGCAGTTCCTGGTGACTCCTCTGCCAGTTGTAAACAGTGTGGTAGGAAAGTCAAACTAACGTACTACAAATTAATGTGTGTGTTTGTATTTGTCAAACTTGTCTTCTTGTGCAGTCAAGTATTTCAGTTAGTGTCATTTATTTGCCCAAATTAAGTTTCTAGCTGAAGATTTGTTTGAACTGATCATTTATTTACTGCTTACAATATTTGTATTATTTAAGAATTAGCACTGTGAACAGATATTTCTTTTACACTAAAGATAGTTGTTCTGTGTAATACTAACAAACTCATTTCGATGGAGTGCAGTTGAGCATACTAAATTAATATTTTTTAAGATAAGGAAACCGTACAAAAGCAATATCATATTTGCTACAATAAATGTTCAGAACACTTCTATTGACAGTATGAGAGGAGCAGTCTACGATTTCAGATAAACTTCATGTTTAAAGTACAGATACTCTTACTTGATTCTAAACACCAAAGATGACTGCATAGATGCCAGGATACTGACTGGCCTCATATAGACTGATCCTTGCTTTAAAGGACTGAAATAAAAACCAAACACGGAGAGCGCACTGATCTTCAGGAATTGCCAGCACTGATGGTATGTGACCTCTTTCTGCGCTATGGAGAACCAAAACCTATTTGGCAACAAGCTTGCTACTTGCACTGTGGCTTCTCCAGGACCTGCACACTTCCCGAGCTGCAGGACCAGGCTGGAAGTAGGGCTGGGGTCTGGGGTACACTGTGTATGATGAATGTGTAGTGATTTGGATTGTTTCAAGTCTTAACTGGGCAGGGAGAAATGCAATGGAAATTTAGTATTGGCTCCTATGTCAGAAAAGTAGTAGTTAGTAGTCAGTGTAGTTAGTTAGTAGTCAGTAGCCTAGTTAGTAGTCAGTTAGTAGTTAGTAGTCAGTGTAGTTACTGTTTAGATTTAAAATAGTTGCCGGTTTTATTTTAGTAAGATTTAGGGTGACAGCAATATTAGGCTCCGATTTTCCAGATTAAAACTTATGAAAGTATGAAAGATAAAGTAATTGTAATTATAAACAGATATAGGTACAATCTTATTTGCTGTCCTTCAGGAAAAGTGTGCACTGTTAAAGGATATTTTGATTAAACTTAAAGACTAGTTTTGTAAATCTATGATATATGAGGGTACTGAGAAGTTTTTTTCTTACATATTTTGATGCATTCAATTTTGGAAGAAAACACTTCTCCAGGTGTGAACATAAAAACATAGCAGTTTCCAATCCATTCATAGAACTTCATATACCAAGCTCCCTTTCATTGAGAGCAAATACAAATTCTGCTTTGCCTGATCTGACTCAGTCTGGTTTTCACATGGTTTGAATTGATGCGTAAACCCTTCATTAGTGACTTCTGAGCTGGGGAAAGGAACCCTAAGAGCACTCAAGCAAGGGAAAAAACATTAGATAGTATGAGACAGTGTATAGGCACACAGTCCCTGGTGTCAAAACCTATACTAGAATAAGGGAGTATTTTAAACTGTCATGAAATACTCAGATGTTTTCCCCTTTGTAATGTACATTAGTTGTGAATTACTGAGAAATTCTTTATTACAAGCTAATACCTTGAAACTATTTGAGTCCCATTTTTGCCAATATGCCTAATAGATTGCTAAAACTATGTCCCTGTCTGAGTGCTTTTCCGGAATCTTCAAAAAAAAGTCTTGATTGTGATTCTTATTGTGAAACTGCACAAGATAAGCACAGTAAGACAGCTAGCTTAGCTCTCACTTGCCAGGTTAGGTATTCAACTGTTACTAGTACCACATGCTTCTCTGGAACATGAGTCATGGCTGCCCTTTATTTTATCACTATTTTACTTACTTTGGACAACACATATATTTGTCCTGTGCCAAAAGAATCCAACACAACTTTTCACTTAGGTTGTGAGGCCTCTTCTGACTTTTCTAGACCACCAGTAGCTTTGTCCCTTGGAAATCAGAAATTGGATCCTTTTTTTGGTTGGTTGGTTTGGGGGTTTTTTTGTTTGGTTTGGGGTTTTTTTTGGTTTTCCCCTCCTGTCTTGGCATGCAGTGGTCCAGGTGGTGTTTCTGATGGTTTGCAACAGGAGATGGCAAAGCAACAAGTTGTCTTTGAGCAACTCTAGTGGAAACATAGGAGCAGTTTGTTGGAGTGTATCTCGTAAGACGACGTGGGTCAAAGTGTTCTTGGGTATGTGATCCAAGATGAGGGGATATTTAGGTGTTGCTGAATAAAATAAAGTGCAGCAGCTGTGGAAGGACTTGCAGTGAAAGGAAGGAATTTTTTTTTAACACGTACATAGTTGGCTAAAATCTGTCCACAAGTCATAGAAGATTCAAGCCTGACTGTACAAGCACTTGTGTTCAGAGGAATCACTTTTAAATTGTGCTTCTATTCTCATGTCCTGTTTGCCTTTTCCTGCATGCTTTTTAAAGACTTTTCCAATTTTTAGCACTGCCTTAAGGTATCCTTCCAGAGCTGTAGCAGATGCACTTTCCTGGTTTTCCTCCCTCTTTGGCTATACCTTCAGCATGTCCAAGTCGTCTTCATCTTTCTAGCATGACTGTTCTCTGCTGTCTTTGTGCTGTTTTGTGCTTTCTTCATGTTATCCATACAAATAACTTCAGCTTCATGGTTTTGTCATCATGAATTGCAAATATATCTGTTCATTCCTGATTTTCTTCCTGCAGCTTTCTCTAGATGTTTTGCCATAAATATAAGAAGAATTAAAAGGGCCTTTGATCTCAGTCATTTCTCACTTCTAGGTTCATCCTGATGGCAGCTGAGATTATCATTCTGTGCTCTTGTTCAACAAGTGACATGCATAAATTTGTATGAAAGTGTAGCCTAAAAGAACCTGTGGAATTTAGTTCAATTGTTTGTGTCCAGTAGTTTCACATTATTATTCTTCTTACGCAGGGTGTTCCCGTAATGGCAATACGAAACAAAATGATTTCTGAAGGGCTAAATCCAGATCTTCTTGAGTAAGTAACTTGTAACTTTCAGCAGGGCTGGAATGCAACCATGTGTTTCAAAAACTTGGAAAAAAGTGTGCTTAGAAAAGCTTTTTTTATGGTATTGTGAATCTAAATTACCAGCATTAGAACAGGTTTTGAAGTCTTCTGTGAAAGGCGTTTTAGCATTTTATGGGTCTGAAGAGGGCCATCAGTACCAAAGGAGGAGGGATGCAATCTCAAGTATGAGCTGTCTTTTCAGTATTGTCTAGTCCAAGGCAAGGCCCGGGAAATAGAGAGACTGGAATATAAATGGGTAGGTACTGCACCCTCCCAAACAGAAAGTTGCAGGCCTTTACCATTCAGACTTGACAAGAAACGGAAGGGCTTCTTTCAAGCCAAGCAGAGGTGGTGCAGTTCAAGGAAAAGGATATAGCAATGACAAGGTAACATTTGACAATGTGCATTTAGCGATGAGGAATCAAATAATATGTCAGTAGCCATTTTTACCGTACTGTTTAGAGTATGAGGTTTTTCCCAGATATTTTCTTCCAACACTTCAATAGCAAAATGCCATCATTGTAGAGTAATAAGAACAAGCTCTATTTTATTTTGCCGGATGCATGAGGGACAACACAGTTGTTTCCAGATTCCTGCAGTAGTTGGAGTGTACAGCTTGGCTTCAACATTGGCAGTGTAAATTGAATTCAGCAGTTTGAAATTGTGACTGTTAATTGAGCTAACCTGATGTGAAGACTACTAAGAATAGATACTCATTTTCAAAGCTGTTTGTCTGGCCTTAAGCATGAATTTTAAGCTTGTTTTACATTTGACATGTCATTTAGTTTTACTGTGCTATTTCACAGAATTTGTTAAACCGATGAAAATATTAACTTTCATTTTTACATTGTAGCCACTAAACTGAAACACTTGCATCCTCTTCAGAAACTGACAATGTATTAGAAAGCCCGCTTCTCCTTTCCAGTGAACTCTTCTTACATTTTGGAAAGACTTATTCTGAAACTAGCAACTTGTTTAATGAAATAAATAAAAATGTAGGAAAACTGAAGTATCATCGTATGTTGAGTCACTTTATCTCCCAGCTACTTCCTGGTGTCTAAATAAGCCTAAGGTAGTTATTCCTCATTTGATATTTTTACTGATCAAATGAGAAATAAGAAAAAGAACACAAGTAAGAACCCGTGCAAGTCTGAGACAGGGTTATCAAACATGGGTTTACTGGGTTTACTATATGTATGTTAAATGTGTTTTATTTCTTAATCTGCATTTCTGGTCCATACGTTTCTGTAAATGCTGCTATTTCTTCATGTTTGGATGGATTTTTATAGTAGATAAAAATAAGATAATAGGTTAAAATTTCAAAAGCTTTTTTAAAAAAGTACCTGCTTTTGGATTGTCTGTTTTGGGTTAAGACAGAAATGTTATTACTGTGGATTGGGGCTCACAGAATATGGTTGGGGTTTGGTCTCAAAGTCCATCTTCGGAGATTCTGTGCAACACTAACGCTTAGGCAGATTTTCTTTAAAATGTTGTTGGTTAGAAAACTGTATAAGAAAGAAATGTAAAAGAAACTAAAAGAAAGCTAATTATTTGGCAAGGTGCATGATACCTCTTTGAAGAATTGGTATTATTTGAAATAATTTTTTAATATTTTAAGGAGTCAGGGGTGACCTTTCTTTTAATCTTCATGCTTTCTTGTCTCAATATCGTAGGCTTTTTTTTTTTAAATATATATCTTGCCATTCACACCACATTTCTTGGTTCTTCAGGTTCCTTAGGCCTGCTCACTCAGTCCCAGTGAAAATTAGGAAAATGTACATATTGCTGTGTGCTTAGTCAGTTACTGCAGACTCCCCCAGCTACTTGCCAGTGACTGAGAGTGGTTTTTCTGTGGCTGAAGAGATGCTAATTCTAATAATATGGAGTTGTTTACACTCTCTTCCTTTGGCTATTTTACTTCCACTTCTGTTACTGCTCTTTTCTCAGCTTTTTATGGAATTTGAAAACTGCCTATTTTATCAAGCTCCCAATTTATCTATTTTTAGTTTTTGTTTCTTATCCTTCCTCTCTTGCCTGTCTACAATTCCAGGAGAGTTTGTCCTGCCCTCGTGAAGTAAAGGAATTCATTGCCATCTTTCTCTCTCTACTAGAGGAGAGTTTTTGCACTGCTCTCTCCAGATCACATGTCTTTGCACGGCTCTTCTGTTTTGTCATTACCACAGCAACAAGGAATAATATTGTGAAGTGGTATTTGCATGAGAAAGCGAACACTTTCTTAATTTATTTTGGAGGTGTGCAGGGGGGAGGGAGAAGGCTCTCTTACAGCTCTTTAATGCACTTCTCATGTTTGCACCCAAAATGTTTAGAAACACTTTAAAGGTACCTTAGGGATTTTCAATAGGGAAATTATAATAAACAGAACTAAAGCTGGAAAAGAAATTCTGTGGCATGACACACAGGGGTGGCCCCAAGATAAATAACAACAGAACAAATAATATGATTGTCAGCTTAGTTTAAAATGTAATGTTTTATCAAAGAGAGCAGTTAACTGTGATACAGGAAGCTAGTTTCTGTGAAGATCATTCTTCCCTGAGTATAACTGCGTATATATTTTCTCCCTTGGTTTCAGAATTTACCAGGCTCAGTTTTTCTTGTATTGTCAAACACATTAGATGCTTAGGAGGGAGGCTCCAGGGAGAGCCAGCATCTTCAGTCAGTAGTGTTAGTTAGTCTTTAGATGGCTTGCTTCTCTCCCCTTCATTCCCAGGAGATTCCCTGAGCAAATGTTTTGACACAATGTTAAGATCCATCTTAAATATTCTCTTCAAAACTAAATACAAGAGATCCGATCATTTGTAGTCAATAAAAATCCCATGGCTGCTCTTGCATGTCAAATTTAACCCAGTGTTCTAGCCAAATTCCACTCTGAGTAATTCTTTTTTGCTTCTCTAAATTATCCCTGCAGTTTTAGTTGGATACAATATTGTTCATTTCCTGTCTTTTTTTTTTCAAGTGCTATTTACACTGCATAATGGTGTACAGCGTGTTCCTTTCAGCCCTAGAACCTCTGAAGATTGAAAAAAATTGAATTAATCAGTATTGCCTGCTTTCAACTCTTTCTACAAGTGCTTGCCACTTCTTAGTGATCTGTCATTATTTCCGATAACCTCAAAGGTGTGCACTCAGTGTCTACAGAGTTTTGATGTCCAGTGAGTTACAGCTTCTACCGTTTATCTTTCAGTTCTAAGTGAAGCAATACCAATAAGGTGTGTGTTTGTAAACCATAAACAGTTAATGTGTTAAATGTTGTGGATGTGAAGTGCATGCAATTGTAGTGAAAGGACATTAGCATTACATGCTAAGTTGCTTGTGTTCTCAGCTGCCTTCCAGGATTTACAACATACAACGTTTTTGTTGTCTGCAGGACACCAGATGCCCCTGTGCCTGCCTGGGGAGATGATGGGAATGCAGAAGACAGTTCTGATAGCGAATCTTCTTTTAGTGACTAAAGAGACTGATTTTGGCCTTTGGAAACCTCTGTTAAGTGCTAATGTGTTTGGAGCTTTAGCAGACAACGGTTTTGCATGGGTCACGTGGGTGATGTGATTTATCCGACAGCATTTTTAAAAACTAAGATCCTCCATATTCTCTCCCAGAAAGTTTGAACAGGCAGCATGTTTCAACCTGAACCTTTCCACCACGAAAATTAGCTGTGAGATCCTTGCAGTTTTTATGCTGCGTCATTTCAGATTCCTTTCTGATTCTTCTAAATTACTTTGTAAAACTCTAAAAATTCCACACCTCTAATCCTCCAGGTCTTTAAGACTGCATTCTGGTCATTATTCGATTTTTCTGTGTAACACTTTGAACCTAAGTTGCCTTATTTCTGTCCCATAACATACACGTAAAGTGACTTTTCAAAATGAAACTGTTTAATTGTAGTCTGATGAACTGTATTTTTTTTCTGACATTCTGTATTCTGAAGTGACGCAACAAGAATTATACAGAAGTCAGCTGTCCTATGGTGATTGCAAATTAGTGACACTCTGTTTTGAAAGAGACTAAAATACAAGTGAAAAATACATTAAAAACCAATCTGAACCTGTTTTCAAAGTATATACTACTATCAGATTTCATGTTAGAGTCTGTACAAAGTTAAAGAAATTCCTGCTCTGTAGAAGAGTTGATTTATCAAATTCAGGTTACAGTGGTGTAGAAAGCTACAAATATTGCAAGATTGATTTGAAAATGACACTGTGAAAGTAGCAAGTGACTGGGAGATTATTAATGGAATACCAGATTTTCACTACTTGTTCACTGTCACGTGGGTCAGTAGAAACCACTTTCTGACTGCTGTGGGGCTTATGCGAAAGGAGCTGTGGCTGAGCAGGTTTCATAGGATAAGAAATCACCTCCAAGTTGGTGCCTTTGGTAATTTCAGCAAAGAACCCAAATTCCAGTTTGTATAACGATAAAACTACCATGCTACCTCTTGAGGTATGCATTGGGGAACAAAATAAAGAAATCCACTTGGAGCCTGACTGGCCCTGAAGACTTCCCTCCAAAGTACTTAATCTACTCCATGAGTCAAAAATGACATTTCATTAAAGAATCTTCTATAATATAATTTTTTCCACATGAAATTCTTCACAATCTATTTGAATTCCCCAGATTATTGTGATTATACCAGAATGCTGCGGGCCAGGCAATCATTCACTTTCTGGTATTTCACATTCTTCCTGAGACCAAGAAAAGACTAAACTGAAGCTCTAAGTATATAAATTCGTTAGCTTTTATGATCGAGTCATTATCTTCTCTCTTATTTGTGCCACTTCAGTAGGTTAGCTGCTTTTTTTTCTGTAACTTAAGGCATGTAACTTGGCTCCGACTTGAGTCTAGCAGATATATTTAAGCTCTTCATAACCTGTAAATCAGAGTAATGCCTGAATCCCTACGAAAGCATATATGCACTAGAGAATGTCTAGAGATGGCATTTCAGTGTTGAGTTAATTATTATTGAATGCTTAAACAAAAATATTCAATAGTTAACACTTGGTAAAACTTGACAAATATTAACATATTAGCAATAAGTATTTCAACAGTGTTATTTCAGAAAGCATATATTAAAACACTGGTGACTTTTTGAAATCTGTATTTGAAAACTCATTGAAGCAATCTGTATAATTAAAGCTATGTTTTGTAAATCAAAGTTGTGGTTCTATTTTATTCCCATATGTTGTTTTAAACAAGATAATGAAAATTCTTCTGAAGTGTCTGCAAGTCGTGTTTCTCCAAAACTAGTTATGCTGAAGTTGCATCAGTGCTAACTGAGGGAAGAGTTTTGAAAATAGGGGACTGGAGTCTAACCTAAGCCATGTTAGCACTCTGACTAGAGGAGAACTGAACATCCCATAGCTGCTATTCTAACAAGAAAATGTAAGGAAAACTGAAATTAATGAGGACTGTATGTTCTATATTCTGGAGCTGATATTAAACTATTTAAGGAAGCAGCATGATTTACAGAGTTGACTTGAGACATAGTAGTTAATTATTTTTTAAAAGAAATAACCAAGGTTACCGAAACACATTTAAGGAGGTATGACTTCCATTGTTTATAATTTTGAAGAAGCTTTTTGTGTAATTTTAGTCTGAAAAACCTTAAATCAATTGTATTTTGCACCACTAGAGATGTTTTTTATGTGGAACAAAAAAGAAAGCCTACTGTCACTTGTTAAAATGAGGCGTAATTAATTGGTAAGTACATATGTCACAGAATAACAATTTCATTAGTGGGCATGCTGAATTTAATTGCTTAAGACAGGGTAGCTGTTTACTTTGGAATAGTGCAATCTCGGTAGGCTTGCAGAAAGAAAAAATCTTGCCACTTTGTCTCCTCTCCCGCTTGAGTGGTGGCATGCTGCACAGTAAAAATCCAGGTGTTTGAACTGTGAGGAACCAGGGAGAAAAAGATAAAACCTTCCCTTTTTACCTTCAGTGCATCAGCAGCCATAATGCTTCCACTGCCTTCGGAACCTCTGACCGCATTAAGCACCACTATTCCTGCCAGTCTCATCTGCTAAACACATCCCTGTACGCTTAGGCTGTAGCCAAGTTCAATCTGAGATGTTTCAGCTTAGGACACATGCTGACACAAGAAGCTATTAAGTATGGGAAGATTGGTTTGAGACTGAATTATGTCAGCTGTTCTAGTCCTCCTTGGTCTACAGCAGTTTTCTAGTGAGATGGTGCTAACCCAGAAAGCTGGAAAGTCCTTAACCGCAAGCTAAATACTATAAGCAGAGAATATTCCAACTTGCTCATTATTTGCCATCTGTTTTGGCATAGAAGATGGAGGGAGTATTTCAACTTGGCTGCCTAGTAATCAGATATATGTAGTACTTTCAAGGGAAGAAGTCCATTTTTAAGTGACTTATTTTTAAAAAGCTTCCAACAACAATGAACTTTTAAAAGATGCAGTATACATTAAAAGGTGTCAGTCATACACGTTTAATATACCCAAATTTTGCATGGATTTAAAATCATCATTTAGGGCAATATTACAATTTGTAGGCATGAGAACTACTTCAGCTTGTTGCTGGAATAACTGTGGAATGCATCTGTTAATACTAATTATGTACTAATTATGTATTGTTAGTAAATTATGTACTCAATGTTTGAACAAACTTTTTTTTTTACCCCATCACCATCTTCCCCATTTTGTAGGTGAACTGCAGTGCAGAATGTATAGAAGTCTGTTTCTTAAAGTTACTGCAGGCATTTTAAATGCATGTAGGTGCCCTAAGACTAGATGCGTATGTGTGTTTATGTAAGTGAAAACTCAAGTGTCAAAGGCAAAAACAACATCTGGACATGATAATAACTTTATACTGACGTCCTCGTTTAGCACTCTTAATCATTAATCTGTTCCCTCTCAACTCTCCTGTTCAGCTACATTTGAAAAGAAAATTGATGGTTCTTTTTCCAAGCTGTGTCTATTCCTCTCTCTTGTTTTTCTTTCCAGTGTGTGTTATTTACACCAGTGAGTAAGTGTATAGTTTGACATTCTGTGAAAAAAAAGTCATGAGAAGCTATAGCTTGTACTTGGAAAAAGAGAATATCACTAAGACCAGCACTTTGAGTGGCATGTGATCAGGTCGATTTTGCTTTCCGTAACGTTACGTAGCAAGAAACTGAAGTTCATCACGGTCCTAAGCTTTCTGGGAATCTAGTTTTATCTCTGTAAAAGCTGATGCAAGATTACAGCGTTACAACGGATTTGTCCGCAAAACGGAACGTGTATTTTCTTACTCTTTAGAAAATCTGGCAACCTGTTGCCTGAGATGACTGCAGGCCAAATGCCTGCACTAGTGCCCGCAGCATTATTCTCCTGATGCTTCACGCGACGGTGTCTCCGTTCAGAGCACTTTACGGGCAAGTCAGGAACTGCCGCGTTAGCTCAGGCCTGTGGCTCGCTCAGTCTTGCAGTTCTCCCTCTGGTAAAAATCAGTGCTTTAACGGAAGGTGTGAGGAGTACCGCAGCGCTCCGGCAGTCCCTTTTCCTGCCACCAAGATTTTACTCCAGCTGTGAGCAGAGATTGTTGTTCAGCGCTAAATTACAAGTTTGGTAGTGCTTCCAAAAACATTTGCATTAGTTCGGGAAGCTCTGCCTTGTGTTTTACTGTCTAACTTTGCTAATACAATATTGCTTTAAGGGAGTTCCATGGGCTAATTCATTATGAGGGAAACTAAGCAGAAAATTAAAATAATATACCTCATGCCTTACAGAAAATGAGTGGCAGAAACAAGCTTAGCATAGGATGTGTCACCACATACTTCTACTCATTTTGAGGAAACAAGTTTAAATGGCTATAAATTAAAATACAGGTCATTGAGTGGGGACAGATGTAGCATGAAACACCCAGTTTTATTGTTGTTTGGTTTTTTTTTGAAAAGTTGTTTAAGTCGGTGTCTTGACCTTAAACAACTGGATTATTTTCTCATTTGGTGTATTTCCCATTTTCAGGTAAATGGGTGGAAAGGAAAATCCTGAACAAACATTCACTTTGCAGACAGGTGATTTTGTTTGCATCAGACTTCATAACTGGTACCCTCTGCCTGAAGGAATGAAATGATAAATAACAGTATTCTCGGATTTAGGCAATACACTTTTTGCTTATCAAGTTCTTGTATGTTCTAGTATATGAGCTTGTACTTGAAAGCTGTCTAATCCATCTGAGGACAAGCTGTTCCCTCTACACTAGAAATCCCTTCTAATGTGCTTCATTATCACTTTCTGTCCTGGTCTGTGGAATCAGAAGTTGTAGTGAAGTGGATGCCGGGCTTGGGACCAATCTGTTACTGGGAAGAGCACGCATCTGAGTGCTGAAAAGGACGGGTCAGAAGAAAGGGATCTGGGGGTCATTTTTTATGTTTATATGAGCAGTTCTTTTTATAGGTGATGACCATCAACTGTTTAATAAACCTTACCCTTTATGTCGCTTGTAGTAGTGTGAACATGCGTACGCTTGAATTACCCTGCTGTGAAGAATTGAACAGTGGAAAAAACTTTTAAAGCCTGTTTTAAATGATAACTCTCCTAAGAACAGTGGTTGTCCTTTTTGCTTTCAGACAAATGATCTCTAGTGTTCACCTGACTCCATGCTCCCAACAGATTCCATAATCCTTGTGTGATTTCTTGTAGCACAGTTTACACCGTTTTTCAGGGGCATGGGGAGTCCTTCCCCAGTGAGAGCTAAACTGTTCACAATGAACGTCTTACGGTGTTGATTTCTCTACACCGCATCCCAACAGCTCTTTGAAAAGGAATACTTTCGCATGCAGAGACGATCCTTTGATCTTCCGGATCCAGTTCACCTACTTTTAAAGTAGAGTAGAAGTAGGGAGCGGGATGAACAAAGAAATCGAGAAGTGTCTTTTTCTCAGTTGTTTCATCATTTGCTTTTTCCTCAGTGCAGTGCTTTTAGGGGACTGCCAACTAATAACAACAGAGATTTTTTCCAAGAAATCTTGAACAACATTGTCTTGTTTGCCCAGCACGATGCCTGGCATCATCAAAAGCAAAGGGTGAAATAGGCAGCAGCCAGTATTTTTGTAGTAATGGATTAGGTGAAAAATGGTTCATAATGCTTTATCATGTGTTCAGTGTGATTTAGGGAACTGATGTCAAAAGCTTGCCTGCCTGCACAAAAGCATATATCGAGAAGACAATTTCAAAGCAGCTGAATACAGTCAAAATATCATGGGCAGTGGGTGATTAGTATTTTTCTTACTGTAACTTCTCTTTGCCTCTGATTTGGCTTTCATGTCTGCCTCCTCTTCTATTGTAAACGTTAGGCTTTTTTATTGTTCTTCCAGCCTCCTGGCACCCTTACTCTTCAAACATTGTTGAGTTGACGTATTACCATAGTTTAAAACCATGCAAGTCTCCCTTTTAAGCTCTTCCATTTTATACGATGACTCTGTGATAGCTTTGGCATAATATTTTAATTGTGGAAAGTGTTTCAGCCTGATGTACTATGAAAACACCATCACTTTGTACACGTGTCTGTTCCTCAACTCTCAGAACGTATTGGCTAGTTTCAGTCACATTTTGGTAGGGGAGAGAGGAAGACATCTCAAAGACCAGGGGCCCTATGGGTTTGATGAAAGTAAGTAACTGGGTAAAAGAAAGAGAAAATGTAATAGTATTTGACCTGAAGAAAAGCCGCATCCCTGGCTGAAGCCTTCTTAGACCCCAAGTGATCAATGTCAGAAAGAGGTGTTATAAAGTACTCATTTAAGCTTTTCCTGTAAGGTTATGCCCTCTCATCAGCCAGAAGCCTTTAGACCTCTCTACTTACAGCCCTAACCCAATTCTGGATTTTCTTTATTGAGGCAATGGGTCAATCAGCAGAACAACACAACACTGATACGTTGCCAGTGGGATTATAACCAGTGGCAACCGGCCTGCCCGGCAGCTAGAACCTGAGGTTCACTAAGCAGGGTTTCCATTATCTCCAACAGATTTTTATGAGCTTAAGGCCATGGTCTGTAGCCCTGCTATAGGAAATGTACACGTAGAGCTTGCATCTTAGAAATCAAGCCAGTCAGGCACATGCTCGAGCTCCCTAGGAAATCAAATTCTGTTCGTTTCCCAGAACTTCTTGCTGTAAGTGTACAGTTACCAGAAAACATTTCAAAATGTGACCAGCTTGGATGGAGAGAGATGCCATGCTTTTGTGGTGACTGAAGCTTTGGCAGCGAGGACAGGAACAATAGGACAGTTGTCTTCAGGAATTATTTATATTGTGCTCACAAGTGGGCCACGCTGTGCTGGTGTTGTGTAAGGCAGTCCTCAGAAAATCAGGTGGGAGTACAAGCTTTCCTTTGCCCGCATAAACAGACTGGGTTGCATAACCGAACTTGTCTTTCTCCTGTTCTGGACGTTTTTTCATTTTCAATTATTGTGTCTATATCGTCGTACATATCAGCACGCGCTGCATTGACTGTTTTTTCCAGGACCTGCCTCTCCTGGGCATCCATCCCCTTGCTCCGTTACATGCTGTTGCCCTCCACAGGACTTCCAGGCATTACCATGAGCCTCAGCCGCCAGCAGCACGAAGTACAGCTACCCATCGTCAGGCCCCAGCTGGCTGCTGCACAGTCTGTTGCTAATCTCACCTCTCCCGGGAACTGAATTGCTCAATCTTGCCCAAGTATTTGACACTGGATTTTTTCATTAGATGCCTTCACTAGGGCAGCGTGATAAGTAATGGATGCGCTGTCAATAGCGGGGTTTGCCAGACTATATACCATGGGGCTCTGCTGACCCAACAACCTGACTTCAGGAGCCATGAGCCCCACCTTCCCCCCAGAGGGCTTCCTTTTTCCTGTTCTAAAAGAGGTTATGGTATTCTTTTTTTGTTAGCTTTTAGTATGTCTCTGCTGGGCATCTTAACTACCACTTTATTCGCACACTGAGCACACAATCAAGCTACAGCCACAATTAATGTCACACAACCAGTTCAGGTACTAGCCATGCAACTTGGAATGCCATACTTTGGCCGATTTTCAGTATACATCCTTCTTGTGTGAGACTCCTTATCACACAGGAATCACCTGCCAAGAGTATCGCCCTGTCATAAGAAAGAAACTTATGATCAAGAGTCATTTTGCTCATCCCTTCCAGCTTTCCCATCTGTCAGTTGCAAGCAATTGTCCGCTAGTGCAGTTTATGTCCTTTCTCCAATAACACGTGCACTTCATACTTAGCTAGAAGATAGATAGCATTTCTGATTTTAAGTTTGAATAGCAGATTCACTTTAGTGCCAGTCTTCACTTAACAGTTTTGCTTGATCTCTTTTTCTCTAGCCTACCTATGAAAACACAGGGAACTGAGGAGAAAAAAGCATTCGTTGATGGTTAACTTGATTATGGACAGAGTCTTTATCCTTAGATTTTGAAAGTTTTTATTATATAAACTCTTTCGCTTCATAAAAAATGCATCCACACGTACACATTCTCACATACACGCTCCCAACTTCCCGACATGTTTACATTTTTAGTTCCAATTTGCAACACTTCATCTGTTCCTGAGCAGTGCACATTCTTTATTTATGTCCAAGACCCAAGCAAACAAAATTCCATCAAACATCTTTCTGAATTAGAGGAGAGATGACAGTGAAAAAAAAAACAATTAAATTCCCTCCCGCTTAAACGAAAATTTTACTGAGGCTTGTTTTGTTACATAGTGTTATAGTGAAAACAGATGATATTTGAAACTTGGCTTTGAAGCAAGCCTCCCTTCAGCCTCCACAGGCAACCAGACATTCCCCCTCTGCACATCACTTCCAACAGTTCTTTAGTGCAAAATATTTCCGTGTTTATCCTCCAGACAAATTACAGTTGCTGATCTTAAGTCATTTGTGTACTAAGAAAACGATGTGTTGTCAACCCCGAATCCCACTCTTCTTTATAAATCCTTTCTTTCATAAAGAATTAAAGGAAACGAAGAGGGAAATCATTGCGTTTCTTTCTTTTCTTTTAAAATATTAGGATGGCTTCAGTGGAACCAGCTCATCAGTGGGAAGTTCAGTGAGCAGCATATAAAATTAGCCTATGTAGCTTGACCCCAGAGTGCTCTGGTAGCTTGCTTGTTGCCCAGGCAGAGGGAGCTGAGGTTCAGCAGTACTGCTGACACTAGAAGAGCAGATGTTGGATATACCTTCCCTAATCTGTGTTCTTTACAAAATGACTGTGAACCATTTATCAAAATGTTTAGCTTGTTTTGATAGCTGGACTAAATTGTAAACAAATGGCGACCACATGTTATTTATGGCAGAATAATTTTGCTTTGTTTGGTTTTATGACAGCATTTACACAGTATTTTATGCAACCTTAGTGACCTACATAAGGTTTTGTTCTACAAGTTATACTCTTTTTCTGAAAAACCAAAGAATTAACAAAATAGATGATGGCAGGATTTGTTTTTAACCATAGCAGCTGGTAATTGGATGTAAAAAAACCCAGTAAAACTTCTTCGGTGTTTTGAGAGATCAGAAATTCTCTTTTCTGCTGTCCCAAGGGCCTTTAAAAATATTCAGGCTTGTTGTTGAAGTTCATTAAGTCATGGAGTGACAGCAATACACATTACCATCCCTAATTTCAACTAAGTTGCCCTAATTCCTGCCATCACAAACCATTTCCTGGCTTCTCCTCACCTTGCTCTGAAGTGTTTTTTCTTTGGTTTATGGTTTTTTGTTACTCAAGATTTGGGAAGAAGGGGGAACATTGTGATGAAACCTTCTTCTGTAAAATCACTGAAACCATTACACCGCAGTTACAGCTCTGGTCTATTTGCCTTCAGGCACAAGCCAAGATCAGATGGTTCTAGATCACCAAAGAAGAAATGGGGAAGGGAAAGCCACATAAAAGCTTTTCTCCTCCCTAGCACTTCCATTCAAGAGTCCCAGAGGGAAATCACAAATACATTATGTCAGCCTTACAAAAATCATTCTTTAACAAAACACAAGTGAAAAAAAAAAAACCCAAACCCCAAAACACTAGGGCATGCAATATCGGAATTATTTCATAGTAATGTTGGAAAAGCAGTAGCTGAAAAATTTTGTGGCTTCAAGACAGTTTTGTAAAGTTGCATGAGAAGGAACAGAAACCTCTTGGTGTTAGGATTTGTAAATAGAAAACATCCTAAGGCTGCTGTCCCTTTCCTCTTCTCCTGGATCGTTACTCTCAGGAAGGCACCTGTAATTCTCTTTGTAAATGGTCTGTGCTGCATGTGAAAGAAGGAAGGAAGAAAGGAAAAAAAAAACAAAAACAAAAAACAAATTTGCTGAACAGAACCCCGAAAAGTAAGTATTTTTGAAAATGTTTAATTTTCCAGGAGGGATGTCTCCAGTTTTTGGTTCTCTGGTACATGGGGAGGGGAAAGTTACAGCTGCTTTAAGCACTATGATCAGGTCCATTTTACTGCCAAGATGACATACTTACAGGTGAACTGCAAATATTACAAACACTAGTGCTAGTAATTCTCGGTGTTGCTCTATGATTTTAGTATGTTATATGCACAAGCTTTTTCAGTGAAAGGCAAAGGATTAAATCATTAACAAAGGCTTTCTTTTCCCCATAGTTAAATCAGTCACTGAGCTTAAACAAAGGCTAAAATTAAGGAGTCTGACTTAAGAGTTCCTTTCACTTCTACTGCCCAATTTAGTGTCTTGACTTACGGGATGTCATATTTTTCATTCCTTCTAAACCCTTTCTGCATGATGTTCATTTGCATAAACAATCCCATGGCAATGGCAGGAGTAATATTTAGCTCTCTAAACCTGAGTTCATCCATATTTCCCAAAAGTATGTCAGCTCTGAGTGTGACTGGTCAAGACACCACCTGAAATTCCTGCTTGCTCTCTTACACCGCGATGGTGAATCTGAGCTGGTTGCAGCAGCTTGAGTCAATTTTCAGCTCATGTTTTTTTCATAGGAATGACTGGAGCTCCCGGAGAGGAAAGACTGACCGTCTGCTCCTTTTGCTTTCTCTAGCTCCTTCATGATGCCTCACTGACTTGCCCAGTCCCCTCTTTCCACGCTTCTCCTCACTCCTTGCGTCCATTTCTTGCAAAATGACATGGAATTATTTATAAAAATTTCAGTGCCGCTTAGAGCAGATTGTTAGACCTGCCATGTTTCAACCATTGGGGCAAAATGTTCCAGACCAGGTGCCCATCTTAGGATGATTTGTTTCTGAAAAGTTTCATTCAAAATGTCTTCTTGAGAAAGTTAGGGAGAAAAAGTCAGTTGCTTTTTTCTGTATTTTCAAAAAATAGTATTTTTGAGAAGCTTTGGTGTCCTCGCGTTTAGATCAGAGGGGAAGCCTTTGTCAGGGAGCAGCAAGGGCAGGTTCCCTTCCCCTGAGGGAGAGCAAGACGGGACCTGAGGCTGGTGGCAAGGCAGGAGCAGGGCACAGCGCTGGCCAGCACCGGCGCGGTCCTGCAGCCCCCGGGCGAGGTGAGCAGAGAGGATCCAATGACGGAAACCAAGTTTGACCAAGAGTCCAGATCACCAGGCAAGTCCGTAGTGATGAGACAGGTTTGAGGTTAGGTTTGCAGTTCAGGATCAGGTCCAGAGACAAACACCCTGGTCATTATACAGTCTAGTGATCACCAAGCATGTTTGTAGTGTGGAGGGAAGTCTGAAGTCAAGCTAGAAAATCAGATCTGAGGGTTTTCTCAAATTGCTCCAAGACAGGTGATTGGCCTCCTCGATCATCTGTCTCTCCTCCCATGAGGTCCAGCCCCACCAGATCTTTACAACTTTCAGTAAAATCTTTGCTAGCCCATTTCCCCCTTGTGCCGAGTGGGGACAGTGCCCATGGTACCACCCAGCCTGGCACCACAACACGCCAGCGCGGGAGGGACGCAGGACCTGTGCAGCAGCCCGCAGCAGGGATTTCCCTGGACGTTTCTGCTACAACATTTTCTGTTGAGCTCCCCTCAGCTTAAAAGCATCAGAGCGCCATGTGCAAAAACCATGAAAGTAATGGTTGCTCTGCACCACTGTCCGGGAAAGATAATGAAATGGGAGGCTCCCTGTGGAAATACAGAGCATAACTGCAAAATTAAAACACAATGACAGTACAATTGCAGAGGAGGCTCAGATTGTACTGTTGCACAGGTAGTTTTAAAACTGACAATTTACAGTTTGCATATTTATGGGAAAAAACACATGACCGTTGCAAAGCCCAGTTTTGGCTTGAAATTTTAATACGTATAAGCAGCAGAGACTAAGAGAAAAGGGTTGACTCATTCTTCTTGTGTGGGGAGGGATAGTGTGGAAAAGATACCAAATAACACCTAATAAAAAATAGGCAGTGGTGCATATAAATTAGATGTTGGGAAGAGGTCTGGTAAAACTTTATTTTTTGGCACTGATAGCACACACCGAAAGGCTCTCTGAATATTGGAGGGGTTTCTTGAAAGAAAACTGAAAACTCTAGTTGTAATAAAAGGAAATAGTTTTCTGACAGCAGTAAAAAGGTGCAACAACAGATGCCCTGATAAACATTCCCAGTTGCCACAGGCACCTATAACGCATCCTCTAAACACGTTTTTTTGGCTGGTGGAGTGGAAAAATGGGCAAATCTAGGATTAAAGAAAATTGCATCCCACTTCGAATGTCTGGAGAATGCCTGAATGGTATAAATTGTGTATCTTGGCCATCCCCAAATATATAGGCAGGCACTTGAGGAAATGAGTTAGAACTGCATTTCCTCAGAGTCAAAACTCAGTTGCAGCCTTCAGTAAACTTGTATTTTTCCATCAAACATGGTTAGTGACTTGGATTCCTAATGAGGAAAAAAGATAGTAGCAAATAATAAAACACAGAAGCGGTGACGTGTGTCCCATACGGTAGCAGGTTTTCTCTAATCGGTTAGGTGGAACCACAGAGATACTAAAAGTTAGTTTTTCCCTAAAAACAAAACACACAAACAAACAAGCAAGCAATCTAGTAAAACAACAGCCAGTATGACTCTGTGTCATTCATTTGAGCTCTAGGGGAGCAGTAGCTTAAATTCCACAAATGCAAAAATGTTCATCTATGTTTGTGTAGATATTTTGTGTTCAGCAAGTGAGTTCAATTTATCTGACAGAGTGAATGTTTGAAAGATTTAATGGAAAGATCTGGAAAGAACCTTTTTTAACCAGTTTTCTGATTTTGAAAGACTTCCAAGTGCTTGGAAGGAGGTATAATTGATTTGTATGAAACTTTAAAACAATTATTTTTGTCACATTCCCTTTGGAATATTACAAATCTTTATGGTCAGTCAGAAATATTTGCATAAAGCTGCTAAGATTGCCTTAATGAAGATATGATGTATTTTGTTCTTTTTATGTTATACTGTGAGATGTTTTGGCTTTCTTTTTCATCTCAATCCTGTCTTGAATTCAAAAATAGGAGTGGGGAGACTCTTATTTGTTCTACACATGTAGCCTTTTAGATTAATTCATACTTAATCCAGAAGCATTTTATTACCAAAGAGGGACTGAGTGATCAAGAGAGCCCATACTTTGTCTCATATATAAAACATGCAAATAGGAAATACCACGTTACATGATTTTGCCCATTTGAAAAGCCGTAAGTCTTTCTAGTCTTTATTAACGTCATCGGTATAAGTTCTGTAATATCTGCTTATTAACTTCCCTTGCAGTATCCTTGCAGTAAAAAGACTTGTACTTGCAAAAGGATGGATTGAACTGCACACTAGAAGTCATTTCTGATTGACAAAGTTCTACCGATCATTGCGTTCATTCCTTTTCTTGTCTACATAGAAGATGATCTGTACACATGGGAGAGAAAGACCCAAGGAAAAAGCAGAACTATGTAACAGTGTGTTGCAGGTACGAACTTTTTGGTTTTTTATATCACTTGCTCTGATCATATACTCATCATGGCAGGACAGAAAGAGAGAGAGCAACTTAGACCAGCATGATAAATGTTCTTTAAGGTCCCCGATACGTATGGGCAGAGCAGAAAGTATGAGCTTCTGTTGAGAAAACCTTTGTCCCACAACAGTACGTGTGTACATGTGGCCAAAGGGTGACTGCTCCAAAAATTTGCTTGGCATCACCTGTTTTAAAATAGCAAGTATAATACTGCTTAAACTATTGCAAAAGTGCAGACGTGCTACCTAAATAGAAATTATCACGTCTGATTGCTTCGACACAGTTAGGCGAATATATGACAAAATATGAAATTCTAAATATCACAAGAGGCAGGAGCTTTTCTGCTGTCAGATCATTGTAAGGAACTTTAAAAAGATTTAATGTTAAATTTTCAGTTTTGTTTTCCTTAGATGTCCTGACTTGGCAGCATTCAGTTCCAAAAGTGTCTGGTTTTGGTACAAATGACTCATAAATAAAAACTTACTGTAGAAGCTTTAAAGCTGGTGCATAGTTTTCCACAAAGCAAAATCATAAGGAACTTATTCTCAAAGTGGTGATACAAATACTAGAGTAAAAACATAGGGTGACTGGGGGGAGTGAGATGGAAGAGAGTTAATCACCTTAGTGCAGAAAGCTAAATTTAAAATGTGGGGTTTTGTTTCTTTTTTTGCTTCTTTATTGCTTCTTTTAAAGGCAAACAGTCAAAAAGTGCTCAAAAATCACATTCAATCCAAACTAATTCAATATTTAAAATATTTGCATTCCTTCGTTACTGTTTGAATCACAGATACAAACCTTGGATCAAGGACACTTGTGGTGACAGGTGCCAACAGAAATGTGGCAGACTAGTCAGTAAGAAAGCTTTAGTGATAGGAAGAAAATCAGATTTTGCTGCTTTATGAGAATAAATGAGGACTGAAAACAAGGCTTTGTATAATTTCATATTTTCCACATTTCAGACCTTTCCAGCCAGTTTATGGTTCCTGCACTCTGCTTTCTGCTAAAAATAACAATAAGTGTCTCCCACTGATTTTGATCCACCAAAGGCAGGAAAAGTCGGAGTCCTCCTGCAGGCAGGCTGCAGGGAGTTGCCAGAGCTTTAGCTGCCATTTGGTCTAACTTGCTGAGAACGGAGCTGTACCTAAGATTTATAGCAGAGTCGTGCTACTTAACCAAGCTAAGCGTTGTCAGCAAGACACCAAAAACTGAGCAAGCAGGAACAAGAATGGGAGGTTATAGGAGAAATATTCTCTTGCGTGCCAAGATTATCGTACTGAAGTTAGGATGAGGGCAACAGTAAAGAAGACTGGCTTTTTCTTCATGGTGTGCTGCAATGGCCCCTGTTTGGGATTTTGTCCCCCTTGTGTTCAGCTTTCACAAATGGCAAGAACCTTTCAGCCAGCCGGGAGCCCTCAGGTGTCTGCCCCGGCCACCATTTTATAGGACCCTGCTGGAGACAAACCCACGTAGCCCTCTGTCTGTCTCACAGCGGGCTGCCCTCTTCTCTGGTTCTCATCAGCTGCTGCTGCCAGCCATTCATGTTCTCTGCTTCTTTAAAACCACAGCTGAAACCTTGTTTTGGTGAACTAAGATAAAGTAAATGTAGCGTGGTTCCATCCTTCCTGCCACTGTTAGCCTGGCCAGACATGGAAACACCTGTCCTCCTTCATGTGCTGGCAAACCTTTGGAAAATACCCGCCCCTCTAACTTGAAAAAGGCAAGTATTCAGAGAGCAAATTCTCTTTCCAGTCAAATGGAGTGAATTACTCAAATTCTCATTTGATTTCAGCTTTTATATTTACTGATCTGTCAGCATATTAACATTTTGAAAATAGACTATGTAAACTTTCACCGATTTTTTTTAAAGAACTTATGTAGACAGTGCAAAACAAAGCCTGTTTTCTCCAGGTAAAGCATTAGTCATCCTTGAAAAACTTGTCTTATTTCTAAATTTCCTGCGGGCAATTTGCAATAGCCAATTATGTAGTAAGGACAAAAAAATATATGTTTCCTAAACTACATGCTGTAGACCAAACTCAGTGTAATACCTAAATGAGTGCAGAAAGAATTTGTTCTTCTGAAAAAGAACTGAGAGAAAAATTATTCCCAGTCAGTAATAATTTTAAAAGTTAAAGCAATGAACTATTGTCAGCCTTTCAGATTTTGTCTGTCAGGAGCCCAGAGCATTGGTGGTTCTGAGGATTGCTGTGGATGACTAGTGGTCTACAAACTCTGCTTGGGAATCACTTTTCCAAACCGTAACTGAAATTATGACAACTTGTATCTCCAATTTGGCTTCTATATGAAAGGCAGAAATAGGATATCACTGTGTGCAATTATTCACATGTTGTTTGGTTTGGGTTTTTTTTTTGTGTCCAAGGACAACTGACATTCTGGTTGTTTCCCCGATGGAGGAGTGTGAATGAGTGCAGTGACTGCAGCTAAGGCTAGGTATCGATTTACTTGCATATGGAAATACTGGTGGACTTGACTTTCCTTTGAAACCTGAAGAATGCTAAGTCAGCATTGTGACAGCTGTGCCTCTACTCACGTTTTGAACAAACTTTGTTTTGGATTCCTGGGCCTGACTGCTTCTTAGCTTTATATTTATTTTACACTTTAAAGTTCATGTTACAAGATAGGTGCTCCTGCCTCTTTTTTCTCCATTTTGTTATAAACAAACAAATCTCAGCGTCATACAAAGTTCATGGAGTTTACAGTTTTATTTTCTTCATTTGGTTGGCCTGCCTCCAGAAAAGAAATAAATAGGTTTTTTTAAAGTTCTTCTTTTTAGGTGTGTTCTTTCAGAATGAATGGACTTTCCTACCCAGAGTGTTGCCATTTATTCCTCAAAAAGCCCAGAGTAATTCCTGTAAAGACAGCTTTCCTCTTTCATCTCGTGAGGTGTAGCCTGGTGTATGGATAGTTAAGGATAGTGGTATCACCCCAAACTCCCTCATTCCCAGGGAAGACTTTCCTTGGCTTTAATAATTAATAATAATACTAATATAGTACTTTTCTGTTCTAGTCTAATTGAATTCTGGTGACCAAGGGTGTAGATTTTCATAAGAAAAGTTTGTCACCTATCTTTGCTTGCTTCTTTGTGAATTGCTGCAGGAACAAAAGTTTTGGTGTTGAATGGTATTAGGTTCCATGTAACATAGCCAGGGAGAGTTTCTTCATTGCTACTTCCACCCTTGTGCAGCAAGATTGGAAGATCTGTTTTCTGAATGAAGGGCTTAGCTACTCCTCTCACAGGTGACACGCTGTGCCTCGTGAGCCTGCGCAGCAACCGTACTCTGTTCTGAGACTGCAAGAAAGCTTATGTGCTGGGTAAGGGAGAAATGCAGCTGTACTCTTTGGGATGCCCTCCTAAATAAAGGCAAGTGCTTTGAAGCCCACATGTTTAGCAGCCTTCAAGGGCTTCTTCCACATGAATATTGAAGCCTTGCTGCCCTGAATAGCTCCAGAAGACAGGATCTAGCCACTTTGGTCCAGGCACATAAAAGAATTTTCCTAATCTAATATAATCACAACATAAGTCTGGGGAGTTCGTTTTTGCCATCACATCTGATGAACGCTTGATTTTTGGCTACCTGTTCTCTAGTTTTCTGCCCCCATCTAGCATAGAATAATTTTAAATACAGGACTGGTACGAAAAATAAGGGAGAAAGCAACCATTTGGAGACCACTTCATGAAAACCAAGCCAAATCATCTACTGATTAGATTATATCAGATGGAGGAGTATCAGTCATTCAAAATGATGTTATGCAAAGGATACCTTTGAAACTTTTCATCCAGCAGTCCTTATTGTTGAATCTGGATATATCATCCAGATCATATCTAGATAGTTCTGATTACTACCTAATGAGGTAAGATATCTTTTTTCACACTATTCCAACAGCCATGTCAAAGATGAGGTCACATATGCAGACTGGACTGATGAAGACAGCTGTCCAAGACCTCTACATCTGCAGCCTTATGAATGCTAAAAACTTAGCCTGCCAAGTCTGCTGGGCATTTCAACACTGCTGCCATAAAGGTATCAGCAAGCTCTTTTGTGAAGCCTGTAGTTTTTGGCAGAGCGTAAATGAGCACAAAACTTATGTTAGCTTTGGCTCTGGGTTCTCTTGCAAATGAATATGTTTTTTATCAGTCTTGCTTTACATGAAGCACCATTTCTGGATAAGAGATTGAAAATGATGATAAATGGAGTGCCAGCTGTAATCTGCTAATTAACCCAGTGTGTCAAGGCGGATAGCCCAAGGCACATGGTGCCATCCAACCTGATCTCTGTGATACCCTTAATGTTATGTCATTGTATAGTACAGATGGTAGTTAATTGTTTTCAGTAGAAGCTTATTTTTATTTGTTGTTTCACAGCGGTGTGCGGAACTCATGGCCAGTCATTCAAACACACCTAGGCTCAACTGTAAGCATGTATGTATTTGTAGAACTGAGTACAAAATTTAGTTAATGCATTCAACTGCTGGACAGGTGATGACAAACAGAAAACAGCAATTATACAGACCAGGCCCACCAGTAACGTGTGCACTGAGTATTTCAATAGTCAGTAGATAAAAGTGGTATGGGTCACTGCTGCTGTTTACCTGCCTCATAAGTTACTGTCAACCAAAAATAGTAAGCAGGTTTTTTTTTTTTTTTCTGCAAATGGCTCTCGAAGGCCTTTTCAAGGTAGTTAACACTGAGCAGATAAGCGTGACAGGAACAGAATGTGATTTAAATTCAAGTGAAGTGGAAAGATTCCATGGGATTTCGATGGTGTTGAATGAATCCTCTGGTAAACAGCCTTCTTAACACAGTAGCTACCATGTAGCATGGTTAGGAGATCTCGTTTTCCTCCTGAGGCCAAATTTAAGTACCCCCAGTCGCTACTCCTCCTCTCCAATGAATCTGAAAAGGGCGACTGCTGCAGAGCCCACTGCTCAGTCTGGTTCTTCATCTCTCATAATGGCACCATTATCACCCATAAGGAACCCATTAATGTGGAAGAGGTTTTGAAACCAAAGCCTCTCTTTTCAGAGCCCTGATCTAGGAATGCTTTAAGGGTATATGCCAGCTCAAGAATCAGATTCATTTTGGTTCTGGGAATCAAACCACAGCCTCTGAAAAACAATGGAATTCATGGCTCGTTCCAGAAAGTTAAGCAACAGCCTCAGCTTTTTGCTAAAAGAAGGCTAATAAGGTTTGATGTAACATCAGAGGAGCTAATTCAGGTCTAATAACAATACTTGTTTTTTGAACACTTTAGCCTTAACACAAACAATTTCTCACTTCATAATTTTCCCTCCTAGGGCCCTCTTTTGGAATATCCTACAGGCAGATGTCTTACTTAACAAGAGACCCCTCATATTCTGCCAATTTCCAGCTATGTTTAAGTAAGTATTTACTGATTGAGAACATTTCAACCATTAGGCAAAGAATCCTCCCTTTCTGTGTGGCATACCAGATGTCAGCTGCAATACGATCTGCAGAAAGACACGCTGTCTTAAGGCTACCTGGGCAGTAGTACGATGGGCTTAGTCATCTCTGCCTTATTTGAAACAGCACTGTCCCTATTTAGAAGTAGATGTTAGGAAATAATGAGCTGTATACAAAGCAGCGTGTTATGCGCAGAGTTGAGTGGCAGAGGAAAACTAGTTTACACTGCACCAGCAGAAGAATTACCATGAACAATATGGAGAATCAAAAGCAGCAGCAAACATGAAATGATCTCAAGGGAATGGATGTTTCAGAATGTGATTGGATTTGGATTTCAAGTTTAAGAGGATTCATTACAAAAACATTTGCTCCCCTCACTGTAAATGTAGATGTAAGAAGTAGCCAGCTACTCTGACCTTTATAAGCAGCCAGGAAATAACATAAGCCTAAATCATTCTGGTTTGTTTTAGGATCTTAAATTGCAGTCCTGATAAGGGGTGGTAGCTAAATGGGTGGGGGAAAGATGACACCAATTGGTATCGTTTAAAAAGCAGCAGGTTTAAAAACAAAGTAAAAAAATACTGGGGAAAAAGAAGTGACAAAAATGGCTAGGTTTCCCAAAGGGAACTTGCACTGGAATTCATGTTCTGTTTATAATATCTGCTGTAAACTTCAGCCTCTAGAGCTTTCTGTTTGTACCCCGCACTGGTCTGGTGTAGCTGTACACAGCCGAAACAAAGCTAGCTCTGTGTGCCTGTTCATGCACAGCATTGGAAAGAAGAACACACGCTGTAAATGTTTTAAGAACAGGTTTTGTGATTATACTCTAATTACTAGTCAATCAGCTGGTCTCTGTTCAAATTTGTGCAAACCTGAGATGAGAAAGTTGGTTAAAAAAATATTTTAAAATCCTAGGAAGTTAAAGGCACTAAAGTGGCCATAAGTAAACGTTAAAGAGTAAAACTAGATGTTGAAAAACAGACTCCCCAGATATGTTGGACAAGAGCCTACAAAAACCTTCAAAAGAATTTTCTTCAAAACACTGTGAAAGTTAACAGGAAACGCTCTATAGGAGACTTCATGATAATTATAAAGTTGTTGTTTGGCACTTTCTGAATAATGCGTTCCCTTGCTTAAAGAAAACAATACTGAGAATTCACAATAGCCCAAAAATAAATGATCAGGGCAGCAACAAACGTATGCTAAGGAGTGAGTTCAGGTTGGCCATATTTTATGTTAAACAGTGGTTTAGCAGTAGATTAACAGAACTACCCCCTGTGCAGAGTATGTAGGAGATGAGAATTAATTCCATAGGTTTGGTTGGATGAAGTACAACAGCATATCTGATTGATCCTAATGCAGGCCAGTATAAACACAGGTAAGAAAAGCCATCTCCGCCCTTTTCTGCTGGAGTCTCTGTCCTCCTTCTGATTGTCGACAGAGATTTTAAGACTTCATTACATACTATTTGATGGGTGGTCATTTACCTTGTGGCTCTTCCAGTTGCAGCAGCATAGTTCTCTTCCCTTTGCTCCTCCCCAGATCAGTACTGGTCCATTAGATTCACCAGAGGTTTGTAGTTCTGTATCTGTTTTATTTCCAATGTCACTGTTTTTCTTTTCTGTTTTTTATTTTGTTTTATTTTTTTAATTGTTAGTGATGAGCGTGGGGCTCCTGGCTTAGGTTTCTGTTTTCCCATCTTGTGATGTGAAGGGTTCTTGCGCATTGACTCCTTGAGATGTATTTCAGCTGTCACTTAGGTGCCAGGAGTGGAGAACCCATCACGATCAAGCAAATCCTCCTTGCACCCGCAGTGACACCCTTTTTCAGAGTCTCCCACATGGCACCGGAGACAGGAGCAGATCACCACAAACATCTTTCCTGTGTAGCTCATTCCTCAGTGTTTCATTTCAGAGGCTCTGTTCCTCTTCTATTTCTGTCATTTTGCTGGCAAAAAACTCTCCTGTGTTCCCTATGGGACTGCCAAACAAGCCGGTGTCTTCCCACCAGAAGCTACATGAGGACCTTTACGAGCAAACACGATCTCCTGTTATCCCAAATTCTACACTGAAAATCCACTGACGGGAGAAATCCTCCTAGCTCTGACTGATCCGCTGCAATCTGTGAGCAGGTACCTCTTCTCCAGGTCCTGTGACTGCAGTTACAATATAAATTTGCTTCTAAGAAACCTACCAAGGTATTGATCCTTAGTATCTGGAAACTGGAGAAAAAGTCGTTCCTGCTCCCTCTATGTAATGTGCTGTCATTTAATGTAATTGATTGTGTACTCATTACAGGATAATAAAGAGTTTATGGGGTTTTTTTCATTCCACTGAGGCCAGCGACAAGTGGCATGTTCATTTCCACAGGCTTTGAGGCAAAGTCCTAGCTTTTCCTTCCCCTCTTTTCTTATATGGGGACTCTTCTCTTTCTTACCCGTTCTCTCAGCCTCTAGACTTTAGACCTGTTTCTGAGTCTGCACGTCTTGAGAGTAACTGACAAAACTGACAAAAATGCAGGGGAACTGCTGATTCTGTCATAAGGTTACATAATTTAGTATTCCACATGATGACCCATCTCCAGCTCCCCTTGAAGAAAACCGAGAGATCGCTAATTCCCATTTTGCCATGCCATTTAACTGCTACCATGATTTGTGGGATGCTTTCAATAACCCACCCATGATATTTCTAGGATTTGGTTTCCAAGATTTCTGTTTTTCCAAAACCCAGAGTTATGCACAAAGGCAGTGTTTCTGTTCTTTCTAGAAATCTGGGAGAGATTTATCTCTCCCCAGTCCTGGGTTGAATGCTTGATGCACAGCGCTTTCTGCTCGCTGGATTTAACTGGGTGGTTTGAGAGTCAACCCCCTTTCGTCCTTCAACCCCTGCTCAAGAAGACTCAGTGGTCTGCAGGACTGCGTTTTTACTCCAGAAATTGTTTTTTATTTGTCTCTTTGTGCATTTTTCCATATTGAATTTTTATCTGACAGTGCAATGAACAGTTTCCAACCCTGTCTTTCTTTAGTTTCCTCTCACTCCTCTTTAGTCCTAACATTGTTAAATATTTTTGCAACCAGAAGGTATTTTTGGAGTGAATATACTGCCATGACTCTCTGTTTTCAATGGCAACGCTCAGTTCTGGCTGCCATGAGCAGACACAAGATGCCATGTAAAACTGCAAGTTGATTTTAAAAAAAATCTGATTATATAATGTTGTACCATTCCTTTTGGTTGAAATTCCAGGAAAGTAGCAATAGGGATTTTGTATTGCTTACCCTAAACAGTAAGCATGTTTTAAATTCAGTTCAAGACTAAAAAGCTATGCTAATACAGTAATAATATGCAAATTTTAGAGCTGTTTGGCAAGGAGGGGTACTGAAAAAATGTCAGCTTTACCCTTTGACAGCACTGGCAATCACCCTTTAAAATCTGCTATAATACTATAATTACCCCAAATATTTGCTTTAAACACTTTTAAGCTAACCAGCCATGCCAGCTGTAGGCAGGATCTCAGTTGAGAGTTGATTTTGGTCAGCAGTCAGGTCAGAGAGCACCCATGACTTACTACCTGCATACGTTTAAATTCCCCAGACATCAGATTGAGACCACAAAATAGAGGAAAGTAAGACTAATTTGTTGACTGTCATGAAGAAAGATGATTTCTGGAACAGAATCACAGAAACCACATCCTAATACTAACATACTAGGAGAGCCGTTTGCCAACACAATTTGTGTGAGTTGACTATTAGGTAACACAGAAGGACAGAGGACAAAGGGAGAAATAAGAAATGGCGCCATCTCCTTGCCCCCAAAATCAAGAGGAAGCCATGCCAATGGAAAGCTTCCACACTCCTGAGAAAATGAGTGTTTGATGAAGCTTGTCTCCTGGTTCCTTGGTTGCTTCTAAGACTGTTCAGCTACCTGGGGACTTCCCAGATTTTGCCACAGTGCCATGATCTTTACACACAATAGCTTTTGCACTGAATTTTGAATTAAATGTTATTAGAGGCTTAATCAAAACTACATCCTTTGGCAATCTGTGATATTGGTTCTGATACCTCAGGTCTAAACACTTTGCTTTCAACACTCAATTTCCATTTCTTCAATAAGAAAACAAGTTGGGTTTAAGAAGGAAGAGCAGAACAAGCAGAGTCTTTGAGTTTGACGTCTCCTTCAAACTGCTTACAGAGAAATAACTTATTTTCCAGATTCATCCCTGAGGTTATTCTGCTGACTCCAGAAGCTATCCAGGAAACATCCCCAGGCGCTATGAACAACATATGCACTTGGTGAGCAGAGCAAGAAATACTAACAATTAAAGCCAGTAAAAGGCTTGTAAACTGATTTTAGTTGATTAAAGGTAAGAAGATCACTTTTCCATCAAGTTAAGGTTCTTATCTCCTATTGAATTTGGATCTTCAAAGATTAAATAGCTGTCTATAAGAAGAGTGGAGTTTTTGAACATTACATTTTTGCCTTAAGATCAAGAGCTATAGTCAAAATCAGTTCTAAGCGGTAAAGACAAGAATTTACATGTAATCCTAGTGAAAATTCAAATCTGTACAAAGTTCTATTTGTAACTTTTTAAAGGAAAAAAACCCACAAATTATTTTACTATGAAAAACTATCCTGGGGAATAGATTAGCAATTGTATAAAACAATATCGATGGCAACCCCAAAATAATAGTTTTTGACTTTCCCAGGTCACCTATATGAACTAAATTTGGCACAGATTACTAGAAAAAACAGAGCCAACCTAGAAATGCTGGGATATGACAAAGCCTAGCTGCATAAGCCCTTGTTTCAGATCATTTGATTGGAGCATAGTCAAGGTTTTTGAACTATCTATGCATTGGATGTTTGAGGGGGAAGCTGGTTGATTTGAACAAAAAAAATTCCTTTGAATTGTAGTATTGCTCAAGAATTGCATCACCCAGTCACCCATGGACAGACAGAAAATAAATAGTTCCAGATTCTAGCTAAAATGAACAAAGGTAAAAAAGAGCCTTTATGCACAAAGATAAAAGCTAAGGCACATACTATGTCTCATTACCAGTGTTATTTCCTTTTTTCCTGGTTAGAATTTCCCTAGTCTTCCACAAGACCTTTAAAATTAACTTTAAGCTATTGACTTTTTGTGTGGTTTCCACCTTTGCCAAGCAAAACAACACAAAACAAAACCCCTATTGCAGACAGATGACCTTCTCGTACCGACCTGCCTCTGTATGTGACATCGCACACTTGAGTGACACCTGCTGTGACAAATTTACTGAATTGATGTTAATCTGTGCTGCCACCACTCTCCTTCTTCCCATTGCCACAGCAAAATACTCTTGAATAATTCAAACCAAAAGAAAAAAAATCCACGAAAACCATCTAATGTGTTTCAACTATTTGATGTAGATTAAGAGGAAGGAAAGATACCTCTTTGCAAGGAGATCCATCAGCTGCTAATATCTCTAAAAAAAGTAGGGCTACAGAGAGACTGTTCCTGCAGATGTCATGATGAAAGTCTAGGTGTTCATCAGAGAAACCTTCTTTGAAGTGTACCTTCCACTTACAATTAATTTTATGAGTGTGTGTTGGGAGAGGAGTCATGTTGTGGAGTAAGAAGGTTCTAGAGTGTTAAAGATGTCTGTCAATAACAAAGTATTTATACTGTGTTAAAGCACTTTCTATATTTATTTTTCAAAAATCCATGCAACATTTGATGAGCATTTTTAGAGGAATATCTATGCTCAGCATGGCTTATTTAAGACCAAGAATACTGAACTTGTATAACTCCAGGTAAAATAATAAATGTTCAGAGGCCTGGATTATTGCTACGCTTCACAGAAGACATGCAAAAAATGCTACTCAAGTGTTTAGTTAGGCAAGGAAGTAACTGAAAACAGAATTATTACATGCAAACAAAAGCGGATTTTAAATAGATACATACAGCAGCTGCCTTTGACTTTTTGTTACAACCTGGCATGTCACTGTTTCTGGGTGCAGAATGGCTACAGTTTTGAAAAGTTAAAATATTGTTCTTTTTATATGGTTGTCGTCTCATGAAAATAAGGTCTCTACTGTCTTCTGATGCTCCATTGCAAACTGACAGAAGTCTATTGCAGCAACTGAGCAAAATGTACCTTCTTTGTAATAGGGTAGGAAAAAGGTCTCAAGGGAAGTGGCTTAATAATGACAGCTGAATCGCAGCTTGCACCAGTGCTAAGTACAGCAAGTGGCTCCTGTGATTTAGGCAAATTAATCTGAATATTGAAGTTGCTATGCAACTACATGTTGCAGTAGCAAAACATATTTACTTAGATTAAGCCAGGAAGGGATGGCAAGGAACCTTAGATCTGACTTGTTTTCCACAAAGGCATAATAAAAAAATCATTTAACTTGGTCTCCAGATGACTATTAAAAACAGTTAAAGCTACCTACAAAACTATTGTACTTGCTAGCCTGAACGTGGAAAGTAAACCCTGATCATGTGGTCTACTAGTGCCATCTATTGTGTACAGGGAAAAATACAGATACCAAAAGTTGCCTATTTTCTCTTTAAAATGTGAGAAATACTCTTTCGGCATTACAGTACCAATTAGAAAACATAGCCAAAGATCATAATATCACTTCTGTTTTTTATAAAATACAGCAATTATTATCATTTATGTGTATTACACCAACGTGCAGGACTCTAACCGCTGTCGGGCTTCATCATGCCAATACTGTTCCTGTATGCATGTATGGACCACAGGGGCACGCACGCACAAATGCAGTGAAGGACAGACCCAGCTGCGATAGTTTTAGTCAAAGCTACAGAAATCTTATCCATTAAAAGCTATTGCAACTTCCTCACATTATGTCAAATTTCTCCCAAATGAAGGGACATCAGCTCATCTTCCAAGGAAATGAACATTACCCCTTCTTAAAATCCAAGCACCATGCTGCCTTTCACCATTTCTCGGAGGAGAACAGCTCTTCCAGCTCCTTCCAGCTTCTTTCAGCAAGAATATTTGTGGTGGACATTGTAAACCACTAGGATCTGCTCACCAGCCCCAAACACTCTGAAGTCTTCAAGCAGACCCTCCAAAACCTGAAGGCTTGTGAAAATGTGGTGTCAATACTGAGACTAAGACTCTGTAGTCACAGAGCAGTTTCAAATACCAAGATCTTGAAGGTCTTTACAAACTTCACACTGAAATGTCCAAAACCTACTGACGTATATTACCGTAATACCTCTAGTCTGCTTGAAACTTTTGCAACCAGTATTACCCCAAAATAATAAAGCCCTTGCCATCAAGACGGTTTTGCTACAATCAAACATACGCTGCTGCCAGAGATAAGGCAGTGTGCAAACAGAGCAGAAATAGCAATTTAGAAATGATTTAGCATAATCACTAAAAATAACAATAACTGTCATGTGATTTACTGTAGTTTATGCAAAAGAAGTTTCTCAACGATGGGCTGACAAATAGAAAACATCACGCAAACAGAGGAGATGGTAAAAATATTTCTAGCATAGCTCCCAAGAAAAAAATAGCTATTTCTTGTTGCTAAGAAATGTGAAAATACAGAAAAAAGGATCTGTTGCAAAGGAACAGAAGTGTCCTGTGACATTATCTGTACTAACCTGTAGAGAACATTTGATTGTAAAAAGTTTTAAAAGTGTTATTTAACAAGAGTCATCTACTGCTAAAATGATACAACTTGGTAGAAGAAAATACTTTTCAACTGCTTGCAACATGTCAACTCATAATTCAACTAAAAAAAATAATTAGGATCTTGACTGAAAAGCTGCCTGGAGCCAGAGAATAATCAATGTGTTTTCAATAGTTGTTCACTGCACAAATGAAAAGGTAATGATCCGTTGTCTCCATCTGCGGGTAGATGCATGTCGATATTTTTGGCCTAACAAATTAAATAAAAAGCAAACCCTTGATGATGCATTCTTTTGGTCATGAACGTAACTCATACAAAAATGTATCATGATAAAGCTCAGAAAAATGGGAGGGCTTTCATACGGTAGATCTTCAGTACTTAACACGTTGATTTCAGCAAACAAGATTATCTTGATTCAGCCACTTTCTCTGAAAAAAATGCTGTGTTGTTTTTTTTTTTCTCTTTAAGAGACTGTAAGCACTATAAAGGCTGACAGACTCCTGGATAGGATTCTTTTGAGGAGGACAGAGTACTAAGAGATTAAATAATTGTGAACTTGTTTCAGGAGCCTTGTATTGGGATGACGATTTAATGTTTTCTTACTGTTCTCTTGCCTTGAAACTTGGGAAACTTATTGTGGTGATTTCCTGCCTAAATCAGAAAAATACAAATAATTATTTTCCTGTTTCAGTGTACTTGGATTCACTGTAAAAACACACTAATATTGATTGAGGCTGAACTTCAAGTTAACATAATTTCTTTTATCCATATAAAGGGTTTAGTAAATTGATGAGCTGAAATCTGATATAATTTGAGTAACAACTTCAGGCTCTTATACTTTAGTTTAAGAAAGCTAGGAATAAAAAGCAATAAAAGAACAATACACAATGCACTAAGAAGTATGGTCTTTTCTTAACATGGCCTTCAAAATAGCAGGATGTTGCTTTTTGTGTTTGGTGTGCATTTTCTTGTATTTCTGATCTTCACTTGAAGGAATGTGTGCCCCTTGCAGGATACCTAATCAGCAAGACATAAGTCTTGCATTTAGTCAGTACTAGATTCAATTTTTAACATAGTTGCAACTATAAACCTCTGCAGGATAACCTGAATACTGTGGAAAGCAAATCTGCCAGTGAAAAACGTTTTTACTATTATTATTTGGAAGAACTTATAAAGAAAACGTGGACTCTTTTAGGTTGTCAAACAGCTGAATTTAATACAGTTTAAAATACACATTAAAGGAAATATCAACAGATGACCAGTCTTAAGACATCACTCTCCAAAACACACATTTGTTTTATCTCATGGAAAATTAGCAACTGAAAATCATCAATATTTCTGCATAAACTGTGATAGACCATGGCACATGTAATTTTCAGAGAACTCGATTGATAGCCAAGTGGTTAATGCACTAAACGGAGGTAGTGAATCAGTCCACAAAAGACCCTTTTGCCTCCAGATACTTGTAACATCTGAATTCTCAATTAGTTCCTTTCCAAGTCTTTCATTACAGAAGTAAGTTTATAGCAGCAAATATGCCATATCTTCACTACAGAAGCTCTCCAGGATTTTTTTTTCATCAGTTTTATATATATATAATACTCATACACATATAACTGAACACCTGAGAACTACTGGTGCCTCTTCTTGTTTTCCATTCACTCCTAATGACTTTTTGGAGGCCCTCTTCATTCCATCATTGTAGGTTAAAACACAGACTGGAAAACTTCTGCTTTGTATTAACCTAATTGCAGTAAGATTTCTCTTTAGTAGATAGTGCATATATGTAAATTTAATTTCTATTCCCACCTCAGTTTTAAGCTTCCTATGGCCAGCAGTGCATAAAGGGGAAAAAGGGGTAGACTTTTACAACAGTGATGATTAGAAAACATTTTTCAAGCAATATAGTTTAAACTTCTCCTAGGATTTGTATTTGTATACAGTGTCCACTATCAGAAACATGTAGCATAGAGTTGCCATCTACTAACTGCAAATTTCTAGTCTGGAAACAAAGATGCCCACTTCTGCTCTCACCTTCCTCCACAGTCCTTGCAACTTAACAGAGTAGGAATTCAGCCTTAGTGTTTTCCATTGTCTTTAGACTTTTGTAACTATTTGCAAAATGTACTTTCTCTAGTTTAAAACTAATGTTACTAATCAGACTATAACAAATGAAAAAGTATGGATATGTCCAAAAGGGAAGAGCTGAGGAGATCAAAAGTCTTCGAATGACTTTCAAGTGCTTCTACAGATTGTTTCTATTACAGTACTTTTAATATATCAAACAGTATAAAAATTACAAAATATTGTAAAAAGGTAGCAAGAACATTGCTGCGAGTTTTTAAAATGTTTTAGTGGATGCTGTTAGAGATGTTGCAGAGTTAATGGCATGGGTTCTTTACACAACTTTGAAAATCCCCGTCCCTCTGCAACATTTTCTGTAAGTAAAAAGAAACCTAGAATATTCATATATATAAAATATAATTTTCTCCACTATCAAGAGTCTTCATGTATTTCTGTTGATATCCTTAAAGAAACTTTCTAAAAGAAAAATAAAACAATATCAGCTTAAGATAAATTAATTTTACAGTTCTGTGATGTAAAGTACAAGGAAATAAACCAAAAAAATGTATTTAAGTGAAATACATACTGTGAGAAATTAAAAAAAAAGGCAGCTTATTTTTCTTAGAATCTGGTGCTTGTTTTTTCTGAATTAATAGTTTGGCTTTCTGTGAGCACTGGTTAGGACAAAAAAAGGATAGAATCTAATAAATCCTTCTGTCATTGTCAAACACTAACATTGGATTTCATGCTATTTTGTAGCCTGTATTTTAAAATGTCTGCATTTTTATTTAGTTTAATTCCATCACTTTCTTTTATTTATTATTTTCACAATATTTATATATAGTTAAACTTTCAGTGTTGAACACTTTGGGATCTGTTATCTGAAGCAGACTTATCAACTCATTTAGCTGCTCTGAGGACTACAGCATTGTCTGCAAATATGTATCTCCAAGGGAAGATTTTGACTTTTGATAAAACAGATACCATCACATATGTAGACATCAAAGAGGGATGGACTAGCAATAAATACCTCCCGCCCAAAATGGTAAATGTAATGATGCATGCATTTCTGAACGGTACTTCAATATTTCTGTCAGTTTTAGAAGGCAATTATATGCCTTTAACATAATGCATTGTGTGATTTTGAACAATTACTTTTTTTAAAAAAGTGTTTTGTTCTGCAGAACTTAGTTGGTTTTGTTTTTTTTTAATAAGGGAAAAACCTACAGCCATTGTCTATTCAGTACTATCAGTCAAAAGTAGACAGGTGTAGAAATGTTTGCTATTGGGTAGCAATATATGTTAACTCTGTATTCTTAGTTGAAAATTTATTTCTATATATGCTTATGAAAGTTCTGTACAGATTATATATAAGTATTAACCACTTCCATGCTGAGCAAGCATGTAAAAGTGAAGCAGCGAGTAAATGAATTACAAAGTTTTACATGATGTGGTGTCAAAGTTCAGTTTTATGACAGAGGACTTAGAGGGTTCTCACTATTTTTCCTCCCTTCCCACCTTCACAAATTCTGGATATGGTTTCCAGCAATTTATTACAGCACCAATTGGCTCACATATGTGATCTCGATTATTAGTTCTACAGTTAGGCAAGTGCTTGGATCTAGTTTTCGACTTTCTGGGACTTGTGTGAGGCAATGGTATATATGAAAGCCCTACGTATGGGGTATAACATCTACAGTGATTAAAACTGAGTTAGCTCATCTTTGTAATTATGGTATAAAGCAGCAGTTCTCAGTCTTTTCTACCTTAAGGTCTCTACTCCAGTCTTGCAAAGATCTAACTACTTTATGGGAAAAACAAACATCCAGAAGTCTGAGAAGGATAAGGAGGCCATGATCCTCCTAACATCTACAGTAGTATCCAGGAGGCTTTGTCCTCAAATCTCCACAAGGCACTTGCCATGAGCAATGTTGGTTTTTTTTTTTACAAGTTCTTTTGCCAAACTTAAGCCTCACACATTGGTATTTTCAGCATTTTGTATCCCTGTACCAAACAAAAACCACATGAAACACTGCAGCTGTGTAAACAACAAGAGTTGGTAAGGCAAAGAGGCAAAGCTTGTGAAAGTAAGTTCAAGGCATGCCTTTCACAAATCATATAAAGTGTTTTCTTTTTACCTAATCTAATATTTTCTCTTCCTTAAAGTCAGGCTTGATGCATCACCAGATCCAGCTACCCAAACCAGAAGGTTTTCATGTCAATACTTTTCAAAAAGTATTTGATATTCTTTGCATTGTGAGGGAATGTATATCAAAATGTGAAATTTTCAGAAAGAAAGGAAACATCTATGATTGAAATGCATTGGGTTATTATATAAAATCGCTCAGGCAGAAAGAAATGCAGTTTTAATTGCGCCATTTATTTTAGTATTATGTCACCACCCTTAGAGGGCCTTTTTCTACAAAAAGATTGATCAATTAGAAGAAATTAAGTTATTGAATAATTTTCAAGACCAGACACCTACTAAAATATTAAACTGATTTTTATGTTTTAAAACCCAGGGGAAAAATATTCATTAGGTAGACAGAAATCACTTCTGTGACTGACAAAATTTGTTTCTGTATAGCTTTGGTATATCTAGCTGAGACAAAAAATGGTAATTTTCTATTGCATTTGTTGTTACACAATTCATAGCACTTCTTAGTCACTGCTAAAATAGGTAGATACCAACCTGAAAATCTCTAATGAACGTTAAAAAGAAGAAGATAAAACCAAAGGCCACCGTCCATTCACAGATCGCACTCACAAAATGATAAGTATAATCCTGATGAAATGAGACATAAAATAAATTTTCAGATAAAACAGCCGAACAAAATAACTGTGGAATGCTAGAAAAACAGACATTTCCATCTGTAAAGTCAGCAAATATTCTAAGACTTATGACTCATCATCCCAATACCCTGTTGTATAAAAGTCAATTCAGATTAGTTTTTACAGAATGGTAAGTATATTTATCAAGGTTGCATATGTTCCATTAAGCAACACGTCTTGTGCACTAACATAAAATATAGTACAAGAAAACTACAATTAGCACAAGACAAAAACATAGCTTGAACATAATTTGCACCTGAAAATATTTAGTTCTTATGTGAAGGATACCAAAGTGCCCATATTCAAAACTTTTACTCAGAGCCACTGAGTTCGGTAGTACTATCCCTTACAGTAAATTCTCATGATGTTTTAAAATGGAGGGCTACCATTGTACAACAGTTCCTGACAAGACCTTTGTTTTTAAGTAGACCATCATAGAAAACATATGTAATATGACACAAACAGAATGTAAAGTGTTCCTTAACATGCCATCAACAAATATGCCATCTGCTTCAGTAAAAACATTTTCTCATCCTTGCATCTCAAGTAAAAAAAAAAAAACTCAAGAGGCAGATATTACTAAAATTATCTAACTTGTGAAGATTTATCTCACAGCGGCCTTGCCACTGTTTGGTTGAAGTACATTTGCCAAGTTTGCTTTTATTAAGCTCTTCAAGCAGGATACACTCTCTGCATTATTTAATGTGGTTTTTGAATACCTCCATGTGGCAAAGTTTGTCCAAAAAGAAAACTTACCTTTCATAATTATCATTCTGAGAACACTGAAATCAGTTCAAATACCTGATACTGACTTTAGTATGGTTCAGGTCAGACCCGCAATGTTTATCACAATAGTAAAGACTATTTAATAAAGAATGGTGAAAAAGCTGAAAAAAACAATGTTGTAAAAAAACTTCAGAAACTTCAGAATCAAATTGTTCCACTTTTGTTTCATATGTGAAGTTCATTTTCAAGAAATGTGACTATAAAAGGAAGTAGAACAACTCACTGCTACGGGTAAGTTTCAAATGCTTGGTTAAAATGAAAGTCTAACTCTCTGAAAATTGACCCATCCGTGACAAGTTTTCTTCCCAAGCTGCAGACAGTTTTCTAATGAAGAAATAACTGGAAACCAGCACTGCACAAATCGGTGAGATTTCACAACTCTGTTCATGATAATGTACTATTTAAAGTCTCTGAAGTGTTTGTAATGCTATACACTTTTAAATAAACATAAAAGCATACCTCAAATAATATGATACAGGGTAAGTTGTTTACCTAATGAGATTTTACCTTTTCACCTGAAGTCCAATGAATTTTTGTCATGGAAATTTGTGAAGCAAACACAATCACTGGGGAAAACACAGTGTAAAGGAAACTATAAAAGTTTAGTGAGTAATAGTGAAAATGTCTGCTTACAAAAAAAGACCCCATCTCCCCCTTCTGTAACACAGGAGATCCTGAACAACCAGAATATCAAAACAAAGTATTCAGAAGACAAGTAAATGAAACACATTATTGAATGGTAACTGATAGCAGCAATCAAAACAGATTTCTGCACAAATAAAGGTTTCTGTGGCTTCTTCCGAAGTACAGAGGGTAAGGAAAGACAGTCCAAAACTTAGATCACATTCATGATTGAGAACTGTGGGAGCAGAGTCCCACATTGTTGGAAGGGGAGCCATGTTGGTTCCCATTCGTCCACAATAGGTGCCTTGATATATTTGTACAACTTTCTCTCAGGACTGGGGTCCTCTTTAAAAGCCCTTTCACAGCTGCTGAAACCAAAAGCAGGCTGTAGCTGGCTGGCTGATGCAATGATCTGCTGCAACGACTTTTCAACACTGGCAGATCACCTAAAGACCAATAAAATCAATGGGATGACTCTAATTTCAGCAGGCTGCGGGAAAAGCCAGTAAGTGTGCTGAGTGTGTCTCTAGAGGAGGCATCTAGTTAAGCCAAGCACCAACCAACATGATCAAAAGCGTCTGCTTAGGCTTGAAGGAAATCATGTGTATGCCAACTGTATTTTATATGTCCGTGTGTTAGGTTCATTTTAGAGGCGATGGCCCCATTTTGCAGGCCTCTCTCTGTACCCTCCTTCAAATGAAGGAGGTTGGAAAATTGATCTAGCTTTATTATCATATGATCCTATGAAGAACATTGGGGCATTAGATTTAAATATACCACTGAAGGAAGAGATACAACTTTTTAGAAGACCCTGAAACTCATCTTTATGCTATTAACGGTGTCTTGTCATGCTATATGCATTATTATAGCAGAAATATTAGAGCGCCCTAAGCAAAGATCGTAACTTCATTTTCATCCTTTATCAGCAATGGTTTAACTTAAAAGGAAAGTCATGAATGCATAAAGGGAACACCGTGGGATACACCATAAAGGATACTGGGAATGAAAGCAATGCATGATATTACAGATATGGCCATCCTTATGTGGCACACAAAGTAAGTGTTCCATTGTGGACAGGACTTGTAAGAGATTATAGACTGAAGTGTAATGTATACAACACCCGAGCCAAATGCCACCAAAGCTCCTATGTCATGGACACTGGGAACAGACAGCTCCTGGAAAGAGAATCAGCACAATGGTTAGCTGCTACTATTTGTACAGTGGTAGGAATCAGTGAGCCTTGAGAAGATGGTAGCCACTTTATGCTGGGCACGTACAAGCAGTGAGAAACAGTCCCTTCTCCCAACAGTCTACACAGGGAAGATGAAAGAAAATGGAGAAAGAGAGCTCACAGAGGTAAACTAACCATGTCCAAAGCCACCAGGTCAGAGTCCTTTCCCATGTTCACATAAAAGCATAGATCAATTTTAGTGCTGTTCAACAGTTGGTCTATTACCAAATAATGTTTCCACAAACAGGAACTGGCTTGTGTTTTTCTTAAGAGGTTCCTATACCTCCTTTTTCCTTTTATCCTGCCAAAGATTTTCATCCCTTTGCATTGAAAGTCTAATCTGCATTTGTGTGGCCATAGTCTAACTAATGGTAAAGTTGCACGGGAGCTGTTCTAAATAGTGACTGCTATAGCTCCATCACCCAAGCCTCCAGTGGCCAGCCACAAGGCTCCAGGAAATAAGTCAGCAGAAAATTAGTTATATATTTTTTAAAAAAAAGTGTTACCTAAAATAAGCTCTTGATATGAAGGTCTTACACTGGCAGTCTCTTAAATTATTCAGCCCTCTTACTCTTCCCCACATCATCAGCCACTTTTATTCAAGTTCCTCAACAGGTGAAAGTGTGTATAGAATTCCAGTATCACTATATGTGGCCTATATTTTTGTAATACCCTACCTATGGAAGATTCTCTCCTTTAAAACACAAACAAGTAGAATATCCAGTAAAAAAACAGATGAAGATTCCAGAGAAATTATTGTATTCTAAATGTTTCAAAAAATTACAAAGTTATGGCACCTTGCAATCCAATATCAGACAGGTAAGTTAGCTTCAAAGCTCCTTTCTGTCACCAGAGCATAGCAAAACATGTGCTATGATCTGACCTACTATGTTCTATTTTAGTGATTCATGAAAACACATCTATATCCTTTCATTACATATTTTAACATCTTTCCTGCCTGGAGGCCACTGTTTTCTTTGTCTTGTAATGGTGATACATCCACATGCTCTTTTAAATTCTTTTTCCCCATGCATTTCTTTCTACTGATTCCCTTCAATCTCTCTGTGACGTACTAAGTTCTGTCAGATTTTAAAGCATGTTCCTCACATAGGTATTTAAGTGGCATCTCATCTATACTTGCATTTTCTTCTTCTCTGTCCCACTTTTTGCCTTCCATATAGGAATGACGGGATTTGGTGTGGAAAGCATTAAGCAAGGGTAACTGTTGGCTTTTGCATTTGGCCTGATACAGAGGTTTTCTAACATGGCTCTCATGATTGCTCCTATCAAACTGGCACAGCTTCCCCAAAAAAGCCTATCACAGTCAACCCCTACAGAACTTGGGAAATGTTGTTACATCTGCTATGGTAAGCCTCCTAAGCTTTCTAGTCAAAGACAGGAAGATCTCTTTTTAATCATTTGTAACGTCTAACGGGCAAAACCAGACCTGCTAAGACCTGGGTTTTCGCTTTGCCTTATTCATTAAGGTCTACAGGATTTTTCCTTCCATATCCAATTATCTTCTTAAAGCTAACCCTCCAGTGTCTTTCATTTCTGTATTTCAAGCATTGTGTTATTTAAAACAGAGAACAAACACATTATTCATGGCCATTACTTATTCTCTCAGAAACTCTTTTGTTTTTAGAGGGTACACTAAAACACTCCTAGTGTTTTCTCCCACCTCGTTCCTCACTTTTGCTAAGCGTTCAGACACCAATACCATTAAAACCTCATGCTACCTACCATATCTTACCTTGAAGCAAAAAGGTTGAAAAAAATTTCCTTACAACGAATTATGCTACTTAAAAGACTCACCACAAGTGGCACTAGATTTGAGTAAATAAAAGCAGACCTTAAATATTTCCAGTATAATTTCACACTGAGGCCTTTTTAACAAACTAGATATTTTGCTTTGGAGAAAGAGAAAATGAACTGATGCCCAATAGTGTCAATCAGCTCTACTACAGTACTCAGATATGGTGTTAGCTCACCCAGTGGGGAAAAATAAGTGTTAAGAAACAAAACAGGTAGTGCACATGAATGTGAATTTTCTCCGTGACCCACAGATTAGAGGGACTAGACCGAATGCTGAAGAAATAACTTCTAATTCCAGCTTTGCTTTGGTCTCCTGACCTGAAACAATCACCTGACCTTGAGCAAATCTCACAGCCTCTTCATGTCTCAGTTAGTCTACTAGTAAATGGGGATAAGAGTGTACCGGTCACTATCTGTACACTATACAGTTAAAAGACCAAAAACTTGCAAGCCATCATTTCCATCTTCCTGGGCAATTAAGCATGCTCAAAAACCCTCTAGATCAGATCCTTACCTAGATTAGATCCTTACTGTGTTCTGAACCCTTCCTACAAACTGCACTTAACATGGAAAGTAAGGGCAAAGCAGAGGAAAGAGAAATTAGGTGAGGAAGGAGTTTATGAGCAGGCAATGACAGACAATAGAGATTAGATAAGAACCAATGTTCTAATTGTCAAGGGACCCCTTTGGACACTTTAGGATCAAAGTTTCTGCTTCCCGGACTCTACCAAATTATTTTGCATTCCTGATTTGTCTTTTCCTTATAGAAGCTGAGTTTGTTTTCTATTTCAGTCAAGGAACACTGTTCCCCATCATCTAACTTTTTTTGTGTGCCACATATAAATCTAATCAATAAGAGCACAGATGTTTAAAAGTAGAATAGCATGCTTAGAACAGAGTGTAGTGTTTGCAATCCACACGCACTGCCTGGAGGTAAAACTAAAAAAGAGCAAGATATCAATCTAAGGCAGAGTTTTTTGTCTGAAAATACCATGTCAATTACATGCAAAATTGTATTGGCTGCTGAAGCCCTGGTAATCTTTATTTTCAATTTATCTGTATGTTGTCAGGTTACTATATGAGCACAACAGTATTTACCAAAAATGTTCCCCAAGGCAGGCCATCCTTTAAAAGAAATAATTCAGCTGTTTCCACAGATTTAAAGGCAATATCTCAAACTATCTGCCAATTAAACTTGACTTGATTCTCAGCTGAAGTTTTCAGTGCAATTGTTCTAATACTTCTTTGTGTCAGAATCTACCTTTATTACACACTTCCTCACTAGAAAAGGTGAAAAGAATAACCTGTTTCAATATTTTTCCTCTCTGTTAAATTTTCTTTCAGACACTGAGGGCTGGACTTCTTTGATTTATAATGAGATGTCTCATCCTTTCTGGCAAAGTAAGTGGTAATTCTACATGTCTCTATCAACAGACTTAACATGTTGTTATGCCATCTCCTACAGACTCAAAGCAATGGACTAATATTGTGCTCAATGTTCTAACCTGCCACGTAAGTCTAGTTTATTTGGTAAAAGTGCTGCTAGTGTGCGTGCCATCATTCAGGTAAAAATACAGGTGCTTTTGCTAGCCTGACATATTCTGCCCTATCTGACTGTAAGCGAACTAAACTGCGAATAGCAAAGCTTTTTTACAGTAAAATTTTCATAGTAAAAATTTTACAAGAAAAACGTCTATATTAAGTTGTTTTCTAGGACAGACATGTTACAAGACAAGCACACACAAAACCCCTTACTGACATAACTGTAGAAGCAAAAAATCTAATATATAGGGAGAAAGCAAATCAGTCTTTTTAAAGCTACTGAAAAAATGCAGGAATAAGAAAGACATTCTTACTCCATTTGCCAAGTATCCACACTGGGATAATGTTAAATACTCTTATCTATTTGATTTTTTAACTGGTAAAATAACTTTAGTTTAATTTATGATATGAACTGCATGGTCATACCTGAAAAGCTGCAACTATACCCATTCCAATACAGCCCATCAATCCAATACATAATGAAAACATGTTGCATGAAGACCTAACAAAGTGTGATGCCTCATTTTGCTTCTCTATTAATAAATATCTGATGTACATTGTAATTACACCTGAAAAACAAAAAAATACATACTTTGTTCAATGATCATGTGTTGTTTACGTTATAACACCTTGCCCTGTAACACATTAGCATACAGAATAAAATTATAAGCATAACACAATAAATAATACTGCCTTTAACTCTACTGGAAGGAAGAAGACAAGTAGTGAATTTCAGATATATTACTTTCAGATAGAACTGTCTTAACATTATCTTAGTCTTAGCATTGCACATTAATGCTATCTAGAAATAACTGCACATCACTTCAACAAAAACACTAATTTAGGCACAGAGGCACTGGCATTCCACATTAGGAATAGATGTTACGCAGAGATGAACCATAAGCTGGAAATGGGAGAATTTTTTCTGCCTGATATGCAGTCCTATACCAGAACTTCATCTCCTTATAATGGATGCCCTGAAGAATTAATACATTTTTGAATAGTGTAAACAGAAAAAAATATAACTAGCTGTGTATCCAGAAAACATTTTCAAAGCTTTTGGGACAATTCTGGCTGCTCTTTAGTACAACAGCATCCCCAAACCACTACACACAGATTTTAGTCCAGCCTACATGACCCCAATATGCAGTTCACTCCTGACAAACATCTCTACTGCATTAGAAGATCATGGTTCATCAGGATATAATAAGCTGTAGACTGGATTCCACAGTTCAGTAACATAGAACATCGTTTCAGTCTATCTACAGTTGGAAAAATAAATCGTGTAACTTTGTCTGGGCACTATGAAATACACCAAGATAGTGTGACTGAATGAGGCTCTTAGAAAAGGTAAAATAGGTGATTTTTTTATGCAATCATAGAATCGTAGAATGGTTTGGGTTGGAAGGGACCTTAAAGATCATCTAGTTCCAACCCCCCCCCGGACTACACGTATACAGAGGTACACAGCTTTTGATCCTCCATCCCCTAGAGGTGAATAGAAAATGCCAAACTTCTTGATTCAAGACCAGCAGCCATTTAGTAGAGGAGTAGGGATCTTGCAGAGGAAACCAGGTGTTGCTTCAACACTGTTCTTCCCTTTGCTGCAGCATCCTAGAGCCTAATGTCTCCCTACATCAGATACACTTTTTGCAAAGTAATTATGCCATCTTTCTTCCACTTTTTATTTCCAGCTGCATTGACTACTTTGCACTGATGAGGTGCTCTTAAGAGACAGAAGTGCCTCTAAGCCTGCACTCCCTGAGCCTAAGGACCTGGCCCTCTAGTTACTACTTCCATCTACCTGATAGTACCACTCGACTGTGGAGCACTTTTTCTGCAGAATATTTTATGGACTGCAATGTAAGCAGACAGCTTTCGCTCGTTTTCATTTCTTTGCTGTGTTCAAACCAAGTATCTTATACGTACCTAAAAGTGCTGAAATATTAATCATAAAACCAAAGATACCACTCTCCGGAGGTTTAGTTCCAGTGTCACTAAAGCAGGAAGAGAAAGAAATTAAAAGTTAATTGAGATCCGTGAAACATAAATGAGATGTACACATGAAACCCCAAGAGAAATGTAACTTGTGTGCACTGCTGCTATGTGCGTAAGACATTTAAACATATAAATTGGAATGTTGTCTGCTGCACGCTTAAGCTCCATTTGTAGTACTGAATCTTTCTTTTTAGAAAGAAATAGTATTTTTAGAGCATACTATTTGAACTGTATTTCTTTCTTTTCTGTATGCAATATGCAGAGATGTGACAGAGCGATACTTTACTCCTGAAAGACATAAATGATTACATAAATGACATTTTAGAAATAACATTTCTTTTATCTTCTACATTAACACCATGATAGAGTAAAACATATCTAATGGCATTCAGTATCCTAAGATGTGAGAGAACTGGGCTTAATTTCCTGATATGTTTGAAAGGACTTTACCCCAGGAGAGCAATTGCATTCCACTGCCCGGGAATGTTCCTAGGCACTGTTTAATTTACTAGTGTAGGTACAGCTTAAGAGTACTCTGGGCCTAGGTGTTGTAAGTCTCTTCCACTGAAGCAATTCACCCTTACAGGGGATAATTAGAAGTTCACTGGGACAGACAGATGGACCATGAGCATGAGAATATCTACAGAATTTATACACATACATACATGCACATATATATATATATATGAAAAACAACATGTATACAAAATATATGTTATGTAGAAAATTGAATACTTTGATCATAGAATCCTTTTCCCTCTTTTCCCTACATATGTGCAAACACCCACACCAGAGAATGCCCTTTCCTCACAGGAAGGACATATTCCTGGGAGTATGTGGGTTCAAGTTCCCCCAAGCAGGACTCTTTACACAAGGTGAGTGCTCTGTTGAAAGAATACTGCGATGCCATCACCTCTTTGCACTATGTTTTCTTGTCTAACATTCAGCCAGTTGATATCTATTCGATCAGGCTCTGTTAGTCAAGCCAATGGAAAACATGTAGCTCATAAATCTTTACATAATTTGGGTGTGAGCTGAGTTTTCAGCTACTCAGCAGTACCAAGAGGCACGATTGTGTGTGTAAACAGAGGCACCCAAGGAACACTACTGTCAGAAATGTAAAGACATAAGGATTTTAGCTAATGTCAAAGTTCAGTGGAAACAGAGCAAAGATTCTGAGAACAAAATTTTCTCTTAGGTGTATGATGGGACAAGTAGGTACTAGCTGGAGATTTTTTTAATGTGATTCAAGACGACGAATACTGTTCATTCCAACGGTGAGGCTGGATTAGTTTTCAGTGCTAAACTTCTGAACCTACCACTGAGTGCAGCCAAAATGACAGGTGCTCAGCATGAATGCCTGTGCTCTTAACACCCAAAAGAGAAAGCACTCTCTACATAAGCAATCATTCTTACAGATTTTGACAATTTCGTTAAGTTCAAGCCAGAAGAGTATGACCATATCAAAAGATTTAGGTTTTTTAGAAATTAATGTTTGCTTTCAAACCCTTTCTGTTACAGACGCATTCGTGTAATCAGTTGCTAAGATGATTTATCAAGAACAGGAGGAAGCTTAGGGTGAAGGGAGAATCCTTTTCTATGACAAGCTGATGCAAAATATAGAGAAAAATCTTGTATTTCTTTTGACTAGATTGGTTCCAAATTCTCAGACAACAGAAGCTTGGACCAGGCTTTTAGACAAGTTTTTACAACTTCTTAGGCATTAGGAATCCCTATTCATCTGTATTTTCTTGTTATAAAGCTTTCTGAAGACATGCTCCAGCTTGTACTCTGTGTTAGTCTTGTTTCTCTTTGATGGTGGAATTGGTGAAAAAAGTACAGTAACTCTCATTTTTTTGTTTGACACTTCTGAAAATCATCTTAATCCATGCTTCATTTAGCCCATTTTTTAACCTTGAACTTCACATCTTTTCCTCATGTTTCTGGAGTGTTTTCATTAATATGAAAAAGGACTCCATTTAAAAAGTGGGCCACTTGTGACAATCTTGAAGGAGTTTTGCAAATCAGAAACTGCTCTATGCTAAGTACAGGACTGTGATCACTTCAAAGCTTTTGAAGGACTTTAGGTGAGAAGAGAATGGAATCAGCACATGCAAAGAAAGCCACTTGAAGTTCTTGGAACACTTCACATAATAAAAGCAATCCAAATAACCTGAAATTGCACTGAACTCCATTTTTTTAATTAAAGCTTTTCTCAAGCTAAAGCTTTATAGGTGAATTTTGCGATTGTTGATTTTTACACTCAATAATCTTAGATGTATGCTTTCAAGAAATTTCATACCAAGAATACTTTATCATATCTACAATGTATTTACAAAGTACTGCACCAGACTTTTAAGGACATGATCTTTTTAATGCCATATTTTCCACTGAAAAATCCCTGAAGCTAAATAAAGACTTAGGTACATTTTTGGTTTACTTCTGGTCTGCTGCTTTGGAAAAAAGGGGGGGAAAAAAAAGTATTTGTGACAGTTACTTTCTTTTCCTGAAAAAGAAAAAAGCAACTGGCACATATGAAACGAAAACATGTGCTCACTTATTTGCAATGGTGCATAGGTTAGCACAACCACCACAGAAAAGATGAGGAACCCTGTATGAAAATGACAGCATTTATGTCACTGTCTCATGTAGCAGAATTCTACAAACAGTCAAACAGTCTTCTGAAGAGTGGAAAGACAAGAAGGTAGAGGAAACAGGGAATAAATATTTTAGGGCCAGAAGATTCATCATCATATTTTCTTCATAGCCACCATAAACTATTTTTCTCCACACTGAAGTCTCAAATTTTTAAAGTAGGAAGATTATATTCTGCCTATAGGGATCCGGATTGATCCAGAGGTACTAACTGGCAGCAAATACCTTAAGGGAAATTCCCTTTACTCTTTCACTGAGAATTCAAACCACCAAACAGCCACCCCAGCACATCCACATTGGTTTGTATTTTGAGTAGTATGAGCAAAATAACGAATTTGGGCACAAGTTAATCATTTTTTAAGCGTCAGCTGCTAGAAAACACAAAATCATATTCATTTTTATCTACCCAGAAATGTATTTATATGGTTTACTTGATGAGACATTAGCACAGTTTCAGTGACAAATTTATATGTGCTCTTTCTCTCACTGTGACAGCTGTTATATGGTAAACAAATAAAATTAACAAGTTATCTCAAGACACACACAGGGTACTTGAGGAATGTAGATAAGGACTACAGAATGTTGAACTAAAATTTGTCAGTATTTTTCTCCTTTATGTAACTGGAATTTCCCCATGCAAGCTCTACTTAATTTTTATAGTTCATTTTAAGATATTGCACAACTGAAATGTTGCAACATTCTTCCTCTTCCTTTTTTATCACTAAATCACATTCTTAATCCCATGATTCAGCTTGTTAGGCTAAAGGAATGACCTGCAAAAATAAGAACACGAACTTTTGTACGACTATTGGCCTGACTACTTAGAAGAAATTATCATATTACTCCCAAGTGCATCTTCTGTGAAGATCATATGCTCAGATCATGTACCTTTAGAATTATTACAGATTGTTCACCATCAGTCAATGTATATCCTTAGTCCAAATGTTCTGTTAAAAGGACGTAAAATAAACAAGACATCTGTCTTTTAAAAAACTTTACTAGCAAATGCAGAGGGCCTGAAATGTGAGTGGGTTTGGTGTTTTTTTAATCACTGACACAGGCACATATGTATTGCATTTTTTTTAGGGTATGTGGACATTTATTGTAATTCCTTAGTTAAAGGATAAGAATGATTTTTTCACTGAGATGTTCAGTTAGATTGATATAACTATGGCAGCTGTGATACATTCATCAGAGTTGTGACTTGTACGTTTGGTTTACCTCTTCAAAAAGAATGACACTTACAATTGAGATATCTGGGCTGTCAAGAACTTGACTGCAAACACAATTATAGAGGAAAAAAAAAGGTCCTGTTCTCTCATATATTTTATTCAAGGACATGGCTTCAACCTAAGAAACATCATTTGGCAAATTTCTTACTACAAGACCTCAAAATCCTTCTGAGCACAAACCATGAACTGAGCATGGACACAGTTATATCAAACAGTTTCTTTTTCTTGGTTAATAATGGATAAATTGCACTCGTTACAAGTGCTTTTGTGTCAGTAAAACTGTGTATGTAATCAAGGAAGAGCATGAGTATAACCACAATTGTTAAGGCAGTAGAGTTTTTGTGCATGTACAAGAACAAGGCTTTCCAAGAGTTGAGTCCAGATTTGGGCTGATAATCTTAAAAAGTTTTGCTAACATAAGCATGAAGCCCAATTTTCTTTGGCTCAATTTGAATGAAGCTCAACTTTCTTGTGGGTTGCGGTGTCATTTGCACCATCTCACTTGCTTATGATGACAGACCCTAATTTTCAGTCAGATTTATGTGTATGTACAAATGAAGTTAGCAGTCTTCTGAAATTATGCACGTCCTAAAAGTCCTTCAAGGAATTAGGTCTAGATGTATCTTGAAAGATGTCTTTGAAAGTCTTTTTTAGATCTTGTATATATCAGAGACCACTCTCGGATTTCTGGCTTACCTTTAATCTGTAAGAGCTAAATACTAGCAATTTCACAGCTCAGATTTAAATGTTAACATAAGCAATGTATATACAATGATACAGAATATACAGAATTGGCCTTAAATGACTAAGGCTATAGAAAAGAGATGCCACTCATCTCTCAGGGAGCCTTTTACGCTCACTGTTCCTATGCTGAAATATTAATCATGCATGTTTGTGGGACTGTGCGTCCTACAAAAGCTATTGTAGGGCTTCAAGTCCTGTCACTACCCGGTGCAGTTTGCCCAAGTTCTGGAGTTACAAAAGCAAAACTACATTTCCACCACTGACTCCAGGGCAGTGACCCTAAGTTTTGCTAACATCGGGCCTGCAGCGCTCTTTGGCTCCAGCAGAAAACTGTTTCAGGTCCTTTCTACCACGTCCATCAGCGTTGGGGTCCTGTGGCTCTCGGAGAGGGCTGGGCGCCAGAGGTGCGATGGGTGACAGGAGCGCACAGCGGGCCCCTGCTCTGCCTCCCCTCACGGGGAGGCCCCGCCACCGCTGCCTCTCCTTCCTCCGGGGAGCCCCACACCCGCGCCGGGGGCTCGGCCCCAGCCGCGGGGGGAAGGACCCGCGGAGCCGGCTGCGAGGGGGCCCCTCAGCACCTCCCGGCTAAGCCGCCACCTCACAGCCCGGGCGTCACCCCCCGCGCCCCGCCGGCACCTCAGCCGCTCCCACCGCCGCCCCTGCCTCACCTGATGTAGGGGACGAGGGGCTCGACGTGGCCCGCCAGCACGGCGGTCACATAGGAGATGATGAAGGCGGCCGAGGACCAGCTGACGAGCAAAGCGGGGACGAAAGCCACGCCGGGCATGCAGCACAGCATCGCCGGCGGCTGCCCTGCCCCGGGCATCAGCGGCTGGGGCGGGAGCGCCCGGCCGGGCTCCGTGGCGGCGCACTGAAGTCACGGACCGTGACCGAGGACTTGCGGGACGCGCGCGCACACACACAGACACACACAGACAACACACCCCCACCCACGCGCCCCGGCCGGTTCCCGTCGTCCCCCGCCAGGCAGCGGCGCTGCCACCTCCAGCAGCGACGGGGATCCCCCGCCGCCCGCAGCCTTCCCTTCCCTCTCGTTCCTCCTCAGCGCCCCCCCGGGGGGCAGCGCCCGCGCCCGCGCCCGCCCCGCCCGCCGCGGCTAACGGCCGCCAACGGCTAACAGCCCCGCCGGCCCGGCGGGGTGCCGCGGGCGGTGGGGAGCGAGGGGACCGGCCGAGGTGGTCCCGTTCGCCTTTCACCTGGGGCGGCACCTCGAAGGGCTTCGGCGAGTTTCCGAGCGACGACGGAAAGTCCCCCGACAGCCCCCGCCCCGGCCCCGTGAGGGCTCGGTCGCCGCCGGCTCTGCGGGCCGCACGCGCCCCGGTCGGGAGCACGGAGGCGGGCTGTGCTGCCGGGGAGCGCTTGGCAGGGTCTGCGGGGTGGGCCGGCGGCGTGTGCGTTCGCAGATATCTTTAAAAGGAAAAGGACTAAAAATGCAGTCCAGTGTCGGCGTTTACCGCCTTGGGTTTCGCGGCTTGCGCTCGCTGCGGGGCCGGCCGCGCTGGCGCGAAGCCGGCGGAGCTGCCTGCGGGGCGGCCAGCCCGGCTGGCCGGGGGCACGGCACGGGGGGTGCAAACCGGTTCAGAAACTCTGGGGCTCGAAGGTCTCGTTGTGGAGCCCTACGTGGGACGAAACTCATCCACCTTGGGCTTTCATTTCAAGCCCATAATGTAGCCTTGCTTTGCAAATCTTCTGAGGGATTCACTTTTTCACACGCTCTGAGGGAAACCACAGTTTGATTCAAAATCATACCGTGTTCCACATTTTTGCTTCCGTTTAACCTGAAGCCCTGGAGAGTCTGTCAAGGTTGTGTCTATTTCCTTTGACTCATATTTATCTGCTTTCCAAACTAACATCCAAATTCATGGTCACCGTTCTGAAACACAAATACGTGCACACTCTGTCTCCCTCCTTTCGTCTCCTTGAAAATTTATTGTGAGTCTTGTCTTGCTGCCTTCAGTACACGTTCCCTGCGGTGGAAGGGTAGTAAATTAGAAGGTGAGCACCTTGCACGCTTTTGAAGATATTAGGAAGCAAGACAGAAGTTTAATAAAAGGACTTGGGATAGTGTACGTTGGTGTAAGTACAGAAATGTAATCACACCAATTATTCTACCGCTAAGACTGGAGGTACTCTACACCTTATGCCTTTTGGCAGTAGCATGTTGCTCACATTCTTAATGTATAACTCGAGTCTAATAATTCACTGATACTCCATGATCACACTTGAGCACTTTAAAAAAAAAAAAAAGCCCAGCCCTTTTCATATTGGCTAATACTTCCGTACTGCTCTGAAAGAGAGGTATTTTAGGTATAGGGAATGCAAGGGTTTGACAAAAAAAAAAAACAACAAACCACAAATTCATACTTAATCTTTCCATAGGTAATTTGTCTTCTAGTAATTTGGAGTGGCAGAAATTTCTGGCTGAAAGAAAGGGTTTATTTCTTCTTAAGTTAGAGTTGCAAAAATAATAGAACAAAATTAATATTTGAGCTGTCTTAACATATGCTGATTTAAAACTTTTTGTTTAATTACCCCTCATTATCAGGTATCTTTGTTGTTTCCCTTGAAACAGAAAATTAAAAGAAATACTATACAGGCACTGTATCTAGTCTCTTTGGTAAAAAAATGGACTGCAGAAATGTATCAATGTTCACTGTATTTATAGAAGTAGAATTTGACTTTATTTTTGTCAGTAACATAGTATTCCGTTCGGGTTCCTTGTAGAAAGAGGATAGGATTCACTTTATTTACTGCATCAACATTTAAGTGACATTGTTGGAAAAACGTTTCATCCACCGTTCTGCAAAATCACATTATACTAACTATAGTTTTGTAAGTACTAAATAACTCGCTCTTAAGTGAGAGTTGAGTATTTAAATTCTTCACGTGACTTTTTGCAGTGCCTGAACATTATTTGAAGCAAAAGAAAAAGGCACGCCTTTGGCTCAAGCAGGTGGTAACTTACTGTTTGGCGATCACTAGCAAAGGTACTTTGTTGCTATGTAAACATTTATTACAGCTCATGTGATGTTTCTTTATACTTTATTAGAGGAGTTAGTAACAACACATAATTTGAGAGGTGATCTTTAGTTCATTTTTGTCAGCAGCATTAGTGTATTGTTCTTCAAAAGATTGTTAGGAGCTGCAAGGAGTAACAAATACAGGTTACTTACAAACTTAGGGGAAGTAATTTTATTTATTGGACTTGAGAACATTAGTGTGATGTTTCAAAGAAGGTCTATGTATTTTGATTTATTGTGCTTTGGAAAAATTATATTAAAACATTGGCAGTATAAAAATTTAACTTTGGACTTGAATGTAGCTTTACTGGATTTTTGTAGATGAAAAATTAGATAGGAGCCAGCAATGTGCTCTCACAGCCCAGAAAGCCAACCGTATCCTGGGCTGCATCAAAAGAAGCGTGGCGAGCGGGTCGAGGGAGGGGATTCTGCCCCTCTACTCTGCTCTGGTGAGACCCCACCTGGAGTACTGCGTCCAGCTCTGGAGTCTCCAGTCCAAGAAAGACCTGTTAAAGCAGGTCCAGAGGAGCACCCTGAAAACAGTCAGAGGGCTGGACCACATCTCCTGTCAAGAAAGGCTGAGAGAGCTGGGGTTGTTCAGCCTGGAGAAGAGGAGGCTCCAGGGAGACCTTATTGCGGCCTTTCAGTAGTTAAATGGGGCTTAGAAGAAAGATGGAGAGAGACTTTTTACCAAGGTCTGTAGTGATAGGACAAGGAGTAATGGTTGTAAACCGAACGAGGGTAGATTTAGATTAGATATGAGGAAGAAATTCTTTACGATGAGAATGATGAGACCCTGGAACAGGCTGTCCAGAGAAGTTGTGGATGCCCCATCCCTGGAAGTGTTCCAAGGTCTGGTTGGAGGGGGCTTTGAGCAACCTGGTCTAGTGAAAGATGTCCCTGCCCATGGCGGGGGGGTTGGACTAGATGATCTTTAAAAGTCTGTTCCAACCCAACACAAACCATGCTATGATTCTGTGGTTTAACAAAATGATCAGACTACTTCCTGTATGGTTAAAACACTGATATAAATTTATGCTTGTCAGTGCAATATCATATTACAATCATTAGAAAAACAGATGTGTCAAGATATGCAAATAATAACATCCATGTCAGTGATTTGAAAACACATGAAGGTAAAGGAAATAGTCGTGGAAGAGACCTAAAATAGACTATGCTGGTGGTACTTGTATCCCCACTTTTCTTCTATTTTATTCATAGTCTGGTTTCCACGGATTTTATGTTTATCATATGTGACTATTTTCTTTACCACATTACCTTCTGAGGAAAGTCAGGTAATTTCAATTAGCTAAGGTGCATAAAGAGATCTTCTGTGCAAAGTGTCATGTAAGCTCATTGTTTTGTTTTGTCACCTACATAGCACTCTTCAGTTTTTAAAATATTGTGTCCTAGAATAAATTTTGCCTTGGCACCTCCAATTTGAGAAGGGTTATATACTGATTTTTAAATCTATCTCTTTCCCATTCCGCACTTCTTACTGTCCATAGCTGTATTTGATTAAAAAAAAAAAAAAAAAAAGAAGCACTGATCACACACGTGCACTCCCGCTGCCTTCTGGGTGCATACTCCATGGACTTTTTCCACTGCTGGTGAAAAGTTTATTTATTTGTCATTGGCAGTCATTCTCTTTCTAACAGAAAACAGAGGTAGCTAAAAACTATTTGAGGAGGAAGGGCTGGTTTGAAGGCTCAGGGACCGAAACAGTAGTGGGGCAATCACATTTTCTAGATACGTAAGCATTTCTAGATACAGAAGCACTCTGAGCGTTGATAAAAAGGATATTGAATAGCACCTTCTAAATCTAGCCAGATTACTTGCACACTTCACTTCTCTGGTATGTATGTATCACATCTAGACCATTTTTCCTAGTGAATCCATTCTGGTATTTAAACTATGGAGGTTGGGGATTTCTGGACTGGCTTGTAAAGATTCCTGGCTTCCTCTGAGAGAAGCTGAGACAGGCACTGCCATGGCCTCTCTTGTAACAGCATGGCCCTGGTACTGGTTTGCTTCAGGCCGTCCCCTGTTACACCTCATGCACTTAAACTGCTTGCTGCCTGAGAATTGTGTTTGCAAGAAAGCTGTTTAAAAATAAGGGTATGGAGAAGCAGCATAGCTTAATTTAGGCAGATTTTGAAAGAGATCTAAATAAAATAAGAAAGTGCTGGCTGCAACGTGTAATTCCAAACTCACTTGTTATAAAGTGATATAGAACAGGAAAGACCTACTTAGCAAACTCCCCCTCCCCAGACATGTTGGTCTTTAATATCTCGGCATGGTGCTCAGACAGATCCTATGCAGAATAGTTGTGGTAGCTCTTATTTCCCTGATTTGGTACAGAACTTGCTGGAAGATGGAAGAACAAGCAAGATGAGAACATGACAGCAATGAAGGTTTGGAACAGGAGCAAGAGAGAGGTTAAATATTTCAGTTACTTCTTCAAATCTTGTATTTTGCTACGCACAAGCGCTAAGAAAAAAGCAGCCTTGATCCATGAAGGGAATGCTTAATTTTTTTTTACTAACTACACCTGCCAATTCTTTAGCAAACTCTACAGCAAAACCAAGTGATTTTTGTCTTATATCATATGTATTTTTTAAAGATGAGTAAAGGGTACCTCCCAAGCTTCCTTTGGCTGTCATACACAGACATTCAAAACCCTAAATAAAATTGAAAATACAATTTTATTTTGGCCTGTTACTTCACTGTTCTAGCACTTTTACCCTTTCTTTAAACTTGAAAGTGTTTCCCGTGTGAAATAAAACCAAAAAACCTAAAAATCTGTGAGAAGATTACATTTAAAATATAAAAAGATAAGGTCTGCAGATTTTGCACTCAGAGATTACTTGGTGGATTTAGTTATGTGTAACCAGGCCTGGATGTCCAGGGAGTTCCACTATAACAAAAGTACGCTTTGGAATTCACAGACTTACGACTGCTCATAAGCAGAACTAGACGTTCCCAGGAAATAAAGTGAGCGAGAAGAGGAGGAATCTGTTGCTTGTAAAGAGAAAAGCAGCGTATGGTGAAATAAGGAAAAGAGGGTGTAACAGCTGTGCAGCAGCTGGGGACTGCTGTGGTAAAGATGGTATTGGCTGGAAGGAAGGAAGCAGTTGCCAGCCACGGGTTGTGCCAGATGATATTTACAGAGGGAATCAAACACACTACCTGTGACTTCTGCAGATTACTGTCTAAAGGGTTCAAGCTGGCTTGTGGTATCTCCTCCCTTCCTCTTTGGTCACATGCCACATGTCTGTAACCTTCTCTCAGTAACAGAAGCATGTGTAAGCTATTCTCAATTCTGACATGAAGGTCAGAATGGCAATAATAACAGCTTAGAACATCTGTGAAGTCTTACGCTGCGAGGCATTCGTGGCATTATCTTAGTATTTCTGGCAAGTAATGCGATTTAGTTGTAAGGTAGCTGTCAGGTGTTACTGTTCAAGAGAAAAGATGGTTTATTTTGCTCAGTTTGTTTTGGTTCCCTCTGTAGTTAGCTGATTTATAATATCTAGCCAAATGTCTAATCAAAATAGAGATCAAGATGTCTCAGCTGTCAAAAAGAGCAGGCAAGTCAAAAATATTGATGACTCCCTTAAGAATGAAGAGAGGTAACTACTGGGTTGAAATTGTGTAGTTTTCTCTCCAAAAAAAGGATAGAAGCTTCCTGTGGTGAGGGACAGATTTGGATCAATATCTCCCAATAATACTGAGATCTGAAAAGTGTTATTCCAGAATTCCTAGCAAAGATTAGCTCTCAAAATATATATTTTTAACTCCTCTGCTCTCCATTTTCACTTTCTTTTCAGGTGATGTTTTTCAAAAGAAAGGGCTTAGTGGGATAAATCTTTGTTTCCAGAATGCACGAGCTGTAGACTGATGTGGGCTGTAAAGGGCAAGAAAGAGACTGCTTAGCTGCAGATGAACCATTCTGCAGTGGCTTTGTTCTCCCTCACTCTAAATGAGGTCGTCAACATGCTGATGCAGGTAGTGGGAGAATTTGGCTCTAGCATTTTAATAATTTTGGCACTACATTTTTAGAGAAACACATTTTTAGGGAAAAGGCAGTCATTCAAAGCAAAATGTTAGCTTTTTATACAGCCTTGCCATCTGAGAGAACTACCTTTGCGGTTTTCTTAGTGGAACACGGTAACTGACATTAAGTTGCTTGCTGAAAAGGAAAAGGAAATAATGAAATTCATGACCTTGAGTCCAATTGGGATGCAAAGGGATTAAAGGCGTCAAAGTCTAAACTGAGAGAATTTGATCAATCCTAGGAAAAGCTATCAGAAATATCTTTTTCTCAACATCAGAAGTGGCTGATGATGTGCTATGTCCAACATAAAACCTCCTGGAAATGGAGAGTACCTGCTGCTGAAAAATCAGATCCTATTTTCATATGTTAAACGGGATTTGCCAAAACGATTTACGGATGTTGGTTTTTCTGCCTTTATTGCAGCGTATTGCTAAATATAGGGCATTCAAGTGTTTCTTCCTGTTTATACTATGCTTTGCACATTGCTGGCTGCATTAGTTTGCTTCTTTCATAAACTTCCTTCTTTTGTGTTTGGGCATGGCTGACACCAAGGTCTAACAACACCACAGAGAGCAGCTACATGTGCTTCAGGGTAATACTACAAAACCTCTTTATGTTGGAACTGTTTGTTTCAAGCCGATACAAATGTAACAAACAGACTGACTTAGTAAAAGCTAATTTTACAAAACCTAAATATTTTGTCCAATTTTGTCTTCTCAGTTTTAACAAACTGTTTTCCATCCTTTCTTGGCCTTTGCCAATGTCCTTCATAGTTCTTCTATATCAAAGATTTGTGCTGCCTAGCAACTCTGATAAGACCGCAAATAGTACGGAATAAAGGCAGAAGGATTGTTCCTGTTCAGTAAAGGTGCAGTGAAATGAGTGTCATGAGGCATAAGCAAATGCTCAGCTTTGTATCCTGCCCATGAGCACTGCGATAACCTGGGGGAGCAGAGCATCACTACTTCTTATTTGGGTGAAGAACTTTGGATCGAGGAAAAGCTGGTGCAGCTCTGGGAGTCCCAGAGAAAAGATCATGAGCTATACCTGGGTCTTGTCTATACCAGCTTTTCCACACTCATGAACAGCAGTGGCAGATAGAGGCATCAGTTTTTCCAGTGGTCCGAGTTGTGCATTGTTGCGGCCCATTTATCAGGGTTCAGTGGGAGGTGGTGCCATAGGCAGCAGTGGCCAGAGGCTGCCCATTAGGGCCCACCTGAGTGCCATCCTGAGGTCCATCTCATAGGGCCACCCACCACTGCCCTGCTGGAGAAAACCCACTTGGTCTTTCTCCCTGGGTGGGCCCTAGGGGTTTCAGGTTGTTCCTTGAAGGCTCACAGACCAAGAATTCAAAGTCGTAGTTTTTCTGGGGATAACAGAGTAATTCACTGCAGTTGTAGGGCACATGAAACTAAAGGACTTACGATGAATTCTTACCATGTTCTGAAACAAAATAGACATGAAGAACAAGAGTTAATAGGGCTTTCCAAAAAGATCTTGTAGTAATTATTTCCACTCTACTCTCTTTGTAGTCTCTTAAGCATTTTTAGACATAGAAAGTACATTTCCAAGCAACAAGCAAATTGGTCATCCTAAACAGGTTCTTTATCTATTTCATCCTTCTGTCTGATACTGTGATCCGTATCAGGTGACTGAGAGCTAACTAACCAAAATTAAATGCTCTTCTAATGTTCTGAACCTCCATCTTACCACTGTCACATAAAAAGTATGTGCCATTTGATACAGCCACAAAATCTTCTTGACCACTCCTCATCACTAAAGGCACCTCCATTTTTTTCTGCTAAGTGTGCTGCTGAGTGGATTTAAAAGACTACCCTGCGAATTCTAACAATCAAATCCATACAATCTGTTCTCTGTGCTATTACAACCTGGTAGGATTAACAAAAGAAACATAAATTCCAGCACTATTATGTAACAATGACATCAATGTACTAAAGGCCCTGTGGTTTTAGTGTTAAAACACAAAATAATACCTTTTTACTCTTTAGGATAATCAAACATTTCAGAGAACCAGACTTTACTCTAAGAAATTCAATTCAATTCAATTCAATTCAATTCAATTCAATTCAATTCAATTCAATTCAATTCAATTCAATTCAATTCCTATTCTATTCTATTCTATTCTATTCTATTCTATTCTATTCTATTCTATTCCATTCCATTCCATTCCATTCCATTCCATTCCATTCCATTCCATTCTAAAGTTGAGTATCAAGGATAATGAATTCTAACTGAGTATTTTCCAAAAGCATGATGAAATGTAATACTTAAAAAATAAAATTATATTTATATAATATATAATTTTTAATATACATTATATATATTAAATCATGGCTTGGGGAGACTTTCCAGGCTCTTTCATCCGCTCCATTAGGGACTTTGGAAACAGACATACAGATATGATTTGAAGGCCACAGTCTATGTAAATTGTCATTGCCTGTTGCTAGGAGCGTATCCCTTTAAAAAGCAAGGACTTGCTATAAAAAAAACCAACACACACACACCCCAAAACCCCCAAGAATGAACACCAGATTCTGCACCTGGGACAGAGTACAAGTATAAATTGAGAGAGGAGAAGCTGGGGAGCAGCCTTGTAGAAAGGCATCTGGCGGTGTTGGTCAACAGCAGGCTCAATATGAGTCAGTAGTGTGCTCTGGCAGCCAAGAGGGCAAACCGCATCCTGGGGTGTGTCAAACACAGCATAACCAGCCGGTCAAAAGAGGTGATTACCCCACTGTATTCAGCGTTGGTGTGGCCTCACCTTGAGCACTGTATGCAGTTCTGGGCCCCACAATATAAGAAGGACGTTAAGGTACTTGAATGCGTGCAGAGGAAGGCAACAAAGCTGGTGAAAAGGCTGGAAGAAATGTCCTAAGAGGAGTGGCTGAGGACTTTGGGCTTGTCTATTTTGGAGAAAAGGAGGCTGAGGGGTGACCTCATGGCTCTCTACAGCTTCCTGAGGAGGGGAAGTGGAGAGGGAGGTGCTGAGCTCTCCTCCCTGTTATCCAGTGACAGAAACATGGGAATGGTTCAAAGCTGCATCAGGAGAGGTTTAGACTTGACATTAGGAAACATTTCTTTTCCAAGAGTCTGGTCAAACACTCCAACAGGCTTCCTAGAGAGGTGGTCGATGTCCCATGCTGCCAGTGTTTAAGAGGTATTTGGACAATGTCCTTAATAACATGAGGTAACTTTTGGTTGGGTGGTCAGGCAGTTGGACCAGATGATTGTTGTAGGTCCCTTCCAACTGAAATATTCTATTCTATTCTATTCTATTCTATTCTATTCTATTCTATTCTATTCTATTCTATTCTATTCTATTCTATTCTATCCTATCCTATCCTATCCTATCCTATCCTATCCTATTCCATTCCATTCCATTCTAAATAATCTGCAGCCTAAGTCCCTGATTAATTTAACTCATTTCAGTACTTCATGGCTCTTCATCCCTTCTTCCACAGAAGACGGAGCAGTTGACATTCTGTAGAACTGGACCAGGCTAAGTTACCTGCTAATGTAACCACGTTGACATTGTACAGCTATCTGCAAAGTTTCAAAAGGCTTCTTCTGGCTTTCTGCAGGCATTTGTTGTTTTAGTTTGAAGGGCTCAGGAAATAATGGGGTATTTCAGAGGAAAATGTTGGTGAGTATTACGCTTTGAAAATTTGATTTCAGTGCCGGGTGCACAGGCTGCCTCAGCCTCATCTAGATACTCACTTTCAGAGATTTTCAAAATGCCATTGTTCCAATCCTTTGCTCTCCAGTCACTATTTTATCTTCTGTTTCTAAGCTATTATTGTTTTCCTTTTTTCTTTAGTTATACCTCATATTTACCAGCCATGCTCTTCAGCTTGTTATAAATATCCTTTCTAGTATCTGCACAAATAGAAAAGAAGTGGAACGGGTAGGATGACTGGTTGCTGTTTAAGAGATAATAAAATGTTTTTTCCTGTAGAGAAATGGGGCCAGTAGAGAAATGGGGTCTGAAGCAAAAAAAAGGATTCTATATTCTATCAACAAAGTTTTCAAGTAGTCATAAATGTTCCTTGCATACCTATCCAGAGAGTTAGGAGCTGAACACCTGAGGATTTTCAAAACTAGTGGCACACTGGCAAGTCTTCACTATTACTCATCTGCTAAACAGGGTGAAGCTACCCTGGATACTTACACTTGCCATTTTTGCATGACAGAGAAATGTAATTTCAATGGTAGGTATTAACTACCAAGGGAAAATTAGGAGGATTTCTGGATTATGTTTATGCTAATAAAATTGCTTTTATTACATTTTTTTTCTTAAATGTTACTGGAAAGAAACTGTTTAGACCAGATGCACAAAGGTATTTATGGGGCATGCATTTAGGCAGTTGTCTAGACTGCCACTAAAATCGATAGGAATTTAGACACTTTCATAGGAGCTTTTGAGGACTTTAATCCTTCTGAGCACGTGCATTACAAGAGTGAGTGGTGAAATAATTGGCTGCTTTTTTCTCCTTTCCATCCTTCAGTGCATGGGGCAAACCTGTTCACAGCCGTGTAGAAGAACTTCTAGGTTTTTTACAAAAGTTCTTAGAAGATGTCTTGTGAATAGGGCAGTAATAGAAATGATGGCCGCATAATCACAAGAAGCAGATATAAATTGGCCGCTGCCTCTGCTGTAAAACTCTTCTATGATTCCAAGTTGCTTTAAACTTTCCGCAGGTAACTCATTACCTCTGTGTTCTTTATTTTTGCTTGCCTGACTTGAGACACCTCTGAATGCTCAGAAGTTCTGAGCGTTCACAAATGCAATCAAAGTCCCCAAGAGTGAACTTCTGGGCTTTCAGGGCACCACTGGTTAGCTCCTGTACTGTAAAAATTCATTCCTAAAGTGGAAACAGGCATCAAACTTGCTGAATTTTGTCTTTGCCTTTGCGCTTGGTTGTATTTGCTTCATAGAGGTGCTAATTCATATTTGAAGGAAGTTAAGTATCCCATTCGTCGATACAATAGCAAGGTACTCACCTGGACAGCAGCCTAAGCAATGCGTTAGATAAAATGTGAAAAAAGAATTTGGCCTTAGCACAGCCCCTTTCAGACACACGCTCAGAAAGCTGGTTGCAAAGTGAGGCAAGGTCCCTGATCTGGTTTCTGGTTTCGAGCTTGGAAAGATTTTCTAGTGACAGATGTAGAAGGATCCAAGCAATTTGGATTCAGAGTGTCTCGAAAGGGATTTGAACCTGCATCTACTATGTACTCTGTAACTTGCAATTAATTAGCAAGTTGAGCGTGGCCTTGTTTTCATCCATTTTCCATCATGCCTTTCTGTGTTGCATGGAATAATTAAGCCTTTGATGGACTGAAGAATGCAACAGTGTATGAACCCATGGCAAAATGGGAATATAGGGGAACATCTGGAGTGTAGAGTCCTGTCTCTTGTCACAAGCTGGCTAAGCTGCCTCTCAAGGCTTGATAGGTATTCCTGCTATTCCTATTTCAAATATATTCTAGAACCTGTTTTTCTCTCCTTTTTTTGTTTTGTTTTGTTTTGTTTTGTTTTACCCTGGTAACAGTATTGCATTTAGTTTAAATAAACTTCTGATCTTCATTTCTGTGATGTGAGCAAGCCAAAATCTTTTACTGTCTTCTCAGAAGGCAGGATCTGGTTGTTCCTTTTTGTGCATCTGTTCCAGATTAAATATATATTCCTTGAACATGAGTATTCTACAAGCAAGGACAGATATAGTCCCATCATGATGTATACAGTAGCTTTTTACATCTCTGTATCTACTGGAATACTTTGGCTGATACCTTACAAAATCATATAAAGATTATGTGAATTTTAATGGCTTTATCACAACGGTATTATATGGAAGTATTTATTAGTCTGTATAAATGTATCATCCCACACTTTGCACTATTAATCCAGGACTCAAAGTCATTCAGTTTTCCCTGACTGATTTTCTGCTTTACTTTGGTGTTATGTCTCTCAGCTTCATATCTTCAGCACATTTTAGTTCGTTTCTGCATTTATGCTGTATTGTTGACCAGAACTAACGTTTTTGTTTTCATGGTCTGCATGCACGCTGTACCTCAGTTCTCAATGAAAACCTCAGTTTGCTGACTCAGAACAGCAGGCCATCGCTCGTACTGCAGCCACAGTGCTGTAGGCGGTGGTAAAGAGTCACTGCCACTCAGTAATAACAGCTCAACAATAATAGCGCGGTGCTTGAACGGGAAGTACCAGCAAATATCTAAAGATATCTAAAGATTATATTCCTCCAGGGTAGCAATGTGCCAAAGCACATTGGTGAGAACATGTGGAGGAAGAAGACTGCCTGTGTTAGGAGAAAGTGCTGGCTGTGCACAACAGGGGATAAAAGCTCAGCTAGAGGCTTCTGTGTACCAAGGCGCACTCGGAAGGCTGGGTTATCATGAAGGGCCAAGTAAGTATAATCACGCTGATAACACAGGCTAAGGAGGTGGGACACAGCACTGCGTGGTGGGCTCTCAGACCTGAAGGTAACCCCGAGTGAGTTTGCCATCCTGTCCCATGGCCCATGAAGAAAGGAAAAACACTGTGACACCAAAAAGGTAAATAGCAGTAGGGCTCAGCGGATTGGGAGAGCTGTGCCAAAGAGCCACGTAGGTACTCTTGGACACTTCTTAAAGAAATACAGCCAGGTGCAGTCCTGCCACACCACAACTGTGTAAATATACTAGGACAAACTTCTGGAGATGGTCAGGCGTTGTTACTTTACACAGGGAAAAATAAGAACTAGTGGGTGATGTTTGTTGCTCAGAAAAATCACTGCAGTGAGTTGTAAGAAATACTCAGAAGACGACCTTTTGACATAGGGATAAAGGACTACAGAGACAGATGCTACTGTCCCTGGCATCACGAGGGCTTATGACACCACTTTATTTTGCTCTGGTAACCAGAAGTGCCTGCCTGATGAAACTTTTGACAGTGGCGATACCAGCAGTGTCCCATGTAGATGGCTGATCTTCATGGCAGAAACCAAACTGATGCAGATTAAGGACTTGCAGAGTCTGCTGTCAGCTAGTGACCTCTAGTTTCTTGTTATCATGTTTTTGGCTCAAGAACCGTTCTTGAAGAACTCCATGAATAACCTTCTTCTAGCCTGGCGGTTCCCCTTTCATGAACCTATCCCTGCACTCCATTTCTGTCCCGAAACATGCATGGAAGTGCTTAAATAGAATCTCAGCTGTATCTTTATGATTGCCAAGAGTCCTCCCAGTCCCTCCTAGCTAGGGAGAGCAAATTTGCTTTGCAACATATCTGGAAGCGTGACAGGATGGTGCAGCCCTGCTGGCCACAGCTGGAGAGCTGTTCACGTGTGCAGAAAAATTGTCTTGTGGGTCAGTAATTTCAAGATCACCTAGGACATGACACATCAAAACATTTAAATTTTATTCTACAGCCAGTAGGTAACAAGCGAAGAATCACAAGTACGATCATGACAATGAAATGAAACTGATGTGATTTTTCTTCGCTGGGTGCATATTCTCACGTGCATCGATTCATTTTTCAAATGTCTGGGGGAGCGTTGTCAGCAAAGCACTACAGGTGCGTAGGATGTGGCATATTTTGTGTCCCACCTGCTGCAAACACCGTATTGAATCCGGATTTCTGCATCCAGATGATTTCTTAAAAATCTGCAGGGACAATCCACCACCTCCGGCAGGTCCGTACCGTTGACACGCCTGGAAGCCTCGCACCTCGAGCCCTCAAGGCCATGAGCGAGGAGCCAAAGAAGTAAAAAAATCCTGCAGTCTGACCCCTTATTGCCTTCTGGTGTTGGGCCCTTTGGGAAGGCAGAGGAAAACCCCGAAGAAGCGGGGGGCGGCAGAGGTCGGGACCTGCCCGACGCCTCCAGAGCCGTGAGGGAGGGCAGCGCCTCTCCCTTCGGCGGGAAGCTGAGAGGAGCCGGGGCCGCTGCGGCGCGGGGGCGGGGCATCCACCGCCGCCCCGCCCCCTCCCACCGCCCGCCCGCCCGCCCCGAGGCCGCCGCCCGCTGCCGCCAGGTGGCGCCGCGGTGCTGCCGGAAGCGGGGCGGGCGCTGAGGGCGGCAGGACCCGCCCGCCCCGGCGCAGGGCAGCGCGCTGAGGCGGGGCCGGGCCGCGCCGCGCCGGGCGAGGCGGCGGTAGCGGCGGCCGCCGGCCGGCCATGCTGCTAAAGCTCCTGCAGCGCCAGACCTATACCTGCCTGTCGCACAGGTATGGGCCCTGCCTCTGCCTCGGGGGCCTCGTCCTCATGGTCGTCTCCGCCCTGCAGTTCGGGGAGGTCAGTACGGCGCCGCGCCGGCGTGGCGTGGCTGCCCCCCTTCCCCTCCCTTCCTCCGGGCAGCCCCGGCCGAGCCGAGCCGTGCCGTGCCGAGCGGTGCCGGCGGGGAGAGGCGCCCGGGCAGGCGGCGGCCGGCGCAGCCCCGCGGGCGCGTTTGGTTTGGCGCTTTTTTCCCTTTCAGGAGCCGGTCAGTTGTCACGTCCCGTCAGCAGCGAGCGCCTTCAGCAGGCAGCTTGACCGTGAATGCTGGTTATATAGAGAGATATATATTTATTTTTTAAGACGTAAGGGAGAAAACGTGCTTTAGGGTGGTGGCGCTCCCTTTTTGTTCTGGGATATGAAGCACCGCGGCGGCCGCGGAGCGACAGGGAGCACGCCCGCGCGCTGTCGGCGCGGGCTGCAGGCCTGCTGTGGCGGTAGGGGCTTTAACCCTCGCATCCCGGAAAGCCGCCGTGTGGCAGCTCCCTCTCGTCGGGCCACCCTCTTCCAGCTGCTTGGTGCGTAATGTGCGCCCGTGGGGCGTAACGCCGCGCGCCTGCAGGCGCCAGGTGTGACGCAAGTGTTAAATGCCCCCCGGGGGGTGGTTAGGTGGTTTCTACAGCCTTGGCGGGCCCTGGCAGAGGAGCGCTGAGGGAAATCTGCATGCTCCAGGACCTCGTGTTTTCTTGTCTTGTGCAATTCTTTCCACTTCCTTTATCAGGTGATTTATTAGTGCTGTATTTTTTTTTGTTTGTTTGTTTATTTGACTCTTCTAAAGCCTGTGCTGAATGTAGCCTTCACATGGCGACCGGGAGTGACAGAATCTCTCTCCCTTCCAGAGTTTAAGGAGTTAAATGTCACCTCTCCAACCTGCCTCCAGCTCAGCAGAGTCTGCATTACATTGCTGGCTGCTTATTACTCAGTTTGCCTGTTATTTTGTAAATGATGCAGTATGACTTCTACTTTTTCTAGATATGATTTTATACGGGTGTGTAGTATATTTTAAAATTTCATTTCATATCACCCTATCTATTTTGGAAGTCATCAGTGAAAGAACCTGGAGGGGAAGAAAACAATTCTGCTTCAAGCGTAGCATTTGAGAATATAGTAAGTATTCAGGGAATTAAAGAAAGTATTTTTGTCAGTGTAAAACGATGGCAGTATTAAATGGAAACAGATTGGTATTTCCTGATTCCTAAATTTCTCAAGACAATTCTTTTTTTTTTCTTTCCTTTTTCTCCTTCCCTGTTTTATTTTGATGGGCGCTTTCAGATACAGAAAAAATGAAGGGCCATAAAGAGCATTATCTGAAATTCTTTGAGTGTGCACGATCAGGACTTTATTTTGTGTAGCTGTACATCTTCTTTACATAAAGTACTTCATCCCTGCTGTCTTGCAGTGTTCACAGGTTCCTGGAACACTTGATAGCCATCAGTGAATTAAGTAATTGTGTGGTACTTTAGCCACCTGCTTGTACATGATTGTCAGCTTGAATTGTTATATACTTCTTGGTGCTGTGAAACTTTGGGGATGCTTTTGCCTTTCTTCAGAATGGGGTCTTAAACCCAACTTTAGGATTCCTTAGAACTTTGAAGGTTTTTTAAAACACTTCAGTAGTTGTCCAGGTTATGGCTGATTTCACTGACAGTCAAAATCACTTCTCAGTATTATTTTCCTACCAAATCTTAGTTTGCTACTAAGTTTCCAGCCCTTTTAGTGTTACTTGGAAAGCTTAGATACTGTTTAGACAGTGAGCAAAGAACTGGCAGATACATGTAGGAGTAAACTTTCAAAATTATATGTTAAGAAAAAAAGAAAAGTGACCAGAAATGTTTAAAAAAAACCCAGACAAAACAAAACACCAATAAACTCCCCACCTTTTATGGAACGACCACACAGAAATACAGAAAAAAACCTTTTTTTTACAATGATGATAAGTGAGCATGGTGAGAGACGTTTGCATGCATTTTACTCTCTACCTCTATGATTTAAAGTGGTGTGTTTTGGTAAATGGTGGTAGTTTAAGGAATTAGGAGAGACTAGGCTTGTGAGAACAAACACGATTAGACCTCTTCTGACAACTATAGTGGGAACAGAAAGCACTTTTCTTCCTCAGTACAGAATCCACAAGGTATCAACTAATAAAAACAAATAAGATTTTTTCAAATAATGAAACCAGAAATCTTTCTAGTAATCATCAGCTCAATCATTTTTAACAATATGCGAGGAACTGTCAAGGAATAAAAAGCAGTGTGAGGCAGTGCTTATCAGACCCTGGTGTCTGAGCAGCATTTGCAGTTCTGCTTTTCCCCCACCCGCAGAGGCAACTTTTTCGTCCTAGTAGGCAAAATCAGATCTCCTTGCTTAGATTCATGCTAATGTCAGTGTTAATGCTGGCATAAAAATGGATGGCTAGGGCAAAAAAATTGAGATTGGTAACGATGTCCTCACAGCCTCAAGGTGAAAATGAGCTTCATTTCAAGAAAAAACTTGAGCTCAATGAAATAACAGTGCATTAAGCGTGATTCAGTAGCATTTCTGCAAAAGCATATAGAGTAGCCAGGTCTAAGCCAATACTGTGAAATGAGCTTTGAGTTTTAGGACGGTTTGGTTGTAAACCCTTCTTGGCGATCCTTCTGCAGGTCACTCGGCTTTGTAAAATGTTGTGTAACTGGAACATGCCAGAGCCACTGTTATCAGCTGTCTGATACAGTATCTCCTAATAGAGGGTGTCTCTCCCCTTTTTTTTTAATGCTGTTCCCTTAGTGGTTTTACAATATCAGTATGTAAAGATGAAGCCAAGCAGCCTCCAGGCACTATTGCAACACAAATAATGCAACAGGAGGAAACAGTTACAGGAAAAAATGTATCAGGTGGAAAGAGCTTAACTTTTTTTCCTAAATGTGTTTCTAAAGAGAGCTGTCCTGAGTCTTTTTGGTTATAGCTGCCCCAAGGCAAAAAGCAAATCCTTGACTGGTTAACGTTTTTCATCTGGAGAGCCATATTATTCATATAATAAATTACATTCTTACTGAAATACTTCTGTATTTCTTCTAGAAGCAGATCAGTCTGTGTCAGTTTATCATTATCAGTAGTAGCAAATGTTTCTGTGTGGATATCTTCCAGTGGGTGCTGTATTAAACTAGTGTATTTGGCAGAAGGACGTAATGACTCGTGCATGAAAAAGTGTAATAGTGTGTTTTTAAGACACTTCCTGACTTTGGTATTTAAGGGAGGAGATTTTATGCTCACTGGGGAAATCATGTGTCCTTTGTGTAAGGGGAATGAACTTGTCCAGATGTGATCTTGGTTACAAAGAGACAGTTTGCAGCTTTGGCAGGAATGGTGTGTGTGTGCACTTGTCCCCCAGCCACATGATGGGCCTTCCCTGCTCTCTAAAAGGCTTTAGTGGGCATGAGGGTAGAGAGATGTGTATCTTCTTAAAAGGGAGGGAGGCAGTCTTTATGTTATGGTTTTGAATGCTGTCTTAGAGAAATAGTATATGTCATAGTTCCTGTAATACAAGAAATAAGCAAGAGTAAAATTTAAATCTAGGAAGAGTGGTGTAAAGTAAGTACTATCCTTTCCTGGTATTTTTTTCCTCTCTCATATATGTACATATAAGTACGTACTTATCCAGGTAAAACAAGCCACTACCCCTTCATCTCTAAAGCAGCACAAGATGCCGCTGTAGTGTTTAAGGTTGGACTTTCACTGTAAAAGAGATCATAGCAAGTTCATCTCAGAGTAGACCCTAAATGTTTTGTATTATTTTTATGTCAAATTACTTACGCTTTTTTTGCTATATCAAAGCCTATTAAGCCTTTTTAGCATTGAAAAGTCTGGTTTGTTTTTCTTTTTTCTGTTTAGAAGCATGGTATCAGATACTTTGTTAGCAATGAAAATGTAACTATGTGCCTTTGCCTAGTGTGTGTGTGTACATTTAAGTATAGAAACAGAATGTAAGCTTGCAGCTTTCCAAAGTAAGAATCAGCTTGTGATTGGTTTCCCATATAGCTAATTTATGAGTATGCCCAGGAATGGGGACGGCTGTCAGAGGGCATTTAAGTTGGGTGCAGCTTGGTGTTTTAGCTGAGCAACCTTGATGGCTGGATGAAGGTGGGGAAGACGACCCTGCCTTCAGTTGCGTGTTCCCACGAAGATAAAGTGCTCTGGTTTTTGAAGGTTCATCTTTCTGTTGGTTTAGCTCTGTGACTTGGCTCACTGCACGTTGGGTGAACTCGTGTCAAGCTAAAGGGGGGTGGCAGAAATGCAGGGCGATGGAAGAGAGGCTGCAGCCCACAGAAATACTTTGCTGTTGTATTAGTCTGGCTGCAATGTAAGACGTCACCCGTCTTGGGAAAGAGTGTTTTAAGTTTGTGGCCAGGTTAATTTGCATAATTTGATATGCCCTGGCCTGGCTGTGGTTTGTGAAGCTCAGATTTCAGAGGTGTGTATAGTTCAATATGTCCTGTATGAGAATAGAAAGGAAGACAAAATTAGGGGGGGTGGGGTGGAGGTGTCCTGCTTGCATTGAAGTGTATTTGTTGTGAAAACATTGCTGAATTTTTAAAGGCTGAGACAAGCGGGAGGTAACCTAAATGAATAGTAGCTTAAAAAGTTTGTCTGTAAAACATGAAATGCCTTTCTTGAAGAGAAAAAACAAAGTTTGTTTAAGTCAAGTGTGGGTCTGATTGCTGGCTCAGTGTAGTAACTTAGTTTGGATTAAGTTCTGGTCAGTCGTGCATTAATGGCTAAATCAATTTGAATCAAATTGATTGTCATTAAACATTTCAAAAGGAGAAATGTAAGTGTCTAATTTTAGCAGATGGTGACATCAAGTTGTTTTTTTCTTTGCAGGTTGTCTTGGAGTGGAGTAGAGACCAGTATCATGTTATGTTTGATTCATACAGAGACAATGTTGCTGGCAAATCATTTCAGAATCGGTGAGCTTTACTTACAGTTGACAGTATTACACATTTTACTGTTCAATGAGTTTTCAAATATTTAAATCAAATATTCTAGATGAATTAACATACTATTATTGTATGGGCTCTAAATCTGCAGCAAATTTTAAACTTAGAGGTTTTAAAATTGTGAGTTAGTGCTTAATATCCCAGCTTGGAAGATGTTTGGCATTTGGAAGTTCTAATCATATGAGGGAGTTTACATTTTAGATGCATTAATTTCATCCAGTCTCCAATGAAACATCAAAATGGTGATAATGTTAACAACAAAGGGAGCACATAACACTTTCTATATTAAGACAGGAAAATGTAAGTACTGTTCCTGTGCGCTTAAAATTCCAGCTTTCAGCGTTTTGAAAAGTTAATTTTCATTTACCTTACATTTTCTGTGACATCTCATGAGGGACATTATTTAGTAGAGAAGTCACAAAGCTAGTAAGAAGCATCTTTTTAAAACTGAGTACATGGGAGAAGTCGCTCACAGCAAGTTGGAAACCAAGTCATGTGGGTCATTTGTTTCAGTTGTGTTAACTTCTTGTGGTTTCATCGTTTGTGTCTGAACAGTTGTGGGGTCTGTTGCTCAGGAAGTCAGTGGACTGTGAATGGGTAGGTGGAAGAAGCTACTAAGGAGATATCATCTGACTCTTATGTGTTGATGTACTCGACTGGAAAGAAAAAAAAAAACCCTGAAAGCAGATGCTTAATCTGCCTTGAGGTTTGTTGAATCACGGGACAGTAGAAATGATCAGATCAGTTTGTCACGCTTTAGCTGGTGCAAGATAACGCAGTAAAAGTACATTGCATGGTGTCAGTGAATCCTACACACTTTTATAGTCTCATCTCTTGCTCCCCTTCCTCATTTTCCAAAGGATGACAGATGAAAGTGGAGTGAAACAGTTCATATGGATGATTAGCTTAAAGTTTACGTGTTTCTGCAGTGCTGAAGTGAAAGCATGGTAGTTTGTTCCTGTCAGTACTCAAATGCCTGTGTCATAATTAAGTACAGTGGTTTTATAAAAGGGTCGAGTTTGTCCAAAACAAAATAGCAAATCTTACTGTTGTGGCGTAGGTATAGTCAGTTCCCATTTCTCCATTGTGTTTTCTTACTTCATTTCAGTTGTGTAAAGCACTCCTTAGCTAGTGTTGATTTCTGTGAATGCCTGAGCAAAAGCTTAAGGTTTTCATGATGGGTGCCTAAGTTATTCCAGTTCACATGTATGCCTTTAATACTCTTACGTCAGGCCTGACAGCAAGGTTTGTTGTGATATTTGTGTGCAGATACCAACTTCCCATAAAAATTCATACTGACAAAAAGTCTTTGCAGAGACATACTTACAGACATCCGTTAACTTTTAGAAATCTCTTATCAGAGGTTCAATTCGTTTGTATTATCAAACTTCACGAATGCAGTAATGGACTCCTTCTTGCAGTGTCCACTGTATCAGTGGTCGTTTGATGGAGTTTTTAAAGCTGATATCAGTGCAACATGTAGGGTGTCACATGATTTTTACATAAACCATGGGAACTGTGATTTTTTTACATAAATGGGGATTGTGAATGTCCAGTTTTGATCCTAGCTTATCCATTGATCTTAATCAGTTCTTATTTTAGTGTTAGAGAAAAATATTCAGAATTGGAAAACAGGAGCTTGTTGGTTTGGAAATTAAGCAGATCCACTGCTTTTGGAAAGTAAAAGCTGCATGACCTTTAAGAAATATTAATGGACCTTCAACTGAATTGAAGTAGTATTACCTTCTAGGAGCTTTGCAGGAAAATATCTCTCTTCTTGTCAAACAGTTGTGTTATAAACTTTTATAAAGAAAGTCACAGTGTGAAATGTAGACAAATTTGTGCATGTGGGCAAGCTCCTTATGATTAGAAACTCAAAAAGCCTTTCTACCTGAGTAACGTAAAAGCAGTGATGTTGCTAGCATCATTATTTACACCTATTGAATGCCATTCTCTGCCACATGAAGGAAGACTTCATGTTTTGCCTTGAAGTTTAGCAATTGCTTTGGTTTGCTTTTCCCTCCTGTTGCACATCCTTTGGTGTCCCAGCTGTTGCACTTTCCAGGTAGTCACATCAGCTGCTAAAGTTCCTACTTACATTGCCCAGGCTCTTATGCAGCTTGAGAGAGTAGAGTAGAAATTCTAGGGTTTTTTACCAAGCCACCTCATCCAAACCCATTTTTGAAGACTTACTTAGTTTTGGTATGAAAATAAAAGGGAGAGAAGGAAACTAAATAATAGAGTTGCATGCATAAGGGTCTTGGACAAGAACTCTATTTTATTTCTCTCCACCAGCAAATTTTGCATTTTGGCAAATGCTGAAGTGTAATTTTGCTATTCCAAGACATGGCCAAATCATATTTAAAACTCCGAAATATGTATGGAAACAAAAGGTGAAGGAACAATCCTCAGCTTTTAAAATGTACAAACTGATTTCAGTATGGTACAGCAAGTGAGAGCCATCAGTGGTTGGGGAGCCATTAATTGTTGAGCAGAGTAAGGCTGGAGAGAGGAAAAGAGGCACAAATTAGGGAGCCAAGAGGTACTGGAGCAGGAATAGCGATGGAACAGTTGAGTTGCTGTTGGTGGGCAGTTACAGAGATGTAACAGGCAGGCGGGCTGGGAGGTTTACAGAGGGGAGCTTAAGGGTGTAATAGACTTACTCATTCATAAAGAGGTTCAGCAAGGTTGGAGATCACCATATGGTAGCTTGGGAGAGATCCAGAGACTGCTGTACTCCTTCAGCAACTGTGGATGCTGAGACAATGAGGCTTTGTCTTCTAGCTGCAATCTGGGCTGTGAACATGGCTCTCGTATGTAAACAAACGTCAGGGGTACAGAAAATGCTTCCTGGCAGGTACGTAGAAGAGGCAGCACATGACAGGTCTGTCCTGTCTGGGAGAGCTACTGGCTCTGGCTTTGCCTTCAAGCAGGATCCTGTTGATGTTTTTAGGTTTGCAAGTGAAAAATGGGCATGTTTTTGAAAGAGGAAAGGAGTGAAGGAGTATCCAAAACAAGCCTCGTTAATTGCCTGGGGATATCCAAGGAAGTTTCCAAAGTCCATGTTTGCTGATATTAAAACCAGTAGCAAATAGGAAAGTCGATGATGTTCTGCAGAAAGGTGTTACATAATTCCCATTTAGGCAGCTCATCTTGGACTTATCTGTTTGCCAGACTGGTATTTGTGATGAAGACCAAATACATGAAGGAGAAGTGCAGCTACAGAATTTGAAGGAGAAAGCTTTTGGTCTTTTCTGAACTTGAACAATTTACAAAAGACTCTGCGTATTAAAAACAGTGTTTGAGAAGCATAAAGCAGAAGCGGCTCTCCTGTTCCTTTTTAATTTTAAAGCAAAATGCCACTACAAGCTTTTCAAAATATAAACTCTCAGTACATTTTAAGAAGCCATGAAGCTAACCAGAAAGCTTTGGCAAAGACCCAAAAGGTGAAATCTTAAGTGTTACTGATCCTAGTTGGGTGCAACAAATTAATTTGTGCATTATATCTGTTTTTTATTATTATGTTTGATAACCACTACTTTCTCAAACAGTATATGCTGTAAAAATGCATTAAGAAAATTTATCCGAGTATTTGGATACATTTTAAACAATTAGACTAGTGGATCTGCAAACAGTTCACTTGCTTCAAAAGTCTTTTTTTACTAGTCTCTATTGCTACTGGTAATGAAGAATGAGCTTGCCATGCCAGGGTTAATTCAGAGTTGACAGACCTACATCTGACCAAAAATGCCTTTTCTCTGTAGAGTTTATTAGCATTTGGCTGTATGTGACATCATTTCAATGCTAAAAATTAAGTGTAGCAAATTACATATTTATATGTGCTATTGCATAGAAACACACTTTTAGCAAATGATAAACTGGGGAGAGGCTTTACAGAAGTCTAAATTGCCTCATACCCTAGAAAGAGTTGGAGTTGAGGCTTTTTTTTTGTTTACATTTTATGTTCTTCAGTGAAGTCTGGGTAAACAAACCATGCCCTTTGTCCAGAAGACTGAGGGTTGGGCATTTTTAAAATCAGCTGACTTGAGTTACCTGAAACACTCTTGTCCTAGCTGTAGCATTCAAGGGACTGTCAATCCAGTAATTTAACTGATCACAGCAAATGCAGAAAAGCTGGAAGAGCTCCTGCCATTGAATTTCTCTTCCTGTGGAGGACTTTTTAGTTCAAAACATGCCTTGAGTTGCACCTGTTAATGAACCAGAAGCTAGTGTCATCCTCTGAGAAAGAGGTGAAATAACTGATTAGAAGGGTAGTTGTATTCAGTAAATTGACTCTTTTTGCTAGTTGAGAGGGTAGCTTCCTGCAGAGTGTTGCATGTCAGAGGTGAGAGAGACTTTCTGGGTGGTGCTGCTGCGGAAGGCAGCGCTGCTTCTTAGACGTTCAAACTGACCCACCGTTATCCTCGGAAGTGTCGTAGCTCAGTTAGGAACAGTGATGAATTGAGTACAGAATGTTCCTGTCTATTGTGCTGTGACCAGCTACCGGCTGCCCTTTTACCAAATTTTGTGCTTCAGTTATTGAATCTCAGCCAGTAGAAAATGAAGCTGGGTGGAAGTGGTCTGCATGTTGTACTTTGCAAGGGAAGGTGGAGGAGATACTCGCCTATAAGCTCTGTCTCTTTTTGAATGCTTTTTGAAGGATGCAGTGGGTGGGGAGGGAACATCTTTCCTTGGAAACCTCATTCTGTGACCCCATGGATCTTAGCATTAGAGAAGTGCTCAATGTTTGCTAGGCCATCTACAGTTTAGGAAGGTATCGAATAGCTTGACACTGGAACTTTTGAAAATAATAGTTGGGGCAACCTCCTGCTGTCTGGGACTGGGAGGTTCACCTATGGCAGCAGCTTGGAGTACCCACTGAAACAAATCTGTGGGCCTTGGAGAGGAGATTGTCATAAACAAGTAGGAAAAAAGGTACCCAAACCCCTTTCTTTTCTTCTGCCTTAGGTATGCTAGGAAGTCTGTAAATGTCCAGAAACAGCTCCAGAATACTAAATTGTGTCAAGAATGAATCTGACTGCTTTGTCTAGAGTGTGAATTCATGTACCCTACTTAGATTGTTGGTTTATTAAATGCCCTGTTATTAATGTCTAAGAGGCATTCCTGGGATAGAGACCTGGTCCTGCTGAGATCTTATTGGCTCTGTGCAATTAAATAACAGCAAGTATGATTTAAGTCTTTATACTTTGTGCTGTCCTGTCTAATGTAGTTGGTGAATTAAGGATGCGCCTGGATGCTGGTACTGAATTGTGAAGTATTTTATGGGTTCAAAGGAGTTGGGTTATAGGTTAATGTCAATGAAATTTAGAGCTTAAAGTCCAGATTTCATTTAGTTACTGAACTGTTATAGCCAGTTTACATCCCTTTTTGGTTTTATGTCTGTTCTGTTTTGTCAAAGGCTTGTGTATAATTAAGAGATGATATAAAGCTAAAGAGAAGCTTTTTGCTTTGTCTTGTTTGCAGTGCAGATGCCAAGTATTTCTGTTGGTAGACAGAAACTGCTATCACAGGATGCCACAAACACTTGTAATATTAAACAGCTCATGTAGCTTTCATTTGAATTATGTAGGCTTTGTTTACCCATGCCGATTGATGTGGTATACACCTGGGTGAACGGCACAGACGTTGAACTGATCAAAGAACTGCAACAGGTCAGAGAACAGATGGAGGAAGAACAGAAAATAATGAGGTAATAATCTTATGTATTTTTTTCCCTTTAACCAACAGCAGCAATCTAATGCAGTACTAGCCCTCTTTGTTTTTCTCCCATGTTACTCAAAATGAAAATTCAAGGAGCATTTTCTCACTTCTTCATTTGATTATTCTCAAAACCTTGTTTCAGTTCTACATTTAGCCATGAAGTACTGTCTAATCAGAACACTGTTTAAGACACAAAGCATAATAATTTAAAGTAATTAAGGCTGTTCTGTCTTGAATTTGTAAAATGCCATGCAGAAAACTATGCTTTGTGTATGTCATTTTGTATTGATTTCTATAACTCAGTTTGTAAATAATAATAATAAAACTCTATCTCAAACATATAAACTCTCTTCATCCCCTTTTTCCTCCTCACCCCCCCAGTATTTCTTTTTATAATGGGCTTAATAAAATCTTACACATGTGTTTCTTAAAGGCTCATTTTTAAAGTTAGATTTGTAGTCTCCCAAACTGAAATTGAGAAAGAGGAAAATGGTATAAAGGTATGAGTCAGCCTTCTAACTAAGGAGGGAAAGACATGTATTGCTGCATTTGGTGTTGTAGATTGTGCTATACTGTTCTACAAAATTACGGATCTAAGGCTTCAAACACAGGCTGCTGCAGATACCGTGGATTGTGTCTTGTAACCATTGATTTAGTTCTTAATAAGTGGCTCTGTGGTCACGTGATCTGTTTTGGCCAGAAAATATGCTAAATGGAAGACCAAGTCTGTGTTTTAAGGGTTGTAATAGTTTAATTTGGAATAATCTGAAATCCACAAGTGAGTGGATTGGTCTGATTTTTGGCATGTTATGACTTGCAATTTAGGTACAACTGATAACGTGATCACAAGTGAAATTCTGGATCTTTGTTTTGCTACCTAAACAATGGAAGTATTAGTAGAACTTTAAATCCATTAAGTTCAAACATCTTAAACATAGACGTGGTCTCTGCTCTGCAAAGCTTTCAATTTTATACTAATCTTTTCCTAGCAGTTCATATAGCAAATGTTAGTGGTTTTAGCTTTGTCGTCACTCATGCTGTGATTCGCATTTTACAAAGGGAAAAACACATATTGTTTTTTTCCATAATGCTGATTTGGAAAGTTGATATCAAGCTTATGTGTAAGACTTGTGTCCATGCCATGTTCATTATCTACAGGGGCACCTGGTTGTCTCCCTTCTAGATAACTTTTTTCATGTACTTTGAAATCAGTTAGCACTGTTACAAAAAGAGCTGTTTCATGGGATCAGGGTAACTGCAGATGACAAAGGTGAGGATGCTATAAATCTCTGCTAATAAGTGTATGTTTTGTATTGCATAGCAAAACTTAGTAAACTGTACCTTTCTTGCTGATAGCCTGAATTGAGCTAGTCATGGTCCAGGTGCTTTATTCTTCAGTGAGAGAGAGTACCTTGATGGATGGTGGTTCTCTTTCTGTTGGTGTGTGTAGAAGGGTGCCCTTCTGATATTATGATGATTATTATTTAGCATCAGCACTGCACTACCTTTACATTAATCCTCATTAGCTTCTATGTGCATATGGCAAATGCATGATAGACCTTATCAGAATATGTATGTTAGGCAAATCAAGCAAGTCAGCCTAGTTTCAGGTCACTTCATCCTGGTTTCTTACCAGTGTTTTTCATATCAACATCAGTTTCGTTAAGTAATCTAATAATAACCACTAAAAATCCTGTTAGCAAAAAGAGCCCTGGTGCCACAGCTGTCAGCACAACCAAGAATTTTTGAGCTACACTGCACAAGGGCAAGCAGTGGGGGGCACGTGTGTCAGCCTGTGCTTGCCTTGGCAAAGCGAGGTCTTGGCAAGGTCTTGGCAGTTTTATCACTGGGTTATTGGTGTTTTCACAACGTGCCCCTTAATCAATTAACAATCTGAAATTATACTAAATTCCTTACTGTCAACTCAGTGTTATTTAATGTAGTTGTTTTAATTTTGTAATAGGGAAATCCTTGGAAAGAATGCAACAGAACCAACAAAGAAGAGGTGAGTTTTTGTGATTTGGGGCATAAATTGGGATAAATGATATCCTACTCATTGCTAGCTGAAAGCAGATGCTGGTTGGGGAGGTGGTTTGATTTTCTATAGCCTGTGTATGCTTTCCTTCTACGTCACTTCAAGAAAAGTTGACAGCATGATAATACATATGTTGAATAAAAGTAATGTTATTGTGGCATATATGAATGAGCTTCTTAAAATGTGACAATTCCTGAAGTTCAGAAAGCATATCCTTGTCACTAGTTAGGCATAGTTCCTATTCCGAGTGATTTTAATGCATATGTACCTGGAGCTTTATAATTCAAAAGCATGAAAATTTTTTCAACGTTGGTTTCACCTGCCCTTTGTATACATGGCAGTGCAAGTAATTGTCTGTGGAGGGTCCAAGCCTCTTGTGCCTCTGCTGCCAGGAAGTGGCAGGGCCTGGTCTGTCCCATTCTTCATTTGGCTTGGTCGTTATGCTATTTAGAGATCTTAATAAGGTCTCTTCTGTGGGCAAACTTTGAAATCTTGGAAACTTTTGAAAAAACGGTTATAGGAATGAACTAAACTGTAACAGTCAGATATTGCCTTCTGCAGCAAAATAAGCATGCTCTTAGTAATTTCCCCCTGCCCCAGCAGACATTAGAAATAATTGATCAAATTTTACATAAACATCTCTCATTGCATCTAACAGTGATTTTTGTCTTAAGTTTTCTACCTAGTGTTAAATATACCTTTGGTATTTTGCTGTAGTGAGAAGCAGCTGGAGTGTTTGCTGACACATTGCATCAAAGTGCCAATGCTTGTCCTGGATCCTGCACTGCCTACCAACACCACTCTGAAAGACCTGCTGTCCATTCATCCTGCTTTACAAGCTGCTACCAATATGTTCTTTGTAGCAAAACCAAAAAATCCTTCTACCAATGTGACAGTAATTGTTTTTGATAGCTCTAAGGATGGTAAGAACCTATTTGTCAGATTCCAGCCAGTTTTCTAGAGGAAGCATTTTAGTAAGCTGCTGTGCCAATACTGACTCTGCCACTAATTTTCTGTTTGACTTTAGCAAGTCATTCAGTGTCTCTTGCGCTCAGTCTGTTCCTCTAAGTGATGACATTAACGATACTGTTTGCTTGCCTCCCAGAAAACTGATTACAGATGATTAGAGTTCCATGCTTTAAAAGACTATTGCAAAACAGGCCTGATATCTGAAGATCTGTGTTGCACTGATAATCTCAGAAGACTAAGGTTTATACTGAGGAAGATTAGTTTTAGAAATCCTCTTTTAATTGCTGTGAAGTCTAGTTTGAATATAGTGCAATAAGTTCTGCCCTTGCTCAAAGGATTGCATACCTTAAAATTATCCATGTGTTCAGCATATGCAAGTAGGATCTTAGAGCAGGTATCGGCTTCTTATTTTGTTGTGCCCGACCACTACCACCCAGTAGCCCAACCACTGGTGTTTATTTTACCACCAAGAATTATTTGCCAGTTATAAAGACAACTCTTTACACCTTAAATATCCAATTTTTTTTAATTTGCAAAAGTATATCTTAGTTATTAGAATATAAAAAAGAAGTGACTTTCAGCTTTTGATTTGCAACGCATTTTATGTATTCTAGTTGAAGCTGCCCATTCTGGAATGTTAAAAGACAACAGCAAACAGATAGTATGGAGGGGTTACTTGGTATGTACTTTTAAAATTTGTTGATTAGCTTTTGTAAACGTTAAACCTTTTGTACATTTTTAGAAAGTGTTTCTGTGCTATTCTCTTTCCATAACTCACATGTAGTAAGAAGTAAAAGCTTTTAAAATAACCCTTATTTCAGTTTTGAAGTTTAAGTGACAAAATGTATACTATTAAATCTGTCACCTGATGAAGGATTGACAGGTAAATGTGAATTACCGTAAGTTTAAAAAAGTCTTTATACCCCGTTTTCTTGTTTTTTAGACTACAGACAAAGAAGTTCCAGGTCTAGTATTAATGCAAGACTTGGCCTTCCTTAGTGGATTTCCAGCTACATTCAAAGAAACAAATCAGCTACGAACAAAACTACCAGAGAGTCTGGCCTCTAAAGTAAAACTGGTAAGCGTCTGGAGGAAAGAGTAATGTAGTTGTACTGGTTTTTTGGAATGGTTCACATATGGGATCTCACCCCCCTAGGAGACTTAGGATGTTTCTGATAGTAATCTGTTTTCCCGTTACAGCCAGGTTTAACAGATAGGTAAAAGTTTAAGAAGTCTGTGAAAATCATTGGCTTATGTGTTGGAGAGAGATGTGATTGGTGGTGTGAAAGGGGCTGAGGCCAGGGAGTTTGTGGAGGAAAGCAAGTTAGTGGGGATAAAGGGATGTCAATCCATAGGTAATCGGTCTTTGTTAGTCTGATGCCCACCTGTAGGATGCGCTGATTCACTTTACAGCTTGTTCTTGATGCTCGAATGAGCATGACTTCCTTTCCTTGTCTTTTTCTTTTTGGCAGGCTGGGTTAACAAATCACGTATTCTGCTGTTGCAGAAATGATATCGTGTAACCCCTTTCATAGGCTGGTCACATTCCAAGTTAATGCGAGCTGAATTTCTCCTTTCTTGTCTCAGCTTGTGTTAGCAGGCTGTCTTAGAGTCTCACTAAGGGTAGAAACCTGAAGTAAACACATTTGTATCTCTTACACACTCTTAAACAGCTTAATAGAGAGAGCTCTTAAACAGGTATTTAAGCTTAAATAGCTCTTTTGCCTTTGTTTACATCTCTAATGTATTCATGGAGAGTGGCTATGGCTTTTCCTAGCCTTTGTTTTACTAAGTTAATCACACAGTGCTCATCCCATAGCATTGGCTCTCCATTCCTCTCATCCTTCAGACAGCCTTCCCTGCCACTTCCATTGTGGATTTGTCTGCCTTCGACATGATTGACTGGAATTTTGTACAGCATTTTAAATGAGGCATCACCAGAACTTTTTACAGTGTGAAAAATACGTAGTATGTAGCTAACCCAAGGCCAGCAGACCATCAGAGTCTTGCTGTGTGCTAGATTTGCTCATTGCAAACAGCGCTGCCACCGTTTCTACGTAACCTCCCTTGCATCCTTCTACTGCTTTGTATTGGTGCTGTTCATGAGAATTATCTCTTGCTATATCGTGAATCTGTCACTAGTTTGGGTGAGTGATGGCTGATGTGCTCTGGTGTGGCCAAGGCAGCACATTGGTTAAACAGCAGTGGATATTCATACAGTCAATTTGCCAGTCTCTGCTCGTTTTATATGCTATGGGTATTTTTTTAATTGCTTTAAAGAAATGGTGTTTACTGTAGAGAAATGAGATTGTTATCCAGCAGAGGATGGTACTTCAGTTTTGCTATCTGAGATGCGAGATTCTTCATTTCAAGTTTGCATGAGGAACATTTGTTGGTTGAATGCTTCCTGACTTGAGCCATCTGAAGAATCTTCTTTGAGCGCAGGTTCATCCATTTGGGTTTGGAGCATTTTCTAGTTCCTCACCACAGCTTAAGTTACAGGTTCTGGGTAGTTTTAACACATTGGACTTAATGGAGCTGAAGAATTCAGAATACCTTTGAGTTCAATTACCAGCTCTTTTCGTTTGTTAAACTTGCCCTTTAGCATTCAAGAAATTTAGGAACAAGATGTTCCTTAATTATTCTTTTTCTGTTTCAGTTTAAAATCAATTAGCTTATGTTCTCCTGAGCTAGGGTTATTTTCTAGGAGCAGCTCTTCTGTAGTGTTCTCATTAATTACCAAATTGGTATCTGAAATAATATTGCCTCTATCAGTTCAGAGATTATTTGGTGGAAAAGGAATCCGTCTGCTTCCACCTCTGGGAATGTATTGGAGCACCATCCTAGGCAATGTTTGTTCGCTGGCCGAACATCATAGATACAAGCTCTCACAGTAACATAGGTCTGAGGAATGTTCCCCCCCTCAAACAATATTTGGAATTTCATTCTCTGTCCCTTAGCAGATGTTGCTTTATGCTCTTTTTCCAAAAGGATTTTGACTTAAATCAGTTCTTTTATACATACTACCTACTTTTTTTTTTTTTTTTTGAGTTCTGGTGCCTTGTATCATTAACACTTGGTGTTTCTTTGTCAGAATAACATTTAGGTGTCTTTCTTGGACCCTTTGGTATCCCTCCGTCCTTGGTGTTCTGCCACATTCTCTCCTTCCCTCTGACATCTGGTGTCATGGCTTGCACTAATGTTTTTGCTGCTAAAACAGACTTCTTTTAGTATAGGAACACCTGTTGTGCATTTCCCCCCCCCCCCGCCTTGTTCCCCAGCTCTCCCCAGACACTTTCTAACTTCATTAGTTTTGGTTATTTCTCTAATTGCATTATCTAACTATTGTTCAAGTCAGTGTTGATGCTTTTTCTCCTTAATACTCCTGTGCGGATTTTTGCTTCCAGTACTGAGAAGTTCATAATTCTCTCTAGGATTTCTGCTGTAAATCTGTCAAGCACAGACCTTATTCTTAGACTAGCCCATGTCTCTTGTGCTGTAATAGAGACCTTCCATCTTTCATGGACACCTTGGAAAATGAAATACCCAGGCTTCTCCTAATTACTTTTGAGCCATCTGCTGTTTTTTTTATTATCTTGTGGTTTTAAGACTTGTGGAGTGATTCTGCCTGGACTTTAATTTTTTGATTGGAGTAATTTTTTTTTTCTGTTTCATCAGATGATCTCTTTCATCTTCTTTCCATTCCTGTAGGATCTCCTAGCAGTATTAATTCAATAAAAAACATGATGGATGGATTCTTCCTGTGTTTCAGTTCTGCTTCTCATGTCCAAGCAGCTGGCTAATCTGTTGTCTGTAGCCAAGCTGATCACTAGCTTAACTCTTCAGCAAATCTTAAAAATGCGATAGTTTCTCTGTATTTTTGCATTGCTGCCCAGATGAACATAAAGACTGCATCTCTGGGATGTCTTAGATATGTCTCCCATCTCCTTGTCTGTTTTTATGGAAGCAACGTGACATGCCTATTATCTTTCTATGTGATTTTTCCTTACCCTGTCTTGGTTGTGTTTTTCTCGTTGTCATCAGTCGTGTCAATGTGTCATCCACTTGATCACAAATCTTTCTGTTTGTGCTGGTTCTCTCTTCCTCGGTGTGTTCTTATCTTTGTGTAAACATTACCATTGTGATCGGTCATTGTCTATTCCTAAGAGCTCCTTCTTTGCAATTTGGTTAGGCATATCTCTGTATAAACACAATTTTTCTCAGGTATCCACAGCATTCTGCAGCTTCTCTATCTAGTCATCATTGCTGTTGTCTGTGTTTCTTTTCCTGGTGGTGGATGCTTTAGAACAGTTAAATTGGGATTATTGTACCCTGTGTAGTCATAGCAGCGGATTCTTCCCCAACCAGTTCTCTACTCTTGACAGCAGCAATTTATGTTATATCTACAATGGAATATATGTATATAAATGTAAGAAATATTTGATTTGCAAGGATAAAAATTTTTACATATGAAGTGTGGATGAGGTTGTTTCTATAGAAGCCTTTACTAAGATCTTAGCTCAGAATCAGTTCTTCATTCAGTGGATGTTGTAGAACCATAGAATGCTTTGGGATGGAAGGGACCTTTAAAGGCCATCTAGTCCATGCCCCCTGCAATGGGCAGGGACATCTACAACTAGATCAGGTTGCTCAGAGCCCCGTCCAGCCTGGCCTTGAATGTTTCCGGGGATGGGGCATCTACCACCTCGCTGGGCAACCTGCTCCAGTGTTTCACCACCCTCATTGTAAAAAATTTCTTCCTGCTATCTAGTCTGATTCTACCCTCTTTCAGTTTAAAACCATTCCCCCTTGTCCTATCACAACAGGCCCTGCTAAAAAGTCTGTCCTCATCTTTCTTACAAGCCCCCTTTAAGTTGTAGGTAGGTAGTTATGGTAAACATAACCAAGTGTGGTTTTCTCCTTACCAAAGAGAGACATGCTAGGTTAATGCTACAGTTAAGTAGAAGAAAGGTTAGTTGTTTACAGTCTCCACTGAAATTTGCAGCAATTCCTTTGCTGTTATCACTTCTGGAATCTAAGATCTGTGAAGTGGTGCGAGATGCCTAGTGGAGAGGAAGAAAGTTACACCTGAGTTTAGGCTAGACTTGCGTGTCATAGCTGCCTCCTGATGCTTAATGGGTTTCTGCATGCTCTAAGTGGCTGTTTGTTAATGCAATGCTGGAAGTGAAGAAATAATAATAAAAAATGTTAACAAAGCTGCTATTAAAAGGGAAGAAAGGTAAGAAAGGGAAAAGCGTAGCTGTTGGTGTGTTTGTGTTGAATGTTGATAATGTTGTTTTAATTGGATTGCTTTAGTTTGATTGAAATCACTTCTGAATCCAAAGAGGACCAAAAATTGCTCAGATGTCTGGGCCAGGTGTTTCTTGTTCTAAAAATCTGAGAAAAGCAGCTGAGCTCAACTCAAGGGGCTTAAATGGTGCAGGTTTAACACATAATTCACCTTGGAAATTGATTCATTATATATGTTATGGGATACTGCACTTTTGTACTTATGGCCTGCACTGTAATGTGCATAATGATATGGAAGTTTATTTCCAGATGAAAATAAGCAGCAGTGTGTGTGCTGATCACATTTGTTGCTCTACCTTGTCTGTGTTATGACAGGTGTGGTTGAAAATTACGTTTGGCTACTTTTTATTTTCCACGCTTTCTTAATGGTGCATTAGTACGCCACTAGATGGAGGTGTTACTCTGGTTGTGCAGCTGTCTGCTGCTAA